>NC_065535.1:1236666-1855000 GCF_932294415.1 Quercus robur
AATTCAGTCGTTGCAGGCAGAGCTCAATGCTCTTCTGGATAAAGAAAGCCAAATGTGGTACCAAAGATCCAGAGCCCTTTTTTTGAAGGAAGGTGACCGTAATACAAGATACTTCCACAGTAAAGCCTCCCAGAGGTTTAGAAGAAACAGAATTTTGGGCTTAAGAAATGAGGCAAATGTTTGGTGCTCGGATGACTCCCAGATTAAAGAGATTGCTACTCAGTATTACCAAGCTCTGTTCTCCTTATCCCATCCCACTGAACTTGATGTTGTTTTGGAGGCAATCCGGCCTTCAGTCACTGAGGATATGAATGTCCTTCTTATTAGACCGTTCGAGAAAGAGGAAGTAGTGAAAGCCATCAATCAAATGGAGCCCATCACAGCCCCCTGCCAGGACGGTATGCCCCCTATTTTCTATCAATCCTTTTGGTCTTTTATTGGTGATGAAGTATGCTTTGCTGTATTAGACTGTTTAAATAATTGCAAGATTCCTGAAGAGATTAATCATACCAATATTACCTTGATCCCTAAAGTCAAATCTCCAGAAAATATTACTGAATTCAGGCCAATCTGCCTATGCAACGTGATCTATAAGATAATATCTAAAGTCCTAGCTAACAGACTCAAGGTTGTGTTGCCGGCTGTAGTATCAGAAAACCAAAGTGCTTTCCAAGCGGGCCGGGTCATCACCAACAATGTTCTCATGGCCTTTGAAACCCTTCACTATATGAAAAACCACCAATCCGGTAAGTCTGGGTTCATGGCATTGAAGTTGGACATGAGTAAGGCCTACGATCGCGTGGAATGGTCATATCTTGAGAGGATTATGAAAAGAATGGGCTTTGATGATAAATGGGTGGCTCTAATTATGGAGTGCATTACCTCGGTGAGCTACTCCATTCTTATTAACGGGGAACCTACAAGAGTGATTCACCCTTCGAGAGGCATAAGACAAGGGGACCCGCTCTCCCCCTATCTATTTCTCCTATGCACGGAGGGTCTTCACAGGTTATTACACCAAGCAGAAACTTCAGGTCATATCCGTGGGGTCTCCATCTGCAAGAATGGACCAAGGCTCACTCACTTGTTTTTTGCCGATGATAGCCTAATTTTCTGCCGTGCCTCCATGCAAGAATGTCAAACAATTCAATCTCTCCTTGCTTGCTACGAGAAAGCTTCGGGACAGCTACTGAATATGCACAAAACGAGCCTCTTCTTCAGTAAATCTACCCCCCCGGACACCCTTAATCAAATCAAAGCCTCACTCGGAGTCCAAGAAGTAAAGCAATGCGAAAAATACTTGGGGCTTCCTACTTTAATAGGAAAAAAAAAAGAAAGCTAGTTTCAGATACATTAAGGAAAAAGTTTGGGCTAAACTCCAAAGGTGGAAAGAGCAACTCCTCTCCCAAGCGGGACGTGAAGTTCTTCTCAAAGCTGTCATCCAAGCGATTCCAACTTATGCCATGAGTTGCTTCAAGCTCCCCGTCACCCTTTGCAATGAGATAGAATCACTAATTAAGAAATTCTGGTGGGGTCAACGAGGTGAGCAAAGGAAAATCCATTGGGCAAAATGGAGCAACCTCTATAAACCTAAGAGCTTAAGAGGCATGGGGTTTAGAGATCTTCAAAAATTTAATGATGCGATGCTAACGAAACAAGTGTGGCGCTTGATGACAAATGAGGACTGCCTTTTCTACAAGTTCTTCAAGTCAAAATTCTTCCCAACGGGTAGCATTATGGAGGCGAAAGAAGGAAGTGGTTCCTTCGCTTGGAAGAGCATCCTTAAGGGCAGGAGGATTATCCAAAAGGGCATGCTTTGGAGAGTGGGTAATGGCTCATCTATTCGGATTTTCCATGATAATTGGCCGCCGGATCCCAGCTGGAAGAAAGTCCTTTCTACTCCTTTCCTTTTGGACAGTAATGCAAAGGTATCAAGCCTCATTGATAGGGAGAGACATAGCTGGTCCCTTGAGACAATTGACTCTAACTTCCTTCCTCAGGAAGCTTCCATAGTCAAGTCCATTCCCCCCAGTTTGAGCGATTGTTTGGATTTGATAATTTGGCCGATGAATAGTGAGGGGGTATACTCTGTAAGATCAGGTTACCATCTCCTACTGGACATGGAACTGAATGAGCAGCCTAGGCCCTCGGATCTCTCCACTTCAAAAAGACTATGGAAGGGCATATGGAATTTAAAGGTCCCTAATAGAGTGAAGAATTTAATTTGGCGGGCAGCATCGGACTCACTACCTTCGAAGTCAAACCTTAGCAAGCGGAAAATTCCAATTGATACAACATGTTCACTGTGCGGTTTGGTTCCTGAAACATCACTTCATGCCATCTGGTCGTGTCCTTCCCTACTGCAGATTTGGAATACTCACTTTGCCTGGTTGATGAAAGACTCGGGTAAGGCTTCAAACTTTCCAGATGTATGGCAACAATGTGAAGAGAAGAACGGCCATCTGGAGCTGCTTGCCATGACAGTTCATCAAATTTGGACTAGGCGAAACAAGCATCGTGTGGGTGACAATGTCGCTCCGTTGGTTATGATCAATCATCTAGCAGCAACTTGCCTTCAGGATTTCCAACAGTCCTGCCTTAACCCTCCAAAAGCTCCCTCTCATCCAAAAGTCTCAAAATGGTTGCCTCCCCCTCCAAATTGGGTGAAAGTCAATTTTGACGGTGCAACCTTCAGTATCACCAACTCCGCAGGCTTGGGAGCGATAATTCAGAATGACTTGGGTCTAGTCATGGCTGCCTTTACACAACCTATTCCACTGCCTACCTCTGTAGAGATGGTGGAAGTGTTGGCGGCTCGGGGTGCCCTTTGCTTCGCTAAGGACCTCGGCTTTAACAAAGTAATTCTGGAAGGAGACTCAGAGATTATCATAAAAGCTCTCAATTCTGGTAGTCCTTCTTCTTCCAGCTTCGGTCACATCATCAAGGATATTAAGGTGCTGGCCTCATCGTTTAGGAATGTGCTCTTCAGCCATACTCGAAGACAAGGCAATAGAGTTGCTCATGAAATGGCCAAGTTGGCTTGTAATTTTGTACAGTTTCAATCCTGGATGAAGGATGTTCCTCCAGGAGTGTTTGATGTATATGTTCCTGAAGTTATTAAATGATACTTCTCCCCTCTATTTCGAGGGTGATTTCTCAAAAAAAAATCTTATTATTACTTTTTTTTAAAGAGAATTTTAACATATGGTATTCGCTCGCACTTTAACTAATAATAGCTTTTTATCATTAAATTAAGTAAAGATTGAATTCAGATTTTTTATTCAACCATTAGAAACTTTACCAGTTAAACTAACTAAAACTTATGATGATTACTATCTATCATTATATTAGTGATGTTCTTTTGGTGTAGTATAAAAATCATTTAGCTCACTTGGCACAAAAATTGAAAAAACTTAAATTAAATGCGACATGTAATGTAAAATTAAACTCTAATTTTTTTTAGAATATTAAGTATTTTAACACAGATACATTGAATTAATTAAAAGATAATTTTTACACTAAATTAACTCATTTGGCAAAAAATTCAAAAGCTTAGATTAGATAGGACATGTGACACAAAATTAAACTCTAATTGGATTTTCTCTCAACTTTGCCTATTAATATATATATATATATATATATATATATATATATGAAGTTCTTTTGGTGTAGATAAAATTTCAAACATAAGTTTATACCATGATAAAAATAAATAAATAAATAAAAACCCTTTACTTATTGAATTAACTATTAAAAATGTCTTTACATTAAATGATTTGTCATTTTGATGATGTACTACCTTATACCTTAGGAAAAATCTCTTATGTGCCAGGTGCATGAGACCACTGTCTCATTGACAGGTGGGTCCTACACATGTGGGGCCCACCTGTCAATGAGAGAGTGGTCTCATGCACCTACCTCTATACATTATTAGTTGAACTTTTGAATGATGTCAATCTCAAATATAAGATTCATATTAAAACTTATCCTATTTTTAATCACTTTGAAAGATATTTGTATGGTCATCGGTCCACTAGCCCATTGTTTTGTGGCCCATGAGTCGTGGATCGAATAAAGGGCATTTAGTGGGCCCAATGCACACTGCTTGGCCCAAGGTAACCGTGAACTATTTCAACCTTAGGATCCAGTGTTGCTTGGAGCCCGTTCTAAGGTATCTTGGTAATGCCTTGGAGGAGGTCGCCTACTGAACAACATCCGGAATCTATTGCGAGTTCCAAAACTAACACATCTATTCCCATAGTGAGACCTTCTTTGTGTTAGGAATAATCCCAAAGGGCTCCACTTACACGAAAAACCACCTAACATAATCATAACAAACCACTAAGAAAGCCTATAAATAAAGGAGGAGGAGAAGAAAGAGGGGTTGGACATTTATGGGTGAGATATCAGAAAATAAGAGAGAAAACTAAGAAAGAGGAGAGAAAAAGAGAGAGCTTGTTCAGGGATTTCAGAATTTCAGAATTTCTGCTAAATCTACTGAATTTGTTCTTTGATGGTTGAACTGCTATGTGGAATCCTTACCATATGTGACATATGTAGGTTTTGTTCTTGAGTTGTTGTCAAAGCTTGATTTTATGTTCCTTACTCTAATGGCGGGGTTGCAAATTCATCCTCCCTCCCCCCTTTCCAACCCTCCACTTTCTCTATTTTTTAGGTGCTTGTTTCAATGTTTTGTCTATCTTACTTGTCTTGTCTATTTCAGGTTCTTGAAAAAATCAGGCCCTAACTAGTAGGGGCAGTTGGTGGATCTCTTGAACTGGTGGCAATTAAGGAACCAATAGTCAAAGTAAGGATAATAGGACCAGCTGTAGGAGTGATGATTGTTCGTGTTGCTGTTACATAGAAACTGCGAGAGAAAATTCCAGCAATCGCAGTAGTTCAACATTTGTAAAATCCCAAGGAGAAACCAAAAAAAAAAAAAAAAAATCCTATTGCTTGCAATTTTTTATCACAGCATCTTGCAAGTAAAGAAGCATCTATACAACTTTGTAAAACTTTTGTGATAGTTTCTTATAATTTGTACAGTTTAATATTTAGTGGGCTAACAAAGTTGAGAAAATTCTTGTTAATGGAAATTTTGGTTGCTGAAGAAATTGTTAGCCATTTCCATGTTCAAACTTTAAATGTTCAATTTGTTTTGGCTATTTAGTATCTGAGCTTGATTTTGGTTCAACCAAAAGGATGATTGGTGTGTGAGGAGTTATTTGGAAATATATTGTCCAAAAATGTGTGGTAGATCCAGGATTTGTGATATATCGAAAATTAAGACCTGTAAACAAGACTTTGTCAGACTTTCATGGCATGTCAACACTATAATAGAGGTTGTGTGTGCTTCCTCCATCCCCAAAACAAATACAAGCAAAAGAAATATGCAAATTTTGGTTTTGCAAATTGTAATGGGTAGTGAGTGAGTGAGATTAAAAACTGAGACAGAGAGGAAGAGTGTGAGAGCGAGATTGAGAGTGAGAGGGAGAGTGTGAGAGGGAGATTGAGAGCGAGAGGGAGATTGAGAGTTAGACTGAGTGAGATTAAAAACTGAGACAAAGAGGGGGTTAAATTTACATAGTACTCTAGTTCTATGAACTCGAGTTTGATGGTTAAGTAACCGATTTGGACTCGAGTTCTATGAAAACAAGTAGGGTGGAGTAAAGTACTTGAGCCAGACTTGTGTTTAAGGAGCTCGGTTACTGTGTATGTAAATAGCACAGTACTCAAGTGCAAGAAACTCGAGTTTACTCAACACAGAACTCAAGTTTAGCACCATCAAGTTTCAGGTGGCATTTTTAATGTGCAAAATTTCAACTTAGCCAATGCTAGGGGTGTGTAGAAAATCCGCTAACCCAACCTGCCGGGTTGGATCGGTTTTTAGGGCTTGGTGGATTGGGTTGGGTTACAAAAATTTTTTTATAGTAGGTCGAGTTGGGTTTGGATCATAAAATTACAAATCCACCAAACCCGACCTGACTCATTCATATTTTAATATATATTTAATAAATTTTTTTAAAAAAAAACCAGCTGTAGAGCACTTTCTCAGTTCCTACTATTATATATTATATAAAATCTTATTAGTTCTTTTAATATATATTTAAATAAATTATATAATTAATAATAAAAAATTTTAAAAATATTTTTTTTATAACTAAGTTAGGAATTCATGTATATTTTGTTTATAAGTGAATTAGAATACTAGTTCATTTATATTTTGTTTATCAACTCAGTTAGATACTTAGACATATTTTGTTTACAAATGAGTTGAAATATTAGTTTATATATTAATGTATATTTATCAACTCAGGTGGCAAGTGTGATACATTTTTTTTTCTGCTAAATTTAATAATAATAGTAATAAAAAAAATTGTCCAACTCATGGGTTCAACCCAACATGGTGGGTTGGGTCAAAAAATTCCCCTAACCCGACTCTTGCATACCCCTAGCCAGTGCCACGCTGACAAACTTACTAGGAACTTGAGTTCACTGAACTCGAGCACTATTTAAAACTCGATTTTATTAAGTTCAAGTATTGAAAAAGTGATAGATTATTAAATATTTTCGAAACAGTACTAGATTGCCACAAAGTTTATAAAAACGTGGTATTTGGCTATTTTCACTAACCAAAAAGGCTAAAATTTGAGACAACAATACCATACAAAGTTACAAACTAATTACGAGAGTAATTTCTATGTGCACTGAACTGCCTAGCTGGTGGGTTTAATCATAATTTTCTAACTAATGCCACCATCCTGGCCTTTCTTGCCCAAAGAAACACGGTGGCTGCTCCCTTTTAGCAATAATGAACGAAGATGAACAATCTGTCATAAATCAAAAAAGTTTTTTTAAAAGCAAAATCCATTGAATTTGACAAATCAGAGCAATAGTGCATGGGACTTCAGTTTAGAACACCTTTCTAAGGACTCCTTTGGTGAAAAAACTTCAGGTTCTCAATCTTCAATCCTTGTGTTAAAAGTGAAACTTGGAAATACTGTTGCCACACTCAGATCCCTGGAGTATGTTACAAATATTAACAAGCACAGTCAGTATAAGATTTCTGGAATCAACAAAATAGTTGGGCAGGCACATAGATTCAAAGAGGAGTAAATGAATTAATTGGGGGACAGAAATATAATGTAAAGACGTGGATACATCAAATAAGGTAGTGTGATGTTCTTCAAGAGGTTTGGGTTTCTAAGAACAAAATCCTTCCATTCTTCGGTATTGATTCTATCATCCTTGTCAGCATCAGCATCTGCAGATGTCTGCAAGAGTGATCTTATGAGTACTAGTGTGTTCCAAACAATGACATAAGTTAGAATAATCAAATTTAGATAAATTCTTACACTGTCCATGATAGCCTCAAGAAGATCATCTGACAATGTTATACCAGATTCCATTAAAATGACAAGTACCATTTGCTTAACCTGATATCAACCAAAGGCTGCCTTTAGCTAAAAGAACCTTTGGGGAACATAAAATGGCTTAGGCATTAGTCTTTGAAAAAAATTGCTATAGAACCAAAGACTACAAAGTATACTTACTTCTTCTCGCTCTATAAACCCAGTTTGTCTCAGATCATACAGTCTGAATGTGCAAGAACTCAACAAGAAACACAGATTGATGGACCCATGAATTGCAGTGTCTCTTGAACACTTACAATCAATTTTTTCTTCCATGGGAGCATTGGGATGGAAGACACTGAGTGCATGGACAAATTCGTCAAATTCAATGACACCATTTTTCTTTTCATCAAAAAGATCAAAAGCCTAGAAGAGCACAAGTAATAGTTGAATATATTTTAGAGAGAGAAACTAATATTCACACGTAAAATCTCTTTTGTCCGGGGCTTACAGTAAAGCAATAGACAAACTCTTTATCAGTAACAAGGGAAACTTGTTTTCTTATAAAAGTTTTTTTTTTTTTTTCAATGTTGCTTTTATTCCACTACAAACTATTACTATAGTTCAATTGTTGAATTGTTACTGCTATCATAGTTTAATTCGACCAAGCAATAAATTTGAAGCAAAATGCTCACAACAGAAGGGGAAGATGGTAGAAGAAAAAGATAAAAGTTGTTACAGTCCATTTACCCTGTCCAGAAAGAGATTTTCACCGCTTGGAGTTTTGAACAGTGCTAAATGAAGCTCTTCCTACAAGATAACAAACATAAATTATAACTATATACAACTATTGATTAAAATTAAACCTAAACCTTGTGAATATATATGTGATCAATGTTAATGTGTCCATAAACTATCAATCAATACCACTGCATACTCAAATTGGGAGATGATCATGTATATAAGTTTTAAGTGCCAATTGATTATGTATGCCCTTTCTGCTTCTTCTTCTTTTCTTTTTTTTTTTCTTTTTTTCTCATAAAAAATAAGTTCACATCATCAGCCAAACCTAAATTTTTTTGGATAGATTTGTCTCACTGACTCAAGAAACACTAAACCAAATCCTCCTCTAAACCAAGCCTTAACCCCCCACCAACCCAATAAAAGTCCAATCTGAAGTATTAATTTCAATTTTCATAACTTGGTCATCCTAATTATACCATGTATCACTGAACTTGTCAACTAATTACTCATGAAAAGGGAAAAACCATACTACCTCTCCATTTAGACAACAATAAGTTTTATTTTCATCCAAAAAACACAAACACTAGTAATATGTGAACTTCCAAGCTTAAATACTCATCTTAAACAAAAAGTAACTTATGGCAATCACTGGCCAAATGAAGGAAGAAAAAATAAAAAAAGAATCCATGAAATGCATCATCCAGCAAAAAATAACACAACCAGACCAATTCCCAACCATCAAAATCTATTTACCTTTTGAATCAACCCATCGTCAATAATTGAACTACTCAACTTCTTAAACAGCTTGTATAATGCCTCAACTTCATTCACAGCAACTGCATCATTAAGAGCATATGCATTAGCTCATATAAAATAACATAAAGCCAAAAATATAGTCAAAAAAGCCCAAAAATCACCCACACGAAATTATAAACTAGTTATGCTAATGCTTTTGCAAATATACAAGTTACTGTAGTAGTTTATGCAAAATAAATTTTTATTATTTCTTTATATTTTTTGACGATGAAGAAAGATGTTAGATGGTGATTATTATATGTAAAGAAAGAGAAACAATTAAAAATTTTAAGATAATTAATATTATAATGAAATAGAATATACTTTTTTTGGCAAACACGAAAAAGTATAGTACAAATCATGTGAGTATATACAGAAGGGTAAATTCTAAACTAATAGACATGTTAAATTATCTAAACAAGTAGTAGCATCTAAAAATAACATAGACCACTCAATGAGTTGGAAGAACTTTCAAAAAGCGCTTACAGATGGTTTCGTTGGCTAAGCGAGCTATCTCTTCAAAGCGGTTCCCGCAATTCTGGAGGCGTGGTGGCCTGCACTCGAAGCAACCCTTGAAAGCAAATATCAAACACTCAAATATGGCTATAAGCGGTACAAACGCCACACAGACACGCTCACATATTGTCAAAGAACTCGATCCCTGTACAATAAACAAAACACATCATTCGTATATATTATTGCATGAAAAACAGTAAGCCACCCCTAACAATGTTTGTTTAGATACAACTAAAATTGAAAATTGAAAAACACTGTAACAAAATAATTTTTAAATATGTGAATAGTATCGTGGGACCCATTTTTAATGAAAAAGTTACTGTTTGTGGTCTTGTGATCAGTGCACGGGACCTACTGATTTACTGAAAAAGTGAGAAAAGTCAAACTTTGCAGCTACTGTTTATGAACAGTGCATGAATAGTAGCCATAAGTCTTACAAACGCGTGCAAAAAAAAAAAATGCCAGACGCAGACGCATCGGGTTTTTCAATCCTGTCCAAACGTAACCTAAAACCAACGACGAAAGTGTTGGAAAATATGACTAAATAAACAAGTTTTGATTCAATAATACAAACCCTAAAAAATTAGCAATGACAAAAATAAATAGATAGAGTTAAAAGGATCTCACAAATTATAGAATCACGCAAAATGTGTTGTCTTTAAAGGTTGATTCGTGCTACCCGGAGTAGAACTCGGTGTGAATGGCTCTCTTGACCGAACAACCCCCAAGATTAGACTATAGTAATTTCTTCAAGTTGATCACACACTCAAGCAAGAAGAACTAGAACAACCTTACTCTTGCCTTTCCTTTCCTTAAAAAAATAAAAAAATAAAAAAATAAAAAAAATAAAAAAAAACTGAAGCTGAAACTTTTGCAGCAAAACAGAGCAAAGACAGAGGGATGTGCGGCTGGAGAAGAGAAGAAATATGAATGAATGAATAGTGTGTGTTGTAGGGTTTATATACTAACTAAAGGAAGATAAGTGGGCTGACTAAAGGACAAGTCCTCCAACGACTACTATGAGAATGATGTAATTAACCCAAACCCAAGCCCAAGCCATCACCTAGCCCATTGTGATCCAACTTACCACCTAAGATGTGCAAAGTCTTATAAACTCATAACAAGATTTATTCCTAACCAATATGGGACATAAACACACCTTAATTGTTTGAAACACACTTACTCCAACAGAAAGTAGGTGTTATTTACTGAGTAATCCATGTTTGGTTTGACGAGGTCTGTTGTGTTAGATTTTGAAGTTGTACCTCGTACGTATATATTTTAATGGATGGAGATTTGCAGGTAATGATGTAAAGAGAAAAAGATGAGGAAGGAAAGGACAAAGAGAAATGAATTGATTGATGACGGGACTTGTGATTCCGTACGCCGACGACTCTTTTATTTTGAGTTCTAGCGCCATTTCTTCCTAATTGACTTATCCCTTTGCAAAAAGATCCCATAATATCAAAGAAATAAGTACAAAGAAAATTATATGCCACTTAGTAGGTGTTTAATTCTTATAGGGTTTTTTTTTTTTTTTTGAAACCACAACGATAGAAATTTTATTTCAACAACCAATATACAGTAATAACTAGATCAATCATCTAGTCCTTGGGTGGACCATCAGCGAACAACATGTTGCGATGACCCACAAGAGATACTTTTACATTCTAACCAATAAAGTAAGAACTGCTGCACTACTTCCCTGCTAAACCCGTTGTGCACCATTGAGACGTTGATATTCCTCCAGCCATTTGTGAGCACTCTCAAAGATGACCTTCGGATGGAGCTGCACCTTCTCAAAGTAGACTTTATTGCGAGCTTGCCAATTCATCCAAGCTGTAGTTGCCCATTTCTCTAACTCCACAAGACTAATCCTCTGCTGCATCTTCTGAAAAAGGAGGAGGAAATCAATAGGCTCGTTGCTGCATTTCTGGACAGTTCCCTTAAATAAAGCCCATACATTCCGCGCCAACGGACATTCCCACAACACATGGCTGACCGTCTCGGTCTGGTGACCACACAGTTCACAGCATTCTTCTATTCTGACTCGTTTCTTGTGCAGATTCTGCCTGGTTGGTAGGCATCCTGAGCAAGCCCTCCAGATAAACATACGGACTTTTGGTGGCACGTTCAGCTTCCATATTTTGTTCCAAATATTTCCCTAGGCTTGCACCGCTGAATGTTCGGCTCGATTTGGCTGCTATAGGCGTAGAGCAACCTGGTACGCTGAACTAACCGTGAAGGTGTGAGCTTTATTCTCCATCCATACCAATCTGTCTTGTGTGGCTTGGTGGTTTAGAGGCATATTGAGTATGGTCTCGCAGGTGTGTCTGTCAAATGTAGCAAAAAGCTTCCCCCTATCCCATTGCTTAGATTCCTCATTCATCAAGTCGTGAACTGTCATATTCACTGGTGGTGCATTGATGAATACAGGGGAGTGAGGTAGCCAATTATGGGTGGCCACACGTATTTTCCTACCGTCCCCAATCTCCCATCGAGAGCCAGCATATATGATATCTCTTGCAGCCAGTAACGAGCGCCATACAAAGGATGGGTTATTTCCCAGCTTGGCATCCAAAAAGGAGGTGCTTGGAAAATACCTTGCCTTGTAAACTCTATAAAATAGGGACCCGTTATTGTGAATTAGACGCCATGCTTGCTTGGCGAGCATAGTAAGATTGAAGGCATGGATGTCTTTAAATCCCATTCCTCCTCTTTTTTTTGATGTACATAACTTATTCCAACTAAGCCAATGGATTTTTCTTTCCGCCCCGGTTTGGCCCCACTAATATCTAGCTAAGAGGGAATTTATGTTGTCACATATGGATTTCGGGAGCTTGAATAAGCTCATGGAATAGGTTGGGATAGCTTGAGCCACCGTTTTGATGAGGATTTCACGACCCGTGATAAACTTTTCCTTCCATCCCAATACCCTCTTTGTGATCCTTTCTTGTAACTCCTTGAACGTTCCCACTTTTGACTTTCCATTGGGCATTGGGAGGCCCAAATACTTTTCACATTCCGTCATGACTCGTGCCCCCAACAATTGTTGAATTTCATTTCTCACTTCCCTCTTCGTATTTTTGCTAAAGAAAACTGATGTCTTCTGTCTGTTGATTGCTTGTCCAGATGCACCCTCATATTTGCCCAGTAATTCCAGCAGTCTATGACATTCATCAATTGTTGCTTGGCAAAACAGTAGACTATCGTCGGCAAACAAAAGGTGTGAAATGCATACCCCATGTTTGCTAGACAACACTCCCTTGAGAGATCGGTTTTCTTCAGCTTTTCTCAGTAAAGCAGATAGCCCTTCTGCACATAGTAGGAACAAATATGGCGAAAGTGGGTCCCCTTGCTTTATTCCCCTTGAAGGAGAGATAAAGCCCTTAGGCTCCCCATAGATAATAGCTGAATAAGATGCTGTGGTGATCGTTTCCATTGCCAAATTCACCCATCTGCGATCCAAGCCCAATTTTATCATTATGTTCCGCAAGAAACTACATTCAACTCAGTCATAAGCTTTGCTAATGTCAAGCTTCACCGCGATTTGGCCCACCTTGCCCTTTCTCTTATTCCGCATACTGTGTAACAGTTCATATGCCACAGTGGTATTGTCCGTGATCAACCGATTTGGAACAAATGCGCTTTGAGTCTTCGATATTATGGTTGGTAAAATAGTCTTCAACCTGTTCGCCAAGACTTTAGAGAGAACTCTAGATACCACATTTCCCAAACTAATGGGCCTGTAGTCAGACATCTGCTTAGGATCATTCTTTTTTGGGATTAGTATAATGTGAGTATAATTCATTTTACGCAACATATGGCCAAAATTTAAAACTGACAGGATAGCCTCAGTTACATCAGATCCAACTATATTCCAATATTTTTGAAAAAAGAAAGGTGACATACCATCAGGACCAGGAGATTTTGAAGGATGCATTTGAAAGAGGGTCTGTCTAACCTCATCTGGTGTGTACCTTTGTAATAATGCATTGTTCATGTTTAGGGTGACACGTCTCTCCACCGCCTCTAGTACACTCCCCATTTCTGTGGGGTTTGCTGTGGTAAAAAGCTCTTTGAAGTATTGCTCGGCTACTTGGGCAATTTGCTCGTCTGATGTATGCCAATCCCCATCCGTATCCTGAACACCTGATATATGGTTTTTTCAACGCCGTTGACTTGCCCGTTGGTGAAAAAATTTTGTATTCTTGTCACCTGCAGGTAGCCAAATGGAACAGGACCTTTGTCTCCAAGAAAGCTCATCATGATGCAGGATTGTATTTATCTCGGATTTCAAGGTACTAATGCGTTGGGCATTATTGGCATTATTTTGCAATGAAAGATCTTCCAGTTCTGCATGCTTTGCCTGTAGTTTGGTTTTAGAGTTCCCAAAAATGTCTTTGCTCCACTCCACTAATGCAACCCAGCATTGTTTGATTTTCTCAAAGAGCTTAAACATTGGACTCCCATTATGAGTACCCCTTCCCCAAACTTCACGGATCAAGCCTTCACAATTCGGATGGGTGGACCATTTTTCTTCAAAACGCCTAAGATGCCTTTTCCTTCTCATATGACCTATAGGTGGGTGAGTTGATATAAGAATGGGCACATGGTCCGAATATGTTACCTGGAGATGATTGACTTTCACATGTGGAAAAAGATCCCTCTACTCAATGGTTCCACAAGACCTATCCAATCTTTCTTGGACAAAACCCTTGCCTTCGCGTCCATTGCTCCATGTAAAAATGTTACCTTGAAATCCCAAATCCACCAACCCACATTGCAGAAGTGCTTCTCTAAATTCCTGCATCGGTCTTAGGGGTCGTATGAGCCCTCCTTGCTTTTCCACCATGGTTAAAATCTCATTGAAATCTCCACAGCACAGCCATGGTGCCGTACTCCTAGAATGGAGATGTTTGAGTAAAGTCCATGACTCATGTTTTCTTTGCATCTCTGGCCGCCCGTAAAAGCCGGTAAATCTCCAAAATGAATTGTCTGACTTTATCAAGGAATCAATGTGATTGGGTGAGTAGGTTTGGAAATGCAACTCCACCTCTTCCATCCATAAGAGAGCCAAACCACCACTTCTATGAACACTTGGGACCGCCACCATACACCGGTAAGGTAAATCATTTTGTACGTTTCGCATTTCGCCTACAGATAGTTTTTGTCTCCATTAGAAACAAAACTTTAGGAGCTTTCTCCCTCACTAAATGAGAGAGGACTTCAACTGCCGTCTGGTTCCCAAGTCCACGGGAGTTCCAGCTTAGGAGATTCATTGTGCTCGGCGGGGCTGCTCATCAGCCTCCGCGGTTTGGATAACGTTTTCATTGTCTACCACCACTAACCTTCCCCGCTTACCACCCCTACTCTGTCCATTCACTTGCTCGCCCTCAAGGTCAGATTCAGACCCATGGAATTGCCGTTTTGAACCCACCAAGATAGGCGCCTCAGTTTGTGTTTGCGTAGTAGTGTTTTGGGCACGAAAATTTTTTTTCCATGTTTTGGTCGTGTTGGGTGTTATTGACTCACGTGTACTCCCACGTGATGGCTTAAGTGCTGTGTCTTGGTTCACTTCCTGAGCCGCATAATTTACTGGGACATTAAACAGTTGGTCTGTTGCATGTTGTGTGTCCGTTTTCCTCCCTTCAGTTACTTGATTACTTGGTTTATTGCTCACCGCCAATTCATCATTGATTAATTCAGTTTCCATATGCGGAATGATTGTTTCCGGATTGAGGTGCATTGATTCCGTGTTTATTATTTCCATAATTGCAGAGCTGACATCATGATTAGCGGCTTCCGTTACGTTCGCACTCGAAGTTTCCGTAACGTGTGGCTGTCTCGTTCCAGCACCAGCTGTGTTACCGTCTCCCTTCCCTGTCGACGGTGACTTGGTGGACGTCGAAACATTCATGCTCTGGCGCTCCCCGGTATCTGGTCCCATGTTTCTTCCTCTACCCTTTGTCGCCAACCCCTTCCAACCCGCCTTCAGCCACTCTCCGTAAGGAAGCTCACCATTGCCATGTGATTTCGGACCAATACACTCCTTTGCTTCGTGCCCCATTATGCCGAATTGATAGCAGAAGCCCACCAGCCGTTCATATTTGAAGCCCACCCGAACCTTGTCTCCCTCCGGATTTACAACTACGGCACTCCGACGTACCGGTTTATCAAAAGGTAGTTCAACTCGTATTCTAACGAAGCGGGCTTGTTCAGGTGAGAACACCTTGTTATCAATCTCTATCACTTTACCCAGTCCTCCACCAATGTCCTTACTTGCATCCTCAGATATGAGATTGAACGGTAGACCCCATACTTGCACCCACAATGGGATGTGTTTGAAGGTCACTGTTCTAGCCGTCATACCCCTCTCCCACCTCCGAAGGGCCAAAAGGTGATTTTCGAAACTCCATGGACCGTTGTTGAGAACCCAATTCAGCTGACTTTCTAGTGTGAACTTGAATTGAAACAAGCCTTCTCCCACGTCCACAATCCTTAAATCAGATCCCATCTTCCATACCGATCTTAGAAGTGATTTCGCGGCAGTTTGGTTGTAGGGACGAGATGTGAGAAACTGACCCAGCAAGCTAAGTGAACATTCTTCAAGAGTTTTGCTCCTATGTGTTCCCCCTACCTTGATCTCTTCCCCTTCTTCTTCTGTCAGAGCAATATTTTGTACCCTTTCTATGAAGTCTAAATCCATGCTTCCTGTGGTAGAGACTAGACTTTAAGGAATAAAACAGCGTACTCGCAGCACAAAAACTGTTTCAGAAATGAGAGAAAAGAAAACACCTGTCTCACCTAAAGTGAGAAGTAGTAACCTCACCAGAAAACGTGAGAGAGAGAGCTCACCCTACGTGAGAGAGAGTTTTTTGTTAGGAGAGTTAAGTATAAGTTTCTTATAGGGTTAGAATATTACCCTTCTTCCTCTTTTTTCCTCTATCAATCATTGCGAAAAAGTAAGTGCAACTGCAACCCTCAAAGGGTTAAATACAAAGAAATTCTTGTGATATGGATCATTATCAATACCTCCCTTATACTATAAAATAAAAAAATTTTAAATCCCTGTGTTATTTAAAATAATGCGATAAACCATTCTATTAGACTTGTGTACTTTTATTAGATGAAAAATGATGATGTAGAAAAAAAAAATCCGTTTTCATTAATTGTCCTTTTATTAGAAAGGTAAAATCATAAATAATTTCCATCGATCCATGAACAAAGCATGATCTTCAAAGAGTAACAATGAACACACTTTGTCGATTAGATTGAGATATGATTGCCAGATGCCACAAGGGTCTTGCACACATTAATATTATAGTAGCTTTGGAAATTGGAACCCCAAGACCAATGGTTGTTCGGGAAGACATTCTTGGTCAAGTTCGTCTTGTCTTGAAAATAAACTAGCATTTGTTAGGTCATAGGTGTGTTAATTTGTGTTTGGTGCGCTTGTACTTAAAGTTTGTGTTTGGTTATTTGTGTTAAAAATTGACTTAGGGAACGGAAAAAAAAAAGGATTTAGAGCTCATACTTTAAGGTTTTATGCACTCATTGGCAGAGTTAGAATATTTGTTAAAGTGGGCAAACTAAATATATCATAGACTTCATAGTGTATTACACTATTTTTTCTTTTCTCTTTTTTTAATGTAGGGGGCCAATTTTATTTTTTATTTTTTGTAATGAATAAGTAATTTTATTGGTAAAAAACTCTTAAAGAAAGAACTTCAAACAAAGCAAGGCACTCAAGCTGCCCAGTAACTACAACAACACTCAAATGACACAACAATCTCCCCTGCTACAAACTACACATGCAGCCCTAACCTATAACTACCTGTGTCATATTTACAGAGGAAGAGATAAACATTCTCAATCCCTATGATGAGCCGTGCAGCATTAAAATACCCTAGAAGTTCAATTAGTTCTAGATTGGTAATAAAAAATGGTGAATAATTCACCTTTATCAATAAAAATGGTAAATAATTCACCTTTGGTTGGTGAATAATTCACCGTTAGCAATAAAAAATGGTGAATAATTCAAGGAATCTATTAGTATTTCGTAAGGTACTAAGTCAGCAAAGTGACATAGACAATAATTGAAGATGAAATGCCAATGATTTGAGAAGTGATTTATTTTAAGGCTAGAAAACGAGTCAATAATCCCCAAATTCATGAGATATTCATAAAATAAAAAATTGAAATATATGCAATTCAAAATTAATTTTCACATATACTAATAAGGCCCACCAAAGAGAACATCATCTAAAAGAAAATCAAGGAATATTCAGGATGAACATATTGGCCATGCTTTAATTGATCAGTTAGTTTATTTGGTTATGTCCAAATTTTTTAAAACTTTACTTTTTCTATGTATAATTATACTTTAACCAACTTCAAACAAATTAGCAAATCTGCAAAATGGTCATCCAAAAGCACTAAAGAAAGACTTCTTCAAGCTCTAATTTAAATTGCATCAGATAAACATTATACGAATCAAGACAGATTCTGTAAACAATCAGCAGCATTTGATTATCCAGGAAAAAAAAAACAAAAAAAAACACACACACACACAAGGTAATCAAAAGGCTAAAGTTTGAGGCAACAATGCCATACAAACTAATTACAAGAGTAAGTTCTTTGCAGGCTGAACAATGCATGCTTTGAATGGTGCTGCTTAATTATAAAGCTTCTCCTGGCCTTTTTTACACCAAAGAAAGCATAGCGGCTACCCCTTTTTAGGGGTAATGAACGATGATGAACAATCTGTCATGATTCAAAACCATTTTTATTAGCACAATCCATTGAATTTGCCAATCAAAGTAACACTGCATAGAATTATAGCTTAGAACACCTTCATAAGGACTCTGTTGATGGAAAAATTTTAGGTTCTCAGTCTTCAACCTTTGTGTTAAAAACAAAACTCGGAAATAACGTTGTCAGATCCCTGCAGTATGTACAAATATTAACAAGCACAGTCAGTACTTCAAGATTTATGGAATCCACAATATAGTTGGGCACATAGATTCAAAGAAGAGTAAAAGAATTAATTGGGGATAAAATAGCATGTAAGGGTGTAAGTTGCATACTTCAAATAAGGAAGAGTCATGTTCTTCAAGAGGTTTGGGTTTCTAAGAACAAAATCCTTCCACTCTTCGCTATTGATTCTACCATCCTTGTCGGCATCAGCATCTGCAAATGTCTGCAACAGTGATCTTATGAGTACTAGTATGTTCCAAACAATGACAAAAATTAGAACGATCAAATTTGGATATATGCTTGCTTACCTTGTCAATGATAGCCTCAAGAAGATCATCTGACAATGTCATATCAGACTCCATCAAAATGGTAATTACCATTTGCTTAACCTGATATCAACCAAAGGCTGCTTAGCTAAAATATTACATATGCACTCAAGGTTTCAAAAATCAGTACCTTCAGGAACATAAAATGGCTTACAATTTAGTTTTTGACAATAATTGTTATAGAACCAAAGACTACAGAGTATACTTACTTCTTCTCGCTCAATAAACCCAGTTTGTCTCAGATCATACAGCCTGAATGCAACTGCAAGAACTCAACAAGAAACAAAGATTGAATAGATCCATGAATTGCACTCAATTGTATAAAACAAAAGATTGTCTCTTGAACACTTACAATCAATTTTGTCTTCCATGGGAGAATTGGGATGGAAGACACTGAGTGCATGGACAAATTCGTCAAATTCAATGACATCATTTTTCTTTTCATCAAAAAGATCAAAAATCTAGAAAAAAACAAAAAGTTGTTGAATATATATACTAATAAAGAAAGGAATTGGTTGTTATGGATTCACATCACGAGAAAACAAAAAACATTTAATTTCTCAAGTTTTTGTGTAGATGTTGGCATGTAATTTCAGTAACTAGATAGAAAGTAAATGGATCTAGCATTAGGCGTGCCACCATAGGTTCAAAATTTAACAACTAGTAACTGTATAAAAAACAGCTGCAACTAGTAAATGCGACTTTTAAAAAAAAAAAAAAAATCAAAGGATCAAAGAGTAAAAAAATAATCCTCTACTAAAAACATTGCAACAATTTACTATAGTTCAATTGTTGAATTGTCAAGCAATAAATTTGAAGCAATGCCCAAAATGCTCACAACCGAAGGGAAAGAGAGGAGGAAGTAGAAGTTGTTCCAGTCCATTTACCCTGTCCACAAAAAAAGATTCTCACCGCTTGGAGTTTTGAACTGTGCTAAGCATAAGACAAGTTTTTTATCTGGAGGTCACAGCTAAAGCATTGGACAAGTTCTTTTGAAAAAAAGAATCTTCAATGTGGCTTTTGTTCCACTAAAAATTATCAGTATATAGTTCAACTGTTGAATTGTTACTACTATCATAGTTTCATACCACCAAGGAACCAACCAATAAATTTGAATCAATTCCCAAAATGCTCACAACAGAAGGGGAAGAGAGTAGAAGAAGAAGATAAAAGTTGTTCCAGTCCATTTACCCTGTCCACAAAAAGATTCTCACCACTTGGAGTTTGGAACAGTGCTAATTGAAGCTCTTCCTACAAGATAACAAACATAAATTATAGCTATACAACCATTGATAAAAATTAAACCAAGTGACTGTGATAAATGTTAATGTGTACATAAATTATCAATGAATGCCACTACATACTCAAATTGGGAAGATGATTGTTTAAAAATGTTAATCTATGTCCTTTTCTTTTCCCCCCTCTTTCATAAGAAGAATTAGTTCATATCATAAGAAAAAACCCAATTTTTAAGGATAGATTTGTCTCACTGACTCCAGAAACACTTGACCTTTCCGCCTCTTAACCAAGCCTTAACCCCCCAATAAAAGTCCAAGCAAGAGACGCATATTGGTCCATTCAATCTGAAGTATTAGCTTCACTTTTCATAATTTGGGTCATCCTAATTATGCTATCTATCAATGAATTTGTCAGCTAATTACCCAAGAAAAGGGAAAAACCATACTACCCCTCAGTTAATCATAAACTAACACAACACAAGCAGTATTTTCAATTTTCATCCCAAAAAGACACACACATTACTTCTTGTGAAAATACTAATCAAATTGAAACAAAAAGTAACTTATGGCAATCACAGACCAAATGCTCAACTTCTTAAACAGACGAATTCCCAACAATCAAAATCTATTTACCTTGTGAATCATCCCATCATCGATGATTGAACTACTTAACTTCTTAAACAGCTCATATAATGCCTCAACTTCATTCATAGTAACTGCATCATTAACAAACAACCACAAACAACCATTCAAAACCCACATTGCACATTCCAACAACCTCTTCAAAACGAAAAATTGTCTAATGAGACTGTCCCTTAAGACAGTCTCACAAAAGATTTTCTCCTTCAAAACACTCACAATTAGAGATATCCAATGAAGCAAATCCATCAATTCAAAATTACATTTTTTTTTTTTTTAGACATAGTTTGAAGGAATCTCTTTTGACCCGTTACATTCACATGTAGTATTTATGACTAGTTGAGTTATCTAAACAAGTCGTATGATTATTAAATAAAGTTAATTTAATATACTTATCTTTTGGTATGTCTCGATCATAGATTAATTTTGTGTAACTTGTTTTAAGGTTTAGTACTCAAAGGAAGGGGTTCTAAACCATGAGACGGTTGTATGTATGAAGCTGTTTTGCCCCGACGTGTTGTATGTTACCATATGAATGTATATAGTTACATGACCATGCTTAAAAGATTTTATATTTAGGCATGCATTATTGCCCTAACCTCAAAGCACCTTTTGAAATAAAGTTAGCTCTTCTTCTAGAGATATGGGATTAATATAAGAATATTGGTTTCTCTAGGATTTTGTACTTGTTGTTGATGAATGTATTTTTGTTTGTGGGAACCTCGTTGAGGTGGGATTAGGATTTCCTTGATTCTAAGAAATAGGCTTTGAGATGAATGTGTGAGTCTATGACAAGGAAATTATGGATAGTAATAAGCTTCGATTTATGGTTTAGGTGTTACCAGTATCCAAGTCTAAGCTCCTTCGACTGTAGACTCTCGGTCCCTCTGCTTTCAGGTAAGGGATAAATTATTTGGGCATTTGGTAAGTCATAAGGTTATTTTAAAGTATATTATGCATTAAAATGTTTTTTATTAGAGATATGGCATGTAATCATTATTCTGACAAAGATATGTTCATGAGCTTTCGAAAAAGTTATGTATATGATTTAAGCATATTGATGCTATTATTGATTCCACGAACATGATGTTTAATGAAAAGAATGGAAATGCTATTATTATGAAATGTTATGCAAAATAAGAAATTTCAGTATGATGTAAAGTATAAAATGTTTTCGGGTTATGTCCTCTGGTAATTTGAACTCAGCCAGTAGGGGTTAATTATTGGCTTTCCATAGAAAAATGTTATCTGTTTGGCCATTTAAAGTAGAGGAAATGGGGCTGCCCGTAACTCTAAGCCATATAAAGTAAAGGAAATGGGGTTGCCCGTAACTCTAATCTGAATAAGGCCTTCTCCCCAATGTGTACGGACGACGGGGAGGAACAAAACTTGGAGGGGATGTGCCATCAGGCCTCCCAAAGGGAACAATATCATACACACGGGGGCACCCAAATGTGATGAGGCCTTCTCTGTACAGCTTATCAGATATGGACTAACCAATATGATATGAACAGCTATGTTATGTTATTAATCATGAGAGAATTATTTTGTTTAAATGCGTTATGAAAAGTTAAAAGCTCTCATGAAAAGAAGTTTCTGATAAAGAGAAAAGCTGGTCATTAAAGACAAAAGTTTCTGAAGTTCTGTTGTACTATAAAGATACAATTTCTGATGAAAGTACAAATTTACGTTTAAAAGTTATCAGATATCTGTTTTTATGAAACGTTAAGTTTATGACCATGAAAGATATAGAATTTTATGAGAAGAAGTTTATACAGAAAAGTTTTCTTATTAGTCAAGATGTTTCTAGTTTAATACAAAGTTGCCGATTATCTGATTTAAGTTAAAATAATTATTTTGTAATGAGAATATATATGGCGACTTTGTAGGAAATGAAAGAAGTTTAATCCGAAAGGTTTTGGTAATATTAAATCGATAAGAAAAAGGAGAACAATTATTTTCTATGAAGAGCGTATAAGTTATTATTATGAATAGTATAAAATATTATGCATGAAAAGATGTTCTCCTGTTCGAATATTCATAGAATGAAATGATTTGATTTACATGCATCCTTAGTGAATTCTCATATATCTTACCCTTACTGAGCTGTGTAGCTCACCCCTTCCACTCTTTCAGTTAACAGGTTTTATTTTGGAGTAAAGGGAGCCTTAGTCGAGTTTGGAAGGAGCTAGTTTTAGTTTTGTATGTATAGATCCTAAACTAGCATTCTAACGTTTAGCGTTATAGTTATTGTGTATTGTAGGATCAAATGAAAGTTTTGTATCTAAAAGTATTAAGAGATGTATTATGTAAAAGTATGGAAATTAAATGACTGGTGGATTATGTTATATTTTGAGTATGGTGTAGATGCTCTGACTATCAAGTGAAAAATTATATCAAGAAGTAAAGAAACAAGTATGAAAAAAAAAAAAAAAGTTTTTGGAAAAGTTTTGTAAAAGTTAAGTTGGTTCTTGTTAATATCAGGCTTAAACTTGATATTAGCATGTCGGTCATGGTCACAAATCCGGGTATCGGGTTTGGGGCGTGACATGTAAGGCCTGAAGCTTCGTGAGAACATCCACCAAAAGCTGACCATGAGCCGCCTGAATGATCATGACAGTATCCAACATACTCTGAATGCTAGAATCACCCGAAGTAAAAGGTGGAGGATCAACTGCAGCAGTGGGATCGGCATACTCCTCAGCTGTGGGATCACTTGAAGAAGGAGGAGGAGGTGCAGCACCTAAGGAAGACTCTACTCTAGGCGTTTAGAGCTAGTTTTCATCTAAGCTGCTCTCTGCCTAAGGAAGGTGGCATCTATGGGAGCTATAATGTGTACAGGCTCAGAAGCAAGAAACTCATCTAATCCTAGATGTAACAAAATCCGTTGTATAAAAACAGGAAAGAAAATACCATGTGCTGTAGAACTACTCCTATAAACCTCAACCAAGGATCGAATAAAAAGAGTAGGAAAACTCATAGGAGCATCAATCACAAGGGCATACAAAAATGAACATCTCTCAATAGGAATGATGTGTAATCAGAGATGGGCCAGATGGAATGACAAGAAATCTGGAAAAACAAATAATGAATCTCGGTAAGCCCATGGGAGGTAATCCAAGGATCAGTACCTCACTGAATGGAAGTACCAGTGAGATATGACATAATGTCATCAAGAGGAGGGGTCTCATCATAAGGGTAGACTAGCTGTCATACCAAAGGTACCCTAAGAGCAGAGGCCACTACTGAAGTAGTAATGGTATACTCTTCACCCCTTATCTAACTCATCACATAGTGATTGTTGGAATCATCGGAGTGGACAAAGAGGTTTGAATAGAACTCTTTAATTAAGACAGCCGAAGGAGAATAAGAAATATCTAAAAAAGGAAACCAACGCCTACGCTCAAAGTTTCTCCTAATTTCCAGGTCTAACTCATCTAACACAACTTTCCTCTCAGCCCACACAGACCTAAAAATGTTTAACTTCTCATAGGCCTCTTGGTTTTTCTCAAACCGAAACCGCTCACTATCAAAGGTTGGGGTAAAGGTGGAGGTGGTTTTCTTATTGGCTCTAGTTTTCCTAACCATTATGCTAAGGAAAGAAAAGGAAAGATAGAAAAGAAACCAAAGAAAGAAACACAAAGAAAACCAAGGGCAAACTGCATCAGACAGGGTTAGAAAGAAAACAACAATTGAAAATATCAATCTATATGATGCATGAACAGAAATAACAAATGATGCATGCTCTAATGCATTGTGAACAGTTCAATTATACTTCATAAATCAAGAATTTGACTTGAACATAGAGTTTAGAACAAAAACTTCAAATTTTGAAAAATCCACTTTCAAAAATTTAACCAAATTGAGTAATTAATCATTACATTAGATAGAAATCATCATATAATAACATAATCAATCAATTTCACAAGTCAATTTTACCAATTACAATCCAATTGAACAAAATTCTCAATTTCAAGTAGTTTCAAGCCCTAGAATTTCAAATTGTTCTCAACTCACCAAATTAATCAAATTAAAGTAAGGGAAACATGTTTACATTATCTTAGAACAAAAACCCAATAATCAATTTGGAAAGAAACCAACTCAAAAATCAAAAAACCTCAAATTCCTATAGGTCCGAAAATATCCCTTAAAATGCATGAAATATGGGAATAAAACGAAAAAGAAAGGGTAGAAATGTCTTACCTGCACAAGAAGACAAAATCCTTGAGAAAAATTTGGAAGAAAATGACAAAAAATCACTTGAACTAGATCGGTCGAAGAGAGAGGGCAAAAAGCCTTTTTGAAAAATTTGAATTAAGTGAAGAACACGTGAGAAAAGCTTATTTTAAAAAGCACTCTGATCGATTTTCGATCGGTTGAAAATTAGATTCGATTGATCGAAAATCACATTCGATCGATCTAACATCAATCGAGTAGCGATCGAGCTAGGCAGATTCAAACCAAATTTTTTATCACAATTTCGATCGGTCGAGCAACAGGTTCAATCGATTGAAAATCTGGAAAAATCAATTTTTTTGAAAAACATAGCATTTTAATGCAAAAACTCCTCAAAGCACAATATTTTATGAATAGAATGCATGAGTATAAGATGAAAAGTTTTGCAAAAAGCCTTGAATTCAACCCAGATCTTCCAAAAACAAGATTTTCAATCAATTTGTCCTCAAAGCTCAGACATTAAACACATTTTGGATTAAGATCAAGGAACTTTTAATATTGGATGGCCACAACAAGATCACACATAATATAATGTACTAAGTTTAGCAAAGAATAACTTGTGTAGTGTGTGTAACTAGAATAGCTTGAGATACATGTAAAGTGATAAGTAAATAGTGATCAATCACAATTTCTACAAAATTCATCACATATGTTTGAAAGTGACTATTACCTAAAGAATTACATCATATAACTCTCACATCTCCTAGAAAACAAGCTTGCAATCATGTAAGTTTCTTGTTTTACCTCATAATGTACACACCAATTTTATTTCAATTTGAATTTTATTATAACCCAATAATGTACACACCAATTTTATTATTTAAACCGAGGCTACACCTTATGTTTTCTTGGTGCATGTGCTACACTTTCTCAAGCACAAAATCATATGATATGCACTAAGGTGTTCATGACTGGCTAGTAAACAATGGTAAGATGGTTATTTATGTCTTTCTCTTAGGATTTTTTAGTCCTTACAATTAAAAGCATTTGACTTCAAGATCAAGATCAAGTGATCAAAAACTATAAATAACTCCCACACAACATGCACTACAAAGATAAAACTAGCAAGGTGCAATAAAATAAGCTCATCCAAGCTAAACAAGTTACATAGACATATTATGTAAAGATAATGTGGCCAACCTTGATTTCAAATCCAAGAAAAATAATGCAAAACACATTTTTCCTTCCTTCCCCCCCCCCCCTCCCCTTTTTTGTAATTTTGAAAAGAATTAACAAAAACAAACTAGCAAGAAATGCATGAATGTTATGCAATGCAAATCCTAAAAACAAAGAAAACAAAAACAACAAAAAAGAATAGTCACAAAGAATAGTGAGATAAAGCAAAAGGACCATGTTAGAAAGATTTAATTAGATCGAGCATTTTGCATCCAAAACTTTTTAAATGCAACTCTTGCATTGGAGTTATTATTCATATTAGAATGCTGAGTAACTCCAGGTTTGGAATAAAGGTTTAAAGTCTTTACCAACTCACCAATAAGTACCATGGGATCTTGTGCTTAAGGCACAGATACTTTTGGTTTATTTGCTCGCTTAACAGTTTGCAACTTGAAACAGTTTGGACGAATGTGTCCAGTCTTTCCACAAAAATAACAAACCCATAAAGGTCTATTATGCTCCTTATCCTTAGGAATGGTAGGATTTTTAGGTTTAGACTCTTTAAGATCAACCCTAGTCTTCCTAGGAGGTGTAACTTCTATTGGTTTGACAATTTCACTCACAAAAGGTTCAGAAGAAGAAACAAAGTTTGTGGAATGAGTCTTAGGCACAAAGATGCTATCTCCAAAACCTAGACCAGTTTTGTCTAAGAGAGACTTCTGAATACTCAACATGTGTTCAAGTTTGGAATTAGCAAACATATTTGTTTGTTCTCTAGCAACGGATAATTCAAGTTCCAAATTCTTAACTTTATCAAGCAATAACATGTTTTTAGTCTTCACCTTATCAAGCAATTCATTAGCATCAAACAATTTCAAGAGCAAATTTTTCTTATCAAGTTCAAGAGAAGCAATTTTCTGTAAACCTAAATCAACATTCATTACATCATTTGCAGCAACCTTGCAAAACTTATTATAGGCTTCTTGCAAATCAACATTCTTAGAGAATTCCCCATCAGAAGAGTTCTCATTAACCACAACACTTTCATCAACTATAACAGTAGTTGTGAAAGTAATGAAGTTTTCATCCATATTATTACCAGACTCATGATCAGAAATTTCATCATCACTAAGGGTTACAATCATAGTTTTACCCTTTGATCTCAAGAATGTAAGACATTCTGATTTCACATAACCATATCCTTGACAACCAAAACATTGTTGACCCATAGAATTATTAGAGGTTTGACCTACTTTCTCTTTAGGTTTATCAGTATTGTTTGCTTTAGTGGGTTCATTCCTCCTAAAATTCCTAGGTTCAGCATTATTTTTACCTCTTGCCCTTTTGTTATTGTTCTTAAGAAAATTTCTAAAGTTCTTAGCAAGATATGCAATCTCTGTAGCAAAGAGTTCATTATCAAATCTATTCCCATCAACATCATCAACTGACTTAAGAGCCATTGATTTGGATTTGTTTGTCTTGGGTAGGTCTAACTCATAGGACTGGAGAGATCTTACAAGTTCATCAACAGGGATGGAGTCCATATATTTGCTATCAGTTATGGCAGTCACTTTGGGTCTAAAGTCCTCAGTCAAGGATCTAAGTATCTTCTTAACAATCTTAGGTTGATCATAGATTTCACATAAATTATAATCAGAGTTAACAATATCATTCAGTTTAGTATAGAATTCATCAAAACATTCATCATCAGACATTTTAATACTTTCAAATCTAGTAGTTAACTGCTGTAGTTTGTTAATCTTAACTGCCTTTGTGCCTTCATGCACAGTTTGGAGAATATTCCATGCAATATGAGCAACCTCAACATTAGAGATTCAATTGAATTCCTCTATAGAAACATCATTATAAATAGCATTCATGACTTTGCTATTAAAAGTGACTGCTTCTTTCTCAGAAGTTTGCCACTCACTAACAGGAGTAGTGGGCTTCTCTCATCCATATTCAATAGAATTCCAGATTCTCTCATCAATAAATTTCTAGAATGCTTTCATCCTTACTTTCCGATAGGCATAGTTTTTCCCATCAAAATGAGGTGAGATCACAAGAGAGTGACCATGTTCTATGACAACAGGGGTCAAGGATCAACTCTTAGATCAAAGGATCTAAATGATAGAGCTAACTCGCTCTGATACCACTTGTACGTTTTTAGACCCCTTAAAACATAAGTTGTTTAACCTAGTTATTTAGCTAAGTGATTACTTAGATAAATTATTCAAATCTAGGTTAACACAAGTAAATCATATCATGTAAATAATGCGGAAAATAAATAACACATGATTTGATAACTCAAGAAAACCAAACCGATAAAAAATCTGGGGAAGATTTAACTTAGCTATTCTCAAGGTAAAACATATTCACTATGAAAGAATTGAAGTTTTACAATAGCGACTTAGACCACTAACATCCTATTGCTACCTCGAGTAGAAAACTTACTACCACGACCACGTGACAGTTTCGAGTCCACGGACTACTTCTTTCTTGGATTCACAGCAACCACAAGTACTCCCACTTGTGTTTTTCTTTGAGCTTTATGCAACAACTGAAGCGATCACCAGGCTCTCGACATCAATCTTGATCTTGATAAACCCTAAGTGTATATGAAAGCAAACATCTCTAGATTTCACAAGAGATTCACACACACAGCATATCAATAACCTCTAAAACGTTGTTAGAATTTTTCCTTTTATATTTAAGGCAAAACATAAAACTCCACACGTCATATGGACTTGGGCTGAGTTGGAAATTCTGCAAAAAAAGCATTCTGCACAAGTTTCGATCGATCAAGTCTAATTTTCGATTGATCAAGCCTTGCAAAATTTGAACAGTAATTTTCTGCAATTACTCAATTCCAACTTTACACATAAATTAATTTGAGCAGCCTAAATCTAGACTCTAAGTTTTGATCATGGTTTGTCAACATTATATATTGAAGTTCTAATACATTTAGATCCTAAATCCTTAGAACCTAACATTTGGTATGTTCCAAATAACAATTTTCAATGTTTAAATAGAGTCTTTGAAAAGCTTGTATTTTGGAATTTTAGTAAAAAGCTTTGCCGAGTTGTACTTTTTTTGGTAAAGATTAAATAATTTTTTTTTGTGCTCTATCACGTGTTTAGTTCAACATAGCCATAACCTATAACTACATGTCATCTTTACAGAGGAAGAGATTAACATTCTCAATCCCTATGATGAGCCGTGCAGCATTAAAATACCATAGAAGTTCAATTAGTTCTAGATTGGTAATAAAAAATAGTGAATAATTCACCTTTAGCAATGAAAAATGGTGAATAATTCACCTTCAGCAATAAAAAAAGGTGAATAATTCAAGGAATCTATTCGTATTAGGTAAGGGACTAAGTCAGTAAAGTGACATAGCTAGACAATAATTGAAGACGCAATGTCAATGACTTGAGAAGTGATTTATTTTACGGCTGGAAAACGTGTCAATAATCCCCAAATTCATGAGATATTCATAAAATAAACTAAAACAAAAATTTGAGATATATGCAATGAAAATGTAATTTTTCACATAAACTAAGGCCCACAAAAGATAACGTGATCTATAAGAAAATCAAGGAATATTCATGATGAATTCGACATATTGGTCATGCTTTAATTGATCAGTTAGTTTATTTGATTATGGGTCCGTTTGGATAAAGCTTATTTTGCTGAAAACTGAAAACTGAAAACATTGTAACAAAATTATTTTTAAATGTGTGAATAGTTCCATAGGACCCATTTTTAATATTTTTTTTATGAATAAAGTAATTGTGGATCCCATGAACAGTGTATGAACAGTGCTCTTATTTCCTGAAACAGTGAAACATGTGCATCAAAAAAAAAAAAAAAAAAAAGGAAAGGAAAACGTGAAACGCAGAAACGCTGGATGTAGACTCAGTTCCCAAACGCACACTATGTCTAAGTTTTTTAAAGGCAAAAACCACATTTTCGTTCTTACATTTTCATGCGATTTCCACTTTAGTCCCTAACTTTTATTTTCACCGCTTTTAGTCCCTATCCTGAAAAACGCGTCTCATTTTTGTCCATGCCGTTACATCAGAGACGGAAAATACACACGTGGCAAATGGAAAATGTACACGTGAAAATGTAAGGACGAAAATGTGGTTTTTTTTTTTTTTTTTTTTTTTTTTTTTTTTTTTTTTTTTACCTTACTTTTTCAGTGAATAATTATACTTTAACCAGTTTCCAAAAAAAAAAAAATTATACTTTAACCAACTTCAAACAAATTAGCAAATCAGCAAAATGGTCATCCAAAAGCACTAAAGAAAGACTTCTTCAAGCTCTAATTTAAATTGCATCAGATAAACATTATACGAATCGAGACAAATTCTGTACACAATCAGCAGCATTTGATTACCCAAGGAAAAAAAAAACGCACACACACACACACACAAGGTAACCAAAAGGCTAAAGTTTAAGGCAACAATGCCATACAAACTAATTACAAGAGTAAGTTCTTTGCAGGCTGAACAATGCATGCTTTGAATGGTGCTGCTTAATTATAAAGCTTCCCCTGGCCTTTTTGCACCAAAGAAAGCATAGTGGCTTTTTAGGGGTAATGAACGATGATGAACAATCTGTCATGATTCAAAACCATTTTTATTAGCAAAATCCATTGAATTTGCCAACCAAAGTAACACTGCATGGAACTATAGCTTAGAACACCTTTATAAGGACTGTTGATGGAAAAACTTTAGGTTCTCAGTCTTCAACCTTTGTGTTAAAAACAAAACTCGGAAATATCGTTGTCAGATCCCTGCAGTATGTACAAATATTAACAAGCACAGTCAGTACTTCTTCAAGATTTATGGAATCAACAATATGGTTGGGCACATAGATTCAAAGAAGAGAAAAAGAATTAATTGGGGGTAAAATAGCATGTAAGGGTGCAAGTTGCATACTTCAAATAAGGAAGAGTCATGTTCTTCAAGAGGTTTGGGTTTCTAAGAACAAAATCCTTCCACTCTTCGCTATTGATTCTACCATCCTTGTCAGCATCAGCATCTGCAAATGTCTGCAACAGTGATCTTATGAGTACTAGTCTGTTCCAAACAATGACAAAAATTAGAACAATCAATTTGGATATATGCTTGCTTACCTTGTCAATGATAGCCTCAAGAAGATCATCTGACAATGTCATATCAGATTCCATCAAAATGGCAATTACCATTTGCTTAACCTGATATCAACCAAAGGCTGCTTAGCTAAAATATTACATATGCACTCAAGGTTTCAAAAATCAGTTCCTTCAGGAACATAAAATGGCTTACAATTTAGTTTTTGACAATAATTGTTATAGAACCAAAGACTACAGAGTATACTTACTTCTTCTCGCTCAATAAACCCAGTTTGTCTCAGATCATACAGCCTGAATGCAACTGCAAGAACTCAACAAGAAACAAAAATTGGATAGATCCATGAATTGCACTCAATTGTATAAAACAAAAGATTGTCTCTTGAACACTTACAATCAATTTTGTCTTCCATGGGAGCATTGGGATGGAAGACACTGAGTGCATGGACAAATTCGTCAAATTCAATGACACCATTTTTCTTTTCATCAAAAAGATCAAAAATCTAGAAAAGCACAAAAAGTAGTTGAATATATATACTAATAAAGAAAGGAATTGGTTGTTATGGATTCACATCACGAGAAAACAAAGAACATTTAATTTCTCAAGTTTTTGTGTAGATGTTGGCATGTAATTTCAGTAACTAGATAGAAAATAAATGGATCTAGCATTAGGCGTGCCACCATAGGTTCAAAATTTAACAACTAGTAACTGTATAAAAAACAGCTGCAACTAGTAAACGCGACTTTAAAAAAAAAAAAAAAAAAATCAAAGGATCAAAGAGTAAAAAAATAATCCTCTACTAAAAACATTGCAACAATTTACTATAGTTCAATTGTTGAATTGTCAAGCAATAAATTTGAAGCAATGCCCAAAATGCTCACAACCGAAGGGAAAGAGAGAAGAGGAAGTAGAAGTTGTTCCAGTCCATTTACCCTGTCCAAAAAAAAAGATTCTCACCGCTTGGAGTTTTGAACAGTGCTAAGCATAAGACAAGTTTTTTATCTGGAGGTCACAGCTAAAGCATTGGACAAGTTCTTTTGAAAAAAAGAGTCTTCAATGTGGCTTTTGTTCCACTAAAAATTATCAGTATATAGTTCAACTGTTGAATTGTTACTACTATCATAGTTTCATACCACCAAGGAACCAACCAATAAATTTGAATCAATTCCCAAAATGCTCACAACAGAAGGGGAAGAGAGTAGAAGAAGAAGATAAAAGTTGTTCCAGTCCATTTACCCTGTCCACAAAAAGATTCTCACCACTTGGAGTTTGGAACAGTGCTAATTGAAGCTCTTCCTACAAGATAACAAACATAAATTATAGCTATACAACCATTGATAAAAATTAAACCAAGTGACTGTGATAAATGTTAATGTGTACATAAATTATCAATGAATGCCACTACATACTCAAATTGGGAAGATGATTGTTTAAAAATGTTAATCTATGTCCTTTTCTTTTCCCCCCTCTTTCATAAGAAGAATTAGTTCATATCATAAGAAAAAACCCAATTTTTAAGGATAGATTTGTCTCACTGACTCCAGGAACACTTGACCTTTCCACCTCTTAACCAAGCCTTAACCCCCCAATAAAAGTCCAAGCAAGAGACGCATATTGGTCCATTCAATCTGAAGTATTAGCTTCACTTTTCATGATTTGGGTCATCCTAATTATGCTATCTATCAATGAATTTGTCAGCTAATTACCCAAGAAAAGGGAAAAACCATACTACCCCTCAGTTAATCATAAACTAACACAACACAAGCAGTATTTTCAATTTTCATCCCAAAAACACACATACACATTACTTCTTGTGAAAATACTAATCAAATTGAAACAAAAAGTAACTTATGGCAATCACAGACCAAATACTCAACTTCTTAAACAGACGAATTCCCAACAATCAAAATCTATTTACCTTGTGAATCATCCCATCATCGATGATTGAACTACTCAACTTCTTAAACAGCTCATATAATGCCTCAACTTCATTCATAGTAACTGCATCATTAACAAAAAACCACAAACAACCATTCAAAACCCACATTGCAGATTCCAACAACCTCTTCAAAACGAAAAATTGTCTAATGAGAAGACAGTCTCACAAAAGATTTTCTCATTCAAAACACTCACAATTAGAGATATCCGATGAAGCAAAATAGCAAATCCATCAATTCAAAATTACATTTTTTTTTTTAGACATAATTTGAAGGAATCTCTTTTGACCCGTTACATTCACATGTAGTATTTATGACTAGTTGAGTTATCTAAACAAGTCGTATGATTATTAAATAAAGTAAAAAAAAAAAAAAAAAAAAAAAAAAAAAAAAGTCATGAAATGGATTGAAGGAACTTCAAAGTCCTTACAGATGGTTTCATTAGCTAAACGAGGTATCTCTCCGGCGCATTTCTTGAGGCGTGGTTGCCGGGGCTCAAAGCAATCGGAGAAAGCGAATATCAAAACCTCAAATATCGCTATAAGCGGTATGAACGCCGCACAGATACGCTCGCCAATTGTCAAAGAACTCGATCCCTGATCAATAAACAAAACACACGTTCATATTGCATACAAAACAGTAAAAAGTCTCTCAAAACAAACCCAACTGCAAAACTAAGGTGCTATATTATTATTATTATTATTACCGAGTAATCCATCATATCCATGATTGCACAAAGCTGTGCGTGTTTGATGAGGTCTGAGTTTGATGAGTTGGAAGTTGTACTTCGTACATCTGAATAGATTCAGATTTGTAGGTAACGATGTAAGAGGAAATAAAGTAATTAAGGAATGACAAAGAGAAAGTGGGGTAATTATTGACAAATAGATAGTGCCATAAATGCGTGATTTCTTATTTCAAATAAATTATAAATTTTACTGTAAATTTAATTAATGACAAAATATATATTTATACCGCTCAAAATATTTAATAATTTTTTAGAGAATTATTGATGGATGGAAACTTGGGATTCCGTCGAGGTCGACGCCAATGTCTTTTTATTCTGTGGATTTGTTCCCCACGTTTTGAGTTCTGACGCCATCGTTTTCCCAATTCTCTACCCCATTCAACATACGACTCGTGTGGGGGTGGCACTAGAAAAAGTCCATATATTAATATTTAACTCCAAACATACTTGTCCTTCCCACTTTTTTTTTTTTTTTTGGGAAAAACTTGTCCTTTCTACTTGGTCTAGAGGAAAATTCTGTAATTCTTTGTTCTTGATATAGATCGGTTTAGGATATGGATGCATTTGCTGCAAGATGATTACTCTATCATTACATTTTATTAGATGTTTTTTTTTTTTTTTTTTTTTTTTTTTACTTAAGTGAGAATCGAACTAGAGCAACAAAAGTTTCAATCTAACTGAAATCTAAGTGATAACTATAAATTTAGAGAGACGTAAAAATAAGAGTTGTAACTTCAAAATTCAAATAAACAATATCGAAAATATCTTTATATTAAATGGTTTGTTGTTTTGATGATCCCTACCTTATTGATTATACTTTTGAATTTATTATTGCATTCATTGTTGCTTCTTAGGTTGATATTGATAGGAAAATTATTTTGAAAGTAATGCTCTCTCCATAAGGAGCATTATTCCAAAGTAAGAGATTTGTTGGCCAAATGGAGATTGGCCCAAACACCCCTTGGGTTCAATAAGAGAAACAAAGAGAGTCAAGCTTAAAATTCGCAATACTTGTCAAGTAAAGGCTAGTGATGTATCGCAAAAAGAAGCCCAAAAGTGCTAGACAAGAAAAAGATGGGAAAATATGAATAATGTTTTAAGTCTTAATCATTTCATACATACAGCAGGATGAAGAATTTAAGAGAGGTGGTAAAGAAGAGAGAGAGAGGGGACTTTATTGTGCTATCCGTACACCAAGACACCATTTATATTATGTTGCTCTTATATGACTTAGACTTTGAGTAATGTAAGTATGGTGGTTGAGGCAGTGTAGTCGATACTATACCGGTACCGACCGGTATGTACCGTACTAGTATGTATACCAGTATCAAAACGCCGACGTTTCATACTGGTTTAAATACCGGCTATGTACCAATCATATCAGTCAATTTCAGGCAATATCGGCCAGTAACGACTGTACCAGTTGGTACAGAAAAAAGCTCTTTTTTTTTTAGTTTTGTAATTTTTGAATTTTTGTAAGGGCATAATGGTAACTTATTAGCATTATTTGTTTTTTTAGTATGCAATGAACAATTAAGCTTTCTATATTTTATATTGTGTTTTTTTCTTTTTCTTTTAATTGATGCTAAAATCTAAAACCATGAATAATTCGTTCTAAATTGAGGTAATGTTTAATGGTAAACTTTTATATTTATTATAATACACACACACATACCTACATATATATATATATATATATATTTATTTATAAATATAAAAAATAACAGTAAACTTGATACGGTATACCAGTATTGACCAGTACCAAAATATATCATTCCACTGGTCAAATCGATACAACCTTTAGTACAAGATTAACTTCCTTAGGTTGAGGTAGTAATAAGAGTTGTTAATGTAAGACTTGATGACAAGGTTTTATATCAAATTTGGGACATCCCTAGGGTCACATTTTGCTTAAGGATCAAAGCTATTAATTGAATAATTGTTATGTTGTTAAGCAAAAGGCAAGGTTAATCTTTCACAAAAATAACCATCAACAACATTCAAAAGAATTTATCCTGTTATTTAACTATTTTTAATCCCTTTAATATATTTTGAAGTACAAAGAAAACTTTATGCCACAAATTGTAGGTATTAACTATTAAATGCTTATAGGATTAGAATATTACCCTTCTTCCCTTTTATTCATATCAATCATTGAGAAAAAAGAAAAATGCAAAGCTTGAAGGGTTAAATCATAAATGCAAAGAAATTTATGTGAGGTGGGTCATTATCATTTCATTTATCAAAACATCTAAGTATAACGTAAAATCAACAATTTAAGTCCTTGTGGTATTTAAAATATGCGATTGACTTATTAGACATTTGTTACTTTTATTATATTGAAAATGATCTTGCAGAATTGTCCAATAACTTAGGGGAGGGGAGGAGAGAAATGATTTGAATCTTTGACTTTGTATATCTTTGTTAAAAATGGTATGGAAGGTTAGTTGAATTACAAAGCTCTTGATAAGTCTATTTTCGACCGTCTTTTTACTAGAAAGATAAAATAATATATAAATTCTATCCATAAACAGATCATGATCTTAAAATGGTAACAATGAACACACTAGTCGATAAGATTGAGATTTGAATCATTTGATTGCCAGTTACCACACGGGTCTTGCACTGATTGTGTGGGTGGCTCGTAGTCGTAGGTACCGTTTGCGTGTAAAGTTAATTCTTTTGGAATATTATGCATTTGCTGACGAGATCGGTTAAGGAAGAAAGGAGTAAATCTTTCAAAAAAAAAAAAAAAAAAAGAAAGGAGTAAAGAAATATAATAAATTAACGATTGGTGACTGGTGGTCCCATGCATTTTCTATGTTACAAAGTCGGTATGGTACATCGGTATGTTATAATCTGAGAACTATATTGAAGAAACTAAATTTTTAATCAGCACCTTAAGTTCATTTAATTTACCTCTCAAAAAAAAAAGTTCATTTAATTTAATTCATTATATATATAGCATACTAGGTCATATAATAACTTATTGGCGAAAACATTATTTTAGTCCCTACATTTTGGGGTTACGGTCAGTTTAGTCCCTACATTTTAGTAGCAATCAATTTGGTCCTTGTTATTTTCAACTTATAGTCAATTTAATCCCTACCATTAACTCAATAACGGAAAATAGTTACGTGGCAAACGGTCTGCCTTGTTGGCACACATGTGGCTAACATAATAATATAAAATCAATTAATTAAATATTATAAAAGCCATATCAGCATTTTAATAATAAAAGAAATCCATGTCAGACAAAAAAATTCTGAAAAGATTAATTAAAAGAAAAAAAATAAAGAAAATGAATTTTTAAAACAATTCTCACTTTCTTTTATTTTCTTTAGAATTCTTGCACTTTCTTATTTTCTAAACACAGTATACCCAGCAACACCCAACACCCAGCAACACCACAATATGAAATCAAATCCAAATACCGAGTGTTCAGCCAAAAAAATCCCAATACCGACACTAGCACTAAATAAGCACTCTAGAATGAATTTAAAATTAAGTTTAATTCTTTAAATACCCATTATCTCCCTTTGAGGGACAATTCAAATCCCAAGACTCCTGGATTTGGAAGAGTATCTGCTCATGTCTGAATTCCCCTCTGATACAGGCTAAATGGAGAGTAGGGAATGTAGGGAAGATATGCTCATTTGGCCTCTATATAATAGGGGAGTTTCTGAAGTTAAAAGCGGATATCAGCTTCTTGCAAAAGGCACTCAACATAATATTCACACTAGTACAAACAGTGAATGGATTTGGAAGAATTTATGGAGGTTGAAAATTCCATTCGTACTTATTAATTATTATCCTTCTGTGGAAATTTCTGAATAATTCTCTTCCAATTATATTGAGTATCGAGAGAAGGTATATTGTCACAGATAATTAAGGTGTGCGTCTTGTGTCACTTAGAAGAAGGGGATTTAGATCATCTCTTCCTTCCTTGTTGGGTATTGGGTTTTTTTTGGCTAAACACTCGGTATTGGGACTTGATTTCATATTGTGGTGTTGTTGGGTGTTGCTGGGTATATTGTGTTCGGAAAATAAGAAAGTGCAAGAATTCTAAAGAAAATAAAAGAAAGTGAAGATTCTTTTAAAAATTCATTTTCTTTATTTTTTTTTCTTTTAATTAATCTTTTCAGAATTTTTTTTCCTGACATGGATTTCTTTTATTATTAAAATGCCAATGTGGCTTTTATAATATTTAATTAATTGATTTTATATTATTATGTTAGCTACATGTGCACCAACAAGGCAGACCGTTTGCCATGTAAACATTTTCCGTTAGTAAGTTAACGGAAGGGACTAAATTAACTACAAGTTGAAAATAGCAGGGACTAAATTGACTGCTACTAAAATATAGGGACTAAATTGACCGTAACCCCAAAATGTAGGGACTAAAATGGTGTTTTCGCCTAACTTATTATATATATAAAGCATACTAGGTCATACCATAACTTATTTTATATATATATTAATACCATACTAGCTAGGTTTTATCATAACCTTGTTTCTCAAAAAAAAAAAAAAAAAGTTATATCATAACCTCCTCTTGTCTAACAAGATTTTCAGTCCTAGACCGTTCATTGAACCGTAAAAGAGAGAGGTTCAAGGTTTTTGAGGTCGAACCGTGATGACGTTATAATTAATTTAATAATTATTTAAATATAGATAAATATATTAAATTTTTAAATATTAGCAAAATTTACTAAAAATATCTTAAAAATTGAAACAAAATACATAAAATAGTACATTATAAGGTTAATAAAAAATAGTACAACATAAATAAGCATAAAAAGAAATTTTTATAATAATCCTTTAAGAGAAATCATTTCAATTAACTAAAAAGGACTTTTAAAATAAATTCATAAATTGCATAGGTATTATTCTTAAATAAAAAGTTAATTTAGTAATATTTAATATGTTGAGAAAGATGACATAGAAGTTTAGAAACTATAAATCATGTAAATTTAATATAAATTTAATAATATTGCATATTAGCTCCTTAGAAGAGCATTTGGTTTGTTGGTCATGGCTGTAGTAACCCAAAAAGGGAGGTCTTGTATTCCATGGAATCCCACATCGTCTAGGGAAGCACATGGGAATGTGTTTATAAGAAATGATCTCCTTTAATGTGTAGAGGCCTTTTTCCCAGCACAACCTAGGGAAGAACAAAACCATGAGGGGGTATGGGCCCCAAAGTGGACAATATCTATACAATTGGGGCAGGGCTGTTACAATGGCTTCGGTCTTGCTTACAAGGTGTGAGAGCACAGGTTTGGTCTGGCTTCGGTTCTCTCACAACTCACTTATATCCGGTTCTCTAGGCTTAAAAAAAGGGATTTCAATCCGGTTCTCGGTTTTCCTGGTTGGACCACCCAGTCCAATCCAAGTTTCAAAACATTGCTGTCTAATGCATACAAAATATTTTATCACAAATTCTGGTAGTATGCATTTAAAATATTTTAATGTGAGTGGTTCACTGGTTTGTCCCACATGAACCAGCCTTATTTTCAACTTTTTGAGAATTCAAAATTTGATTAGTGAACTGCTTACAGTAAATTATTCGACAGAAGTTTAGGTTAATTAACTAATTGAATTAGGATTGAGTTTGATTTTTTTCCCCCATATTTTATTGATTATTTTGTTCAACCCAAAACAAGCTTACAAAGTACTCGCGGCTTCTAAAGAATCTAAACAGCAAACACAATATACCAGCAGTAAAAACAAATCAAAAGCAACTAAAAACTGCTAACAACAACTTTGACTATACCCTTTGGCCCTGCTCAACAAACAACTCAACAATATGAGTGTAAGACTCTTGCTTCTAACTAATTTGTTGATAAGGGAAAAGATAAGTATCTTTTTGATTTGTTTGTGAAATTAATACAGGATATTTGTTAGTGAAGATTTAATTTTCACAAATCTGAAGATAGTATTGATGATGTTTAGTTAAAATCAATTAATTCGTCATTAACTTTTAGAAAGAGTTTGAATTTGTTAAATCAAGTATAAGCTAGACAAGTTCCTCAAAAAAAAAAAAAAAGTATAAGCTAGACAAGTTTGAGATTAGATTGCTAAAATCTAATAATTGAAATTTTGAAAGGAGTTTGAGACATATGGATTATAAGGACTCTTTAGAGTTCTTATAATAACTCTCTTGTGAAGTTCTTAAAAAATTATCCCTTCACAATGAAATAAGTGGATTGGATTTTGGGATCGGATGTGGGCGAAATTCCCGTCAATAAAATAAGTGGATTAAATTTTGTCACGTCAAATGATCAATTGTTTTATCATTTTTCAGATTTGACAGAAAACGGATAAGTAGGAAAATTTTGGCAATTCATAATTAGTATAGTATAGATATAATAGCTATTAGGAAAAGCGCATTGGAGTCTTTGACTTGATAAAAAGTTAGAAACAATTCAATTTTTCTAGCATCTTCTCAATCTGTATTGTCTCCTTCACTCTGTTTGCATAGAGCCATTGAACTTTATGCTCAATGCCAAATCTAATAGCTTGGTGGTGCCTATGAAAGTTTGATTGGATTCCAATTTTTCTAGCATCTTCTCAATCTGTGTTGTCTCCTTCACTCTTTTTGCATAGAGCCATTGAATTTTATGCTCAATGCCAAATCTAATAGCTTGGTGGTGCCTATGAAAGTTTGATTGGATTCCTCCGAATCTTGATTGATTAAGTTGAATACGGATGCTGAGTTTTAGGGACTAGTTTAGTGGTAGAATTAGATGCTTTGATGGTGGTATCCTTCCTAATTAAGTGGTTTGGTGGAAATTAACTCTGGCTTGTAGTTGATATATGAAGGAGAACAAAGTTTGGTTCCAAAATCTAAGCTAGTTTGGAGCTATTTTTTTCTCATTCATCTCATGGTAACTTATAAAACTATAAATGTATACTTATTTAATCAAGTCATACGATTCATTGAAAGAAGATAACTCCTAACTAGTTTAGAACAAATATTTTTTCTATGATAAAAAAATAATAGAAAAGCTACGAAATAGAGTACAGCTTTTCCTCCATCAACACACGTCGGGGAAACTGCACCCAAAAAACAGCCACAAAAAATTTAGACGAAAAGTCCATTTTCAAAACAAGTAGGCATCAATGTTTGCAGACATACCTATCAATTAGACAGACTCCCATATTTAACTCTAATCGTATTTGATAAAATTGTGTTTTCATTGATTTGGACAAATGCTTGATCCTACAATTATATAAAATTGAGTTTTCATTAATTTGGACAAATGCTTAATCCTGTGAAAGGTTCCTGTATACGGCATATATGCATGTACCACAACGATCTTAATTTTGACTACTTAACAATTAGCGTATACGTGATCCAATTATTGCGTTGGTTTGATAAAATCAAAAAAAAAGTTACGTGTTCCCTAGGTTTGTTAACACTGAATGTGGTTTCTTTGTACTTGTAGCTGGTTACAAGTACCGAAGTACAGAGCCTCTCCCATGTCTTTCACTATATTGTACAATTTTGCCTTGTATACATGGACAAAATTCACAATTTGACAACATGAGATGTCTCCATCTCTTCTCATCATCATCATCCTCGTCGTCATAATCTTCTTCTTCTTTTTCTTAATAAAGAATTTTGTTAACAAATATTCTAAAGGTATTTATTTATGAAATATTTTTTAAAAACTTTTTATAGAAAATGAAGAAATAACTGATATTTTTGACACTTTTTTATATTTTTTATAAAAATGATATCAATATTATCCTAAATTTTTTTATTAATTAATGTTCTAAAGATACCCGTTAAGGCGTTAACTGAACATTTTAATAAATAAGAAACTTCATTTTAAATGGAAGGGGAGGAACCTTCCCCCATTTATTTCCCAAGAACATACCAAAAAGTTTTGGAATTAGAATGGGAATGGTTCCTTGTACATGACATATGGAAACTCAACTAACAATTATGTGAGTTGCTTGATGAGTATATCTAAGATTAAGAACATGATAAAAATACCAATCGTGTGGCCAAACACAAAAACTGACATAATATCCTCTATAATAAGACACAATAGACATTGAGGAAGAGAAGCTGGTCAAAGAATGAGTTGGATAACGTGGAGATGGAGAGCATCTCCTTCAAAAATAACATTGGCAAGCCCAAAAAACTAGCTTTGGACACTGCCAACAATATGGCCCTTGCTTGTTGACCCAAATAAGAATGACTTTCTCAATTTTAAAGCAAATGGAGACGGTTCATTTCATTAAGAGGGTTTAATTTTTACAATTTCAACATAGTGCCAATTGTCACGTTATTTAAAATGACTTCTTCTTTTTTTGGTGCGTGATAAAAAGGTGAGAACATGGGGTTAGTCACTTCCCACTTACGATATAAACCTTGTCATCAGTGTCATGAATAACCTCGTGACTTTAGGGCAAATTGCAACTCGATCAATTGAATTTAAATGCTAATGGCAAGACGAAGAAGGTCAACTACTATATCCCTCACCCGCATTTATTTAAAATATCATTTTAGAGAAAGATAGAGAGAGATTCATAATGATGTAGCATTATTTATATGCCTTTAGGGAGTAAACAAGCTAAACTAAAAATAAATCCAGCAAATTTTTATTTTATTTTTTTAATTTTAAAACTTGAAAGGCCAACCTAGCCCAATTAAACGAAGTCCGATCCAGCTAACAACCCACCAAATCGCCAATATTGGGCTGGGCTTTGCTGGGCTGGTATCAGTCTAGATAATCAAGTAACCAACTACGTCACCATACACCAAGTGACACGTCATCCAAATAGACACGTGGAGCCAAGCTTGCTATTCATCTCAATTCCCGTTTTCAAAACCCACGCGCCACTCAAAACGTGCAGTACACCTCATAAATAATAACCGTCCGATTAGTCAACTCGATGATCACGTGCCTCACAAAGATCCACAATTAGAAAACCGCCAAATAAAACAGTGTCAATCCAAGTCGGAAAAAACATGAATTACCGAGTCACACCGATTCCAACCGAGTCAACTCGGAATCTGTGCGAATCGGTGGCCATTTTTCGCGTTCTTCCTCAGAATCAAACTCTCTCAGTCTCTCTGTGTCGCTATCTTCTAACAACAATGTCGTCCTCAGCTTCTGCTTCGTCCGATAGCGACGAAGAAACTCTTCGCCGAAGCCGAATTCTCAAAAGCAAGCTCTACTTCGATGTTCCTCTCTCCAAGGTAAAACCCTATATATTCATATATTACTATGTGTGTGTTTTATTGGACTAAGGTTGTTTGATCAATCAGGTTCCTGTGATTTACGCGGCGTCGTATGATATAGCATTTCTCGGCATAGAGAAGCTGTAAGAACGAAGAAGCTCTTTGGATTTCTCATGTTTGTGAGATTTTTTGTTTAGCATTTGATATTTGCTGATTTAGCGTTTTTTTTTTTTTAATCTAAATTTTATATTTTTATGATAATGAATTTTTAGGTAGTATGATAAATGTGTTAGTTGATAAATATATCAAAGTAATAAACTTTAGCACCACTTCTTATGCTCAATTTGCAAATTGAAAACTGGGGCTATTAGGATGGAGATGGGAAATACACAAATCCTAAATCTTTTGAAAAAAAAATGGAATCTTTGAGGCAAAGGTTTGGCATTTGTGAGCTCTTGAAATTGGTTGAGATGATGTAGAATGAGTAAGTCTAATGACAAAACAAATTCCACAACTGCTAAGATGGCAAGTTGTGATGGGTGTACCATAAAAGTAACAACAATGCTAAAGACACAATTGACATTTATGGACCCACCATTTTTTCTCCATCACTCACAATCGACTAACTTAGCATTTGTGAATTTTTTGTGAAAAAATTTGCATCCATATCACTTGAAAGTAGGGAATTTTTTATACAGTATTGAATTAGTTCTACACTTGAAAGCATTAATCTTTGGTGCTTCATGCCAATGATTTTCTTGGCCCGTTTATTTTCTGGAGAACGACTGCAAGTCCTATTATAGCAGTTTATAGATCTTAGGCAGAAAACCAACTGTGTTGGGTTCCAAAATATTGATCATTTGGTGTGCATCAGATTGGAAACTAAGTCATCTTATCCTAAGAAAATGACCTCTATTGTTTTTGGTAATGATTGAGTGGCCCCAAGAGGATGGGGGATTAAGAGATTTGACCAATAATTTGACAAGTTTACTCAAAATCTTTTAGTATGTCAACTGTGGGCTTAAAACCGTGTGCATAATACTTTATAATCAGCAGTACACTGTTTCTTTATATGTTAAATAGTCGTTGCTAAACTTTATTAATTGTTGCCCTAGCTGTAGAAATAGTATGGCATGCTTTATTGCATAATTTTTACGTGATTATGAGTTGATCATTTGTGAGCTAATTTGGCCATTGAAAAAAAAAAAAAAATAGAATCTTCATAGCTTTGTTCTTAAGTGTGGATCTGAGTTGTTGATTATAATCTTGGCCTTGTTTCTACATTTAATTTATGTAGGCACCCGTTTGATTCAACTAAATGGGGTCGCGTATGTCGATTCCTTGTCTCTGATGGTGCTTTGCACAGAAGTTGTATTGTTGAGCCTCTGGAAGCTTCAAAGGATGATCTCCTTGTGGTAATTTCCTTGTTAGCATGGACATTGTGAATTTGGGATTGGACCTACCAAATACTTCAAAGCATGCTATTGTATATTGTATTTCTTGATCTTTTAAACTGATGGTATTACTTGAGATGTGCAACTTGAGTAAAAAGAAGTTTTTGGGATGCCCATTAGTGTAAGATGAGTAGCATGCATTATTTCTAGTATCTGTATGTTAGCTGATCAGTTCTTGTCGAACAGGTGCATTCCGAATCATACTTGAATAGTCTTAAGAGTAGTGCAAATGTAGCCATGATAATTGAGGTAATGTGTAGTATCCACCCTTGTCTAATTTGTTATCTATAAATACTTACTTATGAGTGCTAATTTGTTTTATTGAAGATCATATGCTTTTCCTAAATTTTATTAAAGAAAAAAAAGATGTGATTTTTTTGGAGATGACTTCCATGAACTTGTTAAAAAGATAACACTGATTTAGTGCTAGGTGAAAGAATACAGATAGTCTTGGTTCCGCATGAGAGTGGTTTTATGATATCCATGACCTCCCAATTAAAGTTTTGATGTTTTTTTTAAATGATTTATTGGTTTAAGTTGGGGTTTCGTAGTTGCAAACTATTTTGTTATTTGCTCAGATCACCGGCTTATCTGAACTACCATACTATAGGTCCCTCCTGTTGCACTATTTCCCAACTGTCTTGTGCAGCAGAAAGTTCTTCACCCATTTCGCAATCAGGTAAAGTCATCATCCACCTGAGATTTAATTTTCATAGTTCATGTTATTGTTTCCTGCAGAATTGGGTTATGTAGATCATTGCTGCAGGTGGGAGGGACTATTTTGGCAGCAAAGCTTGCAAAAGAACGAGGATGGGCCATCAATGTAGGAGGGGGGTTTCATCACTGTTGTGGGGAAAAAGGAGGTGGATTTTGTGCCTATGCAGACATTTCTCTTTGCATACACTATGCCTTTGTTCAGTTAAACATATCAAGGTACCAAGAGTTGCAGTTCAGATGAAATAGTTGCAGCCCTTGTAATTATAAGTTAGGAATTTTAATTCACATTTGAAATTAAATTGGAGATGGCTTGTAATTATAAGTTAGGAATTTTAATTCACATTTGAAATTAAATTGGAGATGGGACTTTCTCCTTGTTTTTGCTATTTCTACAGGGTGATGATAATTGATCTTGATGCACATCAAGGAAATGGCCATGAACTGGATTTTGCCAATGACAGTATGGTTACTTATTTTTCCTCATGGTGGTTCAGTTTCACTGTCTTTTGGAATATTGATGATAGAATTTTTACTAACAGGACGAGTCTATATACTGGATATGTACAATCCTGGCATATATCCATTTGTAAGTTGCCTTCTGTAAATTTTACTAGAGTTTTTAGATCAAACCTCTGTTTCCTCTCTATTACCTCCTTTAAAATATTAATCTCATTTGTTTACTATATGGTGCCAGCTACCCTGCTGGAACATTGTTTAGCTGATGTTCAAGGGTAGGGAGAAATAGTGTACCCTACCTTTGTGTAGTCCATTGCCTTGGGACTAGAGAATAAAGCATGAGATCTTTTCTTTTCTTTTTCTATCAAACTTATTTATTGGTCTCTGTGATTAATTTTTGGCTCCATCTGTTCCTATATTACTATTTGTGGATTATGTATTAATTTTAGTTAAACATATACTGATAACTCCTACATCATTTCTTTCCTCTAAATCTTTTTGTTCATTAGGATTATGAGGCAAGGAGATACATTGATCAGAAGGTTGAAGTAGCGGTAAACAGTCATGCTCTCATGGTAAAATTAGATTGTAGTTGCTTTTGTTCTTGACCTACTGTAATTGTTTCTTTTACTGAATGTGAATAGAGTGGGACCACAACAAATGAGTACTTGAAGAAATTAGATGAAGCACTGGAGGTATGTATATTCCCATTTCTGTCTTCAACATGCCCTCTTCTGTCTTCGTATATAATACTATGAGGAGATATTGGCCTATCAGCGTGTGCTACATTAAAGCTTCCCATTATTAATGACCTAGAGCCTCCTGGATTACATTTCTTGCATCTTTGAGATTTTTTTATGTGGATATTAGGTTGCTGGGCATACGTTTGATCCTGAGTTGGTGGTTTACAATGCTGGAACTGATATTCTAGATGGAGATCCTTTAGGCAGATTGAAGGTAATTTTTCCTTGGATCCATTTGGTCAGCACAAAATTGATATCTCCCTTAAGTGTGTATAAAAACAAGAATAAGTCCTTAATATATATGCATACAGAGTTGTTACATTCACCTATTTCCTATATATTGTAAGTTTGCTTCTTTGTGCAGATCAGTCCTGATGGGATTGCCAATAGGGATGAAAAAGTTTTTAGGTTTGCTCGTGAGAGGAACATTCCAATTGTCATGCTCACATCAGGTCCAATCTCAATCTCTTTCTCAAATGTGTTATAGGATGGAAGAGAGTGGCTTATTTTAGCAAAACCCACAACCTTATATTAATTTTCCTCTGTACTTGTATGTTTATGTGATCTTGGCCTAGACAAACTTCCCCCCCCCCCCCCACCCCCCCCCAAAAAAAAAAAAAAAACCACAAAAAAAAGAAGAAGAAGAAGAAGAAGAAGAAGAGGAAGAGGAAGACGACCCAATACCTGCAGAGGGTTAATAGATTTTCCTGATTGACCAGCACTTCTTTGTGTGCATATAGCACTTAGAACCTGTGACTGTGAAGGGGTTGTCTTTGGAATTTCCATTAAATTAAATAATTTGTTGTGTCACTCCATGGGTGATCCACAAATGTTGCCATTGTAGGATACTTTCTCCTGTCTCTTGTCTTAAAAGGGGAAAAAAGAAAGGAAATAAATGGTTCACCAGGTCTTTGTAGTTGGTTACTTTCTCGTCTGTTGTGATTTAAAAGAAAACTCAACTCAACTCAACTTAGCCTCTTGGAAAGTTTGGTATGTTTATTTGCTCATTTAGCCTTGCATGTGTTCAGGTGGTTACATGAAGTCAAGTGCCAGAGTTATAGCAGATTCCATGATCAACCTTTCAAAGAAATCCCTGATAGATTTGGGTAAGAACGCCTGAAGTATTCATCACTGTTCGTGGCATGAGTTTCTGGGGAAATATGCATCCAAAATCAGTTTGTGTAGTTGATCACTAAATCTTATGGTTGTAAATAATTATTACAAATTGTGATTAGTCCTCTTTTTATCTTCATTCTGTTGATACTTACTGGTAGGACTGTATATTGAGAGCAACATCTAGTAAATAAGTGAGAATTGTAGGCATTAGAGCGCTTGCACACAAAGAAGTGCAATTATTGTCTTAGTGAACATTTTGAACACCCCCCCTCTTCTATCTGTAATGTAATTCTGACAATTACTGTCTTAGTGAATGGAAATGCTAAACTTTAAGATAGTCTCTCTTGTGGTGATAGCTCTACTCTGCTATTGGTTTTGTCTTGATCAGACTTTCCAATCTTGACTACATATGGTACAAATATTGCCAGTGTTCTAGTAATGCTTTCAGTACTTTATCATGTGAGAGTAGTGGTTGTGAAAAAGGTCCCCCCTCTTTCTTTTGATTGGATTATGAGCCATTTGAAAATTTGGAACGTATTTTTGTGGGATCAACCTAACATGCCAGGCTATCTTTGTAGGATAATAAATTATGATGGAGAAACTTATTCTGCCCTTAATTGGATGATTGTCACATTTTTATCAAATAGACACGTGGGCCTTATCTGCAAAAAAATGCAAATCAAACGTGCTATACTTTTCTGTCTCAACGTGTTAAGTTATTGGATCTCACAGTCACAGATCTTATGTAACGTTGCAGCAATTTAGGGCCACAGCAATAATGTACATATTTAAATTGAACTAGAGATCCCATTCCACCTGATTGATCTACTCTGAAAGTTAAAAAAAAAAAATGAAGAGCATACAATAGGGGCATTGCATCAAAGGATGGTTTGCATGGCCACAATGGATTTTGTATGATTCTTAAGCAGAATTTGAAGATTCTAGTTGAGCAATTCAATTCCCAAATAGTTACTGAAAGTCTGAAATAACATGGCACAAACTAGACCAAGATGAAGAAGCCAACAACTCTGTCAATTTGTTTGACCCAATAAGACAAGAACAGTAATAATAATAATAAAGGCAAGGAGAGAATAGTGATAAACATTTTCAATGACAAAATGGCAAAAATTGCCAGTTGCAACAGGGAGTGTCACATGTGAGGAGGGTCCCAACTCCCAAGGGTTCATAATATAATATCATAGTGGGACATTATTCTCAGCTAGTAATCAAAAGAAATAAAAACTTTCATTATATTTCATAACATCACAACACGAGTCACGACCGATTTCTGTTTTTAACTAACCCAATAAAGGCCTCGACCAGCGTCATAATCTTTGGACAACCCCACACCCGCTTGGTTACTTTTATTTTATCTGTCTTCTGTAACTCAGGAGGGTTCATTTCTTTTCATCAAACATGACTCAACTGTTCATTAATTACAATGTAAAATGTCTCCTGTAATAACTCAACCGCTCATTAATTACAATAATTTATTGAGAGTCTGTTTGATAATGCCGTAAGTGTAACTTTGTCAAGGATACAGGCATACAGCGAAGGAATTTGCAGTGTGGGAGCAGGTGTATATATATATATATATATATATATATATATTTATAGAATATTGTTGGGTAAGCGTTTTACATCAGCAAATGTTTGTATTTGAAGTACTTTATGTGAGTGTTTCATAAATGTTATTGTTAATGTGCAATGAATGTTTGTAAATGACTCAAATAAAATATCATGATATGATTCCGCAAAAAGTCTAAAAGATTATTCCTATAAAAATAAAAACAAAAAATCTAAAAGATTATAATAGGAATTTTGTAGAAAATAGAAGAAAAAAAAATTGACCATTCAATCCCTCCACAATTAACCCCAATTATTGAATTATAAAATAATAATAACGATATTGTTAGGAGTCCATTGCTTACAGAGCAATTTGAGACCTTTGTCATGCAGGAAAGAAAAGGCTTTGTACGAGGGTTCATTGCCTCCTTTTTCGTAATAACTAATAACTGATTTTTAAATATGGTTTGCTTTCCATGATGTAGCCTAGTGATCTTGTTGAATACGTTTCTAATCCTTTAATGAGTAATATAATTACCATTCTCAAACTAGTCTTGATAAACATCCTTCTCATTCTCCAAAAAAACAAAAATCATTTTCCCCCCTTACTAGGATAGATTATAGAATATATATAATGAGAGATCCATGACTCCATATCGATACTCTATAGAACCATACTAGTGGTTGGATGGGCCATTAGGCCCCAAAACCTAGTTCTAGTACAAATTTAGATTTGAGTTGTGATTATGGCTATCTTGCATGATGATTTATAAGCATCATGCCTCGAGAAGTCTACTGTAACTATTGACCTTATCATGTTGAGTGATTAAAATAAAGGGAGCTTTGTTGCCCGTAAATCGTAAGGGTCTCACCTAACATTGGTTGGATTAGATGTTAACCCACAATCACTAGATAGGGTGGCATAAGCCTCATAACTAAAATTGTAGAGATTCATATTATTGTTTCAAAAACTCTCCGAAACATAGCCTTTAATGCAATCCTATCAAATCACATTAAATGTTATTAGATAATCATCTACTTATTGCTTTTCTTTATAATACGAGAGATGTGAAGATTGTTGCACGCCTCATGTTTCCTTGAAACATGACTAAGGAAAAAGAATACTAAGGTATAATCTACAAGTATGGCATACTGATTTGGAATAATGGGGGATGGACACATTGCCATACAAAAAAATCCCCATAGATAGTAAATTTTTACAAAAACAAAAAGGTGTGCAATCTTAGTTGAGACACTACAGATTCTCATTAAAAAAAAAAAAAAGTTGAGGCACTACCATTTTTGTTTTTCTTCTTATCCCATTGGTTTCCAAGTGAAACTATCGGAGCTGCTTTAGTCAACTTTTGAGTTATTCTAGACCAAATTGAAGATTTTATTTCTTAAGTAGAGGATTTGTTAGATTGCAAAGACTTATAATTGAAGATTTTAGTTTGTCCCTCCTATGAAAATTTTCCCACCCACAATATCTTAACCTATAGAAAATAATCCATAATTGCTTTCCCCATTAAATTAGTGTTCATCACCCAAATATATCTCTCTTTCTCTCTCTATTTTGGGATTTATTATAGAATTTATCTTTAACTATAAATCAAGATCCTTAAGTTTAACTGTATTTACAAGTAGCATTGTAATTCAGTGACATCATTGAGTTATTTATTTATTTTTATTTTTTTTGAAACCATCATTGAGTTATTTTTTACAAGCAAAACCAACATTCAAATCCTCCTAAACCTACTTATCATTGGCAAAAAGAAACAAAAATCTTATTAAAAGCCACTCACCTTTATAACACCAAAGAGGAGTGAGAGAGAGAGAGAGAGATCAGAAATCCAACTAATCCCTTCGACTCCATAGACTCCTTTTCTTTTTTTTAATTTATGAACCCATTGACTCTTATCTCGAGTGGATGCTCTTGCAACTTACACTCTGATTGGACTAGACCATAAGTCCATAATAAAGAATTAAAGATACACACACTGCTTTTATTTATTGGGTACAGTACTCTCACAGTTGAACCTAAAAATAACCATCTTTCCTTTCCTCCCCAATCTATCCTTTTATTATTTCGCTGGAGGAGGAGGAGGGAGGTTGTGTACACTATACACTCTCTATCTATCCACTTCCTCACTTTCCACTCCGTCCCTTTTCTCTCTCATTCCTCATTTCTCTGCGCCTCTCTCTCTTTTTACAAATCCCAAAAACGACGTCGTCGGCTCTTTGCGAAAAAAGCTCAAAAACGCTTATTATTCACCAGCGTCGACGACTCGCTTATTCTGCGCCTTTATTTTTTCCTTCCTTCTTTCTCCGCAATGTTGAAAAAGTTTCCATTTTGGGAGCTCTTCAGTCTCTCTCTCCTTCTTTGCTTCGCTCTCTTATCTTCTACCTCACTCGCCGACTCAGACTCTGACTCAGATCGCCTCGACCTAGACCACTCCAACTCGTCCGAGTTCAATGTCTCTCTCTCCAAACCTAAAGAAGGCAGCTTCGCTCACATGATCGATCGAGCTCTCGCCAACGAGTTCCCCGAAAACGATCAACCCGAAGGTCCTCTTAGATCCAATCTCTCTCTATCTCTCTCTAGCTAACTCAAATTATTTTCGAAAATTTTATTTTATTTTATTTTTTGAATTTCTTGTTGGCAGTGGCTGATTCTGGAAGCTTCAACAACAGTGTAGCTGAGCAACAGGTTAGTTTGGCAATTTTTTTTGAATTTGAACTAGTTTATTACTATAAACAACTTCAATTACACTACTGAGTTGCATTGTTTGAATGATTTTCAATTGAAAAATCCTGATCTGTTAAAACGCTATGTTCAGTTAAGATTCCAATCATAACAATTATAAATTTATTCAATTTTTGCATTATTGTGATCATTTATTGTTTTAAATTCGTGCTCTTAATTAGTTGGATACTCTAGATCTTATCTCTCTGTGCTAGTTTGAATTTGAATCGTTTTATTTCTTTATCTGTTCGTGTTGATCAGGCAACTCTGGAAACTGTAGCCAGAGTTAGAACGAAGAAAAATGACACAAAAGAGGAAAAGTATGCGTTTGTTTCTTTTTTAAAAACTTTTAAATTCGAGGATTCATTTGTAGTTTCTCACTCAAATTCACCATCGGTTTGTGCGTTTCTAACTCTATGTTGTTGGTTTCGACTTTTAGGTCATTTCAACTTCAAAATGTTTTTAATCTTGATAACGATAATCGAGCTGAAGATACACCTACATTGATAGATCGGAAGGTAAGGTTGCTTCATTAAAAAAAAAAAAAAAAAGGGTACATATACGTATTAGATTTAAATTAATAATCCGTGTGCTTTATTTTTCAGGACAATGTCTTTATTATATCCAATTTTAAATCGAAATATCCAGTTCTGCAGCTAGACATAAGGTAAAACTTGTGAATTAGTTTCGATTTTGTGAAGTCATGTTTCAGCACATAACTCGTAAGCTTATCTGAGCTCTTTTTTTCTAATTATTTCTTTGTAGATTGATATCCGATTTGGTAGTTGTTATTGTGTCCGCAACATGTGGTGGCATTGCCTTTGCTTGTGCTGGACAGCCGGTCTGATTATATTTTTGATCTATACTTTATTCATGACAAACTGCAATGTTAGAATCTGTTCAAGTGTTGCATCTCACTGATTGTCTGATATTTTTTGTTAATCATGCTAAATTTTCTCAGGTTATTACTGGATATTTGCTAGCAGGATCGTTTATTGGACCTGGAGGGTTCAGCTTCATCAGTGAAATGGTCCAAGTATGTTGCTTTTTTCTTTAAAACCTATTAGCCCTGCTTTCTTTTATTGCTTCCTTTAAATGTCTTGAAAATGATGGGTTTTTTGTTTGGTTCTTGGTTTGATTATTATCACGTTAATTCCTTTTGAAATTAGTTAAAGCCTAGACATTTTTCACTTGTTCTAGAATTTTTGTTTGCAATTATTTAGGTGTTTGTAACTTGTGTCAATGTGCCTATGTCAGAAATTTACTAAAGATCATGCATCTTGTTACATTGCTATCAAGGAGTCAAGGGCACAAAAATTTAAAAACAAATCATCAAGCATGAAATGGTGGTCTCCATCATATAATAGTAACTGAAAATAAAGATGATTTACTCATGTAGTTATTTGCTAGGCTCATCTGCTCTTATTGTCACAAGGTGGAGATTATTCATCTTAGTATTCTTTTTTTATCAGATGTCTCTACAGGTCACTTACTTTTTTGCACTGATGAATGCACATAGGTTGAAACAGTGGCCCAGTTTGGTGTAGTTTTTCTTCTTTTTGCACTGGGCTTGGAGTTCTCCATAACGAAGGTCAAATTCTGTTCTTTGGCCTGCTTCATTTTCTTTCTCTTTTAGTGAAATTGTGATTCAAACTCTATAACTGTGTGATTGCAGCTTCGCGTTGTTCGAGCAGTTGCTGTTCTAGGGGGCCTGCTACAGATTTTCTTATTTATGTGCCTGTGTGGCATACTAATATCGGTATGTCTACAAATTCTAACAGAATATTCACAGAAGTTTGCCCCTTTCTACTTGTGAAAACTACTTGCACCTGATTATGTGCCATAGAAAAGTTTGATTGAACTGGGAATACTGGAAACGCTTAAAAGAGATGCAAGTTTCAAAGTGATAAAGAACAATTAGAAATGGATGACAAGTTTACTGAAGATTCTTGTATGATATCAACTTCATCTCAAGTCCATTGAAGAGTTATTTTGCTCTTTAGTTACATATCTTGTGTTATATTTTGTAATTATTTTCTTAAGCTTCGGATTTGGGCTCTCAAGTTAAAGCTTTTTGCTTAAAGGCAGCATTAATATAGAGTAATTTGATGGTGTTGAGAGGTTTCCAGCATAAGAAGTAGTTGAACCAGTAGATGCTGGTGATAATAAGTCCATGTTAGGCAGAAAACTTAAAAGATAGTTTTGATTTTATTTATTTCGGTTTGGTCTTGTTCCTTAGTTGTGTGGTAGTATCGGATCCCCTTTTGATTGAGCCAACATTAGGACTATTTTCTATTATAGCAGTTTGAAGCTTTCACTCCATCTAATCCTATACATTATTGATGATTTTTTTTGTGTGAAGCCCCCGGGCCTTGAGTCAAGTGATAAAGGAGTATGGTTTGGTTTGGGGTGGGTCTTAGGTCTGACTTCTAACAAACAAATGGGGTGAATAAATTTATCATATTGTAATGCTGCACTTTCATTGGATAATGCTAATGCATTGCTTTGATTCTCACATTGTCAAGTTTTGAATATCTAGTAGACTGTTTACATGATCTCATTAACAATGCTGTAATTAGTGGATGCTTTTTGCAGTTATGTGGTGGTAAAGCTTCTGAGGGGGTATTTGTTGGTGCATTCCTTTCCATGTCTTCAACAGCAGTGGTAAAAATTTATGTGAATTGTCTTATGCATGCATGTGCTTCCAGTTCTAGATGTATCTACTTGGGTGAATAACAGGCATAATGCTGAAGTTTCTCTCTTTGGGACACAGGTATTGAAGTTTTTGATGGAAAAAGCCTCTACTAATGCCCTTCATGGCCAAGTTACCATTGGCATCCTTATTCTGCAGGTATTTAGTTTCCTTTCCTTTTCTTTCCCCTTTTTTTTCCCAAATGATATTTCTTCCATAGACTCCCCACTTTACGTGTAAGTGTTTTGTTTCTAACACTCAAATGATTGATTTGAACAATAATTTCCTCTTTCAAACTCTCTTTTAAGTCTTAAGAATTTTTTGCCCTCCAGGACTGTTGTGTGGGTTTACTGTTTGCTTTGCTCCCAGTTCTGGGTGGGACTTCTGGTGTTCTTCAAGGAGTGATGTCCATGACTAAACTGTAAGTAAAGGACTTGTGAAGCACTACAAGTTTCCAGATTCCTTCCTTTTTGTCTGAGAAGTGTCATTGTGTTTAATTAGGGAATAGCTCATTTGAAGATGCGTTTTTGCTACTTAGTGTATTGAAAAAGGACTGTTAAGGGACTTCATGGTCTCTTAAAGCTATAACACTTAATAAAAGAAAATACTTATAAAAAAAACACTACATAAAAGAAAAGGAATAGAGTGAGTATATATTGATGAGGTTGATGAGGTTGATGAGGTTGATGGGGAATTACATACAGAAACATTATGAAACATGCATATCTAAAACATTCTATAGAAACGTTTTAAATATATGCATATAGCTATTCTGCAGATGAAATGAAACTCAAAACTTTAGATGTTATCTTCATTATTCTAGATAAGACCACTTGAATCTTTACAAGTGAAGGTAAAAGTCATTTCTGCTTGAGATGACGATACCATATGTGGATATGAAGAAGAAATGGTGAAGGAAAATCTATCTTTGATGAGCTGAAAGTATTAAGGATTAGAATTGGGACAGTTATGACTGTTTCTTTTTTAGAACTTTTTCCTCTTCTTTTTACTTCCTTCATTGTCCCTTCCAATTATGATATCTGTTAATACAATCTGGCTAGGGTCATACCTTTTTTCACAACTTGCAAAGGTGGTAAGTTGTGATTGGTGGGCAATAAGTAACACTACTTCCACATGGGCTCACAACTACCACCATTTGTATTTCCTACCAATCACTACTTGCCACCTCAACAAGTTGTGGAAAAAAGTTATGTCCGTAGACTTATACTCTGTTATGACATCCTACTTCTTTTCTTTGCCAGGTTGGTGGTGTTGATTACGTTTTTGGCTGTTCTGTCAATATTATCTCGTACTTGTGTTCCTTGGTTACTTAAACTGATGATAAGCCTATCATCACAGGTATGGTTACTTGTCTTCCACATAATGTTGAAGATGGGAACCCACACACACACGTTTCTGCAAGATTGCTGAACATGTGTGCTTGAGATATTGTAGTCGTTTTGATTTGTTCTATAATTAAAATTTTATCTGTGCAGACCAATGAACTATATCAATTGGCATCAGTTGCGTTCTGCTTGCTTGTAGCCTGGGTTAGTTATGCTTCCTAATTTTTTATTTTGTCTAGAACTCTTGCTTGCACTTAGACAGTTTTTTTTAATCTCATTCCATATGTATTTGTAATTACTTCATGTTTGGATAAACATATTTGGTGAGGCTTATTGATGCATTGACCCCTCATATGTTTGATAGCAGTTTCCCAAAATTGCCACTAATTTGATTAGCTATTCATTTTTTCATTAATAAGGTTAATATGAGGAAGTGGGGATTTCAATATTTTCATTTAATGACACATAATTTGGCATGAACAGATATGTAAGTGACAAAAGACCAGATCTGTTATAATAAACAAGCAAGAAAGAGAAAGAAAGAAATAACCCTAATCCACAAGGGTCATGGCCAACAAAAAGTACCAAACTCTTAACAAATTTTGTAAACCAACAATAACAAACCCGAATACCTATGCAAGCTCTTTATAATCATCAGCCAACTTGCTCTTGAAGTTATCTTAGGCTCTAAATTAAACTCATAAGTTAAACAAGCCCGGCTTTATCACTAAACATGAAATCCCAAATAATTAAAACCCATAAATTGCCCAGTCCAGATTTTATTGAATTCCTAAATACCATTATTGACTAAAATAAAGGATATTGAATATTATAAATCTGAAAATTTCATAACAAAGCTTCTTCCTTATCCTTGTTGCTGCTGCATCAGAGAAGGTTGACACTCAATAGGGAGTTGTTTTCCTCCATGCTTCTTATTATGAAAAAAACCACAATCAGATCTGTACTTTTTCCATACTTTTTCATAGTCCCAGTTCAAACATTAAAGCCACTCAATTGCAAATGACTGGATTTTAAACCTGTTGTAATAGATTGGAATGATAGCCTATGAGAAAAGGGTTCTCAGCTGGTTGAAACCAACTTAGGTTATTTAATTATCACCCAAGAATTATCTTCCATTAGAAATTTGTGATTGTCTTTATCTTCTATGCTTAAGATAAAGAAAGTAGCTTTAAATATTCTTGTATCAAGGACACATGCATGAGTTTTTGACATTTGACATAAGAGGGTACCTCTAGAGAAGAACTGTGAAAGGATTAGAATAGACATATGAATGGTACATTTGACACGGCTGAAGGCTATAATTGTAGTTTCCATGTTAATTATGTTGGTTGCTGCAGAAATATTATATATATTGGGTATTGTTGCTGTTGAAAGGCTGTGAGTCATGACCTTGTATTACTTACGCACACTATAGATAGATCCTAAGCATGCAACTATTGTCTAATTGTACATACAATTTCAGTGTAGTGATAAGCTGGGGCTAAGTCTAGAACTGGGTTCCTTTGCTGCTGGAGTGATGATATCAACAACTGATCTAGCTCAACATACACTAGAACAAGTAAGAATATCTAATATATGATCTGTTATCATAATTGCTATTTTGTGTAACATCATGTCCTGGAATTTTATCTTCCTTCAAGTCTAGTAATGATGGTTTCACAACCCCTCCCCCCCCTTTTCTCTCTTCCCCTATTTCTTTTCTGTAATACTCTGTAGGATAATATTTTGATAATATGTTGTGATTCATCTGGGTAAGATAGCATGTTGCTAGTTGTTATCAGGTTGGCTTTGAGAAACCTCACAATTTTGTAATCTGTGCAGATTGAACCCATTCGCAATTTGTTTGCGGCTCTTTTTTTAGCCAGCATTGGGATGTTGATCCATGTTCAGTTTCTCTGGAACCACGTGGATATATTATTAGCGTCTGTTCTTTTGGTGATCATTGTAAAAACATTCATAATATCCACTGTTGTCAAGGGATTTGGTTACAACAACAAGACTTCGCTTCTTGTAAGACTCCAATATCTCAATGGTTATATCATAGTTCTTTGAAACAAAAATTATTTTCAATTTTTATGGAACTTGGGTGCGTGTATAGGTTGGAATGTCTCTGGCACAGATAGGGGAATTCGCTTTTGTTCTTCTCAGTCGTGCTTCTAATCTTCATCTAGTTGAGGTTAGTGTTACAGATTCAGTTTGTCATTCTGATGCCTAAAATTTAAAACAGAAAATTTCCTATTATGGATATCAAACGTGTCTGGTGTCCTCATTGTTACTAATGAACATAGTGTATCCCCATGGCCATGTTTTCTAGTTCTTTGTACTGATAACTTCTAGCAGGAAAGTAAGTGAAAATTATGAGCTAATGTAGTGCTAAAACTTTGAACATTTACAGGGGAAAGTGTACCTTTTGCTTCTTGGGACTACAGCTCTTAGTCTGGTATGAAGTTGTTTTGATTATGTTTTAATTGACTTAATGCATAGTATATGGAGTCTATTGATGTACATTGGTCTGTTTTGTCATGAAATCATGCAATTTTTCAGTGTTTGTTGAGGAATAATAAAGTTGTGTCATGCAATTCAAATGGAATTGTTAAAAGAGTGTCTGACTGTATTGTTAAATCATTTTTATGGTTCTTTTTAGAGGAATGGCAAATTTCTTGCACTTACTTTTACAAATGAAATTCTTTATTTATTTATTCTTTTCCTGGAACTGAAACCATGAATGATGGATTAACTATTTTCTGAAACCATTTTGAAAGAGTTTTATGATGACAAAATGCAACTCAGCCCAGAAATGCTTTTAATGTTTACTTTTCCCTCATGCTGCATGGAGATGGGCTGAAAACTCGGACTTGAAATGATAAGCACATGCTGATGTGACATAATCTTATAGAAATGAGAGGAACAGGCCCTGCAAGGGGCTTGGAAAATATATTTATAAAAGCTTAGTTTGCAGTTTTCTGTACAATTATATATTTGTTCCTTTCTTCTTTCCCAAACCTAACCAAAACAAAATGTATTTCTTCTTTTCTGTATGTTAAAATGAAGGTTAGACGTATCCATGATCTGTGCTTGATCCGTTGATGAATTTCTTCAACAAAACAAAGTGTGTTTGGTCTTTGTTGGTTACATGTAAATAAATAAACACTAGTTTCACTTTCTGGCCATGTAAGTGTCAAAGTTTTGTTAGTCTCAATTGAAGCATCCATATTACCTTTTTTGATAAAAAAGAATCATGCATATAAGAAGGCACTGTCTGTGGGAATCCATATTACTTTTGTTTATTCTAGAAGATTAGGTGTTACTGTGTTAGTGATAATTTTGAGATCATGGAAATGAGAGCATTTGAGGATTCGAGATTTTTGAGGAAGTGGTCTTATCATATGCACCAGTGATAAATATGATCGTGTTTGTGGCTGCAGTAATCATCTTCCTTATAGTAATCATGCGTTTTTTCACAAAATCTTCTCTAGGTAACGACTCCTCTCCTTTTCAAGCTAATTCCTGCTGTAGTGCACCTCGGTGTGCTACTGCGGTGGTTCTCCCCTGACAGTTCTGTGGAGGTAATTGCCAGTTTACATTTAATTGTCTAGGTGCTTAGCAATGATTGAACATAGAAGTACCAATTCTGTACATTCTTTCACTTTCTTGGTAGTTTTTTACCTTATCCTTCCAAATGTTTGTTTTTCCAATGGCTCTTTTTTTGGGTGGAACTTCAGATTGGATTTAAAGGAGATAACCTCCGCACGGAAAGTGGAAAGCAGCGTGTTATATTGATTGACCCAGGATCTCATGATTCATGAAGACTGTATATGAACTGAAGGGGGATTTCAGTTTTATATGACAAGTTATACATTTAGCACTGGCTTTCGCGTTTCACCAAGTTGATCAGATTCTATTCTGTGTACAAAGCTTTTCCATGATCTGTTACCTGTTACTGATCAGACTAGAGATCAACAAATCAATTTGAGCATATGAAATTTAAGAACGGGAAAGAGGTGTAAATCTAACTGTTGAAAGGACTAACTGATGAAAGCTTTATCTGTGATATTCATTCGTCTCCACTGGGCAACTTGTGGAGACCATTCTTTCTAAATGTAAGTTGTAACATAGTTTCAGTTTTGTAATATAAAGTGATTGATTTCAAATAGTACAGAATTTTGAATGTATCAAGGGACGTCTGTTTCTTTATAACTTATAAGATTTATTTTTAGAGTTTCAATTTTGTAATTGTAAGTGAAAGTTTTCATTTATATATGGTGTGTAGAATTTTGAATGATCAATGCATTTCTGTTTCATCATAAAATCCTTTTCTGATACACAAAACAGCGAGCTCCCAATCTGTATTTCTAAGGATATGCATGGTTTTGCCACCAGGAAAAAGATTCAAAAGAACATAACTACATAAGAGCCTCTTTTTTCTTTTTCTGAAAGAAACACGAGACCTAGTACGAGAAGGTTATCCAATCTTCACAAACATGTCTCCTGAAAGGTCAACAAAGGGCGCCTCCCCCCACTGTCTAGGAGTAGAGAAGAGAGCACCTTCTCTTGGCAAAGCACTTATTTCCTGCTTGGCCAAGATGTGTTAAACAGAACCTTTTTAAAATTTTTCTCTAAAGGCAGATAACCCAAATATGCGTAGAGCCCATGCAATCAAACTGGAAATTTAACTAATAACAACTATGTGCACCATTTTTTATGATGCTAAATACATCGAAACCAAGATTGACAATAATGTGCCAAACATTGAATGTCCCATATTTATTTATAATTGCATGTTTAAATAAGAAATAATAAATAAAATTTAATATTATATATATTCTATATCTATATTTACTACCTCACTTTCACAACATCATTATTTTACTTATTTTATTTTTAAACCAAATTTTACCACTACAAACATGTCTATTATATTTTTGTTGTGTACTTTGGTCCATTTGGTCCTATTCGGTCCAATTCAGTCTCATCTAGTCCTATTCGGTCAAGTCTGTCAACTTTGGTTCTATTTGGTGTACTTCGGTTCTATTCGATCCAAATTGGTCCTATTCGGTGCATTCTGTGAACATTGGTTCTGTTCGGTCCACTCCGATTCTATTCGGTCCAATTTGGTCCTATTCGGTCCATTCCGTCAACTTTGGTTCTATTCGGTCCACTCCGATTCTATTCGGTCCATATTAGTCCTATTCAGTCCATTGTGTCCACTTTAGTCCATTTTGGTTCTATTAGGTCCATTATTTCCACTTTGGTTCTATTCGGTCTACTTCGGTCCAATGAGGTCCACTGGTATTTTCGTTCCACTTTGGTTCTATTCGGTATATTTTGGTCCTATTCGGTCCATTAGGACTTATTCAATCTACTTTGGTCTTATTTGGTCCACTTCAGTCAAATTTGGTCCTATTCGGTCCACTTTGGTACATTTGGTTCTATTCGGTCCAGTTTTGTCCATTTTTGTGCACTTACCAAATGGAAAAGACAGGTTTAGGTTGAATGTTTGTCAATTAGTTTTATGAAAAATAAATGGATAAAATTTAGTTACAAAATGTAGCCTAAGGCTACAATCTTACTCAATAAAATAAATATTACTACATATTTTGAAAATCTAACTATTCAATTGCATGTTTTTTATGCTCTTAATTTATATGTCAAATTTTGTATCAATTGGATATTATTCACTATATAATCTATAAGTTTATATTTTATGCATAATTTTAAATTACAAAAACTTGCAATTTAAATAATTTATCGATGACATAGCTATTGATCTTTAATTTTCTAGAAATTTTGCAAGCATGGAGAATATAAGAAGAAAATGTAATCTAATGGTGAATTTGTCAAAATTCACCTATAATAAAAAGATATTGAATAAGGTTGTAGTATTAGGCTACAACTAATTTTGTAACTAAACTTTGTTCAAAATTAATAATATAGTAAAAACATAAGTAGCACGTCTTTGCTTCATTTGTGAGTTCCAGTTAGCTCAACTGGTAAAGCTTCTAATGGTTGTATAAAAGATCCGGGGTTCAATCCCCGCCTACACCAAAAATTGATTGGTGTTTTGGTCTGATGATAAAGAACTATTATCAGGAACAAACGCCGTAGGTTGAAACCCTCTAAAAAAATGTATTTGTTTCATCTAATAAGAAGTCATTTATTTTGAATTAGAATTATTGGTTTTCATTTGTTTTTTAACCAACTAATTTGTTTTAATTATGCAAACCTTTATCGGCACCTTATTAATGGTTACAGGGAGTAAATAAAACATTCTTTGCCGACTGACGACTTGAATTAATTGTTATTGACAAATACTTTATGTACCAATTGAACCAAAGTTTTTTTTTTTTTTTTTTTTTTTTTTTTTGAGGGAAATTGAACCAAAGTTGGGGTTATATATTAACAGAACCAAAATGAAGTTTGAGATCATACATTTCAACTTTCGCTCGACTGTCCCTATATAACTGATATAAAAATTATTAATTACTAAGAGGTGATATGGAGTCCTATGCAAAATGATCTGTTTTAATATAAATCTATATCTGTATGATATTTAAAAGTTTTAGCGTAATATTTATTATTACTAGTTTTTTATTGAGCCATCCCATAATAGTGTAATTTGGTCAACTTCGGCCCATTGTAAAATCTATTAGTAAATAACTAAATAAGTTAATTATTAAATAAAAATCTATTAGTATATGAAGTCATTTAAGCCTTTTTTAAATTAATATTAATAAAAAAAAGATCTTTTAAATAATGTATCTTATGAATGTTTTTGTAGAGAAGATAAGCCCAGAAATGTATATTGGGCTATGGGCCCTATTCGAGGACACTTAGTAGTCTGAGAATAAGGAAACATTGATATAGAAGTACAAGCTAGTGAATGCAGGAAGGTGGTTGGTCATAAGGGTTTAGGAAGGTGGCCCAAGGACAAATGCATCCTTAACTTAACAGAGCAGACGTTAGAAGGGCTGACGTGCCATCAACAACAACATTCTAGGTAGTTCTAATGGTAAGGACAAGCATCAGGAAGGAATAAGACAAATGGGAGATAAGAAATATATAGGGGAAAGCTGTTACCACTACATTAAATGCTCTGTAGCTAACTCTCTGGTTGCATTAATGTGGAAGTAATACCTGAACAGTGATGTTCAGCCTTACAGCTGCCTCTAAAAAGCTTCAGGAAGGTGCTAATTAGACAAGGATAGGAGCTGGCCATTTGATCTACACGTGGAGGGTTGAGATAGAGCAAGGGGAGGTAATATAAAGGAGAAGAATCCCATTACAGAGGGGGATCGGATAATTAGAAGGAAGAGAAAAAGACTGTAGCACTAAGAACTGTAATTGTAACCAAATCTAAGAGGACTATATATATCCAAGTATTACTCTTCTCGGACATTGCCAAGGAAGAATTTCTTCTCACAAACTTGTTTTTTCATTGTTTTTCTTGCTTTCTCAATATCTTTGGTCCATTGTGAGCGTTGTCCGATTCATTGAAGCCTAGTTTTTAACCCACTATCTACAAATTCATTGTATTGGGCTCTCTGAGCCTTAATCCATCTATCTTTTGGGTTGAGGATCCAAAACCCGCCCTTACAGTTTTCATTTAACTTTTTAATAGTAAAAAGAACATTTAAATGGTTTCATATACTAATTAAAAAATTTACAAAGTAACATGTTTGGTTAGTTTCACAACAACAACATAATAAATAAATTCCTAATTATTTTTTAATTATACTATAGTTAGCATAACTTTACTATTTATACATCTTTCAAATCTGTATAACATATAAAAACTGAAGAGAAGCATTTATTTGAGTAATATCAATTGTAATTATATAATAATTTTTTACCATCATGATAATCTTTGTAAGAAAATGAAAATTTTGAATAATAAATTTGAAACATAAAAATTTCAGTTGTACCAAAAGAAATTAGGAAAATATAATGCAAATTAACAATAGTTAGAAGAATGTAAACCACTTCAAAAAATAATAATATCAATTAAAAACACCCATCAATTGGATATTATTTACTACATGATCTATACTTTATATTTTATGCATAATTTTAAACTACAAAATTTTACAATTTAAACAATTTATTGATAACATAGCTATTAAACTTTAATTTTTTTATAAAAAAAATTGCAAGCATGGAGAATACAAAAAGAAGATATAATCTAATGGTAGATTTGATAAAATTTACCTTCAATAAAAATATATTGAGTAAGGTTGTAGCCTAAGGTTTCAACTAATTTTGTAGCTAAACTTAAATTTTTTTTTAATTTTTAGGAAAAAAATTATATACAATAAAATTTAGAGAATAATTTATACATTATACCACATCTAAAAAATAATTATATATTCCCATACATTGCATGGAATAAATAATTATTGAATATGAATAAACCCAAGAAAACATTCTTGTTTTAATCGAATTAGACTATTGGAAGGAAAAAGAAAAAACAAAAGTCAATAAAAAAATTATTTGATCTTTCATTGTTTTTATTCTAGTCGTTCTTATATTTGTATATGTCCATGTCCTCAAGTGATTCTTCCCAGGAAACTGAGGTGCTCATATATAATATATTCATAGATTTATAATAAAATAAAAATGTTATACACCAGTTTTCATGTAACACAAATGGGTCCAAGTAGAAGCCATTGAGAAACATAATGTTACTTTCAATTCTTCCAGTGGCATCGGAGTTACAAAAGTGTTAGTTCCAAATCAGGGGTTGCACTTGGAAGTCTGAAGAGTGAGCTTTGTGGTCAAACCTGAAGCAGCATGAGCAGGGAGGGACTCAACAATATTATTATGAAACGAAATAGGCATTGAGTAATGAGTAGAAGAAGGCCACTCAGAATAGCCAACTTTTCCATGATCAAGCACCTTAGAATTTGTTCTCTTCGATGGAAACTCAAATGAAACAGAAGCTGCTTCACTACTAGGCTTGAAAACACATGAATTGACCAGTTGAGGTCTGAATTTGTTCCTCCCTAGCTGCCACAATAAAGGGTACAAATAGTTACATGACACTAAATACACCTATAAATCTATAATATCTAATAAATATGAACTGCAAAATAGCTATTTTTCAAATAAAGAAAATCATTTTCAACTAATTACATCGAAGAGGCTGGGTCGACGCTTTCTTTTGTTGTGGTTGTTATGCCGAAGAAAGTATTTTTGCGCATGACTGGCTACTTGGGTTGGAGTTTTTGTAGTCACAAAGTTCCTAGAGATTCCCCTCCAATCTCCCTTACCGAGCTTCTCGAGACCAACTAGAAACATTTGGTGCTCCTTCTCAGTCCATGGCATGCCTGAGATATTGGTGGTAATATAAATTTTATTACATAAGCATGATGTGTCTTCAATTATAGAAGAATAAAAAAAGATAATTCAAACATTTATTTATTATATTATATTATTAGAGTGATATCAATTATATTTCATGTCATGATCGACCAATTAATTTGTAAGCATTTTGCAATAAGCTTGATAGTAGTTTTAGCATTTTTTTTAATGTATGATCAAAATAATTTACACCTTTTTCTCCCCTCAATTAACAAAATCTTTGTAACTAGAGAAAATCAAAATATGAAAAAGATAACATGAAAATAACACGTAACTTAAATTGAAAATTAGAAATAATATTGTACAGATGATCCCGAAATGAATAGACGAATAACTAATTTTGTTAATTACAATACATTACTGCTTCTTTTCTTATTTCTTCTTTGGTGTAGGGGTTTCATAATATGTATAGATATCTTGAAACATGATGCTTAGAACATCTTAAAGAGCACACTAATTTCATATGAGAGAGAGAGGAACTCATGAGAAAAATGTGTTTTTTGGGGTGGTTGAAATAAAAAAAATGATAGAATGTGCTGAAGGAAGAATTGGGGAATTTCACTAAAGCATTACTACGAAATGTAAATTTCACTTTAGGATAAAATAAGGTCATATATATCTGAGATTGAACACTAGGAGAAAGCCCCCTATATTATATAATACTTACCAAAATAAGGAGATGAAGATCCATGTATAGAGAGAGACAAATGAGACTGAGAGATAAAAAGATTGACAAACTGATTCTTACCCTTCTTTCTTTCTTGATTCCTTGCAATGAGGCCATCAGAAACATATCCATTACTCATTTGATCAAACTTTTCACCCATAGCAAGGAGAGAAGATGATGAAGAAGAGGTAGTTGATGAAGATGGCAAGCAATCCACGCTAAAACTCTTCCTCATAACAAACGAAGGTGAAAAAGAAGAAGAAGATATGTCAAGTTGCACACCAAAGAGCCTAAATTTAGAACTCCTTTTACGAGTGTTGCAAGTCCTTGAATTGTGACCCATATTCCCACAATGTGAGCATTTTCTTGCCATTCTCGCCTAGACAAAATGACAATCTTTCACTTCACAAACTAACCATTAGCACCCGCAAATATAGACTAAGTGAGAAATAATACTTTTTTGACAACTAGTCTGCTATTTAGTGGTTATATAAAGATCGACAAGGTGGGTACAAAGTCAAAAGCAATAAATAGGGATATGGTTTTTTATTCAAAGCCAAAAATTACAACTTGTTAAAGTGATAATTCGTGATTGATGAAATATCACTTTCAGATAAGCTTATTGTTGTTATCATTGTAATTGTGCGTTAATCACAACATTCCACCTTAATATAATTATGAGAATTTTTTGTGTCAATAAAATTTATTGTAATAATATTGTTTTTTGGCTCGAGTCATCTCTCTTTTTCTCTTTCTCTCTATCTAATAGGATCAAAATTAAAAAAACTTATCCCTAAAATGGCATCTCTCTAAGTGCGCATGACCTAAATGGGGTCCTCATGAAATGAAATTATTCTAATTAGTTGTATGCATACAACTATAGTACGTATAGACATTGAAAAATACGAATTACTATATATATATATATATATAATTGGCTTTGCAAGCTGAAACATCAAGAAATGAATGCCCTTTACCGTGTAGTAAAGAAAAGGGTCCAAATTCTATTTTACTTAAAGGACGTCACTATATTAAGTTATTAACTAAAACTAATTTTCCTCTCCAAAAAAAAAATAATAAATAAATAAATAAAACTAATTAATTAAACAAGAAGGTGCATGCCTACCAGTTTCGTTTTTATTTATTTATTTATTTTTATGTTTAGCATTTTATTTATTAGTAGTCGGTGTCTTTGAATTAAAGCAAGAAAGTAAAAGCAAGAGCACGTTTAACCTATGGGGCGTCAATATAAAAAAACATGAAAGAGATGGTTGTTGAGGAGGGAGTGCAAAATCCACTGCTTCTTTGGTACCCAAAGTGAACTATATATAAATAAATTTGGAAGGTGAGAGTAAAGGTGCTATTGATCGATTAAGCAGCATTTTTATTTGGAATGCGATTAAAAAGGATCCCAAGGTTTTTACTTTTGGTTTGCCAAAAAGTATTAATAACCGAAGTTGAGTTCTTCACCAACTGCTTTTGAACAATTTAATATATAGAATTCACTCCCACTAATTTAGTACTAGAAGTGTAGAACCCTTCCCATTTGGCATTATTCGTTATGGAATCTTTTCCAAAAATATAAAAGAATCTCTCTCTCAATAGGGTTCATTATAATAAATTTCCTATAAAGTAGTTTTTAAGTAGAACGCTATAATACCACTCGTTCGAGGTGCTTTAGTAGTAGGATACTCTTTGGGAGTCAAAGGTTGAGACTTGTTGATCCCATGTTATTCATAAGGTTCAAATAGACCGGGAGCAATGAACTTACTTGTAAGTTGCCTTTCTTTTATTCATTAAAAAAACAAGTACAACTACATAACCAATTATATCATCTAACATATGAATCAAGCTTGGATTTCCTCTATGAGTGTTCCCATTAATTAATTATCTCCCTAGTAATGATGTTATTACCTAATCCAAATAAATAATAATAAGGCATGATTCATACCCAAAATTCCACAAATTTTCCTTTTTCCTCTTTTCTTTTGTTACATTTAGAACTATAATTGTATAAATATATTTGGTTAGCATTTTTCGTTCACTTATTTGTTTATGTGCTTTTTTTTTAAGTACCTTTTTTAAGATATAATTATACTTCTTGTCAATTTTTAGCAAATAAATTTTTTAATAAAAATACATATTGTTAAATATTCTACTATATATACATATATTATGGTTCATTATAATACAAGATTTGTACTACACTCTAATATATTATTGATGTAACCCTTTAGAGTTTCCTTAATAATATGTTAGAATGTAATACAAATCATGTGTTACAATAAACCATAACATGTATATATATTATATATAGTAGGCTAAACCCTAGACTAATAGACTTATGGTACAAGTAGGAGATTTGACTTGCACACAAAGTAGAATTAGGCTTGAGCCTATACTAATAGGCTAATATATCTCTAACACATATAATAATAATAATAAAAGCTATTTAAACGTATGTTAAAGTCAACAATTAATGGTTATGCATGCACATCCTAAGATCCTAACCATCATGAATCTGAAAAAGAATTCAATTTTGCTGGAAAATGAGCACCGGTCTCATTCTGATCATGATTAGGTAACTAATAACTAGCTTATTTGGCACGCTACAAAGGTAATTTTTTATCAGTTCTTGGGTGAGGTTTGTCTTGCATTCTTATGAACATAATGCAATTTGGTGGTAATTAACACATACCCATTTTATATAGAACCCAACCTCTGTATATGTTGTACATAACGTCAAAGAATGTCATCCTGAAAACATGAATTTTGTTAGAATAATAGTTTAATGATTAAATTCATTTTTTTTCTTAACAACTAAAGCTTTTGGAAACAAAAACACTAATTTATCAAATCTAATTACATTTGTTTTTTGGTCATGCACATATTAATGTGATGCTAATCTCAATCTGAACAACTAATGATTGGGTCATAGCTCATAAGGCAATGTGTCGCAAGGTAATGATCCCATTATCCAAAAAAAACAAAAACGAAAACAAAACAAAAAACAAAAACGAAAACAACTAAAGTACCTTGGGTGCAATTTCACATGGACAAAACTTATGATTCAGTACCTTAGATGCTGTTCTTTAGAATCCTCTCTTAAGATTCTGCCATGTGACCACTTAACTAAAAAATGCACTTTCATCTCATGAGAAAAAAGTCACATGACAAAATCTTAAGAGAAGAACTTAAGAAACAGTACATAAATATTATACTTAAGTCTTGCCCTTGTTGCATATATACTTACTAGCTAGTGAGTTTCAATCCTTTGTTCATGAAACCGCAAGAAAGTATATATGCTAATTCAGATGGCATACACTAGTAAATACATTAATTGATAGTTAGTACTAAGATCCTAAGAAAGTTAGGGAATTTCTGATTGGTAATTTCCCAGCAACTTTATATTCTATTTTCTATGGATATGGGTACCATATCCGGATCCACATATACAATATTACTATCGAGTTTTCCCAATGGTTTATTGTTGGTAGGATTGTAAAGCTTTTAATATGTGCTTGAAAATACAACAATATAGTAGGATGTTAGGTTCACAGTTTTGACTTGAAATCATGGCACCTTGGTAGGTGAAAACTAGTTAGAGTCATCTAGGGTTGTTTTCTTTTTTTTCTTTTTTCTCTCTTGGCTCCCTAGTAATAATTATCTCCTGCACCCATTTTATGCAGCGGGCCTTTTACACCTTGTGGATTGGATTCTACAGGCATGTAGAGGAAATGCTGACTATAAGAAAGATGAAACGGACGTTAAAGATAACTTTTATTTTTCTCCTGATAAGTTTTACAACATAAGATAATACCAAAAAAAAAAAAATACCATATAATAGCTCCCTCACTAGTCTGAAGTTATAAATAGAAAGTCATGAATGTTCTCCAGTGAACATTTTGAACGTGCATGCATAAGAAGAGAATTGAAACAGAAATCAACATTTTTTTTTTTGTTTATATAGGAAACATGTTTTAACCTGTTCACATTCAAGGAATCCACCGCGCCCTAATGATTAATATGGTGAAGAGTCATTTTTATTTTTTTATTTTTTAGTTTAGAAGTGCACACTTGTTTCACGTTGGTTTCCACGATTAATAGCGTTCAACTACAAAATTGATCAACTTATGTCATCTTGCACAATTAAAAGATTGGAAAATATTTAACTGGTAAAGGTTCATATCAACTCAATAAAAGACTTTTTTTTGCACCCAACTCAAATAAACTACTTAACCAAAAAGTTCGCATTAGCATTGCATTAAACTTAATATATATACAAATTAAGAGTTAGATTAAAGTTTAATCCACATACTTGAAAGCTCTCGATGGTTTTGTGGATCTGATTTCACCTTCTTTGTTTGGACTTGGTTCCTATTCTCTCTCTCTCTCTCTCTCTCTCTCTCTCTCTCTCTCTCTCTCTCTCTCTCTCTCTCTACGATCTTAAGATTAAACAAAACCTATATTATGTCATCGATGCATATAAGACTTGGTGCATTCTTTTTGAGTGATTTTGGGCAACTATTTTTGATACTATAAGTTTACATAATAATTCTTCTCCCCAATAAAAATTCTTATATCATGGTAAAGGTAATTTATACATGATAGAAATTTGTGATCCTTTATTCATAAATTAAGGGATGAAGCATCCTTTTTCACTAATATTGGTTCCTACTCAATTTGGCGTGTCTCATGCATACTTGATATTACCTATGAGAGTATTTGTAACATACATACTTGATATTAATCCATCCACTAACCTAGGAGTGTTGCATACTTGAGAGATTAATCTACCTACTAATCTATTTATTAGACACTAATTTTAATAGAGAGAGAGAGATGAACATTAAAATTATTTTCAAATTATAGTCTTGGTCCTCTTGGATCCAAGATTTTATAATTAATTTAAAATATACGTTGCAAATATCATCGTAATTGAAAGTGAATAGTGGTAATTAATCCATAATTAAAAACAAATCCCTCTCTCTCTAAAAACAAAGCAATGTCTATAAACATGATATCTTAAAAAACAAGGCAACAACTAATTTTTTTTCCCAAGTGTGATCCTCAAGACATTGTAAAATTTTAATTTTTGTCAAAAAGGACCCACAAGTGGTCATTGTCCACAAAACAAAGGATACAACTACAAGTCTACAACCACAACAAACATAGGATGCATGCATATGCAATTCACGGCCTCTTTTGCAAAATAAGATAATGTATTTTATAAGCTATTGTATAATTAGTACTAAAAGCATTATGTTATTAAATTTGATTATGGGTTATAATGTCGCCCAAAGTTGAATGACTGAATCATGAAGATTACATCACAATCCATTCCTAATTCTAGAAGACTAAAACTAGGTTGTTGCAGAGTGTCTCTCTATTAACTGCATGATTATATTCTATCCCATTCCTAATTCTAGAAGACTAAAACTAGGTTGTTGCAGAGTGCCTCTCTATAAATTGCATGATTATATTTTATCTTTCTTTAATTTTCTTAGACCTCCTTTTTGTAGGACTATGAGAAAAGCTTGTTTCTACTTTCTTTCCCAAGTTTTTAACTTTCTAATTAATTTCACTTTCTATTGCATAATAATCATTAACCATATATCAGTCAACTAGACAAAGAGATGTATTTTTCCATGACTTCAACCTCCAAAGTCTCACAAAAACGTGAAATACACTTTGGTATATATCATGGTGATTCTAGAGGAAAGCATATAATTATCAAAAAGAAGAAAGCAAATGAATAATTACAAAAACTTTTGTCAATTTATTTTTTATTTTATTATCAAACAATGTTGAATAGTGGATAATTAATTAATCTCTCTAAATTTTTTTTTAAGTTAATACATTTTGTATTACTATATATTGTAGGGTCTCGATTTGTGGCTTAAGCCCAAAGTGTATGGAATCTCGGCCCAATGAGCCCAACACAATAAATTTGTAGAGAATTGATCAAAGAACTAGGTCCTAACGATTTGAACAATGACTAATATAGAATTAGATGATAATCAAGTGCAAACAAGATGTATTAATATCAATAGACTTTCGGTCTGAGGAGGCTATAATTGTATATAGATCACAATTGAATACAGAAACAATTTGGATTACTACAGTGCTTTCTTTCTTTTTTTTCCCAATCCTTCATCCATGAAGAGTCTTTCACCTTATATATCCTCTTTTGAATCATCTTTACCCTCCACTTGTTGATTATCCGAACTCTTACTTGAGTACTTGTCCCATTAGACGCCCTCTCTAACTCTCTATGAGTTGCGGTAGCCAAAGTAACACTGTTCAGAGGTCTTCTCCACATAAATGCGGTTAAAAAAGTAGCTGCAGTGCATTTAATGTGGTGGTGTCAGCCTTCCCTTAGATATTTTTAGGTTTCCTTCCTTCTCATATGTTCATGAGACACATCCCTATCATTGAAGCTTCCTAGAAAGTCACTTTAATTGCTGGATTATATACTTTGAACCATATTCATCAAGTCCAAGGAGGATGTAGTACTCCTTGAACAACCTTTTATTTGCTCTTTACTTATGGAACTTGGTCTGGGAATATCTAATAATTATTTGCTTCTTCTCGGATACATCTATATCCTCAAATAAAGTCCAAGACCCAATATACGAACTTGGGCCCTTGCCTCTACAACTATTTACTTGCAGTTTGTCCGTGTGTTGTACATAGATTAATTAAAAATTATATGTAGTTAAAAAAAAAAAAATTCACAAACATTGTAAAAACTGAAGAATAGAATTATATGAAGTTAAAATAAAACATAGACCATAACTTTTATTTTTAGGCGAGATGCATGATAAAAGCACATCATATATATACATTAGCTTTTACATATATAACGCAAGCATAACACACTGACCATTAGTCCATTACTTGAATGATATAGTAATTAAAGATTATATGCTATCGTTGAATCATTGTCAAGAAGCATAAGAGTAGTATCATGTTTAATTATATACGCAAAACCATGTGTCAGTTTTTGAAACCTGCAGGACCAAATGTTAGTTGTGATGTCAAGCTAATCCCTAGTTGACAACCAATGATTATAAGAATGAGAAATCTCATTAGACTAATCCTTTATTGACATCAAAACTGCAATCCCTTCAAATTACATATATAATTTATTCGAAAAAATTTGTACCATGGAGGTGGGAACAAGCACAAAGCTCTTTGTGCCACTACAAATTTCTAGTAATCAAAGCTAGAGCAAGGAATGCCTAAACCACCGCAGCCCACTCGCAATTGTTGAAGCAATAAGCTCATCTTTCTTGTGGATCTAGGCAAGCCTAATTGGGCTTCTCTCGAGGGCTTAAACAGATCAAATTTTTAATAATTTCCCTTCTCATCATCGATTGTTCCTTCTCTCAACTATCATATTATCATAAAATAAAATCTCATCTCTCCCTCTTAAGTCATACCCAACTCAAAGAAGATTAAACCCAGCAAGGCTGAGTCCACTCTCAAAGCCCAAAATACCACATTGCAACCCCTTAATTCTGGCCCAGAACTAACTTCTAAGTAAATGCTTAGTTTTTTCACGTCCTCCTTGTTTTTGGGCTGAATGATTGCTTTGTTTCCCTTTGCCACACCATGACAGAATCAATCACCCTGTTGTAGGAATAATGATTGTTAATGTATATTATATTATATTATGGGCTTTAGGCCCAATTACCTTTCTTGTATAGCACACTTGTACTTGTACTACACTTTACTTGTACCGCACACTTACGCCTCCTATATAAGGCCCTGATGTATATTCTCTCATTATGAAATACAATACAATCTTCCAGTATTTTTAACATGGTATCAGAGCCACTGCTCTGACCTTTTCTTAGCAGTCTTATCTTCATTAGTGTGGCTTCCTTTTAACAACGCTTCCACCATCACACTGCCGCCGCAGGCTCTCGCCGTTGAACTTCCGACGTCATCCAGCCGTCGTCCTTGGGTTCCGGACCTGCAGCCGCCGTCGTTAAGGAGTTTCACACTGCACAGACCACTACTCCGCTGCAATTATTGCTCCGATTACAATTTTGAAGGTACCACTAAGATCGTCCAGAGCCGATCTACACATTCGTGGAAGCCTCGTCGCCATCGGAGACTGCACGCGCCCCCACGCGCCGTTCAAAGTTGCTGTTCCGCCGATCACGCGCCACCACGCGCCACAGCTTCTTTTCACGCGCCTCCACGCGCCGTCACGCGCCTCCACGCGCCTCAACAGCCTCGCTGACGTCAGCCCTAACAGCTTGCTGACGTCACTGCTTGCGTCATCCGCTGACGTCACCTTCTGAATCTGGATTTGACCGTTGACTTCAGGTTGACCGTTGACCGTTGACCGTTGACTTTTCCAGGGTTGACTTTTTCAGTCCAGGTTCTCCTTACCCAGTTTTTCGCGTAGATTTCATTTTTGCGCTCCATTTTTGCATATTTTGCTTCAAAATGAAGAATAAGGACAAGTCTTCTACCTCTTGCAACAATCGTCGCCGACAATCCAACAAACGTTTTGCAATTTTTGCAAACGTTTTGGCCATAATATTGAGACTTGCTATCAACGCAACAAATCAGCTGTTTCCATTTCTGCTGCTACTGTTGCTAACACTGAGAGTGTCCAACCTATGGCTCCCGTCTCTGCAAAGTCTCAGTCTTCTGGATCCACTTTCACCATTTCCAGAGATGACCTTATAAATATCATCGCCAATGTCATTCGTACGGTTGGTAATGCATCTTATTCCTCTTCTCTCTCAGCTTTATCTGGTATGTCTCCTACCTCTTGGCTTATGGATTCTGCTTGTTGCAATCACATGACACCTCACTCGTCCTTATTTTCTGAGCTTAAACCTGCACCGCACCCTCTTAATATTCGCACAGCAAATGGTTCCACAATGTCTGGTCATAATATAGGTTCCGTTATGACCTCCAATCTCTCGGTTCCTGGAGTCTTTAATATTCCTGACCTTTCTTATAATTTATTTTCTGTTGGACAATTAGCTGAGTTGGGTTATCGCATTATCTTTGATTTTTCTGGGTGTATTGTGCAGGATCCGAGGACGGGACAGGAGCTTGGGACTGGTCCCAGAGTTGGGCGTATGTTTCCCGTGGACAACCTTCGTCTTCCACTTGTTGCTCCTGTTTCTGTTGCTGCAGCTGCTACAGCTTCTTCAATTCCTTCCCTTGCACTTTGGCATGCTCGACTTGGTCATGCATCCTCCTCTCGGGTACAACAATTAGCTTCTAGAGGTTTGTTAGGTTCAGTGTCTACAAAAAATTTTGATTGTGTTTCGTGCCAATTAGGAAAACAACCAGCTTTGCCCTTCAATACTAGTGAATCAATATCCACTGATATCTTTGACCTTATTCATTCTGATGTTTGGGGCCCTTCTTCTGTCTTTAGTATTGGTGGGTCTCGATATTTTGTTGTCTTTGTTGATGATTACTCTCGCTATAGCTGGATTTTTAATATGAAACATCGTTCTGAATTATTGCAAGTATATTCTAATTTTGCAAAAATGGTTGAAACTCAATTTTCCAAACGCATCAAAATTTTTCGATCTGATAATGCTCTTGAATATACTCAATATGCTTTCCAAGCTGTTTTGCATTCCTATGGCACTGTTCATCAACTAACTTGTCCAGGTACCTCTCAGCAAAATGGTAGAGCCGAACGGAAACTTCGTCATATTCTTGACACTGTTCGTGCTCTTCTTCTCTCTGCCAAAGTTCCTGCTCCTTTTTGGGGCGAAGCTGTTCTTCATGCTGTTCATACTATTAATCGCATTCCGAGTCCGGTTATCCAAAATCAAACTCCATATGAACGCCTTTTTGGGTCATCTCCAGACTATCACCACCTTCGCTCCTTTGGTTCTGCTTGTTTCGTTCTTCTTTAGCCACATGAGCATAACAAACTTGAGCCTCGGTCAAGGCTTTGTTGTTTTATTGGCTATGGCGAAACTCAAAAGGGGTATCGGTGTTATGACCCTGTCTCTCATCGTCTTCGTGTTTCCCGCAATGTTGTCTTTTGGGAACATCGCCTCTTTGTCGAGCTCTCTCACTTTCGTGCCTCCCTATCTTCCTCCTCTGTTTTAGATCTTTTTCCAGATGAGGCACATATTCCTTCTGTAGCTGCTCCTGATCCTCCTGTAGTTGCTCCTGATTCTCTTGTAGACTTCTCTGTCCAACCACCAAATATCACTGATCCCTTTCCTAGTTCACCCTTTAATGAACAGGTGGAAGATGAACAGGTTGAAGACGAGCTACCCAACCCCAACCCTGAGCTTGGGTCCCCTGCTCCTGCTCCGCCTGAAGATCTTGCACAAGACATTCCACCTCGTCACTCAACTCGAGTAAGATCTATTCCTACACATTTACTTGACTATCATTGTTACACTGCTCTTGCTACATTACATGAGCCTCACACCTATCGTGAGGCTTCCACTGACCCTTTATGGCAGATTGCAATGAAAGAGGAACTTGATGCATTATCTAAAAACCATACTTGGGATTTGGTGACACTCCCTCCTGGGAAATCTGTGGTTGGTTGTAAGTGGATCTACAAGATTAAGACTCGCTCTGATGGGTCCATTGAGCGCTACAAAGCTCGTCTTGTTGCAAAAGGTTTTACACAGGAGTATGGGATTGATTATGAAGAGACCTTTGCTCCGGTTGCTCGTATCTCATCTGTCCGTGCCCTCTTAGCTGTTGCTGCTGCCCGTAAATGGGATCTTTTTCAGATGGATGTCAAAAATGCATTCCTTAATGGGGATTTACATGAAGAAGTTTATATGCAACCTCCTCCTGGTCTCTCTGTTGACTCAAATAAGGTTTGTTACCTTCGTCGTGCACTTTATGGCCTTAAACAAGCTCCACGAGCTTGGTTTGCCAAATTCAGCTCCACCATCTCTCATTTGGGTTATATGGCCAGTCATTATGATGCTGCCTTATTTCTTCGTCGCACTGACAAAGGCACTATTTTACTTCTCCTGTATGTGGATGATATGATCATAACTGGTGATGACCTCAGTGGCATTCAAGAACTCAAGAATTTTCTCAGTCAGCAATTTGAGATGAAAGATCTTGGACATCTCAGCTACTTCTTAGGTCTTGAAATCACTCATTCTACTGATGGACTTTATCTTACTCAAGCTAAATATGCTTCTGAACTCTTGTCTCGAGCTGGACTCACTGATAGTAAGACTGTTGACACTCCAGTTGAGCTTAATGCGCATCTGACTCCCTCAGGGGGGAAACCATTGTCTAATCCCTCTCTTTACAGACGATTGGTTGGCAGCCTAGTTTATCTCACAGTTACTCGTCCAGACATCTCCTATGCTGTTCATCAGGTGAGCCAGTATCTGTCTGCTCCACGATCAACTCACTATGCTGCTGTTCTGCGCATTCTTCGATACTTGAAGGGCACCCTCTTTCATGGCCTTTTCTACTCAGCTCAGTCTCCTCTTGTACTCCGTGCATTCTCTGATGCTGATTGGGCAGGAGATCCTACTGATCGCAGGTCTACTACAGGTTACTGTTTTCTCCTTGGTTCTTCTTTGATTTCTTGGCGAAGTAAGAAACAAACTTTTGTGGCCCGCTCCAGTACTGAAGCAGAGTATCGTGCTCTTGCTGATACCACATCTGAGCTCCTTTGGTTACGATGGCTCCTTAAGGATTTGGGTGTGTCCACCTCCTCTGCTACTCCCCTCTATTGTGACAACCAGAGTGCCATTCATATTGCTCATAATGATGTCTTTCATGAACGGACTAAACACATCGAGATTGATTGTCATTTTATCCGTTATCATCTTGTCCATGGTGCTCTTAAGCTTTTCTCCGTCTCCTCCAAAGATCAACTTGCAGATATTTTCACCAAGTCACTTCCTAAGGGACGCACTCGTGATTTGGTTGACAACCTCAAGTTGGTCTCACATCCACCTTGAGTTTGAGGGGGGCTGTTAATGTATATTATATTATATTATGGGCTTTAGGCCCAATTACCTTTCTTGTATAGCACACTTGTACTTGTACTACACTTTACTTGTACCGCACACTTACGCCTCCTATATAAGGCCCTGATGTATATTCTCTCATTATGAAATACAATACAATCTTCCAGTATTTCTAACAATGATAAATATAATATCTAGCCCTGGCTTCGATTGTGTATTATATTCTCTATTGACCATGTCTCGTTGCCAAAGTAAGAAAGTAAGTATGTCTTTCTTCAATTGTTCATTATTGATAAGGAGAATCATAACTTTTAAGAAGTACTAACTTGGTTGTTTATATAATCAAATTCTCAAAAATCATGACTTCCATGGAAAATCTAACTTTACAGTTTTCAGTACAATATGTCAATTTTTGTATGTTTTGCAGTTGTAAGAAGTATTAATTTAACACTCAAATTTCACTCTTCTCTAGAAAAGTAACTAAGTTAATTTTAGAAAGAAAAAAATATATATATTTCCCCTACAAAAAATGTTAGGTTCTACAAATGTTAGCAAACCATGATAAATTGTTACCACTATGAAGAACTCTTTGGAGAGGTCTTCGAAATCTCAAAGATAGTCTGTAATGGGTGATCCATATTGGAAGAGTTCAAAAGTGCTTGAAATAGTGTGGAGTCATAATGCAAGTTCTACTACCGGCAGCAATGAGAATCATGGGAATGATTCAATCGTAAAATTTTAATTCAAATAATGAATTATTCGTTGGGGTAGATGGTTAACCACTCCTAGTGGTTTTTCCTGTGAATCCGTTTATAGGTTTTCCACTTCATCATCAGATTAATGCGTGCTTTATTTTATTGTTTATTGCTTCATTTGGTGATTTGTTAAATCTGTAAGAGAACTAGGCAGGGCGCGGGGGCCACTAAACTACGAAGCCCTTAGCAGCCGTCGATAATTTTATAATTAAGATTATGAGTTTATGACCCTCAAATATGGTTCTAAAAGTAAATTAATATATTGTAAAAATTCTTATACATGAAAATCTCAGCATCTTATTTGATGTGCATGAAATGGCACAAGCACTTACATCTTTTCGTGTACTCCAACTAGAAAATGGGTAAAGCTTATTCCGTGGGAAAAGAAGTGATAGCCTTTTGCCCTTATGCATGTATAATGAGAAGATTGGGATTTTAAGAGGACTGGGATAGTGCTAGTTGGTAAGCAACTTGGTGCAAGTGTGCAACACATTTTCGTGTGGCTTAAATGTCAACCCTGAATTCAACGGCAAGAACAAAGGAGATTTACTTTTGTGACTTGTGAGCTCAACCTTAGAGAGGATACATGTGACCATGAAGCCTCATCAATGCATCAACCTTGTCAGTCACTTATATTATCATATTTCAACTTTTCTGAATTATGTAAATGTGCAAATATAAATTAAAATAAAAATACTTTACTGTAAAAATGGGGAACAAAGCTTTTTAAGTATGACTTATGCTCACATTAAGTCTACTTTCTAGATAAAAACACATGCTTAAGTTAGCTAGTTAGTGATCCTTTAAAATTTTTAAAGGTCAAAAAACTGCATTATTAGGTCAATTTCTTGTTGTTAAAGGTTTCATAAAAAAAATAAAATAAAATATGTGATTAAATAAATCCTCCTCTATATCTGTTAGAGGTCGAGGACTCCTTGTTCTCCTTATGATTTTTTCCCACATTATCTTCCAAATTGAAAGCGATCTTTATCGTGTGTTGTACCATAATTAGTAAACATGATTGGTATATATATGCGGCGCCGCTGATTGTATTTTTACAACATTGTTTTAAATTTGATTAACATTAGTCTCTCTACACATTATCTGTCTTCATAATTAGGACCATCAAACTGACTTATTTTGATAAGTTAAGTGTATTAAAGCGACCTTTTCGTGTTTAGGACCAGAAAGTGCATGCATTTGGTGTAATTAAGTTCTAAATAAGCCAGCTATATTTCAACATCAAATGATAAGTATGGCTAAGTTTGAAAAGGATGGAGTCACTAGGCTAGACTAGCATTATTTTTCAACGAAGATTTTTCTTTACTTGCAAGTTGCAAGTTTGAACTCTAATGTGGTTTAACTTACTTCACTTAAGTATTAGGAAAAAATAACACAAGTTAAAAAGGGTGTGTTTGGATGTTTTTGTGGCAATGCTTAAAGAGGGGGAAAAATCAAAATGTCATATAGAGTCACTGAGTAAATTGGAAGTAAATAACAGCTGACACTCAAGCCGAACCATTTGGCTGCAGATAAAATAGTATACAATTTAAAACCAAAGAAGCAAATTTAAGGACAAAATCATATAAGGCTAAATAATTTGATAAGATTATTATAAGTATGTACAAAAGCAAATAGAAAAGGCAAAACTGATCATCATGTAATCATGTCCTCAATAATTCTTATCGTCAGCAATAAAACAAATAAAACTACAATAACAAAGCTTTAATCTCAAATTTCTCGGAATTGACTATATATATGAATCCTAACAAATAAAACTTAGCTAATTTAAAAACAATTACAAAATAAAGATTTATATGATATTTTAATAACTGAAACATTATTTTTGAATTAAAGTGTGGTTCTCTCTCTCTCAAAAAAATAAACAAAAACATAGATATTTCTGGTTTAACTTTCAGCATTTTATTGAAGAGAAAAATGAAAACAACTTAAATAATAGCCTTTAACAATACGACTGAAATAATTCACCCAACAAACCCAAATATAGAAACCAATCCCAACTATCTAACCATTAAACAAAAGGCATTAAGATCCAACTTAAAAAACAATACTTTAGCTCCTCAAAAAACAGAAAACAATACTTTAAAAATAATATAAAAAATAATAATATAAACAAGTGGTACTCCATACACAAATCTCCCATTTCTGCAGGTTGGTCTCCGACCACTAAAAATTTAAACAGAATCGAAACCACCGCCATCACCACCACCACCACTGCAACCATCGAATTCATGTCCATGCAATGAAGCCATGGCAACTGAGGCAAGCTTCTGAAGGTTCAACTTTATGACAGTGTCCACAAACATCTTCGTATCCTCGCCTGTATTCCCAGCTGGTATATCTACAATATAAGACTCTAACACAATGGTGTACACCTTGTCTTCCTTGTTAAACTCGTTCACAGAAGTGACTGACCTATAGTTGTTGAGCCTGTGCTCACCCCCCAAAACCCTAAAGCTTAATACATGCTTTTCATCATCCAAAATCTCAAGCCTCTCGGTGCTTGTCGAGGCTGGAAGCCCCGAAACCACCGTGACCTCTCTTATGCTTCCAACCCCACCATCACCTTTCATGTTGCAACTTTTGATGAAATGCTTGTATTTATGAGGGTTTTCGAAGCTTCGAAGGAAAGGCCATACAGCATGTGCTGGAGCATCGATAAGTTGTGTTATTAGGGCTGAGCATGTGTTGGGTGAGGGTTCGAACTGGTGGTAGTTGTGAATGATGGGCTCGAGCTCGAGGTATTGTTCTTGGGTTAGACCATGAGGGGGAACTTGGTTTGGATCCATGGCCAATATGGGATAGCAGTATAGCACCACTCTCTAATACGTATTGTAAAGTAACTCTGTTTTGAAGCAAATTTAGAATGAAAGAAGAAGAAGAAGAGGAAGAGAAGGTTGCTTTCTAGTGCAGAAAAGTAAGGCTTTTGGTGGTGTTCATGGAGGAAAATAGTGAGCAATGATATGAGAACACACATGAGGGAGCTTTTTGTTCTTTGGGACTATCCCTTTCTTCTAGACATATATGCCCTTTGGCAATTTTATTATTATTTTTAATAATAATGTGAGGAACATACAATTTTTTTATTTTTTTTTTTTCATAATTTGATGATTATAGGAACATCATTTAGGCATAATTCATTGTTAATTATTATTTTTATCAGAATAATTATAAGAACATACCCAATTTTGCACATAATTTCATAATATATTTTATATATAAGACTATGAGTGGTAAACACTTTTTGTTACTTTTATTTACATAAGCCCATCACTTTGGGTTAATCATTCACAATTATACAAATTTACAAATTATGAAATTGAATGTAGAAATAAATGTGTCCTAACATTATTTTTATTAGACACCAACCTCAGGAAAAAAAAAAAAAAAAGTTCGAATTATATATTTTTATTTTTCATTGATAAGTTGTCGGTACAATGTTTGTCCTTGAACTTAAAATTGTATTTGAGTTTAAATTAAGAGTATATAGAAGTGCACCACAACATAACTATATTAGGAAAGGAAAGGGCCTGTCTTTATGAAACTTAGTTATATTGCCCTGTCTATTGGGAACATGCATGGTGGGCATTGTTAAAGGGAAATAAATATACTTGCTCAGGCGGCTATGAGGGACCCGAGGTAGAGGAGCTTTATGAGGAATTATTTATTAAGAAGGTTTTAATCAACAGATTACTTCTAATCATCACATAAATTTTGGAGTGGCAATTCTCAACCTCATGATTCATGAATGGGTTTAGAGAATAATGCCACAATGTCAACCAAAACGCATTTAAAACTCACATGAAGTTGCCCTTGGTCCATGTCAAGAATATAACTGATTTTTCGATTTATCCCTTTAGAAGATGGAAAATGCACCACTACAAGTTCTATTACAAAAAGCTTACAAACATAAATATTGAGAATAGATAGAATCTATTTCATAATTAAGATTTTATTTTATGAATCTGAAAATATATAAAGTGTTATTATGTACAGTTTTTTAAAATCTTATATTTTTAAAATATAAGTATACTTTAATTCACTTTCAACAAAAAGTAAAATAAGTTTATGCCAAACGAACACATGTCATATGAAATGAAGTATTTTTTTTTTTTTGGGTAAAATAAAATTTAAAATAATGTAGTACTATATACATCTTTATTCACAAAAATATAAAATTTTACAACAAAATAGACAATCTCTGCTATAAAGTAAAAAAGATCTCAAATTCTCAATCCAAAACCCAAAACCCTAATCTAACCTAAACTAGGGGTGGGTGAAAACGGTTCAAAGCAGGGTGATTTTGGGGAGGTTTTTAAGACACACCACCAAGGTCAATGTTTGCACCATTGGAACGACCTAGTCACAATGTAGATTAGCTCTCCCTAACATAGTCAGCCGCCGTTTTGATCGATATGGTCGATCGAACTCCAACACTCACAACTACAAGCTAGATTCAGAACCCACAAAATCAAAACCCGAACCCACAGATCGAAAGTCCGAGAGACCAAAACAACCATTCAAATCAAACAACGCCACATCAAACAAAACTATCTCCACATATCAAACCCTAAAATCTGAATTAGAATATGACAATGTTTGTGACAGCCCTAAACTTTTGACTCAAATATTAAAAATGGTAAGAAGCAAAATACATACATATATATATATAGCAAATATATAAAAAAATAATAATAATAATAATATTGTGTAAAATGAAGATGTATGAGGGGTATGTGGGGTAAGAAGGGAAATGGAGAAGAAGACTAATAAACTCGAGAAGAAGTTAGTGGTCGCAATCTTTGAAAGGGCAAGCTGGAGATTCGTGGATCATGTGAAAACTCTAACAAACTCTCGCGTGATTCTAGCTTTTTTTCTTTTTTCTTTTTTTGGTTTAATCAAAACTCCGAAATGCAGGATTCGTCAGGTCTAACCCATTGTCAACTGCAATATTTTAAGCCTTTTTTTTTAATTTATAGAAATTTCTTAGCGTAAATTTGTTGTCATGCATTTATAATTACAATCATGATAAATAATAACAATTAACACAGTGTTATCATTTATGATATCAGCACATTTTTATCGTAACAATTTAGAAAATCAAAATGACTACATGTATGTTCTTAATTTCTTTAGTAATGTTTACAAATATGGGAAGAGTGTTTATATACTAGGCGAAAACACTATTTTGGTTCCTATATTTTGGAATCACAATTAATTTGGTTTCAACATTTTAGTGCTAGTCAATTTAGTTCTCGTTTTTTTCAATTTACACTCAATTTGATTCCTATTATTAACTTATACTTGAATATAAGTGATTAACTGTAGGGACCAAATTAAGTGTAAGTTGAAAATAACAGTCAATTTGGGTTCACAATTAATTTGGTCTCTATATTTTAGTGTCAATCAATTTGGTCATTGTTATTTTTAACTTACACTCAATTTGGTTCCTACCATTAACCTACACTTGAATATGAGAGAGTTAACAGTAGGAACCAAATTAAATGTGAGTTGAAAATAATAGGGACTAAATTGACTGGCATCAAAATGTTGGGACCAAATTAATTATGACCTCAAAATATAGGAACTAAAATAGTGTTTTCGCCTATATATTATTATTAATATGGTTTTAAAAATATATATGATAAAAAAAAAAAATACTAATACAACCGTGCCAGAAATTTGTTATGAATTATGGTAACAATTATTGGTTTTATTTTGGCCAGAAATTTGTCAAGTTGAGCCTCTGTGCCCTGTGGTGAACTAAATTGATAAGAATACATATTTTTTGGGGTGCGTGATTAAATTTAAAAATACTTCTGATTTTATGTAATAAAAAGTGAACACTTTTAAGTGTTATTATTAAATTAGTATGAACGAACTTTTGTTTTTGTTTTTTTTTTTTTTTTGAGGAGTATGAACGAACTTGAAAAAAAGATTCACTGAAAAAATGGTGCCTTCATCTGATATTAATAGCCAAATACAAGAATTAGGATGGCATTGATTTTGGAGCTACTGAACAAGCAGTATATGTAAAATACTATAAGTTACCACCGAGGCAGTGTGGTCTAGTGATGTTAGGTGATGCACAAAGAGTTGTGCCAAGGGTAAGGTCTCATGTTCGAGTTTGAATATGGACTTGCATGGGGTTGCCTTCCTTGGCAGCCTAGGATCGCTAGCGCCCCTCGTGCGGTTGGGGACGCTATAGCTCATCAGTCCTCCTGCATCCTGGCAGGGCTCGGACCCTGACGAGTAGGGTGTTACTATGGTCATGCCCAGGTAAGACTGCCACGTTGGTTGCCCCCTACCCATTTTTTATTCAGCAAAAAAAAAAAAAAATGTAAAATACTATAAGTTTAACCAAACAATGTTTTTAATTTTAAAGTTGAGATGGGTTCAAGTTACATCTGGTGTAACTCTAAAGAATTACATATTTTTTAAACCATTGGATTTAAATAGATCTAACAGTTAAAAAAAAAAACCCTCATTATTACAAATATTTTTATTAGAATATCATTAATTATTCTCATTTATTACATTCTAAACCTATCTCTACACCCAACAAAAGAAAACGTCTGACTCTCTCTCTCTCTCTCTCTCTCTCTCTCTCTCTCTCTCTCTCTCTCTCTTAGTTTCTCTCCGTCTGACTCTCTATATTGCTCATCCACCATTGTTCCACCTCCACAGGTTGCCGCCAAAAAAAAAAAAAAAAACAGTCGAATTATTTCTATTTGTGAGTACTCTGTTTCTTGGGTCACCATTATTTTAGCTCATAGCAATTGCAAGTTGGTTCTCTCTCTTTCTCTCTCAAGGTCAACTATTTTTCCTTTTTTTTTTAAATGTAATTCTTTATCTAGATTTTGCTTTATTGATTCATTTGTTTGCTAAGAAAGTAGAATCCTTTCTTTTTGTGAGTACTCTATTTGGTATCAAAAGAAATCAAACCGAACTGTTTCTATTAATCTGTTTGGTACTCTGTTTCTATTTCTCCTTTCTTTTATGTTGATTCATTTGTTTGCAAAGAAAGTAGAATCCTAGAAATTGGTTGTTTTGGGTTTTATGTTTTTTAGCTGGTTTGGTATCAAAAGAAATCAGCTTGAAAGATTCAACTGTACTTGGTAAAATGATTTTATTAGGCTCGGTTTTAGTTTTAATGGGTCTCAAATAATATGAAAAAACAAAAGTTTAAATTTAAAAAAAAAAAAAAATTCCTACAGTTTCTAGGGAACCAAACAACACTCGTTAGTGCCCTTTGTGATTGTAAAGTTTGGTGGTTGTCTAGTTCTTTTGATTTTCAATTGTTTTTTTGCATTTTAGTAATGATTGGGTTGTCTATGTTTTTTACAGTATGACATTATTTAGAGGATAATTAATGAGATAGATTATGACAGTTTCTTGAATAAGCAATGAAATACCTTTGCAAAACACAAGTTGTAACAGAATTATTGAAAGTGTAGATTAATAGTTATGATTTTAATTGATAGGAAACAAAAAAAATTTATAATCTCTATTCATGTGTTTGAGAAAGCCTGAAAATTTCTTAATTGTAAGTGTGGTGGGCCTTTTTGTAATGTTAGGTTGGGCTGCCTCCTGTGGTACTAGGCCCAAGTGTTCTGGATAAGGGAGTTGAGACCAGCCCAATTGTAACCCATCTTGGTCTGACTTGTGCACAAACTACACCCCGTTTGCCAAACTATGGTCACATGCCCATGACAAGCAGAGCTACTATAGGAAAGTTGGCAGGTAGATGTAATAAAGACAACAAAAAAAATATGTTCGCTACTTAGACAGAATAAGTAAAGGGGAGCGATAAGAAGTGCCCCGTGCATAAAATAGTTGAAATAAGTGTGGAAGAAATAGTAATGAGTTGATTGAATCAAAGAGGGAAATGCCAACCTACCGTGCCAGGTTATGTTATAGAACTGAAACCAAGAAGGAAACCATTTCCTCAATACGAATAATCTCCCCAAAAAAAGAAATTAATCGCTTTGAGAGAACGGGCCTAAATGGCCTGTGCCTAAAAAGAATCATTTGTCTTTGATAGAGAATAGGGCTTTAGAGGGAGAGAGGGGATCAACCTATTGGTGCATGTCTGTCATTCTATGCTCTCTGTTTTCTTTCCTTATTCCTAATCTTTCTTTTACTTGTCTTTTCTCAATGCTTGCTTCCATGTTGTGATTCTTTCCTGAAGGTTACTATTACCGTGATTGTGATCCCCCTATTGTGCACGGTAAGGGTTCTTTATATGGTGTCTGCCGTGATTAGTTTTTACTATTTTAGCCCTTAACTACCTTTGTCTGGTCTGGGTGTCCTTACCGACCACCACTAGTTTGTCAGTCGCTCAACTACCACCACTTACCTGTGCTGGTTGTGCCACTCCTTATCACCAGACAAAGAAGACTATTTTGTTTGTTTGTTTGCCATGACACTCTTACCTGCTACGGTGTGGGTGCTCTCTCTCTCTCTCTATCCCTCATAGCATGCACCTAGTGCTTCTCACTCATCCTTGCTTCTTTTAGGCGGTATGTCATCCCAACAGGTTATTTCCCCCAAAAGAACCTGAGCAGGAATCTCAGAATAGGTTTTCCCCTCTCCCCACCGCCAAACCATACCCTCTTACCTCTAACCCATGACCTACCACTCCCTGTATTGGCTGAGTACAGGCTGGTAATGTCTGGGCCTTGCGCGTGCTCTACTTTTGTGTATGTCTAAAACTTGCCCGCTGTGTTTGCCGTGGTCTGGAGGCTCGTCTACACATTCTGCTGCCCATCCTTGACTTCTTATGGCGTGAGCTATTTTTTGATTCCTCATTCTTTATGGTCTACTCCCTTTAAGGACTGGGTTTTGCTTGATTGTGGACTCTTCTTCCTTCAACCTACTCTCTTACTCCTTCCACGATCTTGCCCCTATTTCCTACCGTACCACTCTGCCATTCCTGCTGTGATGTTATTTGACCCCAGCTTGCTGGACCTCTTTAAGCCTACTGCTTATTCTTCTCTCACTAACTCAATATGGTCATTTGGGCTTTGTATTACATTGCTTGTGGGCTCTTTTGTCCCATTTATTTCCTCTTGGGCATCCTTGGCCCACTAGCTTTCTTTGGGCTTCCTTGATCCTTTTTCTAACTCTGCGTTCTCATGGGCTTTTACTAACTTCTTTGGTCTTCTCAGGCCCAATTATCTTATCATTCATCCTTGGGGCTCATGGGCTTGCCATCAACCCCTTACTTTCTTTGCTTGCATTGCTTCGGGCCTATTGTGACTCATTCTCACTTTTCTACATCACATACTGCCCATGGATTTGCTACTACTCTCTCTCCAGGCTCCTTCAGGCCCGTTTGCTTCCTCAAGGCCCATTTGTTTATTTTATGGGTCCATAATCCATTATTCCTGCCACTTGGGTTTAATGGCTTTTCTATTCACTTACTAACTCTTTTTTGCCCATGTTGCTGAGCTTCTTCCTTCTACGAGGCTTCCTAAAATGAGCATCAACATACTTAAATAGTAATTTCTCAAATGGCATTCATCTCAAAAAACAGAGCACTCACAACAGAAAAGAAAGGAAAAATAGAAACAGAGTACCAAACAGATTAATAGAAACAGTTCGACTTGATTTCTTTTGATACCAAACAGACTACTCACAAAAAGAAAGGATTCTACTTTCTTAGCAAACAAATGAATCAATAAAGCAAAGCCCATATAAAGAATTACATTAAAATAAATAAACAAAAAAAAAGGAAAAACAGTTGACCTTGAGAGAGAGAGAGAGAGAGAGAACCAACCTGCAATTGCTATGAGCTAAAATAATGGTGACCTAAGAAACAGAGTACTCACAAATAGAAACAGTTCGGCAGTTTTTTTTTTTTTTTTTTTTTTTTTTTTTTTTTTTTTTTTTTGCGACAACCTGTGGAGGTGGAACAATGGTGGAGGAGCTATGAAGAGAGTTAGACAAACGGAGAGACAAACGACTTGAACACCAAACAAAGAGAGATAGAGAGAGAGAGAGAGAGAGAGTCAGACGTTTTCTTTTGTTGGGTATAGAGATAGGTTTAGAATGTAATAAATGAAAATAATTAATAAGATTCTAATAAAAATATTTGTAATAATGATGGTCTTTTTTTAACCGTTGGATCTACTTAAATCCAATAGTTTAAAAAATGTGTAACTCTTTAGAGTTACATCAGATGTAAATTGAACCCATCTCTTTAAAGTTAGTGCTTTAAAATACAAAATATTTTAAAATATAATTTTAGTTGACAAAGTTTATACTTCTATAAGTTGAAAATAAATAAAAGAACTTACATGTGTTTGGAAATTGTGAAAAAGAGAGGAAAAGAAAAGAAATGATAGAAAATGTTGTTTTTCTCTGCGTTTAGTTAGCATGGCAGATAACAAAAGGGCGGAAACCATTTCCCTAAGTCCACATATTTACAATCCGCCCAATTTGGGCAGATTTATGTGCGGTTTGGATTGTGCGTCTGCATCTGGCGTTTAGCGTTTTGCTTCTCTTTTTTTCAAGACGCTTATGTTGACTTTTAGAGACAAAATTTACTGTTCATGAACAGTGCGTGCACTGTTCACGTATTTAAAAATATTAAAAATGGGTCTCATGGTACTATTCACACATTTAAAAATTATTTTACTACAGTGTTTTCAGTTTTCAGTTTCAGCAAAAATAAGTTCAATCCAAATGAACCCTTAAAGGGAGACAATGATTTTAAAAATCTAGGGTCCACATAAATAATATAATATGATATGAAGTTACATATTTGCCCATAATTTTTATGCATCTTTCACGTATATATGAGTATAAAATAAAAAACATATATTTTCTTTTCATTTCCTTTCTTATTGCAAACCAAATAAAGGAATTTTTCTATTTTTCCTTTTCCCCTTCTCTCCTTATTTGATTATTTCCAATGATAAACAAGAGATCTAATTTCCTTTCTTTCTCATTTCCTTTCTATTATTCATTTCTTTTCTTTTCTCTCCTCTCTTTTGTAACCAAATAATGCATTAATGTTTTTACCAATCTTCACTGTGGCTAATTAAATGTGAAAATGACCAAAGTGAATGCAGGTTAATTATTAGCTACAAACAATGGGTTCCTTCCTGCATGCAAGCAATGATCTTTGCTTTTTCCAGTTCCATTTGTAGATACTTAGGGTCTGTTTGGGATCCGCTTATTTTGCTAAAATTGAAAACTTTTTGTTGAAAGTACAGTAGATAAAAGTAAAAGTTAACTGAAATAGTACAGTGAGACTCATAAATAGTACCCAAAGTGCAATGGGCCCATAAATAGTAGCAAAAATAAGCTAAATAGTAAAATAAGTTAGTTTTTAAGTTGGAGCCAAACGAACACTTATAGTCTTAACAAACAAATTATTTTGGGTTTAAATTATTATGCTTCTCTTTTAATATAGTCCTTCTATTATACATAGTACCTTAGGGTATGTTTGGTAACTGTTTTTTCTCTTATTTTTTATTTTCAAAAACAATTTTCTATTTTTGAAACTAAAAAACTTGTTTGACAACTAAAAATTGACAGAAAAGAAAAACTATTCTCAAAACTCAATTTTTGAAGAAAACTGAAACATGCAAAAGACTGCTTTTAATTTCTAGTTTTCAAAAGTCAAAGAAAAAATGCATTTGATTCAATGAATTTGTCTCATTTAATGAGTTAGTATTAGAGTTCAAATCCTAATAACAACATATTTTAATTTTTTTAATTTTTTTCGTAAAACTATTTTTTTAATTTCCACTAACTAAACATGTTTTTTATTTCAAAAATACAAGAAAATTGTTTTTTTCTTTATATTCCCAAAAACAAGTTTAAAAAAAAAAAAAAAAAAAACTGTTACCAAACATAACCTTAGTTTTCTTTTCATTTTTATAAACAGTAGCAATTTTATTTTTTATTTTTGTTAGAACTAGTTAATAGCATAACTAATTTTTTTGGTGTGTTTATAAAATAAATAAATAAATAACTTTTTTGATGTTTTTAACCAAGACGTTTCCGATTTAAAAAATTATAATTGTTATTAGGTTTGGGCTGATTGACAGCCCACCAAATCATGGGTTCCTTCTTGCATGCAAGCTCTGAATGGAATCCATTGCTTTTGCGAACTCCAAAATCCAAACATATGAAAATGAGTTTCCCAAACTTCGTCTCATGTATTCCTTGATCTTATATGGGCCTATGAAGTGGAAAATGCAAAACGCCTTGGGCCAACGGAAAGTGACACTACAAATCTTATCCGGTTTTCCTAGAAGCCTAGAACCCCTACCACTTCCCCAACACTCCCCAAACAAATAAAAAATTTAAGTTGTAAAGCTCATTATGTGAAATTTATTGCGTTTAATTTTTTTTTTTTTTTTTTTTAAATCGAGGGTGTCCGAAACTTGTACTCCGGTTACTACCTTGAGTCCTCGTTCCACATATACTATGTCATTACTTTAGAAACTATTAGGCTAACTCTTTTGAAGTTGTGTATTGTGTTAATTAGATGACACAAACAGTATCTATTTTTACATCACTAGGTGGTCAAATAAATTCTCCACAAATTGAAATTATTTAAGGTAGCGACAACTATCAAAGTTTGTCATGACACATGCACTCAATATTTGTGAATGAGTGCGTTATTTCTAGCAACAAACAAAAAAAATGCATAACATCTTTCTATAATTGTCCCATTTGAGACTTGTAAGTTGTGATCCTTCTTGTTAAAATCTCTCTTTCTTTCTAAAGGAAAAACTTTAGTATCTTCGTTCTTTTTTAAAAAAAAATATAGAACTTACAAAAAAAAAAAAAAAAAAGATCTTAAATAAATAATTATTAATGAATTAATTACAGAAAAATGACTAGTTGATGACCTTTAAATATTATACAATGTGTTAAGTTATGGTTTTTATATAACATTTATGTTGTCTTTATTCCATGACAAAATGTATTGTAATTTCATTAATTTATTTCATTGTATTTTGTGGGATTTAATTGTAATGGATTAAGTCTTAAGTGGTGAAGATTTAATTAAAACAGTTGAAGGTCACATGAGGAGCACATGTCGGAAGCTAAAGAGTCAGTGTATCTTGCAAGTAATCTTGTGACTTGGCCAACCCACGAGATGATTCGCAAGTTGCACTGATAGCTAGGATTTTAAGTGTGACTTTTATACCCTTCACTTATACTATATATACTTTCATTATCCACAAAATTGTAAGATGACTATTCAAAAGAAAACTCTAGAGATGTTTCTACAACACCCACTATTTTAGAGAGAGTACTTATCCTTAAAGTAAGAATTATAGTCTCTTCTCTTTCCTATCTCCCACTGTCATACCTTGAGAGGAGATTTGTACCTAAACACAGTTCACACATATTCAAAGTGTAAAGAGTGTTTTGGAGCTTAGGAAGCATTGGGTATTTGCCAAAATAAGCCAATAAGGCTTGGCGGTGCGATCGGGCAGTATTGCGGGATCCGAGAAGCTAGTGAAGACATGACTCAGTGAAATCTAGTGATAGCTGGAGCTTGGAGTGCTCAAGTACTTTGGATAGATTAGGTTTTGAGAGTCTTTTTGATATCTTTGTACTTCAACTTATTCACTAGTGAATCATTTCGACTTGAAGGGACACAGAGAGGTTTTTACACTTAGTTATTCGGTTTTCCTTTTCAATAATACATCGTCGTGTTATCTTAAATTTTAGTTTCTTTTCCCTACTACCCTTTACATATTTGCCTTGCACTTATATATTCATCCATGCAATCTTTGAGTGCCTTGATTAATTCATTTGCTAATTACATATATTCCATATCAAGTGCATTTAGATTAAAATTATCCAAATTGTAATTAAAATTGGAGCTCTAAACAAACTTTAATCATTTGTAATATCAAGCATTCACTATGGCTTCAATGGTTAAAGACCTTTCTGTCAATCAGACTTTATTGAAAACTTTTTTTTATTTTTTGGTTAAAGACTTTATTACAAACTTATTACTCTACGTCTGCCTTTGGTGCATATGTATACAGTAGGAAAAAGTGTGTCCTGCGCCTGCAACATCTGATATTCCTTTAATTTCATTTTTTGAGTTTCTGTCGTTCTTTTTTGAGATAAAAGTTACTGTCTTTCTGATACAAATACAATCATCCCAGGACTTTTATTTTTGAGTAGCTGGTTATTTTGATGTGGCCTAGTGCTGCAGCAGTGCTGCATTCAATTCTTTGGAAAAATTGGATTCACCAATGCTATGTATGGTTGGGGTGAAAATAGAGATAACGGGGAATGGAAGAAGGAATTGGGGTGGAAATAGAGATAATGGAGAATGGAAGCAGGAAAAGGTAGAGTAAAATGTGATTTTTCATTCTTTTATTGGAGTGTCATACCTTATATTTTTCAATTAAATCTAATAATGTGGTTCAATTGACTAATTAATAACATATTTTAATTTGATTGAACTTAGAAAAAATAGCACTATTTTCGTAACTAATTTGACATTTTCTAATACAACCATATTGTGTCAAAAGTTTTGTAACTTATTTGACATTTTCTAATGTTTTCAATTGAAATACTCAATGTTCAAATATCATTTCTCCCAATTATCAATAATAATAAAAACATGAATAATTAATTCAATAATAATATTTAAGATAAAATACTTAAAGAACTGTATTTAAGTTTTGTCCAATTTAAGTTATGATACAAGCTTGAGATTAGATTATCACTCAATCTGATTTGCATAAGAGAATCAACCAACTTATACATACAAGAGCCTTGATATCATGACACATAAGCAAACCTTGCCATCAAGTCCAACATTAGTCGCCTGTGGAAGAATGACGAGAGAAAGTATTAATAACGAGCATTACTCTTGTGGGGGTCATTTAGTTAGGAGGTACGTTAAGGCTGTACTAATTCCGAGGACATTGGACCATCCGAGGATGTTCAGATGAAATTATAAAGGGAACGGAGTAAAGAGAAGAGTAGAGATAATAAGATATAAGTCTAACGAATGTCCGAGGATAAAAGCCATCTCGATAACAAGTGTCCGAGGTCAGTAAGATTGTCATATCATTATGGACCTTCTTCGAAATTACATCACAACTAAGGGTTGGACATTGGACCAGGGGTAAGAAAAGAAAGTTAAACAAATATCTTCAAAAGCTGCTACCTCCGCATTAAATGCCTCTCAACCAACTCTCTAGTCGCATTAATGTGGAAGTGATGCCTGAACAGTGATCCAGCAGTCTTACAGCTACTGGTTGATGGTTCTGGGAGGTGCTGGATGGGACAGGAAGGAGTTCCCTGAATCTAACCTACACGTGTGTGGTAAGGATGACACCAAGATTGTAGTAAGGATGACACTAAGATTGTAATATATAACATGGGAAGATGTACTAAAAAAAGGGATCGGAAAAAATGAAGGGTTTTTTAGAACGAGACTGTGCATTCTTGTATAATTTTATTGTTCAACAAGACAATATAATATAAACTTCTCGAGTTATTCCGATGACAAATTTTCTAATCCTATTTGTGTCTAACAGTCTTAAATTACCAAATTTAATCGTTTTTCTTCTGGAATAGATTTAGTTCTTTCATCCACGCTTTACAAATACATTGTTTGGGCCGCTTGGGTTAGAGCCCAATCCTATTTTGGATCCAATCCAATTTCAGTCCTTACAACTCTCATTAGGAAAAAAAAAAAAAAAAAAAAAAAAAGAAAAAAAAAAAAAAGAAAAAAGAACATCACTCCCTATTATGAGGAGTAATGATTACATGCCTAAAACTTCTATTATGGGCTAATTATGATCGCAGTAAATAAAATATCTAAATAAAGGGAAAACATTATAAGAACGTGCATATATTAAGAAAATCCAAACTAGAAATAGGTGTGCGAAAAACACCATGAATATTGAATACTAAAAATTATTGTTTTATAAAAAAAAAAAAAAAAAAAAACTAACTTAAGTATCGGAGAAGCTTAAGTTAGCATTACACTACTTTGATGAAATCTTCCTTATTTTGCAAGTATCATAGATTCAAATCAATCATGCAATTACTGTGCTTGAACACAATTCATACAAGAGGTTTTGGTTTTGGTAAAACTTAGTATTGAACTATAGATGATGTCATAATGTTGCTTTATATCATTATATCGTAATGGGATTGAGGTTAAGTTAAGATTTAATTCGTCTACGAAACTCTTCATTTATCATTCATTTAGACCTTACAAGCATAAGAGCATCTCCAAGAGCTTCTGTATCCGGGTATATTAGCTAAAATTTGGAGAATTTGTGCACTGGTCATGCTCCTGTTCATGCTCCAACAGCTTAGCTATATCCGGAAATTTTTTTTGCTAATGAACAGTAGCTCATCAAATCTGATGAGCTACTGTACATTAGCAATTGAATTTCTTGCATTAAAATATTATACTAACTCCTTATTTTATCAATTCTTTCTCTCTCATCCGGATTTCTTTTTTTTTTCCTCTCATTCTCTCCATTGCTTCCTTTTTTTTTTCTTTTTTTTTTTTCCCTCTCATTCTCTCATTCTCTCTGTTGTCGTTGCTTTTTTTTTTTTTTTTTCTCATAAATCAAATGAAATCAGAAAAAATAAAAGAAAAAAAGAGAAAAGAGAGAGACCTGTTCATGAGCAAAAGAACTAATCCAAACACAAAACACAAACCACAAAACAAAATCCAATTCTTAAAATAAATTTGAATCAGAACAAGCAAGTATGAAAAAAAAAAAAAAAACAAGCCGATCTGACCCAGCCTGACGGTGGAGATGCTGGAGCGGCAGTGGAGATGCATGTGGTGGAGGCTAAGCCAATCTCTCCCAGTTTTTCTCCTTTCTCTCTGTCTCTGTCTCTGTCTCTGTCTTTTCTCCGATGAGAAGAACAATTTTTTTTTTTTTTGAGGAACAAAGGAGCAAATGAGATGTTGCTGGAAGGATTTGAAGGAGAAAAGGAGAAAAAGAAATAAAAGAAGGGGGATAGAGGATGCGTGTGTGGAGGAGAATGAAATGAAAGAATAAAAAATAATATAAAAAATAAAAAATCCTAATTAAGAAATTTTACCACAATATTTTCACAATAAATTTTAAGTAACAAATTGTTATTAGTTAATATTGGCGATAAAAAAGATAATTTCAGTGGTGAGTTCAAATTAGAATTAGTAACAACTTTTCACATAAATTTTGTTGTGAAAGTATTGCAAAAAATGTTGTAAATATAACACTTTTCATTAAAAAATATAATTGTTGGGAATAAATATAGAAAAAATAAATGATGATAAAGAATGAATAAAGAATGAATGAAGAAATAATATTTAAATGAGATAGAGAATCTGTTGGAAGTGTATTTGAAAAAGTGGGTATGTAAAAGCTAAATGTCACTGTTCATTCTCCAAACAGTACAAAAATTTGCTAAAGCTGTTGGAGATGCTCTAAGTTCTTCATAAAATATGAGTCCAAATCTTCTACAACACTTTTTGTGTACCACTTTATATTCCACCAACCACTACTTGCTATGTTTTGATTTTACTTTCCTTATAAAATAACTGAAGTTTAAAATGGAAAGCAATTATACACATGGTAAGTAGTGTTTGGTGGAACATAGAGTGATACACAAAAAGTGGTATAGAGGATTTGCATTAATCAAATATGGATTATCATTTCTTTCTCAAAAAATATATATATATGGATTATCATTTACATTAACTATAACCCAATTGTTTTAGTGGGAACTATTTAAGCACACTTTTTTCAAACCCAACCTTGTCTTATTCTTGCATAGCTAAGTTTGTCCATTGACGATTGAATGTTTCAAATTGGTTATAGGCACTATTCTATATTGTTTTAGTTGGCACAACTAAGCTATATATATATATATATATATATTTAAAAGCTGAAGCATATCATTTAGTATTACTACGCCTCAATTGAGTCACATTAGTATCCACATTATTATCTTCTTCTTCTTCTTGTTTTATTCTTTTTTTAATTTGTAGGGACTAGGGCCCAAAATAATTTATTGGGCCTTGAGCTTTGTCCAAGGACACTAACAAGTCCGAGGAGGAGCAAATAACTATTAAATGATTCCCAGTAAAAGTTTCACAAGAGGGAGATGAAGGGAAGGAGATCCGAGGAGGAATTCCTCTTCGAACATGACGAATGTAGTCCAAATATGTACTCTAGCAATTGAAATGTGTCCCATGAACGTGTGAAAGGAAAAGAAACTCAAAATATCTAAGAAAAAGCTGCTATCACCGCATTAAATGCACTGCAACTATTTTTTTGGCCACATTAATGAGGAGAGGATCTCTGAACAGTGCTACCTTAACTACCACAACTCACAAAAGGCTAAAAGGGATGACTGATGGGATGGACACTCAAGTAGGGATTTAGATGATCAACAAGTATAGGGTCAAGATGATAAAAAATGAGCTATATAATATGGAATAACCTCCATAAGAAGGGGATCGGAAAAACAAAGAGAAAATATTGTAGCAATTCAAACTATCTTAGTACCCAATTGTGATCAATATACAATAATTGTGGTATTCTCGGACTGAAAGTCCATTGACGTCAATATATCTTATTTGTGCTTGATTGTCTTTTAATCCAATACTAGCCGTTGTTCAATTCATTAGGACCTAATTATTTGACTCATTCTCTACAAATTAATTGTATTGGACTCATTGGACCAAGACTCCATACATCTTGGGCTTGGACTCCAAATTTTTAGCCCTACATAATTGTTTTTAACATTTTTTTTTTAATATTTACACTTCTCCAATCTTTCTCCCTCCTTTACCTTTTCATCTCCCCACTACTTTTCCAACATTTCTCCATTCTTTATATTTCCATCTTCCCACTACCCTTTACATTAATATCATTCTTCATCTTTCCCTTCATCTTCCTTTATTTTTTCTCTTCTTATTCACACCCTCTTACTATAAATTTGTCACTATCTTTTCCATTTTATGTATAGTTTTCCCTCACAAAAAAGAAAAAAAGAAAAAAAAAAAAAGCTCTCTCTCTTTCAAATCTTTGGTGGATTTTTTATTTGCATCTCTGCCTTAGGTTGATATATTTTTTTTCTTATATTATTTGAAACTCTATTTTGGGTTAATGCGATTTAGTTTTGTTATTTAAATTGTTGTTGTTGTTTTTTTTTTTTTTTTGGTTCTCTTTTATTGTTAAATGTTATCATATTGCGTTATAAAGAATTAAATATAGACTATATAGTATATAAAAATATAATATTATTCTATTACATAACATGATTTGGATAATTTGATATTTATTATATTACACAACATGATTTTTTATAGTGCTCAATTTAGATGTTAAACTATGAGACTTTACAAATTTTTTTTTTGTTTTTAATCTTTTGTGGTGGACAAAGTACTCTTAATAGTTGTATAGAAATACTCTATAATTCCATTTATTTAGAGAAAAATAAAGGTTGGCCAAAGGAAAATAATTGGATGGGTGACAAATTTTAGCTTTTGCAATTTTATTTTAATTTTTATAACAATGCATATGTAGAAATTTAATTCTTAGATTTTGCTAATAATTATTTATTTGATTATATGTTTTGAGTGGACGAAATTACAATTTCTACAAAGAAAATAACCTTAATAGATCATCAACAACAAATTGTTTTCCCAATTGGTCCAATTAATCATTATTAAGTTTTATTAATTTTTTTAGTTACGTTTTTCGATATTTAGGATTGTAGGCAGAAAAAATAATATTTAAGAAAGTTTGTTTAAAATTAAAAGAATAATTTCCAAATTTTATATTTTTTTTAATGATTCATAAAATGTTATAAATAGCTTTTATTAAAAAACGGATATTTTCATTAACTTGCTTTTTGAATGTTTGAAAAAAATTGTATTATTTTCATTTTGGTACGAAAAAATTTATATTTGTGATTTATGATTGTTCTTATATTACATTTATGATTATTTCTATAATAAATAAAAATATGATTACGAAATACATTACTCATTACTAAATTAGTTTAAATTGTAAATATTTTTTTTAATAAAACCACCATAAAAATAATTATTACGCGTAATGCGCGGATTTGCTGCTGGTTAGAATTAAACTAGAAACTTTATTTGTGAAGGAACATTGCACCTACCATCCAACCAATTGGGAGCAAAATTGTACTCCATTAAAGTAAATACCTTTTAGGAAAATATTAACGAGTGCCTTTAAGACATTAGTTAACATTCCATTTTAGAAAAATTTTGATATCATTTTTATGAAAAATGAAAAAAACTGTCAAAATTATTTTTTTCCTTTTTCTATAAAAATTTTCTTTAACTAAATTGTTAATCAATATTCTAAGAACACTTTAACATAATCCTCCCTTTTATATATTTTTTTTCTTTTTTAGGTGCACCCGTTTCCAATTAAATTAAAAAAATAAAATACAATAAAAAGGTACACCAGTTTCCAAAAAAAATTATAAACAGGCCCCTAATTCTTTCCCCTGGGGGTGTATAGGGATGGATCAATGTTCGTTTGATGCTCTATACATATATTCCAAACACTAGATATTGCCTATTGTCCCCCGGGGGGGTGGGGTGGGCGGACTCATATACAATGGCATGTCACAGTGTGAGACAGAGTTCTCTTAACTTTATATTTAATTCAGCTAAATCAATTACTGGCACATTGCACAAAGTCATGAAGGAAGGAAGATTGAAGAATCACATCGAAGATCCCCATAACAATCCCTATAGATCTGAGACCATCTTACAAACATCAAGAATATAATCATGATCCAAGAACAATAATACAAATTCTAAAAAAAAGAAAAGAAAAAAGAACAATAATACAATATACAAATGATACATCATCATCCGGTGCCACTGTTTCATCATTACTGGTCTAAAACTTATAGAGATTATCATGAGGGTCTACCTCTACTAGATAATTTTTTTTACAAACTGTCTCAGTATATGAGCTCATAGGGGCTGGCCCAGACATAAAATACAAAGACAGCAAGCCAGTTTTGAAAAAAGTAAATGATGGGGCCTTGTAAGTTGTAATTGCTCCAATAAATTCGTCAAAGATCTTCCTACTAGATTTTCACATAACTCTCTGAGTTTGCTTGCATCATCATTTCCTATCTCTGTCTCTCTTCTCTCACAAAAGTACACTGCTAAAAACAGTGTTTTTTATTTTTATTTTTATCTTTTATATTTTTTTTGTTCTCACTTTTTAACATTTTCATTGCCTCAAACACTTTAATTGCTAGATAGAAAGTTTGAGACTTGCTTTTACTCCTTTCTCTCTCACATTTGCTTATTTGAGTTATTTTCTTTGTCTTAAAATTGGTAAAAAGGAAAGGACTTTTTATCTGAAAAATGGTGCTGAGAAGACCTGGCATGAACAGGAGTTTGAACAGAGAGAATCCAGATATTTTGATTATGATGATTGCAGAGCAGCAGATAATGAGAGGTGGTGGTGAGGACAAAGGAGAAAAGAGAGAGAAGGAAGGGATGGGCCCTCTAAAGCCTGTAACACAAATGAGTGACACTGCACCAAAGAGTAATGTGTTTACTCTCGCTTCTTTCACTTTTGTGTGGCTCTTCTTTCTCTCTCTATCTGAATTGTAAGGGTCCATTTTTATTCATCCCAGCATAGCTCTTCGCAAAAGTACCTTTATTTTGGCTTTGTGTTTGTGGCACACTCTTTTAGTTTCTTCCTCTTAATGGGTTCTCTGAGACTGATTTGCTTTATTTTCTAGACCCAGTTTGCGTTTTAAGCTTTAAATGTAGTGGGTGTGAAAGAAAGAGAGAAAGTTCTTGACTTGATGGGGTCTGAGTCTCAGAGCCTTTTGGTACCTTGGGGTTTGGGTTCTTGAAGGAAATCCCCACTTTTCTGTTCATGCAAACAAATTAGCTCACTTTTTCCTATTGGCTCCTTTTATTTCTTGAGGTTTGAGAAGGTGGGAATATTGCTGGGTCCTGGTTAGTTTATTTTTATTATATTATAAATTTCTCTTTGTTCTTTTTGTGAAAAGAAGAAACGAGTCTTTTACTACTGCTTTCTGGCTTTTGATTACTCTTTTGTGAAGAAAGAGAAAGCAATGATGCCTTTGTGAACTTCGCAATGTAGTGGCTTGTTTTGGTTTCTGCAAGCAAACCTACATATAGTGGCAACTAGTTTTGGATGGAAAACTTTATCTTTGAGCTTTGGAAGAATTCTGAGGTCTAATTTGGAGAAACCCTATAAACCTGCATGAATATTACTGACTCCATTGTTTTGCTTTCTATGAAGGTTTGGTGGGGAAAGCTGTATTTTTTGTGGTTGTTTTCTTAGTGTGTGATACTTCCTCCGCATATGAATGGAAGGTCGGTTATTCTCACATGCTTCATTTTGCTTAATTTTGTATTCTTCAATCATTTATGTTATGTATTCACTGTCTCTTTTTTTTAGATTATGTATTCACTGTCATTATATAACTGCAATAATGTTGAATTTGAAGCTGTTAAGTTTTTCTATTCCCAACTTCTGCAGCTTTGGTATAATGTTAATAATGCAGACTTTAGAATTCATTTATTCGATTGCTTTTCCTGGTACTATTTTGTTGTGCAACCATAGTGTAGTCTTAAATCTAAATTAGAAAGTTCCTCCCAAAAAAAAAAAAAAAAAAATCTAAATTAGTATTGCTTCTAGCATACGTAATACATTGTACCTACCTTTTTACTTTACAGTGTGTCCCAGGATTTTGATAGTTCAAAGAGCCATTCTAAGAAAATTGGATTGACGAGAACGCCTTTCAAAGATTAATCTTAATTCACGAAGAGCTCAAAATAAACATTTGATTATCCCCCCTTTCCTTATCAGGCCATTAGCTTTTAAGGGAAAGGGTGTAGAAACAACCTTCTGTTTATAATCATGTCCTTGTTTTTATATGTAAATTTAGTTTCCAAAACAAATTAAGATTACACTTATTTTCAAAAAACCAAGGACACAAGCAGCAGTTCTGGCTGCAGATATAGAAACCTAGAGGCATGACAAGTAGCCTTACAAATTATTACAATGCAAACACTTGCCAAAGCTACCCAATCACCAATCAGAAAATACAAGGATTTAGTATATCAATTATCATTAAATTTTAATTCCATTTATCCCTTTTCTGACACATAACGTGGGCTAATAATTAGTTTACATCTTGTTTAAGTATCTTCCATTACTCCAGTGATGCTATGGTATGTAAGCATTGTCACTTGTTTGCATTTAAACTTTAAAGTTATATGCAGCTGTTTATGGATATGGTTCTATATTTCATTTGTAGTTCCTTTGTTTATGTATGGTCTTGATAGATCTCATCATAAAATAATCTACACCTGTGTGTGTGTGTGTGTGTAGTAGTAGTAGTAGCAGTAGTAGAATAATGTCGATACCTTACATGTTGTCTGTTAGAATGTTTGTATTATTTAGTACCTTGTTGGTTGCTAAGAAGACCCATTGGTTTTGAGATGGTGTCTTTTAGTCATTTCCTCTATCTTAATAGCAACCACATAAGCATTACTTTCTCGAAATAGTTGTGTTACATGGGTTATCAAGGACTTTATATTTACCATTTCATTTTTGGACTTTTCCAGGTTAGTATTACTTGATGGCAAACCATGAAATCTGGAGGAGGGTGAGCAGTGGTATGCCTTGATCTTCCCTGACTTTTTGAGAGGGTTACCCTGGAGATTGTGAGTGCTGTCTTGAAATAAAGCTGGCCTAACATAAAATTGAAGCACAAGAACCCAATTAAAGCAGCCCTTAGTAGCTATTTATGTATGTCATGTGATTTTTGGTGTTCCACTATATGATGGATAATGATTTGTTTAGAGTTCCAATAGATATGAGCGGCCAAAGTGCTGTTTACATAGGTGGGTTTCAACAACATACAACACCTAATTCACTTGTGCAGTCTGACTCCTTTGACCTTAACCGTGAAAACCATATTATGTCTGGATTTCCAGTGCTTTCAGAATTGCAAGGAGAAACTATCAATGGTCTCCATCCTACTCTTCGCACCACAAATGGTGTGGGGATTGTTGATTCGAATGAATTGGTTTCATTGCTAGGACGAAATGTAGTGAGAGATTCCTCACTTTCTAGTTCACGGCTCACTAGTAACACTGAATTTCAAGAGCAATTAGCTGGAGGAAATTCTATTTCTGCTGCTTCACTAGCTACCTTTCTGTCTGCAAGAACTGGTCTTCAAGATAATCTTAACAGTTTAGCAATATCAACACCTGCAATCTGTCCATTGGAATTTCTAGGAACTTATGCTTCAAATGGCTGCTCAAATGGTTTAAATTCTTCTTTCACAACTTCTGTGAACTGTGGATATGATGAAGTACTTGGTAATACAAATACCAAGTATTCTGCTGCACTAGAACTTGGTGGGAAATTCCCAGTAAGGGCAGAGCTTCAGCCATATTCATCCACTGGAAATCCAGGTGCAAATGGATGTCTGTCATCAAGTAGTGGAAATCTGACTGCAAATCGCCCTTACAGTTCCGCTAATTTTAATAACGAGCTCTCTCTAACTCTTGCTACTTCTGAGCGTACTGTTCTAAGTGGGATAAATATCCCAGATCGGTGTTCAGAAATGGGTTTTTCTGGTGTGACTCGCCATTGCTTGAATGAAAAAAGATTAAGCTCTGAACAAACTTCCTGCAACAGTAAGGAGCTTTCTGTAAGTTTTGGTTCTTACAAACCAACTCAATTCTCACAAGTAATATTAGGATCAAGATATCTTCGTGTAATTCAGGAAATACTAGTTCAAATTGCAAACTATTCACTAGAAAATCTAGACCATATGAGTTATTCAAATGGCCGGAATGGTGCTTCTTCAAATATGCCATTCTCTTCAAATTGCTCTGCTGAAAGATGGATGTCATCAATGGTTCCTGATGTGGATGGAGGATTTGAACCTGAAATGGAGTCCACATTGCGAAGGCGTGCAATTGAAGCCAAAAAGACCCAACTGCTGAGTCTGCTACAAGTGGTATGTCAGCTTAGTTTATGTTCCAAATTAGTTCTTCAGTTACCTGATTGGGTGTTGGTGTTAATTATTGTAGGACAAGATTTGTTAGTAACCACATTTTATTGTAGAGAAATGCTGAAATTATTGAAGTGGATTGAAAAAAAATGTATTTTTCAAAATTTTATAACTTCAATTTGATATTTAAGCTTTGGTTCCTAATTGTTGCAATTGGGTGACATTTTTCTTTTGATATCTATTAGCACTAATAGGCATGAATATCATACTTTTTTGGACACAGGTTGATGAGCGATACAACCAATGCATGGATGAGGTCCATACTGTGATATCTGCATTCCATGCTGCTACCGAGTTGGACCCTCAGATACATGCTCGTTTTGCCATTCAAACAATCTCTTTCTTGTATAAAAACTTGAGAGAGAGGATTAGCAACCATATCCTTGCAATGGGAGCACACTTTAGCAGCCCATGCACAAAAGAAAAGGAAAGATCTTTTGAAACTTCTTTCATCCAAAAGCAATGGGCTCTCCAGCAGCTAAAAAGCAAAGATCATCAATTATGGAGACCCCAACGAGGCCTGCCAGAAAGATCTGTCTCAGTTTTACGGGCTTGGATGTTTCAGAACTTTCTTCATCCGTAAGCTCCCTGACTGTTGAATATCTTATAAATTTGTGCATTGAGATCATAGATAGCATTGTTATTCAGCTCAATTATATAGAGACATATTTAGTGAGTCACTTTTGTAAATAGAGATGCAAAAACCTCTTACACATTATGATGAATGCCAGGTATCCTAAAGATGCAGAGAAGCATTTACTTGCAGTGAAGAGTGGATTGACTAGAAGCCAGGTACTTCCTGCTTCCATTATAGTGGACTAACTGAAGCATATAGCAAGCTCTGCAGTGCTATTAATGAAAATTGCATTTTTGAGAAAGCACACTACACAAATTACTCAATTACAAACTGAATGTTTTTGTTTTTTTTTTTTTGTTTTTTTTGGCATTTTAGGTCCTCAACCATTAACCTCTGTTTTCAAATCATCCTTATCTTTTTGAATTTTTCACTTTAATCCTTTACGCTTTCAAAATTGTTTCACAAAGATTCTTATCGTCTTCTGATAGATAGAAAATATTGACATGGCAAATGGAATTTATGTCCTGCCAGAGGTTCCATATCATCCATGTGACGTTGATTTCATGAAACTTTATTTGCTATGTCAACATTTCCGTTAATAAGATGTAAGGATCTTTTTGAAACATTTTAAAGTATAATAATGATTTTGAAACAAAGGTCAAAGCTTAAGGACGATTTTTTAGAGCAGATTGCCAGATTCCTCAAAATTATAATACAGTGAGTAGAAATCCATTTGTTGTGCGACTATTTTGTTATTCTGGATTCTGTAGTGAGCTATTCAATGTTTTCTAACCCACAGTTTCTTTTATAAACTTTTTGTTGTTTGGTTAATCTATATTTGGATATATGACCAGGTATCCAATTGGTTTATTAATGCTCGGGTTCGTCTGTGGAAACCAATGATTGAGGAAATGTATGCAGAGATGAATAGAAGAAAAGCGCATCGAGATGATGAAGCCAGCCAAAGTGATCAGAGAAGCCACATAAGCATCAATAATCCAAGATTAAATGTGACTTGAAAAGCTGAAGGAAGAGAGGTATAGAGAAAATGGGGCAGTGAATTTCTGTCATTCAATAGGGAAACAAACCACATCCACAACATGGTTACAAGTAACAACTGTACATAGTGCATTATAAAGTTGGGGGGGTTTAAGATTTGCGGTTTTCTTAAATTTATGCTTCCCGCACAAATGTCTTGTTAAGCCATTCACAATTCTAAGTAACATTACGTGGAAATATTTTGTATGTTTTGAGCAGAATGCCCATTTTCTTCCACTCAGTTGAAAAGTTGTATTGTTTTTCCCAATGGAATGCATACTTGCTTCCCAGCCCAGCAGTTTGCACAATTGCTAGTGCTAGGTACAAATCTTCCTAACCAAATTTCACAAAAGACACAGCATCAAGTGATATTTCCTTAAAAAAAATAAATAAAAAGGCTTCTCTAAATATGACCAGACGAGGATGTATAGTGTGTTTGGTTCTTTTGACTTTTGTAACAGCCCTTCTTGTTTTGTTTTGTTTTGTTTTGTTTTGTTTTGTTAAGGTTATTAGGGAGGAGGCAGGGTGCCTTGCTGGTTTGTAGTTCTTTTTCTTTGAATAAGATTATCCATTCAGCCAAAAAAAAAAAAAAAAAAACTTTTCCTACAGTGATGGCATTAAGCATAACAAGGTGTCATAGGGTCAATTTTTCTTTTAAGTTTTAGCCTGTGATGGCACTAAACCCCTGATTTAGTTTCAGCCAACACTTTACACACACTGCAAGAACATTCAGAACAAAATTATCAAGGGAATTCACACACAGAGTATTTACAGGGCACCAACTCTAACTTTTATTACTCAATATCAAGTATAAAGGAAGCCTAGAGAATACACACGAAATTCTCTAAGCAAAAGTATACACTCTACTGTTGACAGCCCTAACAGCGTAAGATATATATATAGAATTTAGGACTTGCTGTCACATGTGGTCTGACTTAGGACACCTTCAACTGATGCTGTCTTAGCTTGCTTTCCACGTTTCTAGTCCTTACACAACATGTCTGAACATCCACAAAGCCAGGAACTGCTTGGTAACTGTCGAAAACTGCTACTGCACACTCTGAACATGCAAGCCCATTACTCAGCACATCACCATGGGGCTTCTGCCCATGCTCCAGCAGCACACACATAATAGTTCCATCACGTTTTAGAAGCCTTGTCTTTCTGCCCAAGCCCTTCTCATCAGCATCACAGCCCACACAACATGTCCATATGTAGCACACCAACTAACTGTCATCAGCCCACTCATACAAGTCTATGCATTATGCCAATACCAACCAGCCCAATGCCTTGCACAGCATATCATCATCACAGCAGCCTACCACTGCCTTGCACCCAAGCCACCAAGACCACATACAAAGCAAACACTAACCAGGCCACCGTGCCATGCACTATCACATAGGGTCAGCACCACCTGCTGTTGCCCATCAGCACCAAAACCATCTCTGCCCACCATGACCCTCCTCTGCTATGGCCTTGGGGCATCATGTGGAGCAAGGTGCCTCCACATGCTGCCTCTCATCATGCTCATCAATCTGAATACAGCAGGGAGACTGGGCTTGCCCCCCTCAAAGAACAATTAGTAGCTTCACTAGATAGGCATGAGGAGTCATTAGTGTCTTGAGAAAACATTGAGCCATGTGATTGGCCTGATGTTGTCCAAGCACTCCAATTCCTCATGTCATCATCAGCAACTTGTAAAGCTCCTAACAAACCACCCCCACCAGAAGAAACCGACGTCCTTGTCAGGAGGGTATCCTCAAATGCCTTCATCTCACTCTCAAACTGCCACAATGTAGATGCTTTCTCCCAACTTACCTCTGATTCAATTGCCCCCTTCCACTTCACTAAGTAGTTAGTTATCATATTTCCTCCCTTTCGATAACCTGTCACCTTCTTATCAAGGATTCTGTCAACTTCTCTATCAAATTGAACCATGATAGTAGGTGGGGCACGCCTTACTCCATTCCTTGCAGGTTCTTCTGCATCCCCACGATAGGACTTCAAGAAGGTAACATGAATTGTTAGGTGAATCTGCAACCTTTCTGGCAGCTTCAATTTGTAAGCCACAACACCAACTCTTTTTACTATCTCGAATGGACCATCATACTTAGGAATTAAACCTCTGTGAATTGCCTCACTTCTGAACTTCCTTCATCAGCACCTTGTCCCTAACCTGGAACTCAAGATGCCTTCTTCCTTTATCAGCATACTTTTTCATTCTCCTTTGTGCTTTCAACAAGCTGTCTTGTGCCTCCTACATCAGCTCTTGCTTGTTGATGGCAAATCTGTACACTGCAGGACATCTACCCCCTGAACGTTGTTTGGCAATCTTATGAGGTGTGAGAGGCTGCTGCCCTATTGCCAACTTGAAGGGACTCATCCCAGTTGATGAAGACTTATGCAGATTGTAGGCAAACTGCGCAGAATCCAATAAGTCTAGCCAATTCTTCTGGCTGGCAATCACATAATGCCTCAAATAATCCTCCAACACAGCATTAATTCTTTATGTTTGCCCATCTGTTTGTGGGTAATTAGCAGTAGAAAACTTCAATTCTGAACCCATCAAACCAAACAGAATAGTCCAAAATCGACCAGTAAATATAGTCTCGATCACTTACAATATCTTCTGGCAACCCAAAGTATTTCACCACATTTTTGTAGAACAAATTAGCAGCTACCTCTACTGTACATGTACTCGGTGCAACCATAAAAACAGCATACTTTGAGAATTGATCAACCACCACGAATACTGAACCCATCCCCTTAGCTTTTGGCAAACCAATAATAAAATCCATTGAAATCGAAATCCATGGACTTTCTAGTATGGGAAAAGGCTGTAGCAAACCTGCTTTCTTCTGAGTTAAGCCCTTGTCTTGTTGGCAAACTAGACAAGTCTTCACATACAACTCAATATCCAACTCCATTTTAGGCCAATAGTAAGAACGGGACAGTAAGACATACATCCTATCCTTACTTGGATGTCCTACCCACTGTGGATCATGAGCTTCCTTTAGTAATTCCCTACGGATCTTTCCACTTGGTACAAAGAGCTTGCCACCCTTGGCATACAGCAACCCATCCTCCAGCCAATAATGCCTCACAAGGCCTGCAGTTACGTCCTGCACCAACTTCTGATAGGTAGCATCAAGCTTAGCACTCTCCCTAATCCTATCCACAAAATCTGACTCCACTCTAGTCAAGGCAGCCACATACTCTTGCACTTGTTTGCGACTAAGTGCATATGTTACTTCATTGTGCTTGTCTGGTTTGTGCTTCCACACAAAATCATATTCTTGTAGTAACTCCTGCCACCTAGCTTGCTTGGATGACAGCTTCTTTTGTGTGTTAAAGAAGATATTAGCCACATTGTCTATTTTCACCACGAACTTTGGCCCTAGCAGATACACCCGCCATGCCAATAAACAATGTACCACTGCAATCATCTCTTTTCATGAGCTAAACACTTCTACTCTGCTTCATTTAACTTCTTGCTCTCATAGGCAACATGATGTTTTTCTTGCACTAAAACTCCACTAATTGCTTTGTTAGAAGCATTAGTATGGACCTCAAAGGGTAACCCAAAATCTGGCAAACACAACACAGGCTCACTCGATACAGCAACCTTCAACTTGTCAAAAGCTTCTTGACATGCATCTGTCCACACCCATTTCTTATCCTTCTTCAGCAAATTTGTGAGAGAAACAACCTTCTTGGAATATCCTTGGATAAACTTCTTGTAGTAGTTAGCCAATCCAAGAAAAGACTTCAATTCCGTCACTTTACTTGGTGAAGGCCAATTAAGGATAGCCTGCACCTTCCCCTCATCTATCATCACTATACCCTTGCTGATTCAATGCCCTAGAAACAAAATCTCTTGCCGGGCAAACTCACACTTCTCTTTCTTAACACACAATTGATGTTCCTTCAGTTTGGACAACACCTTCCTAAGGTGTTCCATGTGATCCTCTAAGGATTCACTATATATTACTATATCATCCAAGTAAACCACAACAAAGCAATCCACATACTCATAAAAGACATCATTCATTAAATTATAGAATGTAGCAGGGGCATTCGTTAAACCAAAAGGTATAACTAAAAACTCATAAGAACTATACCAGGTCACACTAGTAGTCTTAGGCTCTTCCCCTTCAGCAATCCTCACTTGCCAATATCTTGATCTCAAGTCCAGTTTTGTGAAGTTAACGGCTTTGCTCAATCTGTTAAAGAGGTCTTGAATCAAAGGGATTGGATACTTGTTTTTCATAGTCACTTTGTTCAAGGCTCTATAATCCACACACATCCGCAATGAGCCATCGTGTTTCTTCTGGAACAGAATAGGAGCACCATAAGGAGCTTTGGAGGGCTGAATGTAGCCTGCATCAAGCAGTTCTGTCAACTGCTTCCTCATCTTAGCCAACTCCATTGGGGACATTCTATATGGGGCTTTCGAAGGAGGCTTTGATCCAGGAACCTACTTAATTCGATGATCAACAGCACGCCTTGGTGGAAGGGTCTTAGGCAGTTCTAGAGGCATCACATCAACAAACTCCCCCAGCAGTCCAGCCACAGCATCTGGAACTTCAACATACTTGTCCTGCTTCATCTCGACCAATGCAACCAAGTAAGTCATCTCACCCTTCTTCAGTCGATGCTCAAACTGCATGGCTAAAACCATTGGTCCTTTCCCCTTGCTAGTTTTACTATTTCCTGCCCCACACCTAATAGGAACATAGCATGGCTGCTTCTTATCAATGATTAACAATACTCCAATGAAAGGCAGTAAGGCAGCCAATAAAAATTCATCACCTAAAATTACATCAAAATCATCTAACTCCATGACTAGGAAATTCACATTTCCTATCCACTCGCCAACCTTAAACTTCACTCCATAAGCAATTCCCAACACAGGTTTTGCCTCTGAGTTTACTGCCTTGATCTTACTTGGACACTTGCTCACTTTCAGATCAAGTCGTTGGACCATCTGATCAGCAACAAAATTGTGGGTAGCACCAGAATCAAGCATACCCTCAGCCCCATTCTCATTTATCTCCACTTGAACATTAGATAAATCCCTAGAAGTACCTCCTGCACGTAGTGCATTTAGCAATTGCAAAGGGTTCACTTTGCTTATTCTTCTTCTTGCCATCCTTCTTTTGCTTGTCTTTGCCTTTGTCCTTAGACTTACGTTTCTCCTCATCCCCACTGGGCTTACTGAACTTGTAGTCCACTAAGGCATCTGCAGCAGACATAGCAGTAGGCAGATCACGCATTGCTTGCCTTTTTAACTCCATTTGTGCCCAAGGTTGCAAGCCAGACATGAAATTGAACAGTTTGTCCTCCTCCATGTTCTTGATATCCAGCATCAAAGAACTGAACGTCTTGATATCCATCTTTGCCTTTGTCCTTGGACTTACGTTTCTCCTCATCCCCACTGGGCTTACTGAACTTGTAGTCCATTAAGGCATCTGCAGCAGACATAGCAGTAGGCAGATCACGCACTACTTGTCTTTTGAACTCCATTTGTGCCCAAGGCTGCAAGCCAAACATGAAATTGAACAGTTTGTCCTCCTCCGACATGTTCTTGATATCCAGCATCAAAGAACTGAACGTCTTGACATATTCTCTCATTGTTCCAGTCTACTTCAATTTCTTCAAGGCGTCTCTTGCAACCCAGGCAGTGTTGGTAGGCAAGAACTGGTCCTTCAATTCCTTCTTTAAGGCTTCCCACGAATCAATTTTCCCTCTACCAGCATCTGCATCATCTTCCACAGGGATTCTCCACCATAACTTGGCACCCCCTGAAAGATACATGCTAGTCATTGTCACCATCTCTTAACTAGGCACCTTGGCAGCCTTAAAATACTACTCCATATCCCACAGGAAATTCTCTAAATCCTTGGCATTCCTGGCACCATTAAAGGGCTTCGGTTCAGGCACCTTCACTTTGGTGGCCGCTTCCCCCTCCCTAGGCAGGCCACTCATTGCTCTCTTCAACAGAGCAATTTTTGTTTCAAGTTGGCATTGGGTCTCCCTTGTTGCTTAGTTCTGGGTGTCCAATGCAGCAGCCAATTCTTCAACATAATTTAACACCAATTCCCTCTGTTTTGCAAGATCATTCCTCACAACAATAGTTTCTGTAGAGACAGCATCTAGTCTGTCACACACAGAAAGTTGTTCCCCTTCTCTAGGAACTTCGAGAATGTTCTCCAAGACAGGCACCCTCGCCTTGGTGCCTGAAGACATTGCAACCGTGCTCTGATACCAATTGTCACAGGGTCAATTTTTCTCTTAAATTTTCTGCCGATGATGGCACTAAGCCCCTGACTTAATCTTAGCCAACACTCTACACACACACACACTGCAGGAACACTTAGAACAGAATTATCAAGGGAATTCACACACACACAGTATTTATAGGTCACCAACCCCAACCTTTATTACTCAATATTAAGTACAAAGGAAGCCTAGAGAATACACACGAAATTCTCTAAGCAAAATTACACACTTTGCTATTAATAGCCCTAATAGCCTAGGATATATATACAAAATTAACTGTCACAATAGTTACTGCCAAGTAACTGCCCCCTGTCCAGGACTTGCTGCCACATGTGGTCTGACTTAGGACACCTTCAAGTGATGCTGTCTTGGCCTGCTTTCCACATTTCCAGCCCCTACACAGCAGGTCTGAACATCCACAAAGCCAGGAACTGCTTGGTAACTGCCAATAACTACTGCTGCACACTCTGCACATGCCAGCCCATTACTCAGCACATCACTATAGGGCTTCTGCCCATGCTCTAGCAGCCCACATATAATAGTTCCATCACATTTTAGAAGCCTTGGCCCTCTGCCCAAGCTCTTCTCATCAGCATCATAGCCCACACAACATGTCCATATGCAGCACACCAAGTAACTGCCATCATCCCACTCATACAAGTTCATGCATTATGCTAGCACCAACCAGCCCTATGCCTTACACAACATATCATCATCACAGCAGCCCAGCACTGCCTTGCACCTAAGCCACCAAACCCACATACAAAGCAACCACTAACCAAGCAACCATGCCATGAACTATCACATAGGGTCAGCACCATCACATAGGGTCAACACCACCTGCTGCTGCCCATCAGCACCAAAGCCATCTCTGCCCACCATGGCCCTCCTCTGCCATGGCCTTGGGGCATCATGTGGAGCAAGATGCCTCCAAATGCTACCCCTCATCATGTTTATCAATCTGAATCCAACAGGGAGACTGGGCTTGTCCCCCTCAAAGAGCAATTAGGAGCTTCACTAGATAGGCATGAGGAGCTATTAGTGTCTTGAGAAAACATTGAGCCATGTGACTGGCCCGATGTTGTCCAAGCACTCCAATTCCCCATGCCATCATTAGCAACTTATAAAGCTCCTAACACAAAGATAGGTATAACGCTTGCATCTTCTATATTACCATGGCCTAGTAGAGCTTGAACCAATAATCATCTTTCGGCTAACCTAGCATGCTATGTCTCTCAAGACCAAGAAGGGGCAGTATCAACAAGGGGCAATATAAGAATATTCACTTATTGTCCATCGACTATGCCTTTCAGCCTGATCTGGCCCTTTTCCTTCTTTTTGTTGTTGGATATCTCGTTCATACACATCTTCTCTTTGTTTCTTGAGCTTATAGTGGGCTACAAACACATGGGGGTAGATAATATTTAGATTCCTGCCTGTTTGTGATATGAGTAGCTTCTCCCTCGTGACATTTATGAGACTATCTCACGAGATAAAAAGTTTTCATTATGGGTTATTTTTCTCAATTATGATAAGAGGAAGGCTTTTTTGTTTTTTTTTTGTTTTTGTTTTAAAATCTACACTGTACTTATTACACAGGCCGAATGCTTTTTTCCAACTATGATGGGAAAGGCTTTTTGTTGTTATATGTTTTAGAGTCTACAGTGAACTTATTACAAAGGCCGAATGAATTTTTAAGAGGAAGACATTTTTGTTGTTTGTTTTAAAATCTACACAGTACTTATTACACCAGGCCAAATGAAAGAATGGAAAAGGTGATACAAACAAGAGTACACGTGCGACTCGAACAGCAAATACACTAATGTCTTCCATTAGGAGTTCCACTCATGTAGGACATTTTAGGAGTATATATTTGCCCACTACTTGTATATATTCATATACCACCCACCTCTATGTTGCAAGTGCTTTGCTAAGTTGTAACAAAAACTCTGTATCTTTTTTCTCTCAATCAGGGCCGGCTCAAGGCCTAGGCAAGTTAGGCCTAGGCCTAAGGCCCCACCCAAAAAAAAAAAATTCCTTAGGAAAAAAAAGCCCCACTTTTCATAGTTAAAAGCCCAAATTTTTATACAATCATATATATTTTTTAAATGTTGTACATTTTTTTTAGTAGTGATATACAAATTTTACTATTGGCTTACAAATTGCCATGTTATTAATCACAAAAAACATGATATAAACATTCATTAGTTAAATTGATGAAGTTTATCAATGAGAGACAATATCACATTATATTTTGAACATTTTATAGTGCTTTTAATTAGCACATTTTTCTTTTTCATTTCTATTAAGACTCTCAAAGTACGAGACCAATAGAACCTTAACTCAATTGAAACCCTAAAATATTTCAAAAAGATGTTGCAAATGTGTTAAATCATCAATTATAGATTAATCTCCCCTAAGAGTTTGAGACTTTGATTTTTGTAAATTAATATCTTACAAAACCATACACCAAATAATATCTATCTCTCTCTCTCTTAAAATCAAAATATGAAATTAAAAATTAGATTACAACTTTATTTAACTATGCATCGTCTTATATCCAAAAAAAGTATCTTTTTCAATCATAATATATTTTTATTTCTTTTTATTAATATTTATAATTCAACTATGATATTCAATTCTCTATATGAAATTAACATTAGTCTAGTTGGTATTATTTATGTATTTAATGTATCAAATTAACCTTAATTTGATTAGTATTAAATAATTTTGTTTAATTAATATTTACATATTAAAAGCCCCATATAAATTTTTCGCCTTAGGCCCCAAATTATGTTGGGCCGCCCCTGCTCTCAATGAATGATAAGCGGTCAGTGGTGGTAGCAATGGCAAGGGTGGTGATTGTTTTCGACTTTGACAAGACTATCATAGACTGTGATAGTGATAATTGGATCGTGGATGAGTTGGGTGTCACCCAATTGTTCACTCAGCTCCTCCCTACCCTGCCTTGGAACTCTCTCATGGTTCTTTTTTTTTCCCCTCTGAGAAATAAGTATTAGTATGTTATGTATGTAAATAGTTGGTAATAGGGTTGATGTTTTATCATTTTTTTCTTAAGCAAAACCAAACCACAAGTCTGATTATGAAAGTATTAGAGAATAATTTAAATTCTGTTTTTTTTCCTCTTCCTAAAAAAGACTTTTATGAGTTAATTTTCCATTGGTTGATTATTATAATAATTATTATTATTATTTATAAATACAATAGGTATGTGATGCTGACTTATTATTTTGGTTCTAGGATTGGATTTATTGTAATTACGAGGTTCTCACGTGTCATGCTTTGTATGCTATTATATTTTCAGGATAGGATGTTGATGGAGCTTCACTCTCAAGGAAAGACGATTGAGGACATTGCAGAGTGCTTGAAAAAGGTTCCATTGAATCCCAGGATTATATCTTCAATTAAATCAGCACATGCTTCTGGGTACTTTCCTAAACTTAAAAATTCAATACACACAATGCAATTTGATTTAATTGGGCCTTGGTTGAACTAGTCAAGGCTTACTTCTTAATATACTCTCTTTCCCATCTTTCTTTATCTTTTGTTCTATATTAATAGTCTTATTTAGTAAATTCAACTTTTTAAAGGAACATTATTTATAAATACGTTGTCTTTCAAAATAAAAGTTACCAGTTTTCAAAACTATTCTTCTTAATGATAACTACATTTTAGAACATCCAAAAATAGAATAGAAGACTAATAATTTAGAACGAATGCTACATAAATTCTCTTTTGCTATTTAAACTCAACTAAGGTCATATGTTGAGTATAACATAGATACATACATATGAAATATAACATGTTATGTGTTGTTTTAGTTATGAGTTATGAGTTTGTTAAGGACTATGTTGTAATGATGCATTAAATTGCAGGTGTGATTTGAGGATAGTCAGTGATGCAAATGCATTTTTCATTGAAACAATCTTGAAACATCATGGGCTGATAAATTGTTTCTCAGAAATCAACACGAACCCAAGCTTTATTGATAGGGAAGGTAGGCTTAGAATCTTACAATTCCATGATCTCAATACGCCTCCTCATGGCTGCAATATTTGCCCTCCCAACATGTGCAAGGTAAATAAATTTGTCACCCAACAAATTTTCCTAGTACCAAAAGACTAAGGATTACAGTATTCCTTTTTGGTTGAAACTTATGCTTCATTGCATCTTCTACTTGTTATATCCAAGACTTGGACGGAAATCAAACTAAGCATAATTTTCAATATGGCGAATTGAGTTCCCTCGTCAAAGAATTAATGAAAGGAGATAATTCTTGCAAACTGATGTGTCATTAATCCAAATATATCTATTATGTCATTGAATCACAATCAATCAGTTTTAAGAGTCATTTGCAGTAAAATTGGTAGTAACAGAAATTTTCAGTTGATGTTAGTATGTCTTCCAACAGGGTCTAATAATGGAAAAGATCAGAGCTTTTGTATCAGCAGAGGGAAATAAGCGGTTCATCTATCTTGGTGATGGATCCGCAGATTTCTGCGCCAGTTTGAAGCTTGAAGGAGGAGATTTCCTGATGCCAAGGAAAGATTTCCCAATCTGGGAAATAATATGCACCAACCAAAGACTCATAAAAGCAAACATTCATGAATGGAGCAATGGGGAGGACCTTGAAACCACACTGCTCAAGTTATTGAACTCAATCTTCCTTGAAGAAGAGAAAAGCAGTGTGAGAACTGATCAGTTGGTTGAAGTTGATTGCAAGTTCCTCACGAGTTCAATCATTACCCATGCATGATACCTTTAGCTATGCTCTCCCAGTTCCCCAATAGTTGTATGGGTCTCCATTTTGTGGTTATAAGAGTGCCACTTATGTTTCTAATGTAAGAACCTCTTATTAGCTTTTACCAATTGCAAATTACAATAACTCTGCGTCTTCTTGACGAGAAACTAAATTAGCTTTTCTCTGCATGGAAATCATTTTCCTTGAAGAATGAGACAACTACAGCTGTAATGATTATCATTTTCATGATAAGTGTTGGGGTTCAATCTCAACCAACCCAACATGCACATATCATTTTTATATCAAAATCACGCACAAGAATTCTCTGTTTCAATATTTTAGATAAAGTAAAATCCCAACATTCTATATCAAAGCCTCGCACAAAATTTTTAGTGTTCAATTTCCAACATTCAATAAAATACAAAATTAAGACCGCCAAAAAGTGGAGTATGACGCACCTGGAAGCCAATAATGGCCCTCGCGTGGCTTATTGGGGCCCAAATGAATGGTCAGTACAAGCTGAAAACACACTAATTATTCTCCAAATGAGAAATGCTAGGGATACCAATTTTATGTCATAACTTGCCACATAATGAGTTGTGATTGGTAAAGATGTGTTAATGGGTCATATGGGAACACACCCTTACCAATTACAACTCGCCATGTGGCAAGTTGTGGCACAAAATTGTGCCAAAATTAGTGTCCCTAGCATTTCTCTCTACAAATATGTTGCTTTCAAACCCAAAAAGGGTCCTAGTCACTGTTTTTTTTTTTTTGGTTTCCCACAGTGTTTCCTCAAGGCTTTCAACCAGAAACTAATCACTGTTCGTGCCGGGTGAGCCCACGAAGGGGTAAAGCACTGACCAAGGAAATTATTTTCAAAGTGCAGGTAGCAGGACTCGAACTAGGGAGCACACCTAGTCGAGCCAAGTACAAGCACTTTGAGACCAAGAGCCCACGAAGGGGTCCTAGTCACTGTTTATACATCAACAAAAGTGCCTAATATAATAATTATTAAACAGAGCATAGTAAAAATGGAGATATACATAAGCCCACTTCCCCTCCACGTATGAACCAACCAAAAATTCCCAAACTTAAAAAAAGCATGACAATCCAGCTTACCTAACAAATCTCTTGCATAAGCATCTAAGGTATACAATTAAATAATGTGCCAAGAAGAAGATATATTTTAAAACTTGAAAAAAGCAAAGTCACCATCAATTATTGTTCTTATTATTACAATTTGTTCGTCACTGATGAATAATTATTTGAGGATTTACAGACAGCTCAGCCTACCTCAACTAACATACATAGATGGTTACAAATTAAAGAATGACAATATATACTTCCTTTTCTAAATTTTTTTTCCTTACATCTTTCCTTTTCCCCCTTTTATCTACAACACCCTATCAATCCTCTCACTTTATCATCCCCAACCAATCAAGAGAAAATACAAAATCTATATGATAGATTACAGAAGGCAAATTTCCCCACATTCCATCTTTTTCCTTTCTTTTCTTTTAGTAATAGGTAAGTTACACGCTACTAACCGGTAAGTGTACATATTCTCCTTTTAGACTTCCAATGAAATTCGTGTTTTAATTGGTTTCAACTTTAGGCCCATACTTTCGGGGGAGAGAAGTTCCGGGGCAATGCAAGATGGACTCAAGGGGCTCCTTGGGCTGACACTTAATTGAGATGGCCGGTACAAGCCATATCCCATGAGGAAGTACTCCAATGGTATTAACATAGCATGGGGCTGCTCCTCTGTCACCATTGACCCACATGCCTGAACCTGTATGTCCCCATACCCTCCAATCAATAAAACTCACTTCCATATTCATAACAGCTTAATGTATATAATTGAAAGGAATAGACCCGCGTTACATACCTCAACTAGTGCACTGTATCGACTATCTAGATTGGAAATCATGTGGAGAGCCTCAGAATGAAATGGTGAGTTATCCCCAACAAAAATTAGAGAACGACATTGTAGTTTTCTCAATCCCTCAGTAATGTCAGGTCTCCTGATATTCATAAAACAATAATACAGTTATTCCAAATCTAAGGCATAAGCATGTCTGTGAATCACATTGTTTTAAAGTGAGATTTAAATCAAGAAACCACTCAACCAGTCTTCTTAAAGCATTAAAACAATTAATGAAGGCATATTCAATGGTACATTGTTTGCCAGTCACTGTAAAAAAGGTTACCATATCAATGGTTGCAATCCTCACATTGATCAGAGCTCACTGACTAATATGATTTATAGCCAACTTAAGATATATTCGGGGTTTATATTATACAGAAAGTCTACACTGATATTTAATGATTTCAAAATAGACATTCATGCTCTCTATTTATGGAAAATAAAGAAAGACCATCCTAGGAACAGGGTTTACCCATTAATTGCTTCAAGAAACCGCCAAACATTTGAACTCTGCCTCTCCTCCAAAGACTGTTGAAAGAAAAAAATGACAAGGAAATCAGATAAGTGCTCAGCCTCTGACCACCACAATCAATCTTTTTTTTAATTAATGAAAAGCTTATTGAAAAAAATAATAATAATGAAAGGTAGGAAAAGCTAGAGGACTAACTCTTCTACAAGCCTGAACTATATCAGACTCTAGTACTTGAGCATTGCCACGAACATCCTGCGACCAATATTTAAAATCCAATCACTCAACAACTAGAAACACAAAGATTGCTTGAGAGGAATTGAAGCACAGGTATACCTTGCTGAAGTACCTCTTAAGCAATAACTCCTTCACCACTCCACACATGCCATAGAAGTAGAGTAAATTTGACATTACCTGCCAATGATATTAAATCTTATAAGAATAAGATTCCCTAACCCCCAATAAATAGTGAAAAGGTTCAGAAAAAGAACCTTATTATACAACCATTCCGTCCAAGAGGGTGCTTTGCATATAGGAGAAACAAGTATCAGACCAAGAACACGCGGTCTATATTTCATCTGTTGTCAAGAGTAACAGTAAGATCAGCTAATCCCCAAGAGACAACCTAAAAGTCACTTACAAGCAAAAAATGTATACCATGCCAAGGATGAGAACTTACTGCAAATAGGGTAAGGATGTAAGCTCCAGCTGTAACCCCCAAACACATCACAGCGCCAAGTCTAAGTGCGCGCACGAGAGAGAGAGAGAGAGAGAGAGAGAGAGAGACATCAGTTGCCTTTCTTCATTATATCCAAACATAAGTAAATGATGATGATGCATGAACAAAATAACAGACGCATGGGCTGTTTGATATGAATAGTCGGAATATCTTTTTCCACCTTTTTCAGACAACTAGAAGAAGCATTGAAAGCCAACGGAAATTATAATACAGCCATACAAACCATTTGAAGCAAATGAGAGACAACTCTTACAAAAATTTCTGATTAGCTGACATTTAGAAGATAGAGCACATTAATATTAAGTGGAGAAAAAAATTACCCAAAATAGTTGAGAACCTCGACAATCTGATCTGCTAAATCATCAGCAGAAAGCACAGGGTTGTCAGGACCAATATCAGCAGCTCCCAACTGCAACAGCTCTTGAAGAAATAAATTATGTGAATTAAAAGCATTCAATGAAAGAGATAGTACAGAAATGCAGACAAGAAAATCCAACAGAACCAAGATAAACAGACAAGCTCGCGAGTTACAAACCTCGTGTCCTGGAGGACTGATATGATATATGCAAAAATTGTGTAGTAACAACGAACATGCTTCTGGACAAAAGAATAATCCTTGAAAGCAGGAAACATCTGATCAATCACGTGCATAGAGAAAAATCTAAGTTAGAGTAGATAGCTTGATGAAACTTCCTTATATTACCATTTGACTTCTTAATTTCACAATGCAAAAAATGGGCATATACTGCATATTTTCATTTCTCATACCCAACAACATGTTGAATTTAGATTCAAATTCAAACTATGCCCATCAAGAATGCAATTATTTTGACAAGGGTTGATAGAAATTTTCAATTTTAGGAAAAAATTATGACTTTTTTTAGAAACAAATCATTATTCAAGTCCCCTAGCCAATGTAATTTGGTTATACCAATTATGTACAAAAATTCCTGACAATGTAAATTCTCATAAAATCTTGCTTCATACTCATAATTTCCCAAAATTTTGGACAATCTGATCTAGTTCTCCGTACTGATTTCATAGCAATTAACTACACCAAAAATTAACTGTGTACACTGACACTGAATTAATAAGTTTATCAACCAATTCTACCACTACTTAACTGGTTTGGTGAGTAAGTAATGCAGCAATGGACATGCTGGATCATGACAATCCATATGTATGAGCAACAGAAAGACAGAAAAAAATTCATGTAAAATATTAAGTTTAGTTTACTTACGATTTAGAGATAAGTCAGGATAAGTGACAAGAGCTGGCTTGTCCTGATCCCCAAACACAGCAACAGACACAGGACCGTGACAAGTTTTTATAAGATGCTCCTGCAAGACATTTTTGAAAGTGCACATACAAATTTTAGTCATATTCATAAAATTAAGCAGAGCAAATTAAACATGGAGTAACCATTTTTCTTTTCCTGTCCAATCTGGTAATCAAGCAAAACCTATCATAACCTCATAATAACCATTAAGAGGTAAAACCTTCCATCACAAGTCCACTGCCTTTTGGGGGTTCTTTACTTCAAAAAGTAGAACATTCAAGGCACACTCACATTAAATATATAAATGCAACCATATTTTCATGTGCAGTTGTACCTCTCTTTTTCCATTAATAAGTTACACACCCACTTAGTGATTCTTGAACCCAAAAACCTCACCCTCAAATCTCTATACTATTATTATAGAAGGCAGAAGCCCTATTTGAGCTAGAACTCATTGGCACATGTGCAGTTGGTAAAGTGTATAATGTAACCAAAATTCACAAGTGCAGTTGCACCTTAAAAGAACAAGCCTAACTACTTTGCACATATTGTCAAATTAGCATTCTTTCACATAATCAAGTTGTCCAAGTTCAAAAATCAATCAACCACATTTATCAACTAATTGAAAAATAGATTGAGCTTATATTGATCGATCACTAATTTGAGAATTTTTTAAGACATTTCAAACACAGCAAAAGTGACTAAATAAATATAGCTCACAAAACAACAAATTCCTTATTAAGACTTTAAGCCAAAATCCCCAAAACCCAGAACAATTATCAAATTCCAAAAGAAACACCCCCACAATACATTGTCAAAAACAGAAAAAGAATCCCCACACTGCCTGCATTGAAAAAAATTCAAACTCTTAATAATCATTAGAAGTTTACTATGTTGGATGCTCAAACTCAGAATCAAAGCCTGAAGGTACTGGTTTCTTGCCATTTCACAAAAAGCTTAATTCATGCAACATTTGCATTCAACAGCAAAGATATTCCACCAGAATTTACATTCAAAACACAAAACAAAATCAACAAAGGATAGAGACCAAGACAATATAACAATCACATAAATTGTAAATAAATAAATAAATAATAAAACTCTTTGATTCAATTCTTAGAAGAAAAAAAAAATCAGTTGAGGCATGATACTAAAACTCTTCAATTAAAATTTTAGTTTTTTTTCCTGTTCCATAAACTAAATATTCTTTTTTTCGTTTCCTAAATTTTCTCAGCAACCAAACAAAGCGTATAAGAACGCACATTGAGATGAATGGAATGCGTGTGTGTGTGTGTGTGTGTGCATTAGTTTACCTTTCCGCCAAATGCGATCCCCTCCATATCAACCGACACTGAATCGCTTGAATCCCCCATATCTCTCTCTCTCTCTCCCTTTCTCTCTCTCAGTTTGGAGAGGCATTGGCTTTGGCTTCCATGGCTTATATAACACACACACACACACACACACTCTCTCTCTTTCGCTATTTGAAAACTAAAAACTCGTTGTTAACTCGGCCGTGTCTTGGACGAGTCACCGACGCTTGATTCAAGAGAGAGAGCTCACGAGAGGTCCACACGAATCCTAAAACCGGAGACTCTGGTCAATATTTAACCAGGGTTAACAGAGGCCGACAGTTTTTCCTTTTTCCAAATTACCTTGTTACCCTTGTGACCGACGACTATGGTTTAGGTTTTGGGGCTACATTACAATTTTTATTTTTATTTTTCCTTTTCACCCTTGAAATTTAGGTTTTTTTTTTTTTTTTTTGAGAGAAAAAAGTAAGTAAATTTTATTGAACTAAATATCCAAATCACTAGGTAGATATTCTACCCATACATGTCTGCAGATAAAACAGCTTTTCTAGTTAAGGCGTGAGCTAATCTATTTCGTTCCCTTCGAACATGCTGGAATTTGCAATACTAAAGAATACACCTAAACTTCAACTCTCATGTATCACATGACCAAACAAAGTGCTGCATCTTCTCGGATCAGTCAAGGCTTTGATCACCCGTGAGTAGTCTCCTTCTATTTCCACATTGAACAAGTTCAGCTCTTTGGCAAACACTACTGCACATCTTGCTGCCAAAGCCTCCGCCAACTCCACGGACTAAACCAATGGGATCTTTTGACTCAAAGCAGAGATAATATTTCCTGTGTGATCTTGAAAGACAACTCCAATTCCTACACAACCCAAAGCATCAAAAAATGCAGCATCAAAGTTACCCTTATAATTCTGCTCCATTGGAGGAGTCCAGCGAACCCTAGCAAGCCGAGTTACACCTCGAGTAGGCTGTTTCTTCACATCTAGATACTCCAAGACTAGCTCCTTAGCACAATTCCCCAGTTCATGAAGTTGCCAAGTCAGTTGGTTCTCTCTAAGCTTGCTCTGGAGCTGCCACAAGCACCAAGCTATGGTGGAGAAAAGTGCACCATCTTTTAAGTTTATAATTTTTCATTTTAGTTCACCAAGTTTGATTTTGTTTGTAATAAGGTTGTGTCATGTGCATCTAGCATAACAACCTAGCGCATCAGATTGGTTTTCCATGGATTAGTGGATTAAGTTGAAATTTTATTTTGAGTCTCGAGTTGGATTAAGTTTGAGTTTATAATTTTTAAAGTTGTAAATGTCAATGACTAATCTAGCCATTAAGAGAGATAAGGTTTTTATGAAAATCAACAGTTAAATTAGTCACTAATGTAAACAAAATGACCCTTTGAAAAATATAATCAAATTTGGTGAGTTTTTTTTTTTTTTTTTTTAAGAAAAATATTAAACTTAAGTAATCAAGGGAAAAATAAATCCAAACTTCAAGAGTTAAAATTAAATTATAAATTATAAATTTTAGATTTTTTTTTTTTTGGTGCGGAAAGATAACTAATACAAGTATCAAAATTTTAACACTTTATCATGTCAAGTAGGGTGTCATTCCCTTCTCAAAAAAAAAAAAAAAAAAAAAAAGTAGGGTGTCATTCATCTCATTTGAGTGATCGCATCACAAACGAAAAATGGAGTGTGAAATTTTCAGTAAAATTCTCTATCTATCTGAAAAACATGGAGTGTTTAGAGAGAGAAAAAAAAAATTTAGGACTACAATTTTTACCACACTTTTTCTCACAACCATCTTGTATAGCCGATTGTGACTAACTTTCTTTTACTTTCATATGAACTTGTTATTTTTTCTCTATCATTGATAGTTTATCACGTCATAGGTGCAGCACAAAAAGCTGTTGTACAAAAATATGCATTATGAAGTTGGGATGAGGCTTAGGTCCAATGTATATAGTGTATTGGACCCTTTTAGATGGTAACATATGTTTAAAAGTTGACACGTATTATAATCTCAACAGGTCCAATGCACTGGACCCGAACCCAAACCTTACCCCATGAAATTGTATAGTTGACCTTTAACGAAGGTAGGGGTAGGAATCCTATGCTTCGAGGTGGGGTTATAATCGGAAAGAAAGTATTGGTTTCCAACTTTCCATTGCAGATTGTCGGCATATGTTATTGCTAATCTTTTTTTTTTTTTTTTTTTTTGATGAACATGGTATTGCTGATCTTAGCTGTAGAATCTTATTAACATCGATTATACATCATATGCAGACAATTGTACCTTTTTAATACCTACAGATCAATCTTAGATTTTGTTTTAACTAAAGTAATTAAATAATAATCAAATGCAGTGTTTGTAATAACTTCTTAACTTAGCCCAAAAAAATAAAAGGTTTGGATAACTCCTTTATGTTAGATTTTTTTTTTTTTTTATACAATTTTTTCACAATTTTATGAAATGATATTATGAATGGTGAATAATTACTTTACCAAAGATTTATCGCTAATGCTATTTTTATTTTCCACCATTTACAATCTGTCACTTCAATAAGTAGTAGAAAAAATTGTCACATTTTAAATTCTCCACTAGATTTGGTACAAATGTATTTTTGTCAACTTTTGGCAATAATTCCCGGAAAACTATTTGTATTTTTGTTTTTTACAATAAGTGGGTATTGGAAGATTCAAGCTAGATCCTTCCTATTAAAGGTAATAGGCTAGTATGGTAATATCACTAAATCACAAGTGGGTTGATTATCTTCTAAAAAAACAAGTGTGTTGGTTAAGTTAAGTAATTAAAGTTATAAATTACCACTTCAATCTTGTCTTATTAAGTATTTCATTTGAATACTATTTGTGATTACTTTCATAGATTCCTTTATATCTTCTTTTTTGCTTATTTTTAAAAAGGAAAATTTCATTCTATTTCAAGTATTAAAAAATAGCACGAAATGTACACAAAAGGAATATGTAGGAAAAAGGTAAATACCACCATTTATAGGCAAGCAATCAGATGAAAATCTTAATTAATTGCTTTAATTAATCATTACTTTACTTTCCTTAATTAATTATTGCTTATATTCTGTCTACCTATTTATTATACTTTTCTTTTTCTGTCTATAACTTGCCCTATGTATAAAAACGTGAACAATGATATATGCATGTTATAATTTGCAATAAAAAGACATGTATTATATGATGAATCTTCATCATGGAGTGAAAAATAAAGATTTAAATCTATAGATTTTTTGCATTTTGCTTAGCTTTTAAAAGATGCTAAGTGGCTTTCGATTACAAGCTTCTATATATATATATATATATAGTTGAAACATCATGTGGTTAATATCAAAATGGGGTCCATTGGCATTTGCATTTTGCATGCATTACGCAATATATCACTTTCTTTTTGAGTTGGTATCTGTCTTTGGCATTCACCAGATAGTAACAAAAACGTTCCTCTCCCGATCGAGGGTCCTTGTAGTGAAACGTTTTTTATGCCAATCAGATCAGAGAGTGAGTTTTGAACCAGATTTGACAGTTTGACACACTTTTGCATTACGAGAAAATACAACAAAGACTACTGCCCATTGTTTTCACCATTGAATGATTGCATATATCTAGATTAATTTCTCCTTTGTAATAACTATTTTGAAGCATTTCGTCATACTTTTCCCACGCTTTTCTTTCGTACATTGAAGACATATTTGATACACTGGATACGATTAGATTAGATTATTAATAGTAATTTTTATTACTTTAAATAAAAGATATTGTAATAAAATAATTATTTCTATTCATAAGTTTGGTTGTTCCATATAGAAATATCCTAATAGATGATGCATGAAGAAAATTTGTATTTTTAAAAGTATATCAATTTTAAAAGTTATTACATGCAATACAGATTAACTATTACAATAATTTCAGAGAAGAATAACTATTCCTAAGTAATAACAATTCTCTGTAATAAAGATGTAATCAAATAATCGAATAACTATTTTATTACAAGAGATATAACATCATACCAAACATACTCTAATTGTTTGTTTAGGGGTTATTTGAAAAACTATACATAATTGATTTAATTCTAATACAAGTAGAACTAAATTGAACTGATCTAATTTATCTATTAGTTGTTGGTTGAGTCATGATACAAGTTGAACCAAATTGAATTGGTTTCATTTTACCTAATTTGTGATTAGAGTAAGAACCATTTTTAGTTAACATGCGGTTTATAAAAATGTCAAATTTAAAACAAATTTCTGCTAGGAATATATACATGAAAACCACTTTTATGTGGAATATATATTTAATCCCTTTTTGAAACAGCTGTTTGAACCAAAAAAGTAATCAAATTAGAGACAACTAAAACAAGTTTCTTTTATTGTTATTGACTCACCTAATTTTATGGTATGTCTAACAACTCCAATAAGTCCTTAGTGATTTATGGTCTGAAACGCTATTTGGGTTTTTTTTTACCAAATTTTGACTTTGTTTAGTCATTGAAACCTTTTTCTAGCCATCTGGATGTGTTTCACACACAATTACACAAGTTTTCTTGGTCTATAGGAAATCTCTAAACAAAATTAAAATTAAAAAAGACCAGAAAGAATGAACTTTGCCTAATTAGTCATTATTACTCACTAAACCATTGCCTTCCAAAGTTTCAGGTACCATGTTTTCCTCACATTACCTCTCCAATATTGGCATTTCAACGAAGATCAATTCCAGTAGTTTCGCCCCATAGTCCTATAAGCATGAATTAATTTTTCAGTTCTTTTTTTTTGGCAATAATTAATCAAACACTTACATTAAATATTAATTAGAAAATAGTCTCTCTCTTTTTTTTTCTTTTTCTTTTTTATGCTTCCATGTACAAGGCACATAAAATGTCATCATTACTTGTGATTGTGGTCATAAACAAGAGAGGACCTTATTAAACAAACATTTCCAAACAGCCGTCCAGATTATTTATGAACTTAATTGTAGGTTGTCCTGAATCCTTATCAAAGTATAGTATATTAATTAGAGCAGCAATAGAAGTCGAATATTTATATTAATTACTCATAACTTGTGGCACGCTATTTAAGGTGTAGATCTCATCTCGGTGGCTTTGAGACGAACTAGGTAAATAATAAATAATATGGGATTAAGGGAAAAAAAAATTAAATGGAGTAGATCATAAGTTCCTTTCATCTTTAACCCCCCAACAACATTTATAATTTATAATTTATAATTATTGTAATTATAATTAACATATATCATTCTCATCTCTTATGTAAGAAGTGATGCACACTTACATAGCATTTATATTTATAAATAATTTTAAAAAAATATATATAGGCATTCAATGGTGATATTGCAAAGTTGTAAATGCACCTAACTTGTCAAAAAAAATCATTTATTTAGCTTATGTATAATTTTTTTTTTTAAATTTGACTTAAAAAAAAAATACGAGTGTACTTTTTTTAAACATGTGTTTTAATCCCAATATACTAATATAAATAAACTCTCACAAATGAGCAAGTAATCTAAATCTTATTTTTGCCATTTCCATCACTCACTTTCATCAAGGAAATGATCAATATGGAATTCTCATTTTGGCAATGTACAGCCTCAGCTTTTAATTTCTTATATAAATGTTATAACTTCCACCCAAATCTCATTCAATCCATGCAGAAAATTAAGAGACCTCCAAAACACCTCTTTTGTCTTATGGTATTCTGCTCTTAATCATAATCCTTTATCAACTTATGCAACTCTTTGTTTTTTACGGTAGTCCAACTGATCAGCTTTGTCCAATCGATGATTTGAGAGATTGCATTTGGTCTCAATTACTCTGAACATATTGCTTTCATTTTTTCCCTTTCAGAATTGACACATGAGCTTTTCAACTTCATACGTAACAAAAAAAAACAAAAAACAAAAAAACAATAGCAACTTCCAAGTGGAATTCTTACTTTCAAATCCTGGGTCTCTCTTATCTTCTTGTTCACTCTTTGGAATTTTTCTTGTAATAATGTAGTATATAGTCCACCTTTAAGACTTGTCTTAACTTTCTAGTGTTAGGTCTATTCAATATGATACCATTGTTTTTCCATTATATTTAGTTTTTTCCCATCTTTTCTCCTCATGGATCTAGATTAATTAATTTGTATCTTTCATTTCTTGGACCACTCCTCCATCATAAGACACAAAGATATGCAAAAAATTAATACTTACTGATTGCAACTCACTGAGCTTAGATGGCCATCTAGAGGCTGAAGGCTTTTTCTGTGACCATAATGATTGCAAAATCATTAGCTTTGTTATGAGTTTGGAACACTTTATTAGTCTCATGGCTTAATTATGGCAACTAGCTAGGGAAAGCTTACAATTAGCATGGAATCTGGCATTGATTAGTCGGTTAACAATTTATAATCGATCTAAAAGTTTTAGAAAAAAGTTTAGTTGTTGTATGCTTGAAATCTAAAGACTACTTTAGTATTTTTAATTTATAACGAGCACCTTGATATTATGTTTTGATACGTGATTGCATGAACATAAGCATTGGCATGATATATATATATGACCCCTCAAATTTATAGGAAAGCTAATGAATGTGTTGATGCATGATTGTATACATTTGTATGATGAAATGAACCTTCTCGTGAAGGATGACGAACTTCTAAAGCCAATCAAATATATCTTGACTCATGAGTATCCCAATTTTCAATAACTTTTTTGTAGCATGACAATGATGCAATGCACATCGCTGCCATATTTATATATATATATATATATATATATATATATATATATATATATAATTTAATTTATTGAGAACGAATAGGTTCTCAATCAGTCATCATTAATATAGAAGAATCACAAGTGTCTAGTCTATATATCCATATATATATATATATATATATATATAATAATAATAATAATAATAATAATAATAATAGGTAAAGTTGAGAAAAACTCAAATTAAAATTCCAAATTAGAGTTCCAATTTTGCGCTATATGTCCTAAATTAATTTATTCTTAAAGAATTTTGTTTCTTAATTTTAGAATCAAATGTGGGAACACATCATAAATATTCATCTAAGTGAGTTATTAAGTACAAAAACCAAAGAGTCTAGAATAAATAAATCGTAAAAAAAAAAAAAAAATGCTTCACAATAATTTTTTTTTTTTAAATATGGACAATTTACATTTTATACTTAATAAAATCCTTACAAATTTTTTTTAAAGAGTTACAAAATATAAAAATGACTATCATTAGTATTTAAATTATATATATATAAATTATATTATGCATCTTATTTTATATCTTTAATGGTCCCCGTTTGGATTGAGGGAGAGGGAGGGGGAGTAGAATAAAATAGAGTAGATTTAGCACAAAATTAGCTTATTTTTAGCCAACTCTACTCTACTCTCCTTCTTCCCCTCTCTATCCAAACATGTCATAAATGTATCCATACATATGCATAGAATTACAAGCTAGTAAGTTTATAATATGGGCATCCTTCATTCCATATATGTGAAATTATTTAATGCATATAAAAAGGATACATTTTATTGTTGAAATTTGATATTTAGGTCTAAATGTAATGCTAATGATATTTTATACATTATGAAATTCAAAAAATAAAATTTTACTATGTTTTTCCATTCTATTTTACTCTTCAAGTGAAATGGATGATCATATTATGTATTTCGTATATTATAATTTGGTTTGGAAGTGTGAACTTCATTAATTTGTAAGTTTCAAACATAATTCTTTCACTAACTTAGCACACCAATTGCATTGAATAATTTTTTGTCTTTTATATTACTATCTCTCTCATTAATATTACTAATAACAAGATTCTAATTAATATTTTTCAAAGATTTTGTTCTTGTTTTGGGATGAAAGATACGGAAAATAACCAATAATGTAGATTTAGATTATGTATAAAACAAATAACAAGCTAGGAAGTGCTGCAAGTACAAGCTAGTAAGTTTATAATGGGAAATTATTGTGTACTCCCGAAATACCATAAATGCGTACTCTCTCCTCTATACATGAATGATGGGTTCCACTAATTAAATTCATGGTGGGACCCACCATTCATGTAAGAGGAGGGAGGACGCATTTATGGTAGTCCGGGAGTATCTAATAATTTTCTATTTATAATATAGGCATCCTTCGTTCCATATATGTGAAATTATTTAATGCATCTAAAATGGATTCATTTTATTGTTAAAATTTGATATTTAGGTCTAAATGTAATGCTAATTGTAGGGACACGATTTGCGTTGGACCACAGTAGGGCTGGGTTCGCACGTAAATGGACCCGTGCAATATCATTTGTAGAGAGTGGGATCGAAAGGCTAAGTCATGTTTACTCGGCTGTGGATCTGTTGAGTTGTTCATACATGATCTCGAGGTGTTCACCCCTTTTTCCATCCTTTTCTTTCCGGAAGGATCCCCTTCTTTAGGTTGCAAACTTTCCTTTTATATTAGCATGCATTCAATTTCCTCCGTCCACGTGTAGGGTCGAACTTTCCTAGCCTGACACTTGTCCCATCAGCTTAAGACCTGAGTTGTTGGGAGTGGTTGAGTAGGCTAAAGAGACACGACTCTGTGATAGGCAAAGCTCCGTCTAGGGCAGGTAGTTTGGGCAGCCTTTCCTGGATATTTTTATATTTCTTACAAGATTATCCCTATGCCGCTTTTACCCCTGTCCTTAGTGTAGCTCTGGGCTAGCCGAGGGCTGTACCCTCCTCGGCGGTTTCTATGGCCCATTGGTGTTTTGCGTTTATTGGGCTGGGACTACTATCCTCTTCGGCCTGGGCCTTAAATATTCCTGTGAATAGGTGGATCTGGCCCATCTGTTGTCGGGCCCCACAATAGCCCCTCAAAACCCTGCTATCCAACTCCTCGGTTGGAAAGGTGGGTTTTGATAATACCGAGACTTTATTGCGGCTCATTAAGTTCGGCCCTTGATCAACGTCGGCGACTTTTCACCTCCCCAAGGAATGCGCCGGTCTACGAGGTATTTCCCTTGACTTACGCGTGATGCGTTTATTCCGTTTGGTTAGCCGTAGTGCGCTTTTAATGTCTTCCTTTTACGAGACCTCTTAACTCTAGCGGTTACGGATAGCTTGGAGAAACGAAACGGTTTTGCATTTACTAGCAGATTTGTTAGAGGATCGGAGCGTGTCACGTACCCTCATCTTTTTCCCCTATATAAAGAGAGAAGACAAGAAGGTGATTCTCTCATATGCGAATCCCTTAGACTCTTCTCAGAATCCACTTCCTCCATCTGGTTATTCCTCATTCGATAACACGCCCCCCCATAGTGATCAACCATGAATGAATCCCTCCTTTCCCAGAAACACCATACCTTAACGAAACTTGAGATGGCTCGGTCGGGGCAAGGGTGGTGGAGACTCAAGGTTTGTCTCCCCATTCTTTTAGCCAAAATCCGAAGCAGGGACTCATCACATCCTATTTCCGGTGTAACTGAGTCAAAAACCTCCCTTGTCATCTCCATCTGCTCTCTCATGAGCATACCTAATATGGCTCCCCTTTTCCCTCTTTTGCTCCTTTTACTTTCTTTTCATTGCTTCTCTCTTCTTCTCCTCCTTCCCGCTCATGTCCTCCATCTTCTTTTTCCCTTGCTTTCTTCAGTGACAAGAGCTTGCTGAAGTGCTTCCATGTGTTCCAATTCTTCTTCCTTCTCCTTCATTATTTTTGTATAAGGTTCTTCTCCTGATATGAGCAGCACTGAGGCATAGATTTCAGAGAGACTTTGAAGGCGAGTTCAGAAGACACCTGATGGTTTACTTATTTGTATTACGGATGTTGTTACTGTTTTAGCAGTTCATTTTTTGTATAGGCTTGTTTAAGCCCTTCCTTGTACGTTGTAACAATTTTTCATATTAATAAAAGTTACTATTCATTTATTTTACATGTTCTATTTTCATGTTTTATAAGTTTATTCATGCTGCTCGGCACAATAATATGGCATTTGAATTAATGGTAACTAAGGCTGAAATATTTGTCAATAAAAAGACGCCACCACAACTTTAATAGAATTACTATTATTTGATATAACCACCCGACCAGTGAGAAATTAGGCTTACCTTAAATTGGCCGAGATGGGGGCCAAGTGCTAGATAAGAGGTAAAAAGTAACTGTCCGAGGGCATGTTACATACCGGATGAATGGCCTCCTTAAGTTGCGGATCATTAGGTTATTCCATCATCTCCATGATACGCGAGCCTTATCCCTTTCCAGTGTTTAAGCCAAGAGATTTCTTCATTCGGGAAGTTGACTTCCCAAGCAGCCTGAGTCCGAGGACTTTGCAAAACCTGGGTTTTGTTCAGAACGTATGCGTTTTATCTTTTAACTTGGGTTCGAGGACCATGCAAGCCTTAGGTTCTGTCCGAGACCAATGTCTGCACTAGTACTTGGTTTCCCTTTTAGCCCGAGTCCGAGGACCATGCAAGCCTTAGGTTCTATCCAAGACCAATGTCTGCATCAGTACTTGGTTTCCCCTATCTTTGAGTATTTCCCGAGGTGCCCAATAGTGATTGTCCTCGGCCATGGCCGCCGCTCGGCGTCGGCCAAGGTACCTGGGCCCTTACACAAAGCGGCCCCGGGTCCACGAATCCACCTAGCCCACGAATTAAGAGATATTTCTGCAACTTCTGGCCACGTGGTACTCTCTGATGTCACGATGACCGAAGTGCGCCTTTACGAGGCTCTTTAATCTTGTGGTTGCAGTTGATGTTGGAAGTTGAGCCAAGACCATTTTGTCTGTAGTGCTCCTTGGGACGCCGCATGAGTTGACTACCATCATCTTGTCTTTTCAAATAAATAGGAGGGAGAGATGGTTGCTTTATATATAACACCCCTTCTTTCAGTTTTCTCTCACATCACGCTTCCCACATCCGGAGCTCTCCTTTCTTGGCATAACATGTTGAAAATGAGGGTTGGAAATAAAGAACTTCCTCCGCCGCAGAAGCGCCGTGTCTTCATGAGGCTTATAACAGTAAGGCATGGGCACAGGAAGCACAAATTCAGGAGAGTACTCCCTCTCCGCCGAGAAGGAAAGGAATCTTCCCCTCTTTTAGTCAAAATCCGAAGCAGGTTCTGTCCATGCCAGAGTTTTGGTGCGGCAGAAGAAGGGTTTTCCTCCATCAGCGCCTCCGCTTTGCGGTAGGCGTATATTTAGAGAAAGCCCCATCACCTTCAACTCCCTACACCTTTTCTTCCATGGTGTCAGGTTCAAGTTGAGTCTCTTTCGCTGTTTGAGTTGTGGGCAAGTGAGAGCTTTGAAGAAGAGCAAGGTCTTGGAGCTGTAGCCAACTTCTCCTCTGATCTACTTCCTCGGCTTTTACTTATTCTCTTGTATCTTCCCTTCTTTTGGTCATGTAGTGAGCTTTGACACAGTCTGGTTCTAGCTTTTTCATTGTACATTGTACTATCTTTTGCTTTAATAAGAAATGACGATTTCTTTATTTATTCTGAATGTTGTTCCTTTGATAAAACCACTTTGTGAGTTGGTGTACTCCACGTGTGTGTTTCTCCTCGGCAGTATTTAGAGCAAGGACTCTTGAAACCCGATCCAACTAATTCTAATCTATGGACGCTATCAGACATGATAATAACTCATAGTAAGTTAAACTTAGGAAACTAACCGAGATGACGATTGAACGTTCTGTAATAAGCGTGGGAATATCGTCTGAGGGTGACGAACTTTGAATAATTCATCCGAGGGCACGACCAAGCGCTGCGTGACTTTGGTGGTGCTTTTGGAAACCCGTTAATCCATTCCATACTGGTCCCTTTAGTGTTAAGGGTTCAAAAGCAGACTAGAGAGTCCATGTAACACAGCTTTTCCTTTTAAGTAGTTGGTTTCCCCAGAGGCTTGGGTCCGAGGACCATACAAGGCCTTGGTTCTGTCCAAAACTTGTATTCTTCTTTTTAAGTAGTTGGTTTCCCCAGAGGCTTGGGTCCGAGGACCATGCAAGGCCTTGGTTCTGTCCAAAACTTGTATTCTTCTTTTTAAGTAGTTGGTTTCCCCAGAGGCTTGGGTCCGAGGACCATGCAAGGCCTTGGTTCTGTCCAAAACTTGTATTCTTCTTTTTAAGTAGTTGGTTTCCCCAGAGGCTTGGGTCCGAGGACCATGCAAGGCCTTGGTTCTGTCCAAAACTTGTATGCTTCTTTTTAAGTAGTTGGTTTCCCCAGAGGCTTGGGTCCGAGGACCATGCAAGGCCTTGGTTCTGTCCAAAACTTGTATGCTTCTTTTTAAGTAATTGGTTTCCCCAGAGGCTTGGGTCCGAGGACCATACAAGGCCTTGGTTCTGTCCAAAACTTGTATGCTTCTTTTTAAGTAGTTGGTTTCCCCAGAGGCTTGGGTCCGAGGACCATGCAAGGCCTTGGTTCTGTCCAAAACTTGTATGCTTCTTTTTAAGTAGTTGGTTTCCCCAGAGGCTTGGGTCCGAGGACCATACAAGGCCTTGGTTCTGTCCAAAACTTGTATGCTTCTTTTTAAGTAGTTGGTTTCCCCAGAGGCTTGGGTCCGAGGACCATGCAAGGCCTTGGTTCTGTCCAAAACTTGTATTCTTCTTTTTAAGTAGTTGGTTTCCCCAGAGGCTTGGGTCCGAGGACCATGCAAGGCCTTGGTTCTGTCCAAAACTTGTATTCTTCTTTTTAAGTAGTTGGTTTCCCCAGAGGCTTGGGTCCGAGGACCATGCAAGGCCTTGGTTCTGTCCAAAACTTGTATGCTTCTTTTTAAGTAGTTGGTTTCCCCAGAGGCTTGGGTCCGAGGACCATGCAAGGCCTTGGTTCTGTCCAAAACTTGTATGCTTCTTTTTAAGTAGTTGGTTTCCCCAGAGGCTTGGGTCCGAGGACCATACAAGGCCTTGGTTCTGTCCAAAACTTGTATTCTTCTTTTTAAGTAGTTGGTTTCCCCAGAGGCTTGGGTCCGAGGACCATGCAAGGCCTTGGTTCTGTCCAAAACTTGTATTCTTCTTTTTAAGTAGTTGGTTTCCCCAGAGGCTTGGGTCCGAGGACCATGCAAGGCCTTGGTTCTGTCCAAAACTTGTATTCTTCTTTTTAAGTAGTTGGTTTCCCCAGAGGCTTGGGTCCGAGGACCATGCAAGGCCTTGGTTCTGTCCAAAACTTGTATTCTTCTTTTTAAGTAGTTGGTTTCCCCAGAGGCTTGGGTCCGAGGACCATGCAAGGCCTTGGTTCTGTCCAAAACTTGTATTCTTCTTTTTAAGTAGTTGGTTTCCCCAGAGGCTTGGGTCCGTGGACCATACAAGGCCTTGGTTCTGTCCAAAACTTGTATTCTTCTTTTTAAGTAGTTGGTTTCCCCAGAGGCTTGGGTCCGAGGACCATGCAAGGCCTTGGTTCTGTCCAAAACTTGTATTCTTCTTTTTAAGTAGTTGGTTTCCCCAGAGGTTTGGGTCCGAGGACCATGCAAGGCCTTGGTTCTGTCCAAAACTTGTATTCTTCTTTTTAAGTAGTTGGTTTCCCCAGAGGCTTGGGTCCGTGGACCATACAAGGCCTTGGTTCTGTCCAAAACTTGTATTCTTCTTTTTAAGTAGTTGGTTTCCCCAGAGGCTTGGGTCCGAGGACCATGCAAGGCCTTGGTTCTGTCCAAAACTTGTATTCTTCTTTTTATTTGCTTGTTTTCTGAAGGTTTAGCTCCTCGAATAAGGTGGGGGGAGCTGGCCTGGTGTTTGAAGCCCCTAGGCCTGTCCACGTCGTTGACAACGTGGAACGTAGCCCCTAGTAAGAGCTTATGTTGGAATATCAGCAACATGTCGCCGGTGGTATAGCCACCTTCATAGCCCCTTGTTCGCCACCGCTCGAGCTAACATGCAAGCCTCCCCACAGACGGCGCCAATTGTAGGGACACGATTTGCGTTGGACCACAGTAGGGCTGGGTTCGCACGTAAATGGACCCGTGCAATATCATTTGTAGAGAGTGGGATCGAAAGGCTAAGTCATGTTTACTCGGCTGTGGATCTGTTGAGTTGTTCATACATGATCTCGAGGTGTTCACCCCTTTTTCCATCCTTTTCTTTCCGGAAGGATCCCCTTCTTTAGGTTGCAAACTTTCCTTTTATATTAGCATGCATTCAATTTCCTCCGTCCACGTGTAGGGTCGAACTTTCCTAGCCTGACACTTGTCCCATCAGCTTAAGACCTGAGTTGTTGGGAGTGGTTGAGTAGGCTAAAGAGACACGACTCTGTGATAGGCAAAGCTCCGTCTAGGACAGGTAGTTTGGGCAGCCTTTCCTGGATATTTTTATATTTCTTACAAGATTATCCCTATGCCGCTTTTACCCCTGTCCTTAGTGTAGCTCTGGGCTAGCCGAGGGCTGTACCCTCCTCGGCGGTTTCTATGGCCCATTGGTGTTTTGCGTTTATTGGGCTGGGACTACTATCCTCTTCGGCCTGGGCCTTAAATATTCCTGTGAGTAGGTGGATCTGGCCCATCTGTTGTCGGGCCCCACACTAATGATATTTTATACATTATGAAATTCAAAAAATAAAAGTTTACTGTGTTTTTCCATTCTATTTTACTCTTCAAGTGAAATGGATGATCATATTATGTATTTCGTGTATTATAATTTGGTTTGAAGTGTGAACTTCATTAATTTGTAAGTTTCAAACATAATCTTTTCGCTAACTTAGCACACCAATTGTGTTGAATAATTTTTTGTCTTTTATATTACTATCTCTCTCATTAATATTACTAATAACAAGATTCTAATTAATATTTTTCAAAGATTTTGTTCTTGTTTTGGGATGAAAGATACGGAAAATAACCAACAATGTAGATTTAGATTCTGTATAAAACAAATAAAAAGGAAATGCTGCTCTTAGTTGACTAGCTTATCAGTTATCATCAACAAAGTACACGTGAGGCTGTCTCTCGTTTAACTTTGATGCTTATTTTGTTCCTCCACTGCCATTTGTACGTAGTTTTAGATTATTGCCACCAAGGTAGGGTTGCAATTTTGACTTTCAGCTTCAGCGTCAGCACCGACACCACAAACTGAACTGGGTTCAATCTTCAAAGTTCAAACTAATTAAGAATCCAATCGACCGGGAGGGCCTTACCACTTGCCATTATCAGTTGAGTTATTCTAGAACCACACTTATTTTCACAACTTCCTATCAACAAATAAAATAAAATAACTATTTTTACAACTATATCCTAAGTAGTAAATTATGATTAATTGTCTATTACTTTCACATAACTCTATCATATTTTCTTTTACATTACTGTCAGTCATATCAAATAATTGTAAAAATCGGTGTGAAATTGGTCGTGTTGCTAAAATTTTTCTTAGATCTACTACATGTGCTGTCTCTTTCTTAGATGTGAACCCAACATAAACGTAACTCCTAAACCACGAGATTTAGGGACATTTGTAGGGAAATAATAATTGTGGTCATTGTTCATTTTTCCATTGCCACATCAAATTTTATTTAAGTTCTCCTGTTTTGAACTTAGTTAATTTTCATATTTGAAAGATGCTCATTTTTGTGAAATAGGATTTTTTTTTCAATTGAAACATAGAAAGTCAATTTCACCACTATAATTTGAATATTTAACAATCTATTCTACGAAATATTATGTTATATGAAATTTTAAGTGACACGATATTATTTACAGTATGAGATTTATAATGTTTAATCTGAATTGTAAACATAAATGCATTTAAATCATTTTTACTTTTTATTTCTTAAATTTCCTCACTCTTTTCATTTCACTTTTCTTTCTTATCCTTATTAAACTTTTTTTTAATAAGAAAAATGGTAGGAGGGAGTACAACTAAAATAGCTTTTCTACAGGACGTTATTACCATGTATAGTAGAATCATATCCCCAAATAACAGGAGAATTCTACTAAATGTGTAAAGATAAGCCCAAAAATATGTGTCGGTGCTTGCCTGCTTCAATCACAAGACATGGCATGAAAATCTACCATAAAGGTTGAAAAATAAAAGAAAATATGTCCACTGTCTCAAAATTTTTTTTTTTTTTTAAATCTAAGCTTTGGAAAAGCCTTCAACCCTACCTGTGGCACGAATGTCCTGGTTGTCCACCGAAGCAAAAAAGTTTGGCCATGTTTCATGATCTATATATACTCTCACGTCAAAGTTATGATGACCATCACTTTCAATAGACCGTGACATATATACATCTCTCTCTCTCTCTCTCTCTCTCTCTCTCTCTCTCTGTGATTAAAAGCTTTATAGACATTGCTTGTGTTATAGGCGATTGCACCATCATGCAATGTTGTATGCTTCCTACTTTTGTTGTATTTACGTGACTTCTGTAGATGAAAATCATTAATTCTACACATCTTTTTGGTCTAAAAGCTTATAAAAAATGAAAAAAAGGAGAACAGTAGAAAAGAACAAAAAGTTGGATAACAGTAATTACTTTTTTCTTCTGGTTATTGGAGAATAATGTGGAATGATAGATCTTACGGGAGCTAACTCCATACATTACACGTGATGTTCAGAAATGGAGACAAAAGAGTAGCTTTCAACAACCACCTATGGCTTCTTTCCAAGTGCTTGTTAAAACATTATGATGATTTTTCTTTTTCTTTTTTCCTTTTTCCTCCGAATATTTAGGCCTAACAACCAAAGTGACAATCTATAGGTTGAGTCACACTCACACCGACTTATATGTGTGGGCTGCTTTTGCCATCAGGGTCCATGGAGAAAAGCAATTCCAAATTTAAGTTTATCCCAGGCCTGCCCAGAATCTCAAATTCCTAGGGATGGTAATAGAATGAGACAAGGTTCGATCGATTAGGGGTATTTAATTCATCCCCTCTTCGGAGCTTGAACAGGGTAGGTCAAGGACAGAATAGGCCGAGGTATTTTGTCATCCTTAATGTGGTGATTGACAGTTGCGAGAGCTTTAAGAGAAATGAAGTGTTTTGGAGATGGTAAGGTGAGATGGAGCGGGAGAGCAAAACTGGTCCCCCATCCTGTCAGCTCCTTTGAGACCAGAAAAACTGACATGATATATAGGACAGGTGAGGCAAGGCAAGGCAGAAAATTTTTGTCATCCCTATAAATTACCCTTATCACATATCAAAACATGCTATTGTTAAAACAAAAACTGCAATTAGTAAATTACTGGCTCTAGAGAATGAACCTTATTTGCTAGGGTCCAAATGTAAGTTGCTTTTTCTTCAAGAGGTTTATAATTTCTCCAAAAAGGAACAATCCCATGGTAAGAAAATAAACAAGAATGCGTTCCATGAAAACTGAGGGGACAAATAATGAAAATTTATGGTTTTGTCTAAAACCATAATTCCTAAATAGTGAAAATAGGACTTGCATCTACAATATCAGTCAATGTCAAAATGTTACACTACATAGAATACTATCATAAACAGGAGCATATCTTATACAAAGGTTAGACAGTTAAAAAAAAATTCAGAAATGGCTTCTCCGCCACGACCATTTTGACTCATTTGTACTTATGGCAACCATTTCAATATTGACATAAAGAGATTATGCCAGTATTTCACTTCATCGACATCTCTCCAAAAATAAAAAGTAAAGATCAAGCATATGAATGTGTGGTTGCTAAATTTTTCTGATCTGATCTGGAAGCTTTATTTATAGGCGAGGAAATAGTTTGCAGTAACAAGAAATCCTTCTCAATGCTTTTGTACTCAAATGGGTGTGTCCACATTACGTATCACCACTTGATAATCCTCCAAAATCCACATAATGTTGAATCGAGCAAAATTCATTGCCTTATATCTTCCATATCTTCATCAGAGACTGGATTGTCCACCTCACTCCCACTACTTAAACCACTACTTAAACCATCATCATTGCCTATAAGGGAACACTTCTCTCTAACTGAAGTCTCATGAAAGTGATGCTTGACAAACTTAACCTGTAGTTCCTTTTCATCCTTTATCCCTTCTTTGCGTTTTCTTGTCCCATCAGTGGCTGTTGTCTTCATCATGCCATTAGCCACTAAAAATGCAGTGTCCACAGAATCAACCATCTCAAGATCACCATTAAATTTATCTTCCCCTCTCACCTCCTCAGCCAAACTAAACAGGGAACTTTCATTCAGGCTATTGCTATTTGGTTTTAGTTCTGGAAGAACATACTCTACCCTTGACTTGCAAATTGCTGCTTTGGCCTGGACTTTAGATATCTCACAATCAAATACTCTAACCTCTTGCTCTTCAACAGTTAGTAGCCACCCTAAAGATTAAATAACTTTATGATTAGATGCTTGAGGATATACCATCATAAACTATATGAAAAACAAGGGAGGAAAAAGGCATTTCATTCCTAATTAGCCCCTTACCAACTTTCGCCCTCTTAACTATGACATAGTGAAACTGTTTTACAACAGAGGACACTGCCATACTCCACAATGGAGATGGGTGGCCTAGTAACTTACATGCTCCACTTTTATAATTATCCAATAGCTGTGTCGCCATATTTTAACATGGCAAATTGAGAATCATAACCAGACAAACTAAAAGAGGTGCTGAACCATAGCTGACAAGGTAAGTAAATACAAGAGCATAGTTATATCAATTCAACTTATATTTATCTAAAAGAAAAATATCAGGTCAACTTACCAAGAAGAGCTACTGGAGTGGAAACATTTGGTTTGCTTATTTTTCCCCTGGTGACAGTCTGATCAGTAACCCACTTGATCAATTGAGAGGGTAAGCAAGATTCGGAGAAGGCATTAATATAAGAAAAGGCTTTGGCCTGGTTACCTTTTTCCCTGTGGCCAATCAGATCATGAGATTTATCAGATGATATATTTATAAAAACAATGACTACATCATAGCCACAATTGTCATGTTCTCTTACCTAGCAGACCGTATGGCGGTGTCAGCTACAAACAACCACTTCAGAATAAGATTTTTCAAGTGTATGCCAGCCAACTGAATCAATCTTGAAGGTTCAAGGAATGAATATTCCACTCTTATGACAACATCATAAAGAACTTCTTGTAAAAGAACTTCATCTTCATAACTCTGAAAAGACAGATTTGGTACTGAGCATAATGGTAAAACTAAATATTAAAGGCATGTTTCATATGTTTCTTCAATGGCAACAGAAATAAGTTGTCCATTAAAATATAACCTGCAAATAAACAGCTAACAGTACCAAGGAAGGGAAGGTTGACTAACAACCATAGACTCTCCAAATGTTTAACAAGGACAATGGCCAACTGATAAAAGTGTGAAGAAAGGCTTTGTGTGTGTTGCAATTAACTAATGCATGCACTCAAGGGTACTCGAGCCTGTGACCTTGCAACCATCCCATAATTACTCTCACCCTTCACAACTTTTACTTTCCTATATAGTTCAAGTATATCATTCTTGGAATGAGAAGAAGAAGAAGAAGTATTTCATTCTTGGATGCATCAAAAATTACATCAATTGCACATTAAGTTCTGAGAATCCCATGTCACTTTATGGGAGGACAAGGTGACTTGCCTAAGCCTAGTGCCGTATAATACCAAGGAATGAAGATCATAAATTAAACCAAGATGTAAACATACTGACCAGTAAGGAAGTGACAGGCAAAACTGGCTCTAACAGCATCTTGAGAAGGGTATCTGATTATGCACCAAAAACGAATCAGAAGATACGAAGATCAAAAATGAACTTAAAAGAAAAGAAGAAATCATTTGAGCTGAGTCCTAAGAGAAACTTAATTCTTTCCAAAGAGCAAAAGCAAAGGGCACACAGACGCAGAGAAAAGAGAAGTACTTCTAAGAACTACTCATTTAACTACCAAAACAGACTTTGCATTCCCCAACTTACTCACCATTAATGTATTTCAACAGAAGAAGAATTAAATCTTTACAAATTGGTCCCTAATACATATTCAATGAAGCATACAATAAAATTAACAATGACTCTGGATCATCATTTTTTCCTGTTAAGTTATACATGCATATTAGTGGATCATGAACCCAAAACCTCACCTCCACCTTACTCTTACAAAGAGAGCAAGGGAAGAGTTCATTGTCACTCTGGATCATCAAATATACAATTAACACCTAAGCTCTCTAATTTATAACAATAGAAATGAATTTAACACGATATGAAATTCAAATTACTATAATAAATTACTCCTTGTTCCAAAAAGCTTAAGCTGGATTCAAACTCATGACAACCTACCATGACACCATAATAAATTACCACTTATTTCAAAAGCTTGAACTATTAAGAAATGTTGAACGATTGTTAAGATTTCAATCAAGCATAAATAAGTGAATAACTCTCACCAAGAATCCCAAAGCTCCGAAACCCATTTATGAAGCATAATAGCCTTCAACCACCTAGATCATATATAATTTACATGTCGGTCCCTAATACATATTCAATAAAGCATACAATTATATTAACGATGACTCTGGATCATCGTTATTTTTTTCCTGGTATGTATTCATTGGATCATGGACTAATAACCTCACCTCCACCTTAGTCTTACAAAGAGAGCGAGGTTTCGTCTGCACTAGAGCTCATTGTCACTCTAGATCATCAAATATAAAATTAACACATAAGCTCTGTAATTTTTAACAATAAAAATGCATTTAACACCCTATTGAATGCAAATAACTACTTGTCCCGAAAACTTAAGCTGGATTCAAACTCATGACAACCTACTATGATACCGTAACAAATTACCGCGTATTTCAAAAGCTTAAACCATTAAGAAATTATGAACAGTTATTCAACTTTTGAGCAAGCATAAACAAAGTCAACAACTCTCACCAAAAAACCAAAAGCTCCGAAACCCATTTATCGTCTGAATGGCCCAATTGTGCAAATCCTTCTCCAGCTCCAATCTAGAGTTCCCCGACCCAAACTTCAAACACAACCTCAACAAAAAGGCCTCACACATAACAACCCCAGCCAAGTACCCAACCCCACATCCCACTCTGATCCCATTGCGAACCTCTTCACTCACAACCGGAAAAAACACTCTCAATTCATCACTATCACCATAGTTATCAACAGTCCACACACCCAACACGTCCGAAAAACCCGAAACCGTTAAACTCTCCTCCTCATCTTTAACACCAACAACCTCACAATCGCCGCCGCAACAAATGCTAGTGTAACTAACAACTCCTTCTAGCAAATTCTCAATCTCTTTGCTCGAAATTTTCTTGTCGTGCTGTACCGCCAAGTGGTACAGCTCGTAAATAACCGGAGCGAGGGTGGCGATTTTTTTGAACTGACCGCACGGTGAGGAACGAGCAGTGAGTAATTGGAAGAGTTCTTTGACCAAAACGACGCGTTTTGAAATGGGAGAGTGGTGGGTGAGTTTGGAGGTGTGAAATGTGAGTGCGGAGTAGAACCAGAGGATTTGGAGAGGTGGGTCAGGCACGATTTGAAGCAATCGGGAGAAGATGGAGCCGAAATTGGAGAAATCGGTCACGCCGTTTCGGTATTCGGTTAAGAAACGTTGGATGGACTCGGTTAGCATGGGCTGGTAAGGATTGTTCGGTGGTGCTGTTTGGGTCATTTTTGTTTGAGAGAGAGAGTGAATTGTGAGTGAAAGCAAGAAATGGAAAGTGAACGTTTGAATTTGAAGTTGAGGGGGAGTGTGAAATTTGGGAATTGAAAGGAACCCTAGTTTTGCGGGGCTTTGTAAAGAGAACTTAGGAATAGGGCAGTGGGAAATGGGAGGGAAGTTTGGGGTATTTTGGTAAGGTGACACATTTTGAATTTGAACCAATAATGTATTTGATTTTTTTTTTTTTTTTTTGGGACACATTTTGATTTTTGAACTTAGGAATAAATGGATTGGTGGAACTAGAAAACAAGATGGGGTGATTGGCACTTTAGACCATATTTAGAGGTTCTCTAAATTTTTGTATTGTTTAGAGAGTGAACAGTTACATTTATTTTTTACTTGCTTACTTTTTTAAATATATTTTTCAATAGATTCTCTATTTTTTCTCTATCTCATTGTAATATTAGTTAATATAATAGTACGAGAGAAAAAAGAAACCAAGAAGAAAGAGAAAGAATTGATATAACAATAGTTGCTATAGTTTTTTAATCATAAAAATCCAATTGTTAACGTACAGTAACCCATCAAACTTGATGAACTACTGTTCATGAGAAGAAGAAAAAATTTGTGATTTAAAGAAATCAATAGAGACCATTTTTTTTGTTTCATTCTGTATTGTATATATTATTTTGCTTTTACATATGTAGTTCGAGATGCTCTTAATACTGGACAAGTGGACAACAAATTGTGATGATAGGCCAAGCATGTTGTTGGACTTTTGACCTTCAGTAAGTAATGGTAAAAGTTAGGTACAATTTAAGTTGTGAGGTCGATATCTCATCTCAATAATTAACTCATTCATATTGTGAAGAAAATTAGGTAGTAGACTCTTTAGCAAACCTTTGATGCACTTAAAATTTGCCTTTCGTTATGCATGGCTCTCTTCCGTTATTATTACAAGTTTTGTTAGATTTTGATTTTTTCACTTTTCTATACATAATGTTAATATTTGTAACAATTGTTTTTGTTAGTCTTTAATAAAAACATGTTTTAACCCCCAAAAGAAAACTTTGGTACAATTTGTTAAACATTATATAGTGATTTTTTAATTAGATTCAATCATTAAGTTGCATCGGTCTATATAACCACATTGTTTTGAATCTAATTAAAAATTTAAAGTACAACACTTAGGTGATGTTTAGAATGGGTGGAAGGGGAAGGAAGAAATTTGATTTCCATCTTTTAGTTCATATGAGATCAAATAAAAAAGGTGAGAATATGAAGGAAAACAATTTAGCCGAACTCATCTTTTGCTTTCTGGCCAATTTTGGTGGAAATGGAAATAAACATGAGAATTAGAAATGCAACCAGTTTTTTTACTTTAAACTTTAGCAAATTACATTTTTTGCCTATAAATCTTCATCACTCTCCCATTTTGACTAGGGCAACAAATAAATAAATAAATAAAATACTAAAATGTTTACGTTCCATCTCCCTTTCCTTTGAAAACCAAACAAAGGGAAGATGAGTACATCTTCTCTTTTCTTTTCTCCTTCCCTCCCTATTTCCAATGATACACAAGTGAAAATTTTATATTTTCCCTTTCTTTATCTTTTTTTTTTTTCCCCTTACTCTTATCGTTTTTCCATTTCAAAAATTCTACACATACATCATCAAATAAAATGGAATAGACTTTATCATATCATCACTAATGTTGACTATCATCATTTGGGTATTTATTTAAAATATGGATGATCTGAATGAATTTAAAACAAGTAAAAAATATTGACAAGATTTTAAAATTTCTGTTGTAAAGTTACTTCTTGATTGATAAGATTTTAAAGATTCCATTGTAAAGTTACTTCACGAGAAAGCATTCACATCTAGCATTGCTTATTGCCTTCTTCAGCAAATTACTTTTTTCCCTTTAGTTGTCCACTTTTGTGACATACCCTATACAACACTCTTCATTTTACATTACTTCCTAGTATTAAAAAATTCCAAAGAAATTTTTTCTCTCACACTCCTTCAACATCGAGTAAGAATGTAAGATCTCCTGTTGCTTGATTTTATTGGTTCTTTCACCCATGACCACTCACACCCAACAAGTCACAATCCATGGCCAGTGAGTCAGTGAACACCATAACAATAGAAATAATAACCAATATGAATGCTTTGGTGCTCTTTAAAATTGAAGAGTAAAGTACCATTTTTTGCAAAAAAATTGAATATTAGAGCCAAATGTAAGGGGTGATTATGTGTCTGTTTGGAAAAAATTAAAAAGTCAGTTTATTTTACTATTTAGCTTATTTTTGCTATTATTTATGAGATTTACTGCACTTTTTGGTACTATTTATGGATTTTATTGTACTATTTCAGCTAATTTTTACATTTATCTACAATACTTTTAACAAAAAATTTTCAATTTCAACAAAATAAGCGAATCATAAACAGATCTTATTTGTGTACTCTATATTTTGGCTTTTAATGGTTTGTTTAAGAGTGGATGTATTATGACTTATTAACTATTGAAGACACTAATCTGAATTAACTTGTATTCATTTTTTCTTCAAAATTTATATTTGTGTATTATAAATAGATCTTATTTGTGTACTCTATATTTTGGCTTTTAATGGTTTGTTTAAGAGTGGATGTATTATGACTTATTAACTATTGAAGACACTAATCTGAATTCACTTGTATTCATTTTTTCTTCAAAATTTATAATGATATGTTATTTTATCATTGTCAAACGGTATTACTTTAGTGGTTGAAATAACTAAAATAATTCCACTAGAAAAAAATAAAGAAAAAAAAAACCCTAAAACAATTAATTATTTCTTACAATAGATGATAGTTTGCCATTTTATCATTGCATGTGCGTGGGTCATCAGCAACAGTAAATGATCTATCATTTTTTTGTTTTGTTTTTTTGCTTGAATTAAATGATCTATCATTATTCTGATTGAAGAAAAATCATACACATGAATAAGTTAATGCATCCTTCCATGTCCCATAATCACTGATTCACAGTACGTGCTGAAGTTAATTACATGTACTTGATAAACTTGCCTTTATGTATGTCAATTATTGCAGTGTAAAGTCATCTTTGACGAGTTAAATAATCAGATAGACTTTTTCTCAAAAAAAAAAAAAAAAATCAGATAAACTTTAAAGACCACACATCGTCACCACTCACCACTCATTTTTTATTGGGCTTATATTTACTTACTAAAAAAAAAGCAATATTTATCTGGGCTTTTAGCTCAAGTTGCAAGCCCAACCAAGATAAAGTTTTTCTCAAGGTTTGGGAACGACCAGATGATCCGATCTCCCGACCCCAAAAATCAATTTGTATAATGGATTGAAGGAAACAATGGCATTTCTCTAGCCAGTGCTCAGGACCCTCATTCACTCGAAAATCCCATGCAAGGGGAAAACAAATTTTATGTGTCAGACGTATGAGACTCATATCTCACTGACATATGGGTTTCGCACAGAAAATTCTTTCTCCTTGCAATAACATCTAACACTCTATACATGTTTTTAACTGTCATACTAAAGTAGATGCAATTGAAACATTTTATCAAACCCATAATGACCTCAACTAATAGACATATCTTAGAGAGAGGAGATTTATCTTTGATCAGCGTCTTGTACAAACAAACATCAGCACACTTCACCTCCAACTCCAATTCAAGGAAACTCAAATTACTTGCAAAATTTAAAGTTTTGAGCAGTGCCACACAAGAGATACATTTCCAGGGAAGGTTTGAGTGGACTTTATCTCTATTATAAGCAGCCCATATGTGCCCCTCCCAATTTCTAATCACCACACGATGACTCCATCCATCCCCATAATTGATTAGCATACTTGTAAAGCTCAATTTGTAAAGATATGGCCAACTACCCAAATTGTCTAATGGCACCTCTCTAGATAGTACCTAGGATTGAAAGGGAAGGCAGGGGTTCAAGTAGTAAATTGGAATAATCGTTGAGATGGAAATGATAACTTTGCATCCAAGCCCACTAAATTATATGCATGCTCAAGTTTTTTTATATTTAAAATATTTCATGAATGAGTTATGTACATATAATGTAGGCTGCGTTTGTTTTGGCTGAAAACGATTTTAGGAAATCCTTTTACATGAAACCGTGTGTTTGGTTGCGCATGGAAATTAGAGTTTTCTAAAAAATAATTTACTTTGACCGTAAAATAGCACCTTTGACCTGAAAAATATTTTCAGCTTCTGTTTTACCTTCAAATCATTTCCGGAGACACGCAAAGAGAGAAAGAGAGAGAGAAAGGACTCACAGACACGCAAACAGAGAGAGAGAGAGAGAGATCGTGTCGGTCAGATTGTCGTCCTCGTCCCCTCCACGCGACAGTGAGATCGCGCCACGAACCCATGAACTGATTGACCCATCCCTTATCCTCACCGACCCATCCCACTCCGGCGATCCATCCCACTCCGTTGACCTACCCTTGAGCCGAGCTGTCCACCGTGTGAGCAACCCATTCCTAGATCGACCCACCCAATGAGTGACCCACTCCTAGATCGAGCCGCCATCTTCAGATCGACCCACCTCGTCCACCGGTGAGTCGCACCCATGAACCGATCTCTCTCTCTGTCCCTTTCTCATGATTGGTCTTATGATTTTGATTTTTGTTTCTTGTGTTGTTTATATATTTTGATTCTTTGTAATAATATTTGTTTGGATCTTAAGAAAATGTGAAAAACACGATAAAAATGGTAGCAAATATCATTTTCAGCAACACAACCAAACACTAGAAAATATTTTCCAAAACATTTTTTGGAATGCAACCAAACACTTGAAAATGTTTTCCTTTCCCGAAATATTTTACACTTGGAAAATATTTTACATTCAATCAAACGCAATTTATTTTCTTGAAAAAAAAAGTGTAATTTATTGTTAATGTTACACTATCTACGCCCCATAATATTATACCATCTATTGTTAAACCCACTACTAGATTATTATATATTGCCCTTTCATTTGTCATTATTGTCAACTCTTTTTTATGACTATAGATTGCAAACCATATTGTCAATAAAATTGTTGAAAATGATAAAAGGTTTGTTTATTTTGTTTTGTTTTGTTTTTTAAAAAAATACGCTAATCGCATAGATTTATAGATTGGATGGTCAACATGTTTGACATGAGGTTCATTGTGCAGCATAAACATCAACAGATGATGCGTTCAACAATAGGATTGACATAATATTAATTGAATACAAAATTATTGAATGATTTCTAACAAAAATTACATCACATATAACTTACACCTACCTCATTATAAAAATCACAAGTTCCTAAGTAATACTGTCGTTACAAGATTCGAAATGACATCATGATTATGTTGAATAGACTATGCATCTACACCGTTAGATTTACCTTTAATAAACAAAAAAGTCCATTGTTATAGTATATAATTTGTGAGGAAAAAAAAAAAAAACATTCAAAACAGTGTAATTTGGAAGTTTTGAAAATTTTCTACCACGATGTTTGACTAATACTAATCACAAATATATATATATATATATACATATATATATTTTTAACCACTATTAAGAAGAATGGTTTTGATGTAAACACACACATCAAAATATTATTTCATCTTCGAAGTATTATCATTTTATATTTCTTACATATTTCCAACCCAATTGAAAAAAATAAAGAGAGTAAAAAAATACAACATCATTGTAATCTACGTCAAAGTTCACTTAACCCTCAACCACAATAAAGCTAAGAAGGTAGGGACAAAAATATGTCATTTTCCTATAGCTTAACATCTTTTATTTATTTATTTATTTATTGTGTGTGAGAATATTTTTTGGCCAAGATAACATCATTTCCATCTGTGTGCAACAACTTAGTACTATCATAATACATCCCATCTATCTGTCTGCCACTATTTGGGTATAAAAATAATATTTTCCCCCTTTTATTTACAACTTTTAATAAAAATAATGTCAAAAAGAAAAAAGAAAAAAAATTCGGAACACACAAGTTTATTATTATTTTTTAAAATGGGGTCCTTTATGATTGATGCATGTCAATAGTGCTATGATGCTATCAATAATAATAAGTTTGTTAAACACACTCAATGTATTACATATTCCCTTCACACAAGGATTTATCAAACCCATGGATCTCGTATTTGGAACATACTCTTATACAAGAGAGGTGTAGTATATGTTTGGATTATCTTTTACTTTTTCTTTAGCTGCTTTAAATACAAAATTTTAAATGTTATATTTTAGATTTTTTAAATTAAATTCTACTATATTTTTGTATTGAAAGTAATTGTTTTTGGGAAATATAAACATGTTTGCATTACATTGGTCAACGTAGTATGGTTGTTGAATTTAATTAAGAAATCTAATATACAAAACTATTAAGAAATTTTATTTAAGTTCTCGTATATATTGTCACTAGGTGTTTGTACAATTTAGACATAACTTATATGATGTGTATTAGTATACTAGACACATTATGATATAGATACGTGTTCAATTTTGGACACATGTTCGCATCCTAATGTGTCCAGTGTATTGATGCACTAGACACAATCTCCACCCATATAATTTAATCACATGATTGTATTGAACAATGTAACAAACATAATATTTTATTTTATAAGAATAGTTAAATTTAACTATATGGTTCATTGGTTAAAGTAATAAGATCATTGAATTTAATTTAGAAACTAAAATTACAACACTTCATAAATTGTGCTTAAATTTATCATTTTAATCCAAACTCACATTATACTTTTATCAACTTTAAATAAATAAAAATTAAAAAACTCACATTGACAATACAGAAAATTCCTTGTCTTTCTCTCTTGGTCTTTATATATATATATATATATATATATTTTTTTTTTTCAAGAGTGCAACATAGAATAATTTCACTAATCTAAAAGTGATCCACTCTAATCACAATTTTGAGGAAAAATAAAGTAACAAAAAGACAAAAAGCAACGAAATAAATAATTATAATTATAATTAGCACTAAATGAACACCTAGGAATAAATTAGTAATTGAGAGATACGTAATCCCCCACAAAGCTACGACGTTTTCGCTGCTCCGTCGTTCTCTTCCATTCTCATTTTTGTCACCTCATTAGTCATCATTTAAAAAACAAAAAAAGAAAAACAAAAAAAACAAAAAACAAAAAATAAAAAATAAAGAAAGAAAGAGAGAGAGAGAGAGTGTGTGTATGTGTCTGTGCGTAAGAGAAATCTCATCGATTTTCAATCTACAGAGGCACAGAGATTGATTTTTTTCCAGAGAGCGACCGAGCGAGACTGAAAATCTCATCGATGTGAATTCGATACGCAAAGCTTTATAGAGAGAGAAAGAGAAAGAGAGAGAGAGAGAGTGGAAAGTTTGTTCGTCGTGGTTGGAGAGGACAAAAAGGAACGATGAAGGACGAGACTGCATTTCGTGAATCGTCGAGATTCGTGTAAAGGAGAATCGGAGTCTCTCAGATCGACCGGTTTGTGCATTTGAGTTGTGTATTTCCTTGCTGAGAGGAGAGAAAGAGAGAGAGAGAGAGAGATGATCGGCGGAGGAGAGGAAGCGACGGCTCCGGCGGCGGAGGGGTCACAGCCGCTGGACTGGAAATTCGCTCAGGTTTTCGGCGAACGAACCGCCGGTGAAGAAGTTCAGGAAGGTTTGGTTTCCATTTCCGATTTAGAATTCATCGATTTGGTTTTTTTAAGCTTTAAATTAGGGCTTGATTATTTTATTTTTTTATGTGCCTTTTATAATTTTTAGAGTTACTAATTAATTGTTAATAATTTGATATCTCTATTTTGCTTTATTTTTATTTTTGTGAACTAAATTTGTGTATTCAATGCTAGATTGATGGAGTGAGATTTGAACATATGTGGATAAAATTTAGTGAATAGGTTGTTGTCATTGTATTTGAACAGCTCGTTGTACTTTAGCATTAGATTTGTGGATGGAAATAATGTAGTTTTAGGGTTAGAGTTGCTATGTAATTATGATTTTACTGTTTTTGATAAGTATGATTTTACTGTTGTTAAAGTGTCAGTGCTGAAAAGAATTATGGGTTTTGTGCATGAATGGCTTTTGCTTCGTTGAGCTGTTTATTTGGATACCATTGGGATATTAGCTTTGTTAAACTAAGTTCATGATTGGGAGCTGGAGTCTTGTTGCCTCCTTTATGGATTTGCTTTATTTGGGCTAATAAGGCGAGGTGGGGATACTCTTTGAGTTTAAATCCCATTATAAATGTTACACTCTACTCCCGATTTGTCTTTTCTTTGGAGGAGTTTGTGGAAGCCTAAAGTTCCTACCAAGATCAGTATTTTCATGTGGATAGCAGTTCTGGTAACCTCGGGAAGTGTCAAATAATCATTTTAGACTGGTGTTGCATGTGTAAGAGGGATGGGGAGACTAATGATCATCTACTCCTCCATTTCCTTGTTATCCAAAAGGTTTGGAGCATGGTATTTTCTCTTTTCGGGGTTCAATGGGTTGTAACAAAGGGTGTTCTGGAGAGGAAAGTTTGGTAGGCCCATAGTGGGGTGATTTGGAGAGTGAGGAAGATGCTTTAAAGATGTGAAAATTTTGTTTCTTGACCTGAAATTTTTATTCCTCAAGACTTTGTTTGAATGGATAAATGTCTTAGGTTTTTTGTCTATTGGTACTTTGTTTGAGATGCTTGATAGTTGTATTTTTAAGTGTTTGATGTTGGTGTACCTGTTTTACTTTTATACGCCCAGTGTACATGCACTATGCCTCTTTTTCATTTGATTAATTCAATATTTACTTATAAAAAAAATAGAGATTCGGCTGGTCTTTGAAATTTAAAGAAGAAAGAAATTGGATGCACCAAAATACTTACTGTTGTTCATACAAGAATCAGAAATTCAAGCTGAAGCATGTAAGGCTTGACACCATTAAAGGTTTTATTGTTCCTTTCCTCTCACATAATCCATATTATACATAGAGGAGTGCTCCATATTGCCCATTATTATGTTGTCTATACAAACCCTTCCAGCGAAGAAACACTTAGAAACACACAATAACCTTCAAAGGCATCATCTTCTGAATCCCAAAAGGAGAAGAGGTTAAAGTCCACAATTTTCTCACAACAAAACAATGATGCAATAGATGTTCAAATGATTCTCCACAAGAATTACGCATAATACACCTATTCGCAAGAATCATATTCCTTTTGATGAGATTATTCACCGTCAAAATCATTCAATGTACGCATCCATGCAAAGAAAGTAACCTTCCTAGTTACTTTGCTATACCAAATTTTCTTCCAACGAAGCAAAACTTGATTAGAACCTCTTAAGGTTTCATGAAAAGAATGAACTTCAAATTTTCTATTTCTTTCAAGTTTCAAAACCAAATTATCCTCCCTCAATCCCAATGGGTAATTAGAATGTAACAAATCCATTGGACTGATTAATTTGCAACATTGGACCATCATCCAAGTTAGTATCTAAATTAACAAATTAGTAGGAACATTAATTTTGGAATAGGGTGTTAATTGCAGAATTTTTATAGTTTTTCATTGCATATGCCCCTATAGTTTAAAGTTGCAGAATTTGTAGTTGAGGGTGCAGCTTAGAAATGTGTTCATAGTTTAGGCTGGATAGTTGTGATTAACTATAGTTTCTTTACATTTACTAGAATTATTGGGTGTGTAGTTTGATGCTGTTGGATGTTATCTCTACAATGGTGAGGTTTTCCCTCACATTATTCTTCTTCTCAGGAGGGATTATATATAGAATTAATTGGAACGTGAATAGGCTTTTAGAATGTAGTATGTGTCATAAGGCTCCCCCCCCCCCCCCCCCCCCCCCCAACAAAAAAAAAAACTTCTATTTTTTTTTCCTGAATGTCTATAGTGTTTGAGAGTATTACTGAATTAACCTGCTTACATGATGATTGTTATGTTTGCAGTTGATATCATTTCTGCTATTGAATTTGATAGAACTGGGGACCACTTAGCCACAGGAGATCGTGGGGGTCGGGTGGTTTTATTTGAAAGAACTGATACGAGGGATGTAAGTCTGTGAATTGCTAACTTGTTTATTTTGTAAATACTTTTGTTTTAGTGTATTTTTCCATAATTTTTTTTAGTTGTTACCATTTCATAATATAGTCTGTAATATGAGCATATAATATGTAGCATGGTGGACAACGGAGAGAACTAGAGAGGATGGATTATTCAAATGGGAGACATCCTGAGTTCCGCTATAAAACTGAGTTCCAGAGCCATGAACCTGAGGTATTTTTACTTTTACACGGTCACATATTATTTTTGTTTATTTATGTCCCTTTTTATGCAATATGGATTTTAATAATTTTTTGCAATCTTTGTTTTTCTGTTTAAATTCAGTTTGACTATCTTAAGAGCTTGGAAATTGAGGAGAAAATCAACAAGATTAGATGGTGCCAGGCAGCTAATGGTGCCCTGTTTCTTCTATCCACCAATGATAAAACAATAAAATTTTGGAAGGTGAAGGCACTTTTGAATTTTTGCTCTTGATATCATAAATATATATATATATATATATATATATTGGATAATCTAGAGTAGCTGAGAAGGTGGTTAACAGTTAAGAGTGAATGAAACATTTGACAATAAATTTTGTGATGGTTATGATGTTATGGTTACTGCTATGAGGGTCCATTAAGAAACATAAGAAGACCTGTCTCGACTAGTTATTTATGAGAGCATATATAATAAATATGCAGGCATTAGTTTTGGACACATTGGCTAGACAATGTGCATGGTATTATTGATGGTGGTGATCAGAAAATTTTATTGCATTGAGTCTCGGAAAATAGAATTCAATGCATTGAGATAGAAAAATTGATGTAAAAGGACTTTTTGTATTTTTGATCTGGATGATCAGAAAGAGTGCCTTCTGGAGAGAACTGATAATAGGTCACTTGTTGGATTGTTGGAATCTACCCTTCCCCTTCCCTTGGGGCCAAACTTATTGTCAAATAAAAGAAAAGGGACCAGTAAAAACTCCCTACTCTGTAAATAACAAGGACAAAGCTACCTTTAATAATGGACCATTTAACTGTCTAGTTTTTAATCTCTTGATATCTCATAGGACACAGCTCATTAATCAGCCTTTTTGAATACTGTTCCTCCCTCCCCTCCTTGTTTCAACACACACACAGATGTAGTGTGGTAAGAATAAGATTTGCACTGACTAGTATAACAACCTAGTGAGCAATACTAGTCCTGAATATATTAACAGTCTATTTGAATAATGAAGTGGAACTTTCTAAGACCAGTGGTGTTTTCTGTTGCTGTTGCTTATGCTTAATGTCGGGCAGGTCCAAGAGAAGAAGGTCAAGAAAGTTTGTGACTTGAATATGGATCTTTCAAGAGCCATTGGAAACGGTCCAGTTGTTTCTTCAAGTATATCAGCAAGCTCCAAATCATGTATGGCGAATGGAGGATGTGATGAGAGATCCTCTGGTTATTCAAGCATTGATACTTCACTCCCGTCTGGGGGTCTATCATCCTTACGGCTACCCATGGTAGTTGTACTCAATCTGATATTCTTATTTTTCTGGCATCATATGGTTCTGGAGTTGAGAAATAATCTCGCTTGGCAGCTATTGAAAGTATGGCATTGTTGCCGGGCTTCAAGTTTATATGGTTTGCTCCTTTAACACTTGGTACATTTGTGACATTCAGGTGACTAGTCATGAGACAAGCCTTGTGGCTAGATGTCGAAGAATCTATGCTCATGCACATGACTATCATATTAATTCTATTTCAAACAACAGGTGCATTTTTCTTACTGATATAATTTATTCTTAAACCCTTCTATCTTAAATTTGTCGTCTATATTGCATGCCTCTTTTATGTTGCATATTCATGTTGACTTTGTGCTTTTATTTATACTTGAATATGCTTCTGCCTAATTTATGATTTCCTCATCAATAAGGATGCAAGTTATTCATGTTGATTCACTTCTTCGTAGTATGGTGTGTGAAACAGAAGGCTTTATCAGGTGCTGTTTATTGAGAGAGAGAGAGAGAGAGAGAGTGATAAGAGTTAGAAGGATTTTGCCTTAACTTGAAGTCTTTTTCTATGCTGTACTTATGACCTCTTCTTTGTAATTCTTTAGGCTTCTCTGTGTGCGTTACTATGCACTTGGAGTAGTCTCTTTTTCAATAAAAGTATCTTGATTAAAAGAAAAGAAAAAAACGGTCTTTTCTATGCAATATGCATGCCTGTAGTGATGTTTGATTATTTTCTCTGGAAATGCATCATATGTATGGGTATCATGTCCATGACATTCACTGATTACTTATATTCTTTTTTCCCCCTTTTGTAGTGATGGTGAAACTTTTATCTCTGCGGATGATCTGCGAATAAATCTTTGGAACTTAGAAATTAGCAACCAAAGTTTCAATATCGTTGACGTCAAGCCTGCAAACATGGAGGATCTTACTGGTAGAACCCATGGCATTCTGAGTGGCAAATTAAATGATTTGACGGATCTTTTTATCATTTTTAGTCTAAAGGATTTGGGTGTGTTACTTGTAAAAAAAAGAAAAGAAATGGATTTGGATGTGCAAAAAGAAAACTCTATTCGAATAGATAAAGCATCATTCTTTCTGGTGTTTCTATTTTTCTTAGTATATACTTTCTAATTCTCTCCCCTTTTCTGGGGTGAATGGATGAGAAGACATTTTATCTGTTTCTCATTGAGTTTTGTTGATTAATGAGTTGTTGTATTTATGTACACAACTCAGTTTCATACATAATTTGCTAATGCGATCAAAGAGCTTCGGCATTCTCATTGCTTGAATTTACTTGTGCAGAGGTGATAACATCAGCGGAGTTTCATCCTACTCACTGTAATACGTTAGCATACAGTAGCTCAAGGGGCTCAATCCGTCTCATTGATATGCGGCAGTCAGCGTTATGTGATACTCATAGCAAATTGTAAGTTGTCTATCAGTCTTTTGTCTTGTCTACTTACTTTCCTCATCTTTATTTGCATCTTGGTGCGTAAGCAGTGTTTACTTGTCAAAAGAAAAGAAAGTGTGAGAATATTTTTAGATTCATTCACTTTTTGACTTGTAGCTTTTTATAACGCTTTTCACTGGTACAGGTTTGAGGAACCGGAAGTGCCTGGTACAAGGTCTTTTTTCACTGAGATAATTGCCTCAATTTCAGATATTAAGTTTGCTAAAGATGGGAGACATGTACTTAGTCGTGACTACATGACCCTTAAGGTTCATATTTCTATTTTTTTAAGTTCCTATTTCTGTGAATCACAAATGCATAATACCAAGAACTGAACTTCTCAGTGCTGGATGTTTTTTCATGCCATCTGGTATGTGTAGAAGAAGTTAATAGCTTTGTGTTAGCTGTTTTTCATCTTTCATTTAAGCAATAGTGTCTTGGTCTCATTTTGAATAAGAGTACTTTTATGCCTTTTTATTATTCTGAAACTAATTATTCTGATTAAGATTGCTACAGAGGTATTGTAATCCTTTGATCTAGTGAATGAGCTTTGGCTCAAATCACACATCCTCTTCCCACAAGAATGGTTAGAGGTTGACGTTGTAGGGTCAAAACCCATGGGCTGTGCATGTTAACTTACTAATTAAAAAAGAAAATTTGTAATCCCTTGATCTGCATCAAGTTTGATATTTAATAGAATTTGAATTGAGTAGATACGCTAATCCATTTTTGATCTCCAACTTTCTCCTCATTTGGTTTTGTTTTCTTGGTTGTCAGCTGTGGGACATAAATATGGATCGTGGCCCAGTTGCAACTTTTCAGGTTCATGAATATTTAAGACCTAAGGTGATGCATTCCTTCAGAAAGCCTTTACTAATTCTTTATGATATAGAATGGAGCAGATGCATTTATAATATACAATGCAATTTATTTTAGTTCTTTACCTTGGTCAGCTGTGTGATTTATATGAAAATGATTCTATCTTCGACAAGTTTGAGTGCTGTCTAAGTGGAGATGGACAACGCGTGGCAACAGGTTCCTACAGGTCTGCTTTAACCATATTGCATGAATTTTTTTACCATCATTAGTAAAATTGTAAAATACCTAAGCATGATACCTGCAACTCAATGTTTGATGCAATATTTTTTCCTGCATGATCCTCCTTTACCACCATAAGTTAAAACATGATACCTGCACCACAATGTTTGATGCAATCTTTGTCTGTGATTCCAGCAATCTGTTCCGTGTGTTTGGTTGTTCTGAAGGCAGCATGGAAGCAACAACATTGGAAGCCAGCAAAAACCCTATGAGGTATTTTTTGAGTACATCATCTTAATATAGGTGTATGACAATGATAATAGCTGCATCAGCTCTTGAACTTGTTTGACTAGTCTTCTATCTAATTGAATAGCATTATTTGATTGCCCCAAAAAACTCTCCTTTAATCTTTTGTCTTTATTTAATATAATTTCATTTATTTCATGCACTCTCAGGAGACAAGTCCAAACACCAACAAGGCCTTCAAAATCTCTAAGCACTCTTCCTCGTGTGCTTAGACGAGGTATGTCTTTGTTAAACTTTTGATAAATTACTAGTTGTCCCAAAAGGCTAAGCTATTAGTAAATAATTAATTTAATCATTTAACCATTATTCTAACTCTCTCCCTCACATGTGAGCCGCTGAGCAGCTTGAGCCTAGACTCCCTTAATAAGTGGGGCCCAACATGTGAGAATATCTACTTTTGAATGGGAGGTAGATTGGAGATAGGGTTGAACTCAGAACCGTCTACTTTGATACCATTATGAATTATAAGTTGTCCCAAAAGCTTAAGCTTAATAATTTAACCATTATTCTGACACATTTAACTCAAATATGCTTTAGTCTAAAGTCCCCAAAACTTAAATATGGGGTTGCTGATAATTTTATCCCCTTCGCTGTAAAACTCAATTACTTTGACTTGTACGTAATGAATTTGTTATGCTCAATGTGATCAGTTTATTTTTCCACCTAAATTTCCCTAGTTGACTTAATTATATTGAAGTTTAATTTCACATGATGGTGAGTCACTATTCAGTTGATATACAATTTGTATGAGGTATGTAGTTCATTTTGTAGACCAATACAAACCCTGGGAAAGTAATCTTTTGATTCTGTCCCAAACTTTTCTTGTAGTGTTTGTTTATAATTGTGTTCTAAAGTTTGACTTTTGTCTCTGCGCATCTTTTCTCCATTTCAACTGTAACAGGAGCTGATACATCTGGAGTTGATGCTAATGGAAATGCTTTTGATTTCACCACAAAGTTGCTACACCTAGCATGGCATCCAACTGAGAACTCAATTGCCTGTGCTGCTTCAAATAGCCTTTACATGTATTATGCGTAAAGAGGGTCTTGGAAGACTTTTTTGCCAGACAAAGCTCCTCTGGTTGCTTTGGCAAACACTGCTTTGCCTTCCTCCCCTATCACTGATTTTGAAGCTGCACCATTTTTTCAGAATATCTGACACTTAAAAAAAACTCTTGCCTTTCTCCCAACCACAGGATTCCAGACTGCAATTTGGAAAATTTTACCTAACTACCTTTTGCTCCAGGCTGGCTAGGCATTGCTAGTTGTGCTGTTTCTTAATAGGTCGAAGAAAATGTGACATTTGCTTCACTGCAACTGAAAGGATGCTAATGGTGCTGATAAGTTTCAAACCAATGGGGGTCTCAACATGAAGCTGGGGGAAAGGAACTATTATGGTGCTTCAATTCTCATCGATGCATTGGGGCTTCAACCTTGTATTATTTGATCTTAAAATTATAGGATTGTGAAATATTGTCATGTTTATTGCTGTCTCACATTCTAACCATTCTTTCTTCTCCTTGGGATTTTGCTAATTTGTTGTGATCCATGTAATCGTATATCTGGCTTTGGGGGTAGAACACCTCATGCTAGCCACTCTTTTCTTCTTCAACCCAAATATGTTTTTCAATAGGTCTCTACTTTTCTGAGGTTGAGTGCTTTGGTGATGGCTACTTACCTTATTCATAAATTCAAAAATATAATATGTTGGTCTAGTGTACTTTGTTAAATCAAATGTTACACACGCTATTAGTAAGTTCTTTGATAATGGTTGAAAGTCCCTCTCAAATGTTTACTTTTTGTCACCATTTTTCGTGTGAATTTTTTGCCTTTGGTACCTTTTCCAGAGGCCGCTAAAAACTCTATTTATCAATGTGGTCTTTGGCATGGTTGAGGGATTCCCTGTAGTTATTTTCCATTGATCATATTTCCCAAAATAATCCAAACGAAAGTGATTCCATCATCCATCATAAGTCGATTCGTTTAAATGCTTCCGGAAATATAGGTAACTTAGATATTACAAAGACATCGATGATAATGGAGTTTGGAGAAGACTAGACTGGTGGGAGCCATGACTCGGTTTCACTATCGTATGCAGTAAGTGATTGGCGTGAGAACAAGTGGCAGGTGAAGAAACCGACTATAAAAGTGGGCATGCAGAGCGGCGTAAGACACATGCTATGTTAGTTTTGCCTCATTAGTCATAACATTAAAGTTTGCTTTAAGTCGATGAGTACTCCTCATGCTTTGTCTCTCTGTTGTAATTCAATTTCAGATGAATGAAATTCACATATTACCAATCAAAAAAAAAAAAAAAAGTCGATGAGTACTCCCTGTTTGAGTCTGATTTTGACCCACTGCAGAAACGGATTTAGGTTGGCTTCTTCTGTTTCTTGTTTTCCGAGAATCCCTCAGTCCATTTTTGGCAAGGACTTCCATTTGGGCAAAGATTTGCTGCCAATCTTAGTTTGCAGTAACTCTTACAAAAATGGACACATATAGACATATGTCCAAACTTATATTTAAATGAAAACTTCTTTATTAGGATTGAATTTTCCACCAAATGAACACTTGACATGTGTGCATTTTGTGCAACTTAGTTTGCAACAAATTCTTACTTTACTATTTTTTTCCCCTTAAAGTATTATATCTACTAAAATTAATCGTTTACATAAATATTAATCGTATATCTGGCTTTGGGGGTAGAACACCTCATGCTAGCCACTCTTTTCTTCTTCAACCCAAATATGTTTTTCAATAGGTCTCTACTTTTCTGAGGTTGAGTGCTTTGGTGAAGGCTACTTATTCATAAATTCAAAAATATAATATGTTGGTCTAGCGTACTTTGTTAAATCAAATGTTACACACGTTATTAGTAAGTTCTTTGATAATGGTTGAAAGTCCCTCTCAAATGTTTACTTTTAGTCTCCATTTTTTGTGTGAATTTTTTGCCTTTGGATCTCTAAATGTTTTTAAAACCAGTTTTTGGTACCTTTTCCGAAGGCCGTTAAAAACTCTATTTATCAATGTGGTCTTTGGCATAGTTTAGGGATTCCCTGTAGTTATTTTCCAGTTGATTATATTTCCCAAAATAATCCACACGAAAGTGATTCCATTATCCTTCATAAATTGATTCGTTTAAATGCTTTCCGAAATATAGTAACTTAGACATTACAAAGACATCGATGATAATGGAGTTTGGAGAAGACTAGACTAGTGGTAGCCATGACTCGGTTTCACTATCATATGCAATAAGTGATTGGCGTGAGAACAAGTGGCAGGTGAAGAAACCAACTATATAAGTGGGCATGCAGAGCAGCGTAAGACACATGCTACGTTAGCTTTGCCTCATTAGTCATACCATTAAATTTTGCTTTAAGTGGACGAGTAATCCCTCTTTAAGTCTGATTTTGACCCACTGCAGAAACGGATTTAGGTTGGCTTCTTCTGTTTCTTGTTTTCCGAGAATCCCTCGGTCCATTTTTGGCAAGGATTTCCATTTGGGCAAAGATTTGCTGCAAATCCTAGTTTGCAGTAACCCTTGCAAAAATGCACACGTGTTAACAACACAGATAGACACATGCCTAAATTTATATTTAAATGAAAACTTCTTTATCAAGATCGAATTTTTCACCAAATAATCACTTGACATGTGTGCATTTTGTGCAACTTAGTTTACAACAAATTCTTACTTTACTATTTTTTTCCCTTCAAGTATTATATCAACTAAAATTAATAGTTAACATAAATATTGTCTTATTTAGATTAAAAAAGCTTAGTCTTATTTGTAGCATTTTATAATAAAATGAACAGTTAAAACGAAAATAAAATTTCCTTAAAATTCCCTTTTATTAATCTCAAATGTTTTTTTTAATAGAAAAATTATTAAAAGTATCGTTTTGTTTCCTTAGTATCTATCGAAATCATCGATTTTAAGAATAAAAAAAATACTAGGTAATAATCTTACTATTTGATTGCGTGTACTGTAATCTACCAATTAAAAAATATACCATTTGATTGAAGTCAACCACCTCTTTTGTTTTTTCTTTTTCTCACTTTTCTATTAATTAATTATTTAAGATGAAAATGCACAAAAGATTTTATTCGTAGTTATGAGTGTATGAGCCCTAAAAATAACATATATGTACAAATAATGAACATTTTTAATTCACAGCTTTTTTCGCAATATTTCTCATTTATCAATATTACTATTATTTAAGGAGTTCTCTCTATTTGAGATTTTCATTTTTTGGTTCAAAAATATCCTTGCACCCCTATATTTAAGTAGTGACAAAACTAAAGAACAATCCGATAAAAATACAACTCTAATTTACACTAAAACATTGCCTAAAAAATAGGATAACTTTTCTGTTGATTTTTAAATTTTTTATCCACTTATAAATTAGATTCTCAAAATAAAAATTATATATAAAAAATAAAAACTCAGGTATTTATATTAATCTTATGACCATATGAGTGAGGCTACTACTATGAGAGTAGGAGCATATGAGGGGTTCATCATTGACACTTCAATTATAATGTATTAATCCCAATATACCACCATAATACTTATGAAAATTTTTGTATCTTACTTGATAAATGATAAAATATAAACAATATCACGTTTTGCTTTTAAAAAAAGAAAAATAATATGTCCATAACATTTTAAACTGGGTAAATTCTCGTTAAAATTAAGTCGGTCCAAACTTTAAATTAGAAACTAGAAAGTAGATAGTCCCAACCCAATTTGTTAAACTCATATGCCACAAGCAAGACACTTACTTGCACAGAGCGAGTTATAAGGAGAAACACACACACACACACACACACAACTGCCCAATGTGAAATCGTATAGAGGCAATCTCCAAGTAGAAATAGTAAATATTTTTTCGTTAAACTAACACACTACAGGCAAAGCAGTTACTTGCGCGGAACGAGTTATAAGTAGAAATACACACACAATTGCCCAATGTGGGATCGTGTAGAGGCAATCCCCAAGTAGAAGCAGTAAATATTTTTTCGTTAAACTCACACGCTACAAGTAAGGTAATTACTTGCACGGAACGAGTTATAAGGAGAAACACACACACACAACTGCCCGATGTGAGATCATATAGAAACAATCCCCAAACAGAAGCAGTAAATATTTTTTCCGATAAACTCACACGCCACAAACAAGGTAGTTACTTGTGTGAGGCGAGTTATAAGGAGAATCACACACACAACTCCCAATTCATTTATTACACCGAACTGTACAAAACCAAACCGTAGGAAATCTACTTCCCATATTTTTTTCTTTTGTTGGGTTTCTTTCTTTCCTGACTTCCTTCCCCCAATCTAGAGAGTAGAGATTTCCACCGAAATAATCGCACACTCACCTCCACCGGAGCCGCTGTCAAAACATTTCAACTTTCAACTCTCTTTCTTTTCTCTTTCTCTAGTCATGGCTCTAGTAACCCGAACTCCCCACCGCCTCTCAAGCTCAATAATCCCAGTACTCTCACAGCGCCTCCTCTCTACCACCACCGCACCCGCCGGCGGTTCCGCCACTACTCCGGCCCCCTATGCCCGGGGCCCACCGCCCGCAGGCCTCTCGAAGGCGGCGGAGTTCGTGATCTCGAAAGTCGACGACCTCATGAACTGGGCCCGAACTGGGTCCATCTGGCCCATGACTTTTGGACTTGCTTGCTGCGCCGTCGAAATGATGCACACCGGTGCTGCTCGCTACGATCTGGATCGTTTCGGTATCATCTTCCGGCCCAGCCCACGCCAGTCCGATTGCATGATCGTCGCTGGCACTCTCACCAACAAGATGGCCCCTGCTCTCCGCAAGTATATACTTCTTCTTTCAGATTTCATTTTCATTTATTTTTGGTTGCTTATGGTTTTTGTGATTGTTGTTGTTGTTTTTTTTTTTTTTTTTTTTTTTTTTTTTTGGGTTAGTTTACTGTTTGGTTGCAGAGAAAATAAGATGTGTGATGTGTTGGATCTCATGTGATTTACTTTCCTTTTTTAGTTACTTTCTTTTAGGTTATTGTGGTTTTTTTTTTTTTTTTTGATAATTCAATGGTTACAATAGTTGAGCTACGAAGCTCTTGGCTAATTGTCTAGGATTTGACTTGGATGGCTTGTGTTAATTTCTTGAGTAATTGTTAACGGTGGGTTTTTGCCTAGGAAGCAGGGACACTTCATTTGGGGCGCCGTACCTGTGTCGTATCAGTGTCATGTTATAAATTTTTAACAAATTGCTCGTGTCGAACCTGTATTCATGCTTCCTAGGTTTTTGCCAACTTGGCGGGTTGGTCGGTCGAATTTTGTTATGGAGTTTGATGTGTGGAGGACATAGTGATTAGTATGGTGGCTGCTTGTGTTAATCTTTTTTTTTTTTCCTCAAATTGGATGGATAGGCTGTGCTACAACATGGTTGTGAGAGATTGTGATGGTAGAATAATTGAATAAGGTCAGTATACTTCCTTCTGCTATAAGAATGGGTGAAGAGTGAAGTTGTAGGGCTTAAAACTAGTGCAATGAGTGTAACTTACCTAGGAAAAAAGAAGGGATTGATAATCCGTTGGTGCGTGGTCCTTATTGGTCAAACATAGATATTAGTATGAAATATTACACAGGATGACATTAATTGGGTTTCTATGCTGAGGATAGTGACAGTAATGAGTTATATTCGGCAAAGGGTTTAGAAGGTCAGAGAGCTATATGTTCTCAAAGAGTGTGTTTGGTAGGGTAGAAATGAAAGATGAGAGAAAATGGAAGATGGATTAATATCTTTTATTTGGTAGAGTAGAAAAGTGGAACGAAAGAAAAAAGGAGAGATGATTGTTATGGGAGAAGGGTGAGGTTGTGGGTTCAAAACTCACACAATGTGTGCAACTTTCCAATTAAGAAGGGGGGGGGGGGGGGGGGTGCAGGGAGATGGATAATCCATGCGTACTTGATTCTCAATAGTCAAACATAAATATTAGTATGATGTGCAACATAGGTTGACGTTAATGGGGCTTACATGCAAAGGATTGTAACAGTAATGAGTTTGTATTTGGCAAATGGTTTAGAAGATTAGAAAACTATATGTTCTCTAAAGAGTGTGTTTGTGGGGGGAAAGGGGGGGGGGGGGGGGTGGAAAAGTGAAAGGAGAGAAAAGGGTGGTGAGAAAATGGAAGATGGATTCATATTCTTTCTATGGAGGAAAAAAAAAAGGAGAGATGATTATTTAATATCCGAGCCCACCATTTTTAATTTATCTGAAATAGGAGGAAACATGAGGGAAAATGTATTGAATAGGTGATTGACAATATTATCCCACTAGTTTATTGAAAACAATTTTATACATTGGATATAAAATAAATATAATACAAGACACTTTGTTTTCTCTCTACTTTCTATTCCTCTTACCAAACACTTACAATAGAAAATATTAGTCCCTTCTTTACTTCTATTTTTTCCTATCCTCCTTACATTTCCCAACCAAACAAAAGCATAAATGGTATAAGTACTGTGGTCTATGGAAAGAGCTTCATAATATGGTCACAGGTTATATTTCGTCTAAAATACTATTTTGGGGTCCCTACATTTTTGTAGTAGTCAATTTGGTCTCTACCATTAACTCACTAATGGGAAACACCTACGTGTAAAATGGCGTGCACATGTGATACACTTGAAGCTGACGTGGACAATAAAATTTTAAAAAAAAATTATTTGACATTTAAAAAAAGAAAAAAGAGAACAAGTCAGCATTTAAAAATATTCTTTTTTTTTCTTTACCCAAAATTTTCATTTTACTTTTTATCTTTCCTGGACTTTACCCAGAACCAAACATATTTAAATGGACTCATACCCTTTTTTTTCCTCTTCTGATGATGTCTTCTTCGTCCTGATCCTAATCCACCACCACTATGTACAGCACCTTCGCCACCTGTCCCATAATTCTGTTCAATGCTTTCTCCACGATCTTTATTTTTCTCTATCTATACATGCATTGAAAAATCACACATAAAATCAAACACAAATTAAGGAATTAAAAAAAAAAATTTACTACCAGGAGAACAAGTTAATGAATCCGTAGAACAATGCCAGGAGAAGATCAAACCTCAGGGAATTAAAGGAATCGAAGAAATTTTTTAGAGTACAAAAAAGGAAAGACAGAAAGAAAGGAAAGGAAAGTGATGGGTTAGAATTCAAAGGGTGCCCAAAAATACTCTTTCCTGCATTTTCATTCATTTTCCAGGATTTCTCAGCCACCAAACGAAGAACAAAGTTCATCACATACAAATACAAGTCTAACAACCCAGATTTAGAGATTCTCCTAATCTCCTTCAAGCTTTGATCCAGAATTAGAGAGTGGAATTAGATCCAGAATTTCCTTCGTTTTCTAGCAATTTTTTCAGCCACCAAACAAAGAATAAAGTTCATCACAAATAAACATAGAGGTAAACAACTTCAATATGTATTAAAAAATTTGATTCGTACAAGCTTGACAACTCAGATTTAGAGATTCTCCTTCAAGTTTAGATCCAGATTTCCTTTGTTTTCTAGTGATTTTCTTAGCCACCAAACAAAGAACGAAGTTCATCACATACAAACATGGTACAAGCCTGATGACCCAAATTTAGAAATGTTTGGTTATGGGGAAAGTGCAGGCAAGATAAAAGAAAATTTTGGTTAATGAAAAAAAAGAACATTTTTAAATGCTGACCTGTTTTTGTTTTTTTTTTTGTTTTTGTTTTTTGCTGAGTGGCATTTTTAAATGTTAAATTAAATTTATTATTATTATTTTATTAGCTACGTCAACTTCAAGCGTGCCACATTTGCACACCGTTTGACTCATAAGGACCAAATTGATTGTTATGAAAATGTAAGGACCAAAATGGTATCTTTGCCTTATATTTGATAGTAGATAAGGTGGGATATAAATTATTGAAACAGCAACTTCTCTACTCTTTGAACCATCAAGGACTAATAGGTACGTGATTTTCAGATATCTATTGCATAAATGTTTTAGTAACACCACCCTTTCTGTAGAAGAGACTAATAATTAAACAATCCAGTTGGAATGCATGTGGCAGGAGTGTTACTCTAAGAGATATGACTTCATTATTATCACATCTTACCCTAGGTTGCATATGACAGTTTCTTTAACTAAACAAGACGTGTAAGGTTGGTTGATTTTGGCTTTGCCACGTTCAGAGTTGTTCTGAAGCATAGCTTAGCTTGATTGTTTGTGTTATAAGACTTCTATTACTGCCTAATAGAGCATTTTATCGTGCCTCATTGGGTTTTATGCTTTTATAGAATCAGGCTTGGAACTTAATGTTCAACTTGGCTTTCAGGTTGGTAAAGAAGTTAGTTATAAACAACATGCTTATGTTGTTCATGAATGAATTCATAGCATTATTGATACACAAGTATTTGCCAAATATAATCCAAAAAGCCTTACTCAAAACTTGATTTGTGGAGAAAATAAGTGAAGACTTGACCAAATTTGCCAATAATTTGTAACTCAATTGGCACCTCCTCCCCCTTATAAGTGCTTGGTCTGTCGTGGGGTTCAAGACCCATCAATAATAATAAAAAAGGACCTGGACCAAACTTGAGTCATTTGTGGTGTATGAGCATAAGAAGGATTTGGTAAAGGAGCTTAAATCAAACTTGCAAGCTTTTATGAATGTAAGAAACAGTTACAGGAGCTATGGAGGTGGTGTATTCATAGTGTTTCATGGTTATAACATGCTCACTGTTTAAGCTTTCTACCAATGGACACGATTGCATTGCTTTGAATTGCATAAAAATGCATGTTTCTTGTGATGCTGGTAGTCCACTCTCTGTCAAATATGTTGCAACTTATATGCAGGGAAAGGTAAGGTTTTTTGACCTTGCACTGAATATTGCTTGCAGGGTTTATGACCAAATGCCTGATCCTCGGTGGGTCATCTCTATGGGAAGCTGTGCAAATGGTGGTGGATACTACCACTACTCATATGCTGTTGTTAGAGGTTGTGATAGGATTGTCCCTGTTGACATCTATGTTCCGGGTTGCCCTCCTACTGCTGAGGCCTTACTCTATGGAATTCTGCAGCTGCAGAAGAAGATTAACAGGCGCAAGGATTTCCTCCATTGGTGGAACAAGTGAGAGAGAATTCATATTTCTGGGCAGCTTTGGCTGCATCCTCATGACAATATAATAAGTCAATATGTGGTTATGCTTGCCTTGGCTAAGCGCCATGTAAAGGGAGAACTAGTGTGTTACATGTTATGAACTGTTTCCTGTTGTTTATGGAAGCTGTTAGGGTAGCTCCATATTGTGTAAACCTATTTTTCTGTCTTAAACTTGGAGGTGCATGAATTTTCCTTCATTGTCATGTCTACTCATTGAAGTGTTAAATTGACTGCTTATAGTTCTTAAAATGGGATTAAATAAAATGCTCATGTTTGTGCAATAGGTTCCTGGTTGTGGAGCTATTTACTTTTAAGTATTCGCTGATTTTGATTTCCAAATTCCTTTGTTTAAATGGACGATTTATGATATTGCATTGGTAGATTTCTAATAGCATAAATTAACTGCCTGCCTCCTAGCTAAACTTGAAAGTCAAGGCTTGCTTTTTGGGCACCAAACATGAAACAGACACCCTCTTTGAACTTTTTCTTGTTCTTGAAAAAGATGTGGCTTCCCCAAATTCCTTTTCTATCTTCTCAACTTTCATGGAATTTGTAAAGTGGGAATTGGTGAAAGAGCAGCTAAACGTGCAACTTTGCCTTTACAAATTACACCTGCAGGATGCACCTTAAAGACCAATGCTTCTCCTATGAGCAGATTTATTTTTTGGCCCACTGATGAGTTTGGCTTGTGTAGCGTTGCGAAATCAAATCCATTGGATGTGATATGGATACTAACATTTTTTTTGTCTAAAAATGGTCATGTGTCCCTCGAAAGGTTTGCTGTCTACTAATAATATTAAAAAGAAAAAGAAAAAAAGAAGAAGGCAGTAACCTTTGGCAAAAAAATTTAATTAAAATTTAAGGGGTTGAGAGTGACTCGAGTTAACTTCAGTAGTAGACTAGTAGTTCGGAGCTCAATTTAAGAATTTCAAAGTGACATTGAGATTAGAATGTGCCTGCACTTCCACCAAAAAAATAAATTATATATACATATATATATATATATATATATATTTATGTATGTATGTATGTATAGAGAAAATGTGACATTAAGGGAGTGTTTGGTTTGTGTTTTCAAACAACAATTTTTAAATTTTAAATAACATTACACGTATTTCTACACATGTTTTAAACAACAATTTTTAGTTTTTAAACACATGTATCAAACGGGCCCTAGGTTTTTTTTTTTTTTTTGAGGAACATGTGACATTAAATTAAGATGACGAAAGTTCATCTCCTGTTGTATACAATTGTGACACTTGAATTAACTAAAACATTTTATACAAAGACTATAAAAAATTATTGAATGTGTGCAAAATAAATAACTCTAGTTGTCACAACTATTAACATATTTGTAGGACTAACTTTTTTTTTGGAGAGAAATTTGTATTACTAACTTAAACATTCGAGAATCCCATATCACTACCTGATGACTCATTTTGAGTTGTTTCCTTCCCATTGCAGGTATTTATGAGTTTGAGTTTAACTATATCAATTGTTTCATCAATTTTTGTTTTTTGTCTCTTAATAAGTTAAACCAAAATAAACACATTTTACTCATTCAATAAGTTAAACTTAATAAGTTTAACTATATCAATTGTCTCTCAATGTCCAAACCACGATGAATTTAAGAATATACTACTTTGGATGGACTTATTTTATTATCTTATTTTGTTTTAAAAGTAAGTTATGTAAACTTATAAATATTTACATTCTAATAAGATAAAACAAACACACCTCTCCTCTCCCGTTCCTATTCTAATAGAAACAAACAACAGTCTGTAAATTCCTTAAACTAGTGGTAAAACAGCCATTAACACCCATTGGCTATATATTGTTTTGTCTACAACCAAAAAGCCATAATTTCCTCCCATACACAAACAAAACCTTAATAAATAAATAAAAAAGAAAAAAAAGAATCCTCTATTAAAAAAAATCCAATATTCTTCTTTCCACTACCATCACTATATAAAACCCTCCCCGTTGTCTAACCTCACTCAATCTCTCTCTCTCTCTCTCTCTCTCTCTAGGGTTTCTCTCTCTCTCACTCCTAAAATGTCTGACGAAGCTCAATACTCCTCCGGCGCTGACAACAACAAACGCAAATACGATGACCAGACGGCGCCGCCTCCGTCCACTCGAAGGCCCACCGGTTTCTCCGCTCCGATCGCGCCTCACTCTCCGGACTCGGCTCCTCCTTCCTACAACGCCGTCGCTCCTCCCATCGAAGGCCTAATCAAAGCCAAGCAGCGCGCCCAGGAGGTCGCAGCTCGCCTCTTAATCAGCTCCGCCGGAGCTGCCGCCGCCGCAGTCGGCGGAGGACTCGACGCCAAACGCCCTAAGTTCGAGAACGGCGCTTCCGGATTCGATTCTCACGACTCTGGCTTCAGCTCCATTCCCCCTGGTTCCTCCTCTCTCTTCTGTATTGAATTTATTAGGGTTCTCGATCTATATTGAACTTATTAGGGTTGAGTTTTTGTTTTCGTTTTTGAGCTACATGTGGGAAAATTTCATGAATTGATTTTATTGATAGCATCTTGGGTGGGTTTTGGTTATTAGGGTTATTGATCTGTGTTAGTGTATTAGTTAGCTGTAATTGATTCTAGGGTTTTGGTTGCTAGGGTTATTAATTATAATTGAATTTTTATTGTGTAATTATATGAATCTAAATGTTAATGTAAAGCTATGGTGACTTTGATTTGGTTGGTTGGACAGATGTGAAGCCACACACAATGAGCTCGGCTCCTTTGCCGCCAGTTTCATATGGGTACCAGAATGCAAGCTCAAGTAAGAAGATCGATATTCCGAATGGTAGAGTTGGTGTTATTATTGGGAAAGGTGGGGAGACCATCAAATATCTTCAAATTCAGTCTGGAGCTAAGATTCAGGTCACTCGGGATATGGATGCGGACCCCAATTCTCCTACTAGGATGGTGGAGCTCATGGGTACCCCGGAACAGATTGCCAAGGCTGAGCAGTTGATAACTGACGTTCTTTCTGAGGTGGTGCTTATTTGTCCTTGTGCTAACTGTGCCCTCTACCATTTTTGTGTGTGCGTGTGTTCAGTGCTAAATTATAATTTTGTGTGATATTAATATAGCCTGGGTGAACTTAAATTGGTAAAATTGAACCACGCTAAACAAGGTAAACTGAAATTATTACATACATATTTGTCAGTGAAAACTTGGGGTAAAGTTTCAGATTATCAAAACTCGATTTTGCTCCTACATGGTTTGTGGTTGACAAGTGTTTCTTTTTCTTTTTAATGTAAATTGCAGCTAGTTAATGCTCCTCTGGTAAGACCTTTTATATTTTTTCTTTGTCTAATCTTCAGCTAATTTTTATGAAGTGAAAGAAGCACTACTATTTTAAGTGAAGCTTCATGATTGACTGCAAAAAGAATTTTTCCAGTGGGTGTAACTTTAAAAAGAAATCAAATCTTACCTATCAAAAAAAGAAAAGAAAAAAAGAAATCAAATCTCTTGAAATTTGTGTATTCTTTTCTTATAAAAAATATATATTACTCCCAACTTTGTTTTGTTTTGTTTATTTTGATAAGTTGTACTTCTAACTTTGCATTACCATAAAGATTGAATGTGATTGTTTATATTATCTCTTCCTTTGCAATTATTGTATAATGTTTGGGCCAGGCTGAGGCAGGGGGCTCTGGCGTGGTTTCTCGAAGGCTGACTGGACAGTCTGGGGCTGATAAGTTTGTAATGAAAATCCCAAATAACAAGGTATACATAAGTTACTGTTTTTGCCAGCTCGAGCTGAAAGTTTTATTGGCATGTTTCAGGATATTATGTGATATGCACCTCATTTCAGGTTGGTCTAGTAATTGGCAAAGGAGGAGAAACAATTAAAAATATGCAAGCTAATACTGGAGCTCGTATTCAGGTTTCCTTTCAGAATATTTGTTCTATCTAAACTTGATTTTATGTATATTTTTTATAATTGTGGATTCAATTGGGGGGCAACCTGATTTTTTGATTGTATACCTTTTTTTTTTTCCTTGTGCAGGTGATACCATTGCATCTGCCCCCTGGTGATACATCGATTGAAAGGACATTACAGATTGATGGGACCAGTGAGCAAATTGAGACTGCTAAACAATTGGTCAATGAAGTCATCAGTGAGGTATGTTGGTTAATGCCAGTTTGCAGATCTGGCCTTGACTAGACTCTTGGCTTCTTATGTGCGTAATTAAAATTTTCTAGTGATGAAAAACTTTTCTTATGAGAAGAGAACATTCATTGCCCTTATTGATTTATATGTGTGCATAGTTTATGTTGCATCTTGAAAAAAAGAATTCTCATTGTGCACTCTGGATCTTGTTGCTTGGGTTTTTTAAGTATTGCTTTTTAATACTATTGCTTTGTGGTGCTCTGATAAAAGTATACTGTTAGATATCTGTTTCAATGGTGACAATTTTCAGGTCTTCATTTGGTTCATCTTTTTCTGTAGCAAGTATTTGTTATCAACAAGTTAGAATAGAGATCTTCATGTTGCACTGTTATTAGAAATGTTCTTTGATGCAGGACATAATGGTTCACTGTTTTTTGGTAGTGCCCTTTTGGATTTTTAATTCATTTTTCTTCATGTTATTATTTGCTGTGCCATTACCTGATATCTTGAGAATATAGTGCTCAAGTTTCAGCAGCACTCTTCTTTCAATTAATAGATTCATCATTTTGTCAAGTACATTCTTATTTCTTTCCTAAAAGTATCATTTGTCAACTTTGCTTTTCTTGTCCATATCCCGACTATGGTAGGTTCTGTTTGTTTTATTGTTTAATGGTTCTAGAGCTCGTGCTAAAGCTACCGGTCTTCATGTTGAAGAAAGGATTCTCATGAAGTTGTTAGTAATTTAGTTATCTATCAAATACTCTATAAATTGTTATACTGCTATATCATAGTGTGTTCTTCCCCTATTGCTCTTTTTGTTAAGAAAGAAATAGGTAATATTTACATTCTTATTTTTCATCCTCTATTAATCTTACTCTTAACTATATATTCAATACTTTTGGATCTTCATTAAGTGGCTATCTGGTTAATTTTCAAAGGATTGGATACAAAATTTAATGGGGCTGAGTGATAGTAGTACTGTCATATTATTTAGTTATTCGCTCTCTTTTGCATGTAATCTTTGGTACTTTTTTAGGCTACCTTTGATTGTACATTCAGGAGGTAGTTATTTTGCTATAAAATAGATTTCTTATCAAAAAAGGTAATGGATACAAGTATTTTATCATCAATTGCTCTTCTTCCCTTTATTGGACTTGTCAAATCCAGAATTTTGCTTCTGCTGCTGTTCTTGACAGCATGCATGGAGACCATACTTACGTGTCAGAAAAAACTTTGGAAGAGGAGCTGAGCCTCTGGAATATTAACTGCTTTGATAGGGATTTCTTCAACTGTGTATTGTTACTAATTTTTGAGTTAGGACTCCTGTAGCGTGGTTCGCAATGCTCAATATGCAGCTGGATGGCTCGTAATTTAGTTCTCTATCAAATAATCTTAATTGTTATACCACCATATCATAATGTGTTCTGCCCCTATTGCACTTTCTGTTAAGAGAGAAATAGGTAATATTTGCATTCGTAGTTTTCATCACCTCTATTAATGTTACTCTTAACTATATATTCGATACTTTTCTGGATCTTCATTAAGTGGCTATCTGGTTAAGTTTCTTATGATTGGATACATTTACTTTATCATCAATTGCTCTTTTTCCCTTTATTGGACTTGTCAAATCCAGAATTCTGTTTCTTCTGCTGTTCTTGATGGTATGCATGGAGACCATATTTTGTGTCAGAAGGAACTCTGGAAGAGGAGCTGAGCCTCTGTTTAATAACTGCTTTGACAGAGATTTCTTCAATTGTGTGTCGTTATTAGTTTTTGAGTTAGGATCCCTGTAGCACAGTAATTTGCAATGCTCTATATGCATTTGGATCTCTTACGGATTAAGTTCTGAATTTATATATAGTCTATGAACGTGCAGTGTGTTTTGACTTGTCTGCTCCTTGAATTTATCATATACTGCAGTTAGATTAATGTGTCTATGTTGATTTTGGTGGATGGTGGATGTATGAGATTGAGGGTTGAGCAGAGTTGAAATTTGATAGTTTGAACTGGCAGTCTCTCGTGAGAGTGTTTATTGTTGTCATTTCTAAGTGCTATGCAGATTTATTGGATAATTGGTTTCTGTCCGGCCCTCCATACTTGTTTTCTGTTTGGGTTATGGGCTCATGAAGGCTTCCTTAATTCCTATGATTTATATTGGTCCAAATCTACAATCATTCTTAGCTTATGTCCAAGTGAATAATTATTGGGATTATAGCTTGTTCAACCGTCAAATGTGCTTATTGATTCTGTAACTATGACTGATGTTGTTATTGGGAACTATTGTAGGGTTAGTGTGTATTGGAATTCTTTGTGTTGGTGTTCCCTCAGCATCACTCTGGTATGGTTCTAAAACCCAATTTCTGATATTATATTATGGAGTGAAGCTGCAAGTTTCTGTTGATGGAAATACAAGGTCATTGGGCTGAATTATTTGTCATTGGATGAGGACCTTAAGGATTATTGTGTTGATACTGTCTATTGCGATGAAGTTCCTTGTGATATTCTTGTTAGTACATTGCTCAACATTAACAACAATTAGAACACCCAGTTTACCTCATTTTAATGTCACATGCCCCCCTTTGTTTCTCTTGATTAGCTGAACAGTTTGATTTCATTCTGTCCTATGCATAGTTCTAATTTCTTACGTAGTCCTGATTTTTGTCACTGTTTTCAGTCAAAGTAGTCCTTTGACTGTTAGATTGTAATATATTATATTTTCTCAAGTATATTATAAATATTTTCCAGTTTTAAGAGAAGAATGACAAATGTATGTATACACAAACTTGGTAAGCTTCTTTAAGAGATCTATTTACTTGACCAATGTCTAGTTGGCTCAAAATTTTGACATTCTAGGTTTCCTGCACTCTTATTCTGATGCTTCTGTCTATTAATTATGATGCACAAATAGATATTATTGAAATATACTTTCTGGTTTTTACTTATGAACTTGTTGCCTCTTCATGGCAATGGAGTTCATGTCTCTTTTATGTAAAATCTTGTATAGTATTGTGGTTCTTTTCTTTTTGGTACCCATTCACTTCGAATAGGGAGAGGTTGGGCTTCTGCTGGAGTAACTCAATATCTCCTCAACCAGTACGGTATGTAGGCATTTATACCCCTTCTTAGTACAGTATGAAATCCAATAATCCTTGTATGGTCTTATTTGCTATCTGTGTTACTCTGCTGAATTTTTGGACCTTTTCCATTCTATGTTGTTTATATGTATATATGTATGCACATCCTGTGGTTTTTTGTATGCGCATATGTTCCTAGCATTTTGGAGAAGTTCGCCATGGTTATTTGTGGAAATAATTTTGTGCAGAATCGTGTTAGAAATCCTTCAATGGCTGGAGGGTACCCTCAGCAAGGTTACCAAGCACGACCTCCTACAGGCTGGGGCACACCTGGGGCTCCCCCCGTTCAACAAACAGGTTATGGCTATGTGCAGCCTGGAGCATATCCAGGTCCATCTCCCCAGTATAACATGTCTCAGCCTCCTTATTCAGGCTATCCTCCTCAACCTGCGTCTGGTGGATATGCCTCCAATTGGGACCAGTCAGCTGTCCCACCATCTCAACAGACTTCTCAGGGAGGTGGTAATGATTATTACAGTCAGCAGCCACCTTCACAGCAACAGCAAACCCCTGGTGGTCCTGCAGCTCCAGCAGATAACTCTGGTTATTATTATGGTCAACAACAACCTTCAAGCTATAATCAACAGGGACAGGGTTATACTCAAGATGGCTATGGAGGGTATCAGGCACAGCCTCAATCTGGATATGGCCAACCACCATCATATGATCAGCAGCAAGGGTATGCTTCTGCTCCTACCTATGGGAATGTGACTAATCCAACACAAGATGGGCACACTCCCTCCTATGGTTCCCAGGGGGATTCGACCCAGGCTCCACCTGTCCAGCCTTCTTCTGTGGGCCAGCAAGGATACACTAGTGGTCAACAGCCTAGCCTCAGTCCTGCAAGTTATCCAACTCAAGGAACAACACAACCAGGTTATGGTATTCCCCCAACTTCCCAAGCTGGCTATGGAAATCAACCACCAGCTCAGCCTGGATATGGACCTGGCTATGGAGCACCTCAAGCTCAGAAACCTCTTGCGAATCCCCCGGTTTATGGGCAGCCTACGCAGTCACCTGGTGGCACCCCTGGAGGTTATGGCCAGCCTGCCCCTGTGCAGCCAGGATATCCCCATTCTCAGCCGCCAGCTGCTAGTTATGCTCAGCCAGATTCTGGTTCGCAACGTGCCCCACCATCCAATTATGGTGCTGCAGCTGGTCAGCCAGGTTATGCAGCTCCACCTTATGGTGCACCACCTGTTAGCCAGCCAGGTTATGGACAGGCACCACTTCCATACAATGCTTATGGTGCTGCTTACTCACAGCCTCCGGTTTATTCTGCTGATGGTAGTGCTGGTGGGAACACCCGTGGGACCTATGACGCAGCACCTGCTTCTCAGACTGCTCAGCAGAGTGGAGTTGCCAAAACATCACCCCAGAGTTAATGATATCTGATAAGTAGAGTCCTTTTGGTAATTTGTTAAGGTTTTTTTTTTTTTTTTTGGTTATTCGTATGGGTAGGTCTAGTTAGGTCTTGTATTGTCAAAGTCATAGATCTAAGGCAAGGAATGGTCGGTTTTGGTGTTTTATCTGTTGGTATGATATTTTATACTTTATTTGTTCTAAATACTGATGCCAGCTTTTATTTCTAGTTATGTTATTTTAAATGCTGCGTGCTTTAAGTACCTTCAATCCAGCTCGTGTTTAGTTTTGGTGTGGATACTTTGGTTTGGCTGGCTCATTAATGGAGTTGCATTTGGTGCTCATCTTTTATAGGATTTTTAATTTTTAATGACAAACTTTACTCTATTCTCTCTCAATGCAAACTAGCCATAAATGTCTCAAAGTAATGTTGTGAAAAAGATCTCTCTCTCTCTACGAATAGTGGTTTTTCCTTTTATTGAAGATCCATGCAACATCTCCGGGGACTGTTTGTTAGAGAAATGCCTTTCTATGCTTTTCAACTAAATGCTGTGAAGGCCTGTGCACATGTTTTTACCTGCTCTATGGCATGCGGATTGAGTTAGATGGGGATCCAAATCTTATAAGATGGGATAATTTGTGTGCAGAGTTGGAACATGCGAAGTTGAGATCTTAGTTGAACGCCGGGACGTAGTCTTGGGTCTCTAGCAACGGATGTGATAGTCAAGGCAATTCTTATAGTTACCATGCAACATGATATAAGAATTGATTCAATTGAATTGAAAATTTTGAAGAACACGAAAGAAACACTTTTCATATTTATATTTTCAACCGTTTCGTTTCTGGGTTTTTTAACTAGACATTTTATAATTACAACCGTTTCATTTTTGGCTTCTTTCTGGGTTTTTTTATTATTATTTTATATCTAGACGTGGATTTTGATGTAAATAATAAATATCAACTAGTCATTATTCCGTGAATGACAGTAATGTTAAAACAAATGAGTTACTTACGTTAACATTAAAACAAATGAGTTATTGTCAAAAAATTACACTTTCATATTCATAGCCTTTATGATTAGAAAGACTTTTACTCAAATTTAGTTGAACTGAAGTGGATTGAAAATAAATTTGAGGTCTATACTTTTTTTAAAAATAAATTTGGATTTAGAAATTAGAATAGGTGCTCTCCGTTCAAATTGGTCTTTTCCTATTATCTAAGTGAATCAAAATGGGTCGAAGTGCTTGTACTTGGCTCGACTAGGTGTGCTCCCTAGTTCGAGTCCTGCTACCTGCACTTTGAAAAGAATTCCTGGGCCAGTGCTTTACTCCTTCGTGGGCCGACCCGGCACGAATAGTGATTAGTCTCTGGTTGAAAGCTTTGATGATACACTGTGGGAAACCAAAAAAAAAAAAAAAGGGTCGAAGTGGACCAAATTTGACCAAAATAGACTGAAGTGGACCGAATAGAACCAAATGACCAAAGTGGACTGAATAAGACCGAATTAGAATTAATAAGACTGAAGTGGACCAAATGGACCGAATAGAATCGAAGTGGACTGAACAGGATCGAATAAGACCGAATAGGACCAAAGAAGACCGAATAAGACCAAAGTGGATTGAATAGGACCGAATAAGAGCAAAGTGGACAGGATTGGCTGAATAGAACCGAATGGACTGTATCACAATTTATTTATTTATGTAACTTTTTTTGGAATTTGACTTCCTCAAAATTGAGTAAATAAGGTTTAAAGTAGAACTCCATTTCACCCATTTTGGTCTTATACTCTTATTCGATCCTATTCGGTCCACTTTGGTCTTATTCAATCCTATTTAGTTCACTTTGGTTTTATTTGGTCTATTAGAATAAAGTTTCGTTCCAAAGCAGCTTAGAGAAAAACCCTTCGAAATTTTCATATATATCTTTTTTTAGATATGAATTTTGAAAATCTAATGGTTGAATTACATGTTCCTTATATTCTTATTTTTTATACACAATTTTAAGTCATAAAAACTTAAAATTTTAATATTTATTTGATGGCATAGTAATTGATATTTGATTTTTTTAAATTTTTGCAAGTATAAAAAATATAATAAAAACATCCCACAATTAAGTTTTTAAAATTCAAGTTTAATATAAAAATATATAAAGAGTTTGAAAGGGTTCTTCCAAAAAGCAAAAATCACCTCCTAAAAGCAAGTTATTGTATAGCACGGACACGAGAAACATAGTTGTCCAGTGCTGTACTGCTATTACCACCAAACGACGCCGGTTTGCCCTCACCTCGAACATAAAAACAGTGTAAAAGACTGAGCTGAGCTGAGCAGAGCAGAGCAGCAGAGAGAGAAAGGGAGCGATGTTAGCAATAGGGAGCGCGATTCGAAGGATCCACACAACTGTAGATGCTCCACGCCTCACCAGATTCGCTCTTCATCCCCCTAAATCTGTATGTGTCACCGCTTTCTCTCTCTCGCTCTCTCGCTCTTCTTCAGCCTTAGTCCTAATTCATAATACATTGTATATTTCTCTGTCTTAAAGATTTACTCAATATTATTACAAAAAAATTTCATTGAAATTGGGAATCCCTGATATAAGTTAGTAGCTAGTTAATTTGTTTGTGATTATTTGATTTTTCCAATTTTTATTTTATTTTATTTGATTTATAAATTTTAGGTAGAGGTGGGATTTGCTGATGGTAGCATCTTTAATTTGTCAGCTGAATTTCTAAGAGTACACAGCCCAGCTGTTGACAGCAAGATCAGGTCTATTGGTGGTGAAAAGGTGATTGTTACAACAATATTTTCTCTCTAAAAGTATTGTTACTTTGTTGGTGGATTTTTCACTAAGGCCTCAAACAATGAGCTCATTTGTCTAGTTGGAAAAAACATATTTTCTCACTTTCAAATGAATTGATTATCGTGGTATATGTTTCGTGTTTATGATTTCAACTTGACATGAACCAGGTGATTTCTGGAAGGCGTCATGTGGGAATCATGTCTGCAGAGCCTGTAGGAAACTACGGGGTAAGGTACTGTAAGTTTAATTTAAGTTTGGGCATCATTGTTTAAATTTTGTTTCCAGAAATGTACCTGCGAACAAAATTTTTCACATTTGATGATGTGATACTGTTGTCATTTTGGTTGATGTTTCAGGATTGTTTTTGATGACTTGCATAAAACTGGGATATATTCGTGGGATTATTTTTATGAGCTTGGTAGCAACAAATTTACCCTCATGAGAAATTATATCAAAACATTAAAGAAGCATGGACTCACCCGGGATCCACGTAGAAGAAAATAGCGGACTTATGTCATATCATCCTAGCTTGTTCTTCAATTGACGTCATATCGTCTTATCTAGCAAGGTATCCACCATATCCACCATGCTGACAATTGTTATGTAACTAGACATCTGTATGCATATAAAAATTTACTGTGGTTGTTTTTTGATTTATTGATACAGATTGATTGCTGGAGACCTTAAAAGAGAATTAATCATTCTTGTTGACAATATAGGCTATCATCATGCACCTGTAGTGTAAATCAGTTGGCCTTCGAAACCTTAACTGATTTGTTGAGCTGTTTATATGTACTTCCAGATTATTTTACTTCCCTGATAATCTCTTCATAATATCTTGGATCGAAATAAATGAAAAGTGATTTAGAAAAATGGTTCAGCTGATTTATATACTAGTTTTGTACTAATCTCTTGGTTATCTATATGACAGGATTATACATAAATGGAATGTAACCTAACCATTGTATCACTTTTAATTTACATTGTCTTGTTAGGGCAACTGAATTATTTATTGGTTCCATCAATTTCTTAACGAATAAATCTAGGGACATACTCAATTTTGCATGTTGAAGTGGTTGACTATGAGTGGTGAACACTTTCTAGCCGCTATTATTTACATGGTCCTAGCACTGTTTTTTTTCCGCTACTCACAATTGATCACTTCAGTAAGTTGTAAAATTGAGTGTATCTGTAGTATTATTGTTTCTTAATTTAGGTGAAACAAGTTCATGCTGTGATGAATTAATTCTTTTTTTTTTTAATAGTAGATGAATTTATTCCATTACATGAATGTATCATAATAATTGCCATGTTGGGAAAATGAGACGTTTATGAAACTTATATGTGAAATGGATTGAAAGAGTATTTCACAGTTAAGATTATCTTATTTTCTGGAAATGACAGTGTATAAAGTACCAAATCATTTAAAATTTTAAATGATGTGAGACCACATACATTTTTTAATTTATAATATTTAATTTGAATCATGAACTAGATTCATTTCACATGGAGAGGATGTGAATAGATATATTGGGCAATTAAGATTTGTTATCCACTAGCAACCCATATACTTGTGTGGCAAGCACCAAGTTGATGGGTGCTAATTACATGTGCAAAGTGAGAGGTTCAATAGGAAAACCAAGATCCAAATATAATTTTTAGGAACAGCAATCATGAAGAAATGAAATGCAATTTGGAGTGTTACAGGAGGAGTGATAATTGTTAGAGTTGTATCAATTACTGTATAATTTTTGTAAGAAGATATTTAGGAAAATTAGAAAGCTACATACTCACCTAGAGAGTAAGATATACAATATGACACCCATGACCCAACTCAAATACCACATATCACTTTTAGAAGTTACTGATCCCTGAGAAATTAAAGTGCCTCTGGTGAGAATCAAAGAATCTAACGACTAGGTCTGTGAACCCCACAGGACTCGGTCCAAAATCCATAATCTTCATATATAGAATCATCCTGACTTTGGTTCAAGAACTGACAGTTTTCTAGCTTCAAATCTCTGTAGACAATGTTGGCAGTATGAAGAGCCTTTAACCCTTATACAATATAGAAATCATTTGCACAGTATGTAATTAAATTCGTTAAACTTCATTAAAACGCACAGACAAAAATTGACTTAAAAACAAATAATAGTAACAAAATGTTTAATTCACAACAAAAACTTATCTATATTTATATAATATCTAAAAGTTAAAGTGTTGCTATGCCCTTATTGAGCCACATCAAGGTAACATTTCAATCTATTTTGGTCAATTCGGTCCATTCGGTCTACTTTAGTCCATTTTGGTCCACTTCGGTCTAATTCAGTCTACTTTAGTTCATTCGGTCCACTTCAATACTAAAATATATTAGTAAATAATTAGTTAATTAATTATTTTGTTCAATTCTTTTATTTTTTATTTTTTATACAAGATAGAAATTTTACTCTAGCCTAATCTAATTGTATATGTGTGTGAAATTCCCTTTTGGATACTTGAACTCCGACCGTTACCCTCTATACCCCACGAGCACTTATACTTGTGAAGTGACTATCACGCTAATGGTGCGCGGTGGTCACTCTACAAGTATAAGTGCATTAAGTAATTTAAGCATTTTAAAAATTAATATTAATCAAACAATAAGTTCTTTTAAATAATGCATTTTATGAATGTTTTTATTAAAATTTTTAATGGTAAAAAAAACGTTTAAAAGATATTGTTTACTAACTAAAAAATTGTACAAAGTGACATGATTGGTTAATTTCACTTTCCTAATTATTTTTTAGCGATATTGTAGACTGTGTAGTTAATACAAATTTTATTATATATAAGTTTTACAAATAATATGTTATATACTATATAATAAAAGTTGGGTTTAGTCTTTAGAAACCTTAGTTGCGTCAAATGATTATAATTTATTTGTTCTTATTAGCTTCTTTGGATAAAGTAACAATAAGTTTTTTAATAAAACATGCAACTTAAGTTTTGTTAATATCAACTTATTTATTTATTGTTTTAGGATAAACATGCATCCTATTTCAATATTATTATTATTATTTTTTCATTCTTTTGGTATTGACGATCTCTTCATTTCTTTTCCTTATACCTTAGGTGTGACAATTTTATTCCTAATAATACACCACCTTTATTGTCAAGCTTACAGATAAGGATAATATCAAATAAAAGAAATAACTTAGATATTTGAAGCTAAAAACTAGGAGATATTATCTCTGTTTGATTTTCTATTTAAATTCACCTTATATTACCTGTACAATACCTATCTAATCTCTATTTTAAAAGAGATTAAACAGTTAGGCTACATTCCTTTTATGCATGGACCGAAATGGACAGTTAAAAGAAATTATTGTGAAGAAGTAAGCACAACTTTAAAAATAATTTTACATTTTTTTGTCACTTCACAACATCTTTAATTTTCTCATTAAGAAAATAATTTTTATATGCTCTTTGCACAGCAGTGAAATTAGAGAAGAGGAATTGGCTGCCACCTTTTTTTAGTTCCTCTTATCACCTCCTTTGTCTGTATGATATGCTTAAGGAATTGAGTAGCATAATCTGCAACTTTTTGAGCAAGCATATCCGGAGATGAACAAGTCAACCAAAGCCCAAGTTAAACCTCATTTCTGTTGTTCCACAACAGCCAGCTGAGACTAAAAAAATTCTCAAGATCCAGTTCATTTAACTGATCGAACATTCGGACAAAAGCATCAATGAAATTTATCAGAACAGGCAAAAGATCTTCTGAAAGACAATTGTAACTTCAGCAAATGCCTAATTTTTCAAGTTATCACGCACTTTTAATTCAAAAAATTCCATGAAAATCTGGGAAAATAGTAGAGATTAGGATTCATGTGTTAGTGGGGAGTTGGCTCACTGAATTAGTGCAACGTCTCTTTGTCTCACTGAATAATTTAAAACAATTCAAATGATAAATACAGAAGGATGAGAGCTCAGAATTATAAAGAAGACAGTTCACATACTAAAAAAGAGAGAGAGAGCTTGGACTTATATTGAAAGCAGATTCACATACTAAATACAACTCTCAAATCAGCTAAGTTCAGATTTCAATAATAAAAATTGAACACCAATTTCCCTAGGTCAATGTAATAGCTCAATAACACAAACAATTGAATAATAATAATAACATTCCAGTATATCTAAATGTATGAAATAAGCAATATTACAGAACATTTAGGTTATTGTATTGCAATCCAATAGAAGCAGTCACTTTCAGACACATCAAGATAAGTATGCACCCAGTCACTTTCTGAAAACATCTCCACACACAATAATCGTATTTACTTTGGATTTGAAATAGTTACCAGTTGTATGATCAATCCCAATGCCTCGTCGGAAGATTATGTACTAGAACGAAAAAGATGGATCACAAAGTTCTATGAGAGAGAAAGAGAGAGAATACCCTTGACTTCAAACAAGTATATAAGGTAAAAAAAGGAGAATGGTAATCCTTTACTACATTCATTACAACTACTGTGCCTCCAGTTATTTGGTGACCAACCATAGTGCATTTGCAATTACTCATAAAGAAACTTGCATTCAACAAAGAACTATATAGCCCTTTTTTTATTATTATAGAATTAAGTAAAAGTTTCCCTGAAAAAAAGAGGAGAGACCTCATGTACACATCAATAAGATTCTAATCACCAACATGCCAGACTTGATTGCATGACTTTCATCTGGTAGAGTGGTAGTAAGCTTTTATCTCCTAAAGATGACATTTGATACATCACAGCTTTTAATGTAGTTTGATATCATACAACAATTGAAATGATGAACTCCAAATCATTTCTTTGTGGAAATTCATAGAGTTACTTTATTTCAAAAGGTGGTTATTCATAGAGTTACTCTATAATGTAATGGGTCTCAATAGACATGCTAATACAATATTAAGATTTAGGCAAGATTGTGCAGAGAGAGCAACTTCAATCTCATCATCTGTTGTTATTTTGAAATTGCACTTATCCATCACCCGTATAGAAGGGAAATGTTGGAAAGTTAGATGAAAGCCAAGCGGACTCAAATTGTTATCATGCATGAAATGGTTCATTACTGGTACATAGACAACCTATTCTTTTTCAAATTATAAACAATAGTTTCAAATTCATCAATTTCTTTAGGAGTTAGGTTCTGTTGCTCCAATTTCTGGGCCCCATGGATTGGGTCAAATAAGGTGTAAAATTGCTGCAACATAACTAATCTGATTAAGAGTTCTGAAAATAGATAAAACTTTCGATTAATGAGGTCTTGAAAAAATGACAACACCATCATATCCTCAAACTGTAGAAGATACCAAGCTCGAATTGTGTTTCAATTCTTTGGCAGAGTTTTAAAACTTGGCTCGGTCAGAACTTTGTTCTGCACAACATAGGGAACTCAAATTTCAGTTATACCATAAATTGGATATCAAAAATTAATATTGGAAAAAAAAAAAATCAACTTGGCATGGATAAGAGAAGATATAATTGAATCTTGTTGCTCTTGGAATCATTTAGTGGTTTCCTATACAAAGGCATAATATAGTTTAAGTAAATAGCATCTACCTTAGCCCAATATTGTCATAAAAATCTTATTTCCCACGTTTTAAAAACATCTAAGAATCAATTTTGCAGCTCAAGAAAACCAGAAAATATTCATCCTTGGAAACTAAAAAGGGAGTTCAGGCATCAAAAAAACATAATAAGCCATTTTAATACGTCTAGATCAGTTGAACCCAATAGCCTGTTGCACTCGTTTTTTTTTTTTCCTTTTACTCCCTTAACTCATAACCATATCTAGCCAGATCATATAAAGGTTATTGTGTACAATAACTATTGACTCAAAAAATTTTTAACTGGTATAACAGACAAGACCCATTTATCAGAGGATTCAAAAAAAAAGAAAAAAAAAAAGCAATTAATTCCAGCAACCCACAAAAAAGATCACAACACCCATTAAAAGATTGTGATAAGCAATCCCATGCATACGAATATATTTATTTAAATATATGTAGGAACTCGAATTTTATGTAGGAAAGTGTTGAGGATATGTAGTAGATACTTAAGAGGTTGGCCAAGGTGCCTATAAGCTTTGGCTTCTAGATTGGAATCACTGGTTCCCGCTCCAACTGGAATCACCGGATACCAAAACATTGATTTTTCTCTTTAAAAAATAAAGTAGAATATATGTTTACATATAGAGAAGATTCAATGACAAAAATCAACAGTGTTCCTCTATTAACACTCCAAACAACATTACTTTCTCAGACACTGGCAAGGTAACAGGCACAAAAATTTAAGGGTGGGGGGGAACTGAGTTTGTGAATGAACTAATAAACTAATATATATTAACAAACTGTTGAAATAGAAGATCAATTGAAAGGCATAATTGCGTAAGCTGCTGATCTCAGAGAACTCTTTATGTGTCGTCATCATCAGAAAGAAAACTCTTGTATGGGACGTTCTCAAGCTCTATAATCACCTGCAATTAAGTCTCAGAGTAGTTTAGCCAAAAAAAAAAAGTTTTAAGCATTACTAGTTTGAAGCACAGTTTTACAGATATAAGCAACATAAGCTCACCATTTCCAAGATAGCATCAAGGAATAGCATTATCCTGTCTTGCCATAAGGACAAGCTCCTCAGTGGTGCTGCTAATGATGTCATTAGCCCATTTTAGCCCCATGCAGAAATATCGTCCAATGCTATTATGAATTTGAAATCAAGTGTCAAGTCAGAGAAGATTCACACAATAAAGCAACATTAAAATTAAACCCCCATAGGCAACAAAACGTATGTATCATTTCTTAGCCTTCCACATATAGTCTTTGAGAAACTATTACTGCAATCAATGAAATGCACAATTTGATAAACATTGGACTTAGAATGATGATTTTTTCATACCTAATAGGTGTAATAAACAGTCCCAATCATCCACCCAATCTTTTTTCAAGGTCTTTGTAAGATCATATAACTCAAAATGATGTAACAACAAATTGATTATTTTATTGAAAATTAAATATCCACTAAGTACACACAAGTTTGATGAGGGAATAAACTGTAGGGAGTCTCACCCCAGCAACAATCCCTAGCTGCTTACAGCTCTCACCAAATTACAAAAATCTTTACAGTTCATCCACATCAAAATTACAGCTCTCACCAAACTCTTCTTTTAATAGTTCCTCACACTGCAGATCGAGATCCTATTTCACATTAACAAAAGTTACATCAATAATGCCATAAAGAATCCACATCTTATATTCTACGATTATTGGGAAAATGACTAAAAAGGGGACAAAGAGCCCAAGGTGATACATGCTGGTCTTGTAGCTTTGCCCTGTTCCATCAATACAAAGAAAGAAATAATCACCTCTTTGACCTGCATGATCATAAATGAGGGGCTGTAAGAATATGAAAATGTGTAATTGCATATAAGATATTCCTCAATCAGGACTAATGCTCAAATAAAGAGATTCAAAATGTAAAAATGAGCATACAATAGTATCATGTAGCAATAGCAAGTCCCATTATAATGGCATCAATCTGTCTAACCTTGTTAGTTATGTCAAATATGAAATTAGTTCCTGCTCATCATATGCAAATCAACACTCAAAAATCAAAGCCTGAATTCATGTAAGTTCAGTCGACTAATTCCAAATATTTATCTCGATTACCATGATATACATTTTTCAGGTTCCCCCATACATTCTTTGTTTCCCTCAATGAATTGATACTTTTTTTTCAAGAATTTACAGCGATTAATCACACTCTTACTAGATTAAATATCAATACAGTTATTGGCACTCTTCTACACAATACTCACTTTTTAATCTGATATCATATCACTTTGACATTATCAACTTAATCTTCCACAACGTACCAGCAAACTATATCACAGTTCTGTCATCAAATATTCAAATGTTACCAAGATAGCAAAATATTTTCACAAATTAAGATGCATCAAAGAGGAAATACAAATGTAATTGCATGAGGAAATTTAACATAATTAGTCAGGTTCATATAAATTTGCATCATATCTGCAAGTAGTCATGAGAAAATTTCACTTACAAAGCAGTAATCTTGCATGTTCAGTTCTGAAAAATAAATTCTTGAATTTATATTCCTGTATGCCGCACCCCTCTTTGTACCCTTAGCATGTCTCCATCTCCTACTTTGAGTGATGTCACAGGGATTGCTTTCTTTTGATGCCTACTTTCTACAGAGCCTGAGCAGAAAATTTCAACTTTTTCAGATAATGGATACAACAATTATTTACATTTATAACTTCAAACTACAAGAAACCAGTTGCTATAGTCTTATACCTTGCTAGGGACAGACAAGGGCAACTGATTCTGCGTTCTGTAGAAGGATACTATAAATAGTTTGAGTATCTGGATCTCTCTGCAACAGACCAAGTTTAATATAAATTAAAAAATAAACTGTGAATTAGCATAAGCAACTAGCTCTATCAATAGAAGTGCAACTTCTGACCATGCACTTAAATTTGGCTGGTATTAGATATGAGCTCAATTTAAATGATAAGCAGTGGCAAACCAAGAATTTTTCCTCATCCTCAAATATGGCTGCTGTGTATGCTGTTTATCATGGACCTGAAGGCCTTAAATCCATTGCACAACGGGTTCATGGTCTTGCTGGGGCATTTTCACTTGGACTGAAGAAGCTTGGGACAGGGGAAGTTCAAGGCCTTCCTTCTTTGACACTGTGAAGGTTAAGGTTGCTGATGCACATGCAATTGCTGATGCTGCTTACAAGAGTGAAATAAATTTGAGAATTATAGACCAGAACACCATAAGTGTGATTTTGTAAGTAAACCAATTAGTTGGCTATAGGTCTATGTGATGAGATTAATTGGGTCTATATGCATTTCAGATAACTGTTTCTTTTGACGAGACAACCACCTTGGAGGATGTTGATAAACCTCTCAAAGTTTTCTATAATCATGATAAAATGATTAACATTTCTGGTTTTTTATTTTAATTTTAAGTTTTCTATAATGGTTGATTTATGATTATGATTTATGACAGACATGAGATTTAATTTTGTGTTCCATTTCCATGTTCCTTTAATTTATGATTTATGATTTTGATTACGATTATGTTCCTTTTCCATGATTATGCTTTCCATAAAATTTGAATGAAGTGTTACCTATGCTGTGATGTGCTTGCTAGTCTCTGGGAATTTTGCAATTGTGACTGTTAGATGAAGCATAAGGAATTTGCCATATTCAAAGGTTCTAGCAATGTCTTTGGATGATACACATTCAAACAAACAATTTGATTTAAGGAAAAAATAGAGGAAGAATTAAATCTTGCATGATTGTGGAAAACTTGTATAGAACTAGGCAACCGACCTTTCACAGAAGAATATGCATCTCATGACAGAACCAGCCTAGGCATCCTAAGTGTAACTTCCTCATAGTCTGGGCATGGAATTTGTTTTAGTTTACAAAGGGAAAATTACATTTTAGAACCCATAGTTTATGAAGTGTAAAAATTCAATTAATTTCAAACGTACTTCTTTTTTATATTGCTGATTTTTCACTTCTAAAGCCTAAAATCCTTTGGCCAAGTATGTTCTGTAATTGTCTCATCAAGTAACTCGCTCATATTCCAAGTGATATAAGAGAGAGGTTTTCTGCAACTTATGTCAACCTGTCAAGCAAGGTATTACCCATGATTGGTATGTTGTATATTTAATATTAATGAACTTTGACACTATTTTTAAAGTTATTCACTTTATGGAGGAGTTGGGCTTGAGACGGGCCATCTTTGAAGGAGACTCGTAGCTTGTTGTAAAAGCATTAGTGGGTGACTATCCAGACTGGTCTAGTATTGGACACATTGTAAAAGACTATAAGTCTTTAATGGGTTTGTTTCAAACCTGTTCTTTCTCTCATGTGAGACGGCAGAGCAATGGAATAGCTCATGCTTTAGCTAGGAGAGTTAGAAAGTCTTTCCCTTTAACCGTATGGATGGAATCTGTTCCACCAAACATTTCCTACCTAGTTTATGTTGATGTAACACTGTAATTTTTCACATTTTAATTAAGTGGATCCATATTTCTTCTCAAAAAAAAAAAGTTACAATATTTGCATTGAAATTTCAAGTTTCTTATGTTATAAATTTACTGTATCAACCAAGATAAACCAAATAAAAAACTTCTTAAGAAATTAGACATTGGCTTATTTGATTGGTGAAGATCCAAAGCTGCTGCTCACTTACGACTTGCTTCACTCGATTGCTCAGACCTTCTGTTAAGAGCTTTTGTGGTTATTTTGGTTATCTGATTCTTGTGTTTTCTAGCAGTCAAATAAAGTCAATTACAAGAGAATCTGATCTGGAATTGTGAATAATACTTGCCTACTATTGCTGATGGATACCATCGTTTGCTATCAAAAACTATACCCCAAGTCTCTTGGTTTCTAATCACCATCAGCGAATTCTGTATCTTTTTGTCAAAATTGATGTAATTGATGTCAACTAAGAACAAGATGATCATCAACATAACTTTGCTGACATTTTGCTCTAATTCTCATAGTATTTAATATTAAGTATGTCAAAAACATGCGAGAGAAACTGTTGCATCATTTCATGCTAGGTATGTGATTGGCTTATTTTAACACGATCTACAAATAGTACACATAAATGGAGAAGAGATGTTAGCAATAATATGTAATAACTGACTGAAGTAATACACCATTCAAGAGTGGATTTTAACAAGATCCTCAAAGTTTTCTTAGAATAAATTACAACAAGAGACTATCACACTCTTGCTCACTCTCTGTTTTTCCTTTCTGATTCCTTTTTCTTTTCTAAGTTTCATGTTTTTCCTCTTATCTTTCACTCATTTTCTTACTTCTTTTTCTCTTGTTTTATCTCTCGTGTTTTTCCTTCCTCCTCCTTCCGTCCTCTTTCATTGTGCATGGCTAAAGCCCTTTTGATACTGCCTGCCATGACGGGCTTTTACTGTTTCACCCCTTAACTGCTTTTGTCCTGGTATAGGTATCCTTCCCAAACCACTCACTGGTCTGTCGGCTGCCTAGCCATCACCACTTACCTGTGCTGGTCATGCCACATTTCATTCCCAAAAAAAAGAGTTTTATTTTGTTTTCTTCCTCTCCGTGGCATTCCCATCCGGATAAGGGTGGGCATTGTCTCTTACTATTCACTATGGTATGCACCTAGTGATTCCAGCTCATCTTTCCCTTTTTTGAATGGTATGTCATCCTAGCAGGACATTTCTCCCAAAAGAGCTTAAGCGGGAACCTCAAAATAGGCTTTCCCCTTCTCCCCACCGCCAGACCATACCCTTTCTTACCTCTGACCCATGGTCCACCACTCCTGTATTTTCTAGGTACAAATGAGTAGTGCCTGAGCCTTGTGCGTGCTCCACTTCCATGTGTGTCCATGGCTTGTCTACTGTTCATGCATTTGCCATGACTTGAGGGCTTGCCTGGCCTTTGCTGCACATTCTGCTACTCATTCTTGACCTCTTGCAGCGTAAATGAGTCACTGGGCTTTCATCTTTTATATCTTGCTTCCTTCCTGGGCTGGGTCTTGCTTGGGCATGATCCTTTCCTTCTTCAATCCAACCCTTACCCTTTTTGTGGTTTAGTTGACACTTTTGCCATGCCGCCCCGTCATTTCTACCATGTTATTATTTGATTTGTGCTTGTTGGGCCTCTTTTGTGCCTGTTGTACACTTTATATTAAATGGAACCTCCTCACAAATTCTCTATATCACCTTTGGTTTACTATATACTTCATCAATCACAACTTATCACGTATTCATTTTGACTATTAAGTTTTAATAAATTATTTAATTAATTGATTTATTTAATTTTCCTCCTAAGTAATTAACCTTCTAGAGCTAAAGTTTTAATGACTTCATTCATTTAGCCTATAACTTAAGTAGGGGTATGCATGAGTCGGGTTAAGGAGATTTTTTTACCTAACCCATCATGGTGGGTTAAAAAAAATTCAACCCAACCCAACCCACATGGGTCGAGTTCAACCCATGGGTTGGACAATTTTTTTATTTTTTTATTATTATTAAATTGAGCAAAAAAATACATATCACACCTGCCACCTAAGTTGATAAACAAAATATACATTAATATATGAACTAATATTCCAACTCAGTTATACATTAATATATAAACTAATATACATTAATATTGGCTTTTATATAGGATAGGAGGAAGATCTGGTTATTTAAAAAAATTTATTAATTATATAATATATTTTAAATATATGGGTGGGTCGGGTCGGGTTGCGGGTTTGAAATTTTATGATCCGAATCCAACCCGACTCGTTATCAAAGAAAATTTTGTAACGCAACCCAACCTACTAAGCCCTAAAAACCGACCCAATCTAGTGGCTTAGGTTGGGTCAAATCGTTTTGGTGGGTTGGCTGCACACACTTAAACTTAAGTAAAATTTTAATAAAATTTTTAATTTCTATTATCTATTTATATTCAATAATAAATAATTTTATTTCCTTAGTATTTAACTTTTATTCTTGTGTGAGAAGGTGAGATTTTCCCATGTGAAACGCATTATTTGAGAACTCTTTCATTTAACATTCAACCTTATCTTTTAATTAGTGTTACACATTACTCTTCTTTGAATGGTCTACCTAAATAATTAATGTTCTACTTAATCAAGGTTCTAATGAATTATTTAATTTACCAAAAAAAAAAAAATTTATTTAATTATTATTATTTATATATAATTTTATATTCAACAACAAATAATTTTTTTATAGTATTTAACTTTTATTACGTGTGGCAACATGCAGTTGTACCACATGGTACGTTTAAAAAATATATATTTATTTATCTATCCTTCCACTTCTTTTTTTTTTTTTTTTTTTGCAATTAGCTAAACTGGGCCCACTATGGGCCTGCTTTATTTGGGTTTGATTTGACCCAATATTTCTAACATTTTCATCTTGAACGGACAAATTTATTTTTTTATATAAAATAAAAATTTTATTATAGTCTAATTTAAATATATATGTGAGTGAAATTCTCTATTAGAGACTTAAATCCTGACTCTTATCCTCCACATCCCACAAGTATTTATACTTGTAAAATGATCACTGCACCAATAGTTCATGATGGTTGAATAGACAATTAGACACAACACAAAAATATAATTAAAATTTTTTATAATTAATCATGTTGTTGATGTGCGTCACGTGCCACTAATCACCATGTAAGTTTGTAAATATTTTTGTTTTGCACTAAAATTAGTAGAAATCTTAATAATTATTATATTTTTCTTGAAATAATTATGTGGAAGGATTTTAGTGGCAAGTAGTGGGACAATGCAGGGACGAAGCCGCAGAGAAAAGCAAAATCCCCAAAAAACCTCGCGAAGCGGAACTTCACTACTGAGAATTAGACTATACTCTCTATACAGCTTAAAACTCTTCTCTCTCTCTCTCTCTCTCTCTTTGAAAACGACGAACAAAGTTGTAGGGTACATATTCTGATAAGCCTTACTATATCTACGATCTGCTAATTTTCCTCTAATGCACTATTCCTTGCTTAATTACTTGATAGTATTTCTCTAATATTCTCTGCAAATCTAGGGTTTCTTATAACTTAGTTTTATCTCTCTCTTTCTCTCTCTCTCTCACGCATTGATTTGTACCTAGGGTTGCATTTGTGCCTTGTATATTGATTCATATTTCCTAAACAATAATATCATCAAAATGGCTTATTGGCACCAAATGTGTAAATTTCTCAGTGTATAATTCCTGCTATGTGATACTCATTATGATTGAAATAGCTTGTAGACTGTGTGTTCGAGTTAACTCAATTGGTAAAGTCTCCTGTTGTTTGGTTCGTGGAGTTTCAACGAGATTTCTATTACATTCCAGGAGTTTATCAGTATTTTGACGGCTATATTAAAATAAATGTATATTTGGAGAAGGAAATAATTAATCATTTTGATAGAGAGCACCTTTTCCGCCTTTGTGGGAATTGGGGTATGCGTGTGTGTGTATATATATATTATAGGTTCAGTACTTTAGGTGACGTACCTTAGGTTCTCCAATTGTATTTATACACATGGTGGCATTAACCAATGCAGCAGAAACAGTATATTCTTTCCCGATGACAAGTAAATTCAATGTCATGTGTTTGAATTTAATCGGGGAACTTAAGGTACAACACCTAACAAGGGCGGCCCTAGACATTTTGGGGCCTAAGGCGAGAATTAGAAATATATGTGTATGTGTATGTGTATGAGTGTGTATGTGTATGTGTATGTGTATGTTTATGTGTGTGTATGTGTATGTTTATGTTTATGTTTATGTGTATGTGTATGTGTGTTTATGTTTATATTCATTTATATTTATGTATGTTTATATATGTGTGTATGTTTATGTATGTGTATGTGTATGAGTGTGTATGTACGTGTGTATGTTTATGTATGTGTGTATGTTTATATATATTTATATTTATAAACATAAATATAAACATAAACACATATTTACATAAACATACATAAACACAAACAAACATACACAAAAACAAACAAATATAAACACACATACACATAAACACGCATAAACAAACATAAACAAAAACAAACAAATATAAACACACATACACATAAACACACACACATAAACATAAACATACATAGACATAAACACACATACAGACTGAAAAAAATTAAACCTTCATATAGATTAGAAAAAATTACAAATTAACACCAATCTTCAAACAATTTCATTAGTTACTTTAGTGTGCTAAATCGAGCCTTTATGTGTGTTTATGTTTATATTTAAGTTTATGTGTGTGTATGTTTACGTTTATTTGAGTTTATACGTGTTTTTGTGTATGTGTGTTTGTGTTTATGTTTATGTATATGTATATTTATGTGTATGTGTGTATATGTTTATGTGTATTTGTATGTGTATGTATATGTGTATGTGTATGTTTATGTATGTGTGTGTATGTGTGCTTATGTATGTGTATGTGTATGTGTTTATGCGTGCTTATATTTATGTATGTTTATGTGTATGTGTATGTGTTTATGCGTGCTTATGTATGTGTATGTGTATGTGTATGTGTATGTGTATGTGTATTTGTATGTGTATGTGTATTTGTAGATCTCTTTGTCTTTTTCAGATTCAGGTACAATACCCTGATGCAATTATAATTAATGGCTGAGATTAAAAGTTGAAAAAACAACTTTCAATCTCAACCATTAAATAAAATATATTAAAGGAGAGTTAAAAAGTTTAAAAAAAAAAAGAGTAAAAAATGTATAAAAAAATACCTGCTATGCACCTGATCTCAGTTCGTCTTTCTTCTCTCATTATTTTTCTTTTCTTCTTTTTTATGTGGTGCTTTGTTCTTCTTCCTTTTATTTCTCTTTATACGTCGTCTAGACTGACAGGAGAGGAGCGAGCGAAAGCCACGTCAAGAAAGGAAATCGAAGATTGTGCTGCCGAGCCAAAAACTATGAAAATCTCTTCCTCTCAACTCAAACGATCCATTTAGGTGAAATTGTGGCTCACGAGACTTCACCAGATTATGGTGTGTGATTTTTGTTTATTTATTTATTTGTTTGATTAATTTGGATTTAAAATTAGTTCAACAAGATAATTCTTCTTCTAAAATATAATAACAAAACCAATATATGTTTTTTTAATAGTGGGTTCACTTTCAGTATTTTCATTTTGTGATTTTGGTTGTTTTGTGGGTTTTGTGTTTTGATTTCGGTGGGTGTGATTTGATTTGTGATTTGGTGGGCTTTTGGGTTTTTGTTGCGATTTGATTTTGGTTGGGTTTTGGCCGTGGTGGTGGTCGTGATTTGATTTTGGCTAGGTTTCAGTAGTGATGCATGATTAGAGGTGATGAGCTTAAAAAGCTCTGGCCATGGAGGTTTAGAAGGAGAGCTTGATGATCAGCCATGGAGCACGGTGTGACGTGGGTTGAGGCAGAGAGAGGATGAGAGGGAAATAGGGGTGGCCCTAGGCATTTTGGGTCCTAAGGTGAGAACTAAAAATTGGGCATTTTTTTATACTTATATGTTAATTAAATTAATGTTTATTTAATATTTTTATATTATATTTTTCATAATTATTTTCATTTTCTTCTAAATTATTTTGGTGAATTTTTTGCTCATTTGTGATATTTTCATCTAAATTTTGTGTTATATTTTGTTTATTATTAATAACAAATTTATCCATTGATCCTTTTTGAGACTCAATTAATTTTTCTTCTTTTTTTAAGTTTTTCATATCCAAATATATATTTTCTAGTAAACACTTCTAATCAAACAATATATTTATAAAGACTAAAATAAAAAAATAACTTTCAAGTGTAGAGCAAATGAGAAATAAAACTTGATTTATATAAAAAGTATTGTTGTAGTTTCACTGAACAATAACAAGTTTTTAGCAATCTCAAGCTACATAAATTGAAAAAAAAAAAAAAAGCACAAGCATAACAAAAATTTAAGCACAGCCATAACACTGACACAAGACTTATTAATAAGGCCCACCCACCAAAAAATAAAAAAATAAAAAATAAACAAACAAACAAAAAACAAATCCTATTTATAACTAAAAAAAAAAAATGCAGACTTTAAAAAATAAAAAAATAACAAAAAAAAAAAAAAAAAAAAAAAAAAACCTTGAAGGCCCAAACTTAACACCCAGTCCAGGGAGGGTCCAGGCAGCCATAATGATAAACTGATAAGTGATAAACAAAGTTACAAAACCAGCCAGGGAGGGCCCAAACAAACAAAGTTATCTTCTTAAGTTCTTAACAAATAAAATGCAGTGCCCTGTGCCCTGTGCCCAAATATTTATAATTTTATACCTGATTCCTTCCTGAACCTCAGAACCTGATACGGTGAGGTGAGCAGTTGAGACTTGAGAGAGGCGGAGAGCAGAGAATCAGAGAGAGGCTGAGGCGGTTCAGCTGGAGACTAGAGAGAGGCGGAGAGCAGAGACTAGAGAGAAAGGTAAAATTTTTAGGGTTTTGAGTGGATTTATTTGTTTTGATTTGTGATTGTTTTGTGGTTAATCTCTTAGATCGGATTTGTAGTTTATCTGGTTGATTTTTGGTCAATGATTTTGTTTAGAACCAATGTTTAATAGGATTTACCAAAATTTTTTGTTTTTTTTTTGGTTAAAAGGATGTGCCAGATTATTTTTGTAATTCATTTGAAATATATATTTTTTTTCCTCTACTACCCGGTTGGTTCTTTTCTAAAATTTTGGGGCCCCCTTCCACTTGGGGGCCTTAGGCAATTGCCTAACTCGCCTAAGGGAAGGGCCGGCCCTGACACCTAAGGAACTTCACCCAAGTTTTGTCTTTTGTGTGTGTGTGTGTGTGTTCATTTAGCAGATGAGATTTGGCTCAAATCGCTCTTCCTCCTCTCACAATAATGGGTGAATGGTAAGGTCGCGAGTGCAAAACTTACTGGGTGGGTGTATAGCTTTATAGCTTGCCAATAAAAAATAAAAAATTATATTCCTTTTTATAAGGCTTGACGTTGTGATCATTTTAGTTGTATTCCTTTTAAAGTGAGCGAGGTAGCCAACGTGGCAGTGTTGTAGCCAAGTTCTAGGAAACACATTACACACGTCGACTTGTGGAGTTAGGTGAGAGAGTTTGGACTTTGGACTTTGAAGTTTCTTTTCTTTTATTCTCTGCTCTGCTCTTTTTTGACTTTTTCAAATTGGGCCATTTATACCTTTCAGCTAACTCTTGAAAATGAAAATCATTTCCTAACAGTTCAATTCCTTTTCCCACCTCTTCTTATTATTATATAATAACGCGTTCTTTCTTTCTTTCTTTCTCAGTTTATCATCATTTCTTAAAAGGATTCGAAAAACGTTTCGGGTTTTTTTTTTTTCTTTAGGGTTTCGAAGCCATGTCCGCCACGTCATACTCTGGAGTCCTTTCCCAAACAAAGCTCCTCGGATCCAATCTCAACTGTTCCACTCATAGAAGATTTCCAACGTAAGCTTCCTGTCATGTTTTTTTATTCCAACAATTTTGGTGATCCATTGTTTGTTGAAATTACTGTGAATTTGTATGCTTGTAAATTGACTATTCATGCTGAGAAATAAAAATTTGTATGAATTTAATGCCTATGATTTTCACATAATGTTCCTTTATTTCGTTGTTGTAAAAGTATTTGTAAGAAACTTCATTGATCATATTGTGTTATTTGGGATACATTTGTGCATTCTTGAAATTGTGAGATTGCTGGGCTACATTTGTAAATGGTTTGACAATTAAGTCTAGGGACACGAAAATTTTGACAGTTGTTAACGTAGCTTGTTGTGATTGGTGGATAATAAAACTGGTGGTGGTCGTTGTGGACTCAGTAAAAAGTGATGTTGTTCCAATCACAACTTAACACCTTAACAAATTTTGGAAAAATGTTATGAGAAAAAAGTTCTTTGGAAGATCAGAGCACTGCTAGAGCAAATTGTGCACATTGAGTTTTGTAATGGTTGTGTGAGTCGAGTGATTCTACTCATTGAGTAAGTTTGTCAAATTTTCTTGATAGTTCATTTACTAAAAAGCTAAGTCTCAACTAAGTTTACTTGTTGGCAGGTCATGTCGTTTATCTGAAAGAATATCTACATCTCGGGTGTTTTTGAGTTCATGTTCTAGCACGAGTGATAAAAGAAATGGCATGCTTGGGAGATCACATCATTGCAACCCCATTGAGAAGAGAAACCCAGTGGGGCAAACGTTTTGCTCTGTGGGAGTATGCACGCACCGAGGAGTTGATGTTGAATCTAATTCACATGCCACAGAAGAGAGGGTTGGAGTGCTGCTTCTGAATCTAGGAGGACCAGATACACTAGATGACGTTCAACCATTTTTGTTCAATCTATTCGCAGATCCGGTATATTAGTCAATTGTTTCAGCCTTGCATAATATTATGTCAGCATTGTTGGGTCATGGTGTCTTAGCTCCATAATAATATGTTTTGTGCTTTGAATCAGGATATCATTCGTCTCCCAAGGTTGTTTCGGTTTCTCCAAAAACCATTGGCAAAGTTAATTTCTGTTTTTCGGGCTCCCAAAAGTAAAGAAGGCTATGCTTCTATAGGAGGTGGCTCTCCTTTGCGTAAAATAACAGATGAACAGGTACAAAGCATGTCTTGTCAAAATGCATGTGTTATTCTTGTTTCATCATTATTGTTGATAGTATGTGTTGTTTTGGAGTTTTCTCTTGGGCTTGCATAGTTCTGATTTTAAGTATAAATTATTTATGATTCTTGTTACTTGTTGCAGGCAGATGCACTTAAAATCGCTTTGGAAGCAAAGAACATGCCAGTAAATGTCTATGTTGGAATGCGGTATTGGTACCCATTCACTGAGGAAGCAATTCAGCAAGTGAGCACTTTATTTCTGTAGAGGAATTATTAACGTTTGGGTGATTTTAAGACATTTAAGAGGTCTTGCGGCCATGTGTTTAGTTATATTTAAAAATAAAAACAAAAACCATGTTTCTGTAAGTGTGTCTTGCTTGTCACAAGAATTGAAAAAGATATCCTTAACATTGTTCTTAAGGTAATCAATTTTGTGTTCCCATTTATCTTCCAATTGGTTGAGTCCAATGGTTGAAGTTTTTCTTATCGTCTGTGGCAGATCAAGAGAGACAGGATAACCAGGCTTGTTGTGCTGCCTCTATATCCCCAGTTCTCCATCTCTACAACTGGGTCAAGCATCCGTGTAATGCAGAATATTTTTAGGTGATAATCTTCTCAGTTTGTGAACTCCATTTTTAAGCATTTAATTAAACATTATGTCCACCTTTATCAACAATCTTTTTGAAGTCTGAATGAGAGTCATCTGTCAGGGAAGATGCCTATCTATCACGGCTGCCTGTTTCTATTATAAAGTCCTGGTATCAACGAGAAGGTTACATCAAGTCAATGGCTGACCTGATTGAGAAGGAATTAACAATTTTTTCTAAGCCTGAGGAGGTGGGTTTAATTTCCACACTAACTGATTTGACGCGGCTCTTTTGATTTGTGTGTGTGTGTGTGTGTGTGTGTGTGTGAAAAATCTATTTGTATGGTCAGTTGATGAATTTTACTGCTGCGGGAACTGTTGCTTATTGATTTGTGGTATTTCAGGTTATGATTTTCTTCAGTGCTCATGGAGTGCCAGTTAGCTATGTTGAGAATGCTGGAGATCCATACAAAGATCAAATGGAGGAGTGCATCTACTTAATAATGCAAGAGTTGAAAGCTAGAGGAACTTTCAATGAACATACTCTTGCTTTCCAGGTTGGTTGTAGAATTTAAGCTCTAATGTTTTTAGCCTCAAAGTTCCTTCTTTACTTTGTTCATTACCACATTTTGAGTTGCTATCTTTACACTCAACTAGAAGATTCCCATTCCGCATCACTGGACTCAGATTTTCCTTTTTTAATTCCTTATATCCTTGACTTATTTTCTTTCCCTTTTCTTTTCTCCCTCTTTGTTGTTTTGGATCAGAGCCGTGTTGGTCCTGTACAGTGGCTGAAGCCTTACACTGACGAAGTTCTTGTTGAGCTTGGCCAGAAAGGTGTGAAGAGTCTTCTAGCTGTTCCAGTGAGGTACAGTCTTAATGTTTAAAGTAGAATTGTTTGGTTTTTTTGAATTTTAGTCCTTGCTGATTCTTGGAAATGTTCTGTGATCACAGTATCCTGATGTGATCAAGTGCTAGTTTTTTAATTAAACACTAAAGTCTATCACAGATAGCATTTGGTTTCTGGAGGATAATTAGTAATTACCATTATTTGTTGCTTTAGCTTTAAATATTATTTCCACTTTAAATGAGGAGTTAATTGCAAAAGGTGTGGATCTTTCTGCATTATCTGACTCAAGCTTCCTATTGGAGCTAACTTTGGTATTTGACCTTGAATAAGCATTTAAATTGCCTGAGTATTTACTTTTGCCGGTGCACTTTCATCATTCTTAGCTCTGATAATTATGTTGATCTCCACGTGAGCCATGAAAAAGTTTAACTTAATTGGATGTCTATTTATATCCCAGCTTCGTGAGTGAGCACATAGAAACTCTGGAAGAGATTGATATGGAGTATAAGGAGTTGGCCCTTGAATCTGGGATTGAGAACTGGGGCCGTGTCCCTGCCCTCGGATGCACTTCTTCTTTCATCATGGATCTGGCAGATGCTGTTATAGAAGCTCTACCATCAGCAACAGCCATGTCAACCTCAAGGAACACCTCTGAAGCAGTTGATCAGGACCCAATGATATATGTCATTAAAATGTTCTTCGGTTCCATCTTGGCATTTGTCTTGCTTTTGTCTCCAAAAATGTTGGTGGCATTTAGGAACAAACTCTTTTGAAGGAGATCAAAATACTGGAATTGCTTCCATATTTTGTAGATGCTGCATGTAAAGAGAATAGAAGTCAAAACGTGGCAGAACTTATTTGAATTTCTGAGACATTCTATTTGTTTACATTTTCACCTTTTCTCCAAAGGTATACTACAATCTACAAAGAACAGAGAGAATTCCTTTAAGTGAAGTTTTGCAAGATTGTTTGATCCGTCATAACTTACTTCCAATTTGTTTTTCAAGTTCTATACATGGAAAGCATGGATATATATTGCAGAGTTCTTGCCAATTTTAAGGTCTAATGTAACGCATGGCTGTGGAGAATCAACATTCTTGATGTAAGGACATTTCAGGTTAATTATTTAATTTATTCTCGATGACTCCTTGTATTGGTAACTGCATATTCAGCTGGCTTATGCTGTGGCATTGTGACATACTGACATGCCACTCCACAAAATGCCATTCTTTAGCACGGTTCATTCAACATCAGAAAATATTGTTTCAATAAGGCACATTCATATGGAACCTCACCAAGTTCTTGCTGACTATGATGGTTTTCTCTCAGGCGCAATTAGAAATCTATGGTTTTATTTGAAGCCAAGAATATACATCTAGATTATTTTTATAATGCAAAAATAAACGCACATTAAAATCTGCTGGTTCCAGTTGATCCCCATGACAACAAAAAATAGTAGCATTTTAAATTTTTGGAAAAAGAAAACTAAGTACAAATTTAGCCATATTTCACGACACTCTCACTAGCTGGAAAAAGATAACAAGTACAAATTTAACCATATTTCACGACAATCTCACTAACCAAGCGTTATGTCTTACTTACAACGGACCCTGTACTGTATTGGATTATAATAATGTCATACTTGAGAAACAAAATAGGTTTATTTTGACATTTATGGACCTTAATATGTGAGGTAAATGGAGTCAGGAAATCAAGAAAACTAGTTCTATATCAAAAACTCTTATTCGGACCCAAATGAACCAGATACATCAAAACTGACCATGATTTTTCTGCCAAGATTTTGACCTTGGTTGGATGATCATTAGCATTTATATAAACAGGCATTCCTTTCAAAAACATAAAACCTGTCTAGATAAAGGCAAACACTCCCCTGAAACCCCACCTAATCCAAACCCCCAGAATAAATTCCCTTTAAAAAGGTCATGCATTGGTTCAACTTACAATGGAGCTTATGCATAGAGAAAAAACAAAAAGATAGATGGAAATGCAAATTAGAAGATTATTGAGGCTAATGAATTTGTTACAGTTTTCATATTCTCGCATGATAACACTGTAACATGTATGCTGTAGTCACTTGACAGAAGAGGATAGTTATTAGAACAAAAAGACTAAATGATGAGAAGCTCAATCAATTCAACTTCAGAGGCAGTTTGTCCTGATGCGTCACTTAAACATGGTAGCCTGTGATTGTAAATCCTCGACCTACAATCTCACCAGCACAGAACCAGGCAAAGCATTCTAGCCCAAACAAAGCAGCAATGCCAGCATCCTCAACCTTAAGCTCGTGCTTATTCTTCCACAGCTGCTTGACAGAATCAAGCTCCTTCCAGAATGCTTCTTGGCGCCCAGGAAGACTAACACAAACAAATTGATAAATTGATTATATATTACAGAATAAGCCCACTCTAGAATGCATGCACTTTTTAATTGGAAACACCCTAGAGATGTATGAATAGCAACATCCACATTATCTCATTCTAGCAGTAATCGAAACACTCATATGAAGCAACATTAAACAAATTTGTCAAAGAGAAAAGCACAGCGTAACAACAGAGAAAAACAAGAATACGGTTGGCATCTAGCAAAATGCGTAAAATGTTATGTTCTGTCACATAAGCTATAGTCCTGCTTCAACAAGGAAGAAGGTACCACAATTCTAAAATTCCAACGTAGTAGAACAACAATAATTGGGAAGCTGCAACTAGTTTTTGTCACAAATGCTATGGTTCTAAGACTGACATTTAGGAGGATAAGAAAAGTATTAGCACTACATGTTAAAAACAATCACCATATTCAAAGGTAGTCAAAGTGATGAAGATGAACTCCATATCATGAATCAAATGTGATACGGAGATTAAAGATACTCATCTACACATTTCACATTAAGATGAGAAGTATAATTAAAACGTCCACAATATTTTGTTCTTAAATCAATCGACATCTGGTATTAGGCTGGAGAATGTATTAGAGGTCAATTATAGATAATTCATGAGGACTGTAAGTATGCAAACACATCTTTTGTTTTCATAATTAAAGAAAACACACATATCAACCACATCAGTGGAACCAGCCACAAAGGATGATATCTACTATCTCATGATCTACATCCTCTTTCCATAAATGACTGCTAATTTAAACAATAGGACTCATTATCCCTTGCTTTGTCTACTGTTAGTCTCCTCATCGTAAGAATACATCATATCTCCACTCCAGTGAGCCTTAGTTCAAATGACACTTCCTCTCCCCAGAAGAACAGGATGGGTGAGATAGGGTTCAAGACCCACTGGGCGTGTAACTTACAAATGAGAGAGATTACTTGATATCCCGCAAATAAAACAACTGACAATTCCTTATCAAACAAGACTGGTAAACAGACATATCAAAGCATTACTAAGAACAAGAATCATCACTTAGAGCTGCCTTCTCATTAACCTGATATTCCACTACTTGCAGTACACTTTTTGTCAATTACATGGCTTTTGTTTTAGGCAAACTTGAAATTTAGGAATCAAACTTAAACTGGGAAAGCTAGAATATGAATCGGATAAAGTGACTGACCTGGCAAGGCGAGTAGAAAACAATTGTTTTGACAAAAGGTTGCATTTCTCAACAGTGGGTGGTTCTTGAATGTACTGCTTGTTTCGCTCCAATAGCTGCTTGTAGTATGCACATCCGTGCTTGGTCACAAACTGTGAAGCCTGAGCAGCCTTGGATTGCAATTGAACCAGCTTGGATGCCATCAACTCCCCAAACTAAAAATTTCTACAAAAAATTGATAAATTTAGGCATCTTAAAAATTAAAACCCAACATCTCACCTCATAATGGATAAGACATTATTTTTGTCAATGAAAATGTATTCAAAATTCAAATACTTTCTTATTGATCTAAATTTGACAAGCTAAACTTAAACAAAAATTCCCCATAACTTTGTATAGAGAAAAAAAAAAATGATCACAACGTCAAGCCTTATAAAAAGGAATATAATTTTTTATTTTTTATTGGCAAGCTATAAAGTTATACACCCACCCAGTAAGTTTTGCACTCGAGACCTTACCATTCACCCATTATTGTGAGAGGAGGAAGAGCGATTTGAGCCAAATCTCATCTGCTAAATGAACACACACACACACACACAAAAGACAAAACTTGGGTGAAGTTCCTTAGGTGTCAGGGCCGGCCCTTCCCTTAGGCGAGTTAGGCAATTGCCTAAGGCCCCCAAGTGGAAGGGGGCCCCAAAATTTTAGAAAAGAACCAACCGGGTAGTAGAGGAAAAAAAATATATATTTCAAATGAATTACAAAAATAATCTGGCACATCCTTTTAACCAAAAAAAAAAACAAAAATTTTGGTAAATCCTATTAAACATTGGTTCTAAACAAAATCATTGACCAAAAATCAACCAGATAAACTACAAATCCGATCTAAGAGATTAACCACAAAACAATCACAAATCAAAACAAATAAATCCACTCAAAACCCTAAAAATTTTACCTTTCTCTCTAGTCTCTGCTCTCCGCCTCTCTCTAGTCTCCAGCTGAACCGCCTCAGCCTCTCTCTGATTCTCTGCTCTCCGCCTCTCTCAAGTCTCAACTGCTCACCTCACCGTATCAGGTTCTGAGGTTCAGGAAGGAATCAGGTATAAAATTATAAATATTTGGGCACAGGGCACAGGGCACTGCATTTTATTTGTTAAGAACTTAAGAAGATAACTTTGTTTGTTTGGGCCCTCCCTGGCTGGTTTTGTAACTTTGTTTATCACTTATCAGTTTATCATTATGGCTGCCTGGACCCTCCCTGGACTGGGTGTTAAGTTTGGGCCTTCAAGGTTTTTTTTTTTTTTTTTTTTTTTTTTTTTTTTTTTTTTTTTAATATTATTATTATTTTTTAAAGTCTGCATTTTTTTTTTTTTAGTTATAGATAGGATTTGTTTTTTGTTTGTTTGTTTATTTTTTATTTTTTATTTTTTTGGTGGGTGGACCTTATTAATAAGTCTTGTGTCAGTGTTATGGCTGTGCTTAAATTTTTGTTATGCTTGTGCTTTTTTTTTTTTTTCAATTTATGTAGCTTGAGATTGCTAAAAACTTGTTATTGTTCAGTGAAACTACAACAATACTTTTTATATAAATCAAGTTCTATTTCTCATTTGCTCTACACTTGAAAGTTATTTTTTTATTTTAGTCTTTATAAATATATTGTTTGATTAGAAATGTTTACTAGAAAATATATATTTAGATATGAAAAACTTAAAAAAAGAAGAAAAATTAATTGAGTCTCAAAAAGGATCAATGGATAAATTTGTTATTAATAATAAACAAAATATAACACAAAATTTAGATGAAAATATCACAAATGAGCAAAAAATTCACCAAAATAATTTAGAAGAAGATGATGTTCAATTTTGCAATACAACAAATCTTGATAATGAACTTCAAAATAATTTAGAAGAAGATGATGTTCAATTTTGCAATACAACAAATCTTGATAATGAACTTCAAAATAATTTAGAAGAAAATGAAAATAATTATGAAAAATATAATATAAAAATATTAAATAAACATTAATTTAATTAACATATAAGTATAAAAAAATGCCCAATTTTTAGTTCTCACCTTAGGACCCAAAATGCCTAGGGCCACCCCTATTTCCCTCTCATCCTCTCTCTGCCTCAACCCACGTCACACCGTGCTCCATGGCTGATCACCAAGCTCTCCTTCTAAACCTCCATGGCCAGAGCTTTTTAAGCTCATCACCTCTAATCATGCATCACTACTGAAACCTAGCCAAAATCAAATCACGACCACCACCACGGCCAAAACCCAACCAAAATCAAATCGCAACAAAAACCCAAAAGCCCACCAAATCACAAATCAAATCACACCCACCGAAATCAAAACACAAAACCCACAAAACAACCAAAATCACAAAATGAAAATACTGAAAGTGAACCCACTATTAAAAAAACATATATTGGTTTTGTTATTATATTTTAGAAGAAGAATTATCTTGTTGAACTAATTTTAAATCCAAATTAATCAAACAAATAAATAAATAAACAAAAATCACACACTATAATCTGGTGAAGTCTCGTGAGCCACAATTTCACCTAAATGGATCGTTTGAGTTGAGAGGAAGAGATTTTCATAGTTTTTGGCTCGGCAGCACAATCTTCGATTTCCTTTCTTGACGTGGCTTTCGCTCGCTCCTCTCCTGTCAGCCTAGACGACGTATAAAGAGAAATAAAAGGAAGAAGAACAAAGCACCACATAAAAAAGAAGAAAAGAAAAATAATGAGAGAAGAAAGACGAACTGAGATCAGGTGCATAGCAGGTATTTTTTTATACATTTTTTACTCTTTTTTTTTTTAAACTTTTTAACTCTCCTTTAATATATTTTATTTAATGGTTGAGATTGAAAGTTGTTTTTTCAACTTTTAATCTCAGCCATTAATTATAATTGCATCAGGGTATTGTACCTGAATCTGAAAAAGACAAAGAGATCTACAAATACACATACACATACAAATACACATACACATACACATACACATACATAAGCACGCATAAACACATACACATACACATAAACATACATAAATATAAGCACGCATAAACACATACACATACACATACATAAGCACACATACACACACATACATAAACATACACATACACATATACATACACATACAAATACACATAAACATATACACACATACACATAAATATACATATACATAAACATAAACACAAACACACATACACAAAAACACGTATAAACTCAAATAAACGTAAACATACACACACATAAACTTAAATATAAACATAAACACACATAAAGGCTCGATTTAGCACACTAAAGTAACTAATGAAATTGTTTGAGGATTGGTGTTAATTTGCAATTTTTTCTAATCTATATGAAGGTTTAATTTTTTTCAGTCTGTATGTGTGTTTATGTCTATGTATGTTTATGTTTATGTGTGTGTGTTTATGTGTATGTGTGTTTATATTTGTTTGTTTTTGTTTATGTTTGTTTATGCGTGTTTATGTGTATGTGTGTTTATATTTGTTTGTTTTTGTGTATGTTTGTTTGTGTTTATGTATGTTTATGTAAATATGTGTTTATGTTTATATTTATGTTTATAAATATAAATATATATAAACATACACACATACATAAACATACACACGTACATACACACTCATACACATACACATACATAAACATACACACATATATAAACATACATAAATATAAATGAATATAAACATAAACACACATACACATACACATAAACATAAACATAAACATACACATACACACACATAAACATACACATACACATACACATACACACTCATACACATACACATACACATACACACTCATACACATACACATACACATATATTTCTAATTCTCGCCTTAGGCCCCAAAATGTCTAGGGCCGCCCTTGATTATAAGCATGCTCCAATGGCTGCAACAAGCAATTAGATATTGAAAGTTGAAACACAGCCATAACCTAACAAACAAACCAAGCATCTGAATCAAGCTAGCTATAAGTTTCAACTCACAAGACTCATCAATCTCCTATCTAATGATTAAAACAACAGTCAAACCTACTCTAGACTCTGCCATTACTAAGAGGGATTGACTCTCTCTATAAAGAGACATTATCTACAGTACTTCCCACTCGCTACAGACCACTTTGTTTAGGCATGTGAATAAATAACTCATGTTCAAGTCTTTCATATACATTTATAATTCCTAGAAGCAGTAACATGCACACCTACGTACATAAATTCACTTAATACAAGTTCACAACCACTAAAATCTATAAATGGTTTTTAAAAACCATTTCAGAGACCAATGTCCCATTCAAGAGCACACACAGAGGACTTGTTTCTAACAAATTGTAAGTCTTTTGTTTGAATGTATTCTTGGTGGCAAACATATTGAGGTAAACTGGAGATTTCCACAATGTAGTTTTAAGCCATCAATACAAGTAAAATTAATAAAAGTGAACAATCTGACCAAGTGACCATTTTGACATCAACTCCTACATTCAACAACAGTTGCTTAGCACTCTCTTTGCCCATGAATACTGATTGTATCGAGTCTCTACCATGCTCATTCGTCTGTAGCATGAAGTACCCCCTTCCTCTACCGAGAATTCGAAAGTATAAAATTCCTCTCTGTGGGCAAATGCTGTTTTGACTCTTCTAAATATTTTGTTCTTGTTGGATCTTTATTTTTTGTAATTAATTCTTGGGTTTATCTGGTATGGAACTGAATTTCATAATTTTTTTGTAAAAAAAGGCAGGTGAAGATGCCTCTGAGATGATAAAAACTACAGAGGAGAATAAGAGGTCAGCAGTAGAGAAAGAAGCTGAAGTTCGGGAAGTTTTACAAAATTTGAATTCAAAATTGCTATTAATTGGTAATATTGTTCATGATTCAGTTCCAATCAGCGATGACGAGGTATAGGAGTTGGAAAATTTCATTTCTTTTTTTATTGTATCTAATGCTTATTCTGAATTGTGAATTTGTAACATGTATTGCAGGCAAATAATGAGGTGATTCGAGCATGGGGTGAGAAAAGATTGGAGCCAAAACTAAAGAATCATGTTGATCTTATTAAGCTCCTTGGAATTGCAGATTTAAAGAAAGGTATTGAGGAAACTACTTTTGTTCAAAGCTTGAAAGCACGATGGTTTTCTTATATTGAACATCTTGTGGTGTACTTAACATGTTATAACTTGATTGGAGCATTAATTGGGTTTCAATTCACAACATTAATCTAAATCTGCATTTTTAATTCAATAAATAGACTCTAAATCTATATTGATTCACCTGATTACATTTTTTTTGGGTGCCATGTGGTTGCAGAAATCTAATTTTTTGATCAAATGAAAATGCAAAACATATTTGCTTCATGAATTTTTTTGAAAAATCAAAACACGTCTCTGCTCACTTCTCTACAAGAAAAAACTAAATAAGTAGAAAAGCTCCTATATCTAGGTTGAATTGTCTGAAATTATTCATTCTAGCTTGATCAGTTCTCACGTTTAGTATCTGTACTTTTATAAATAAGTAAAGTTGTTATGCTTCTGAAATATGGTTACTAAAATATATGAATCTGTAATCAGACAACAGTTAAATATATTCTTGTTCAATTCAACCTGAACTACTGGTTTATACTCAGTATAGTGGGTTAGTTGCTTCAAATTACTTTTGCACTTTAACTTATGTATTGTGGTAAACTTACTGAGTTTGTAACTTTGTGTAATTCATACTCAGTGAGAAAAAGATAAAGGTGTAAATCATATTCCTTGGCCATTCCAAGTATCTTTACACCTACTCAGTATCTTTACACATTTATTGTCCTTTCACTTCTACTGCTTGTATTTATTACTCCTTTGTAGACAAATTGCTAGGCTTTGTATCACTAAAACAATCTCAACAGATACATGCTTGTGTTAGCTCAGGATGATGTTAATTTGGTTTAATTACTATCCCCAATATGCGTGAACTATAGGTGCCGATATAGCTGGAGGCAGAGGCTTCTATTTGAAAGGAGATGGCGTGCGTCTTAATCAAGCTCTTATTAACTTTGGTCTTGATTTTTTGGAGAAAAGGGGATTTACATTATTGCATACTCCATTCTTCATGAGAAAAGAGGTCATGGCTAGGTGTGCTCAATTAGCACAATTTGATGAAGAGCTTTACAAGGTAATATTTTTAAATTGTTGAAAATATTCCCTTGTCTTTCTTTCTTTGACTTGTTGGTTTCTAGCAATTTTTTTTGCTTTTCTTCTTTCTCTGTTCTTGTTTTAACTTTTGTGACCTCTTATGTACTTTTTACGCACTCATTTTTAATGGTAGTAATTATCAAGAAAAGAAAATGGTTGAGAAAGTGTGGGAACCTGGGAGGGTCTGACATCATAAAATCTTTATTCAATTTCTTTTCCTCCATCTTGTGTACAGGTACATGAGCTAACTGAAGTGGTTGTCATTTAATAGGTAACAGGTGAGGGAGATGACAAATATCTGATTGCTACTGCCGAACAGCCGCTTTGTGCGTATCATTTGGATGATTGGATCCATCCTTCTGAGCTACCAATAAGGTTGTAATATTCTTCCTGAAGCTTGTTCCTATGACTAGAAAGTAGCCTTTTGCTCATAAATAATTCAAATTTTCCCCAGGTATGCTGGATATTCGTCTTGCTTCCGTAAAGAGGCTGGTGCACATGGTCGAGATACTCTGGGAATATTCAGAGTTCATCAGTTTGAGAAGGTGGAGCAGTTTTGTATTACCAGCCCTGATAATGATGAATCTTGGGCCATGCATGAGGAAATGCTCAAAAACTCTGAAGATTTCTACAAGATGGTGTGTTGAATTTTCCTTTCATCATTTTTAATTTCCTTAATGTTCTAAGACTCCTTGAGTAGGATATTATTGAGTAGGTTAGCTTTGTTCATGCCACATGATATCGGTGATCCAAGGACAATTTTTGATGGTCAATATCTATCTCTTTCCAAGTTAAGAATGCGGTTATGTTTGTGTATTTTGCATGGAAATTTGTGTTTAAGTCAAGACATAGTGGTATGCTTTGTGTATTGGTGGACTCTTCTCCTCTCCACATTTCATGTAGGAGAAACATGAGGTCCTATATATGAATTCCTCCTGCTTTTCGCTCTCTGAATCTAATTTAATTTTCCATGTTTCAGCTAAACCTCCCCTATCAAGTTGTTTCTATCGTTTCTGGTGCTCTGAATGATGCAGCTTCAAAGAAGTATGATTTGGAGGCATGGTTTCCTGCATCTCAGACTTACAGAGAGCTGGTGTCCTGTTCAAACTGTACAGACTATCAGGCAAGAAGAATGGAAACGCGATATGGACAGAAAAAGGTAGATCATATGAACTCTTTATCACTTCCCATTTATTTGTGTTTACTGAACTGGAATCCTCTATCAACAGCAATTTTGAGTGTGTTAATGAAACTAGGTTAAAAACAAACAATTTATCGGAAATATTTTGAACAAAAACTTGGAGGGTGTTGTAATATATATGTCTGCTAGTCCAAATAATTTAAATTCATCACCTGTTAGATATGGATGAATTTTCCTCTATAAGATTATATCATTAATTCTTCATCATCATCAACAACTACAAATAAAGCCTTAGTCTCAAAATTTTGGGTTGACTATGAATCCTCGACATATTTGTTAGAGTAGGCCTTATTTGTGTTTACTGAACTGGAATCCTCTATCAACAGCAATTTTGAGTGTGTTAATGAAACTAGGTTAAAAACAAACAATTTATCGGAAATATTTTGAACAAAAACTTGGAGGGTGTTGTAATATATATGTCTGCTAGTCCAAATAATTTAAATTCATCACCTGTTAGATATGGATGAATTTTCCTCTATAAGATTATATCATTAATTCTTCATCATCATCAACAACTACAAATAAAGCTTTAGTCTCAAAATTTTGGGTTGACTATGAATCCTCGACATATTTGTTAGAGTAGGCCTTATGTAATAATAATTAATAGATTTAAAATATGATATCCGTCTTCATGTTTAGTTGCTTTAAGAACAGTTGACACAAAAGGCATAAAAAATTAAACAGTTTTAACTTCATTAAAAGTAATCTTTATCATTTAAACAAACTAACTTGACACTAATTAGAGACAATTCAAAATTCAGTTATGAGGTGTTAAAACCCTCCAATCATATTCATTGTAATGTCAAGTTGTAAGCTTTGTATGATACCTTTAGCATTTTTCATTTCTAATAGGCCCTTTATGCTTCCAAACATGTCAATAAATTGTAGGATAAAGTTTAGGTACAATGTAAGTCTAAATTTTTATCTATTTTCTTTGTTTCTTTGGTCTTTTTGGTGTGCCTTTAGGCCTTACTTTTTATTGGGTTTTCCTCATGGACTTCTTGGGTTTGCCATATTGGGTTGGGCTTACTGATACTTTTAATTTCTTCTCTCTTCGGGCCTTTGGGACAAGACCCAATTTCTATGCCTTAACCCATTTCCTTAGTCAACTGGGGCCTATTTTTCTTAGTGAGCCTTCGGGTTCGAATTGGCAAAAATGGGTATTAAAAAGAGTTTAGCCTAAAGATAATAAATTTTTCATATTTTTCAGTTCAAAAATTAAGAAAAAAAATGAATTTTTGAGCTTAATTTTAAAAAAAAATCTACAAAAAAAAAAAAAAAATTACGGTCTAATTAGTCTACAATGGATTGAAGGGGATTGAAATTGATCAAATGGACCAAATAGCATCGAGGTAGACTTAACTGGACCAAATTGGACCGAATAGAAATTGTTTAATTTTTAGGAAGAACAAATTATCTTCAACAAATTAAAGAGAAAAAATTATACATGATATTACAGTTAGAAATAATTATTTATTCTCATGCATTGCGTGAGTTTGCGATAGATTTTTCTAAAAACATGTACACATACCAAATATACAATTATGTTTTTTTACATTTTAAAATATGTTATTTGAAATATGATATCAAACACATTTTTTACTTAATGAGTATTTTAAACATGTGTTTTCACAATACTTTTTAAATAACATATTTCATATCATTTTGAACAACAATACTTGAAAACCGCTACTAAACAGGCCTTATATTTTTGTTAAACTATGTTATTTTGAATGTGGATTGAAAACTTAAAGTGTGTGCATTACTTTTGGGATGTAAGGATGACTTATTTCTATATGGATGTTATATTTAATATCAAGTAGGTTAAAATGAGTTGTGTCACATTTGTGTCAACCTAACCCAACTTGTTTATTAAGTGTGTCAAGTGGGTTAGATCATGTCAACCTGCTTCATTAATAGGTTGGGTTAGGGTTGAAGAGCTATGGCACAATTATTAAATGGGTCGGGTTCAGGTTGAGGCATTTAATCGAGAAACCTTACCTCGACACAACATTAACCCCACCTTTTTCCTTTCGGATATCATGATTTTAGCATCGACTGCATTCAACTTCTTTATATTATATGGTTTTTTCAAATTTATGACTGTTAGCCCGCTTTTATTTTGTGTTGTTGCAGAGCAATGAGCAGACAAAGAAATATGTACACTTGTTGAACTCTACTCTCATAGCAACAGAGAGGACCATGTGCTGCATTATTGAGAACTACCAAAGGGAGGATGGTGTTGAGATTCCAGAAGCTTTACAAGAATTTATGGGTGGAAAGACCTTCCTACCTTTCAAGAACTAGTATTATTATTATAATTAGTTGCAAACTTGAGCTATTTTTGTAATGACCCAATGAAAAGCACTAGTCATATTTGTGCTATACCTCAAAAAGACTAGTCACAATTTAGACTCATTGTAGTTAATAAAATCCAGTTCCATGAAACATGAATTTAGATACATAACTAACTTGCTAATGTTACATATCTCAGTAAACTTAATTAATTTAAAAATTAAATGAAACTCCAAATAAACAATGCACTTAATAAACCTTTTACAATATCTAAAATCCACAATTTAAAAATAATCTGCAAATACTGTAAAATCTAAAGCGAAATAAAAACAACTAAAAAACCTATAAGACTTAAAGCTTTACTGAAGTCACCTAAAAATTTTTCGGTCACGCTCTACCTTGCACTTTATGAAGCGATTCAAAGGTTTTGTTTTCCAACTAAACTTTAATCTGAAAATTGTAATTGATGGCATGGTTCAAAGAAGTATGATTTGGAGGCATGGTTTCTTGCATCTTAGACTTACAGAGAGTTGATGTCCTATTCAAACTGTAGAGACTACCAGGTCAGAAGAATGGAAACGCGATATAGACAAAAAAAGGTAGATTATACGAACAAATGCGATAGTTTGTTAATAAAACTAGGTTAGAAACAAACAATTTATCGGAAATATTTTGAACAAAAACTTGGAGAAAGCTCGGTGTTGTAATATATATGTCTGCTAGTCCAAATAATTTAAATTCATCACCTGTTAGATATGGATGAATTTTCCACTATAAGGCTATACTCTATCATCAATTCTTCATCATCATCAACACCTACAAATAAAGCTTTAGTCCCAAAATTTTGGGATTAACTATGGATCCTCGACATATTAGTTAGAATAGTCAAAGTAGACCTAATGTAATAATAATTAATAGATTTAAAATATGATATTCGTCTTCATGTTTAGTTGCTTTAAGAACAATTGACACAAAGGCATAAAAAATTAGATAGTTATAACTTCATTAAAAGTAATCTTTATAATTTGAACAAACTAACTTGACACTAATTAGAGAATTCTAAATTCATTTATGAGGTGTTAAAACCCACCAATCACATTCATTGCAATGTCAAGTTGTAAGCTTCGAATAATACCTTTAGCATTTTCCATTTCTAATAGGCCCTTTAGGCTTTCAAACATGTCAATAAAATGTAGGATAAATTTTAGCTACAATGTAAGTCTAAACTTTTATCTATTTTCTTTGTTTCTTTGGTCTTTTTGGTGTGCCTTTGGGCCTTATTTTTTATTGGGCTTTCTTCCTCATGGACTTCTTGGGTTTGCCATATTGGGTTGGGCCTACTGACACTTTTAATTTCTTCTCTTCGGGCCTTTGGTACACGACCAAATTTCTATGCCTTAACCCATCTCCTTGAGTCAATTTGGGCCTATTTTTCTTATTGAGCCCTCAGGTGCAAATTTGCAAAAATGGGTATCATCAAGAGTTTAGCCCAAATATAATAAATTTATATGCTTTTCAACTCAAAAATTTAGGTAAAAAATGAATTTTTGAGATAAACTTAAAAAGGCAATCTACAAAAAGGAATCAATTCAAGGTCCAATTAGTCTATAATGGATTGAAGGGGATTGAAATTGATCGAATGGACCAAATTGCACCGAAGTAGACCTGATTGGACTGAATAGAAATTGTTTAATTTTTAGGAAGAACAAATTATCTTCAACAAATTTTAGAGAAAAAATTATATATTATATTACAATATGAAATAATTATTTATTCTTATGCATTGCATGAGTTTGCGACTAGTTTTTCTAAAAACAATTGCACATACCAAACATAAAATTATTTTTTTTTACATTTTAAAATATGTTATTTGAAATACAGTACCAAACTTCAAAACACTTTTTAAATAACATTTTTCACATCATTTTGATCAACAATATTTGAAAACCGCTATTAAACATGCCCAATATTTTGTTAAACTATATTATTTTGAATGTGGGTTAAAAACTTGAAGTGTATGCATTACTTTCAAGATTTCAAAACAACTTATTTCTATATGGATGTTATATTTAATATTAAGCGGGTTGAAATGGATTGTGTAACATTCGTGTCAACCCAACACGACCTGTTTATTAATCGTGTCAAGTGGGTCAGGTTGTGTGAACCCGCTTCATTAATAGGTCGAGTTAGGGGTGAAAAGCCATGACACAATTATTAAATGGGTCGGGTTTTGGTTGAGACATTTAATCAAATACCTTACCTTGATACGACAAAAACCCGACACACTATCCCGAATTTACACCTCCTACGTTTTTCCTTTCGGATATCATGATTTTAGCATTGACTGCATTCAACTTCTTTATATTATATGGCTTTTTCAAATTTATGACTGTTAGCCCGCTTTTATGTTGTGCTGTTGTAGAGCAATGTGCAGACAAAGAAATATGTACACTTGTTGAACTTTACTCTCACAACAACAAAGAGGAACATGTGTTGCATTATTGAGAACTACTAGAGGGAGGATGGTGTTGAGATTCCAGGAGCTTTACGAGAATTCATGGGTGGTAAGACCTTCCTACCTTTCAAAAACTAGTATTATTATTATAAATAGTTGTCGACTCATGTTATTTTTGTAATGACCCAAGGAAAAACGTTAGTCACATTTGCGCTAATCACAATTGAGGCTCCTTGTAGGTTTTAATAACGAGTCCAAATCTTCTGTCTCATCAATTGTGCTCCACTTCATGCTCCATCAATTGTGCTCCACTTTAATAAAACCCAATTCCATGAAATATGAATTTAGATACATGACTAACTTGCTAATCTTAATTTTCTCAATAAACAAAATTAATTCCAAAATTAAATAAAAGGTAAATTACAAAATTGGTCTCTATCATTTACACTATTTTTCAATTTGGTACCTAACTTTTTAATTGTGTCAATTTGATCCTTAACATTTTATATGTCGTGCCAATTTAATCTATGTTGTTCTCTTCTCTTGGATGAAAAAAGTTGATATGTCAAATGAAAGAATAAAAAATGATTTTTCATACTACATCAATCGCCAACTGTACTGCCATGTCAGATTTAAAAAAAAAAAAATCTCCAAATGAATTTATTTAATTTATGAATTTGCTTAATTTGCCTTAATAGTGTCCCCTTTCCCATAGTTTGACGAACCTGCTACCTGCATTTCACAATTGGATTTGGACCCCGTTTACATTTCACAGCCCATTGAGAGCTAAATAGCAGGCCTTATCATAGGCTTTTAGCACAATCGAATTACTTACTTTGTCCATTTCGGTAAATTCAACACACTTCGTGCCTTAGGGTTTCTCTTCAAAATCATTATAAATTACTGCTTTCAGCCTCCACCTATAACACATCTCTTCACTTCTTAGCTCGATCTGTTAGCTAAATGATCGTAATAAGCCTCTGTACGAAATGTTCATCAAAATTTCAATCCTTATTTGATTTTCGTTAACAGTTTGTGACCCACAACCAGAAGGTAATCAAACACAAACACTACTTTCTCTTTTTTTTTTTTTTTTTTCCCTCAAAATTTTCAAATACCTTCTCAATTTCAAGCAATTGTGTGTGTTTATCTATTTTAATTTTGGGGTTGGGCTACTTCTGTGGCTGACCTATGATCATAAGAATGAATGAAGTGGGCTCCATAATCGAGTCAACAGCGGGGGCCCATTGATGGTGACCTGTCTGCCGCTTGGAGCCCATATTAAACTCACCGGAGGAAGATCCCTGAAACTCACCGTTGTTTCATGACACAATACTCCTGGTTACATTTTTATTTCATATGTATATATACTCTCCCTATTTGTGATACACATTAACTAGCTTTTCAATTTAAAACGATGTCGTTTTTAATCTTTATTATTGGACTGTCTTTTGAGAGCTCAGTCTTTTTTGTGGTATATTATATTATATAGATGAATGGCACTCCAGTCAGACACGGGTGTTTGTAAATTCCATAACAATCCACCTTTTGCATAGTGCCTATAAAGATCTACTGCTCACGATTGGAGGCTGCCACTACTACCATGGTTTCCTTCAAATTTTAAGCAGCTAAATTTTATACATTATATTCGATACCCTATTTTAAATTTAATTTTAAAGCTAGCTTGGTTTTCAATTTTTTATTTTTTGGATTTGTAATACAAGTTGATTGATGAAATTATATACATAGTTTTAACAAAACTTTAATTATGCCTATACCAAGAGTTGAATTTTTTTGTTTAGCCAAACATTACATACGTTTCCTTGTGATCTGATTGTTTGGTTCCATTTATATTTGCATCATGTCAGCTGAACAGTTACAGCTTCTTTCGGTCAACAGATAGTACCAACCTTATGGCGCCTGACTGTTGTAAGGAACACAATTATGGGTTAGGCTTCCTTATTGATTGAAGATGATTCTTGACGATTGGATTTCTACAAATGGACCTTATGTTAAGGTAATTTTGGTGTGTGATGGGAGTTCTTGATATGAAATGAGCTAGGATTGGAAGGTAATTATATTATTATTAGTAAGAAGCCAAATAAGCCTGTATGTCGACAAACCAAGAGAAAGAATGACTAAAGAGAAACATACACTAACATCAAAAAAGAAAAAGAATGAGAGAGAAACATGGCATCAATTTGATTATTCTTCATTGATTGATTAATGAGGGTTACATGCTCCTTGCCTCACTAATAATTATCACTATGGGATCACTACTTATTCAGTATACAAGCTGTCCAAAAAAACTAAAAAGAGTTGAATTTAAATTAAAAGAAGGCCAATTAGCATGTTTTCAGCCGAATAGCATTCGAGAAATGAGAGTTAAATTGAATTATCGAATGTTCTTTGCCTTTGGCCCTTGTAGCCACTAGCCACACAGGTTTCTCTCTCTCCAATAAGCTACATCGAACATGAAGAATGGCTACTAGCAAGACTGCCTGATAATGCACATGACGGGAAGATTTCGCACCTTTTGGTTCAGGGGAACTCATAGCAAGACTGCCTGATAATGCAGGACCTTACTGGAGTTGGATATGACACAGATTAACAAGGGAGCTCCAACTGTATTCGCTAGATACATATATTGAAAATGACTAGATCCCAGATGGTTTAGCTGAAGGCATGTGTAGTTTGTCAACATATAAGCTTATTTGGCTTTTTGCTGGAAAGTGGACTAAAGTATATTTATTAAGTAAGAAAAAATATTAAGGTAAATGAAAAGGCTATACTTGAACAAAAAAAAACTTTTTTTTTTTGGTAATCAGAGGAATAGCATTAAACTAAAAACCAGAAATCACAGGACAGAGCCTGGAACAATACAACCCAATAGCATCTTCCTCAAGGGAGGATAATATGTCCACAGGCGGACTTTGGAAAATAATAAACTCTAAAGATTGATTAGCACCTAGTCTAGCCAACTTATCCGCACACCGATTCACCTCACGGTAGCAGTGTTCGAAGCTGATCTGGTGAAACCGGGATATCAACGTTCTGCAGTCCTCCAAAATGGGAGACACAATATTGTTGGCATGATCGGGGTTAAGAAAAGCATCTAGAACACCTTTAGCATCTATCTCTACTTCTATTGAATCAAAATTCCTACAGCAACATAATTGAAGACCATCACGCGGTCCCCATAACTCAGCCGTTAAGCTATTTGCCTCACCAATCCTTCTAGCAAATCTCGTGATCCATTGCCCTTGCTCATCTCTAATGATACCACCACAACCCGTCCTGTCCACACCTGGCCCAGCAGCTCCATCAGTATTTAATTTAGACCACCCCATCTGAGGCTTTTCCCATCTGATCTGCTTCATCACCTTTCGACTGGGATTGCTAACTGAAGCGGCACAACAGGTGAATTCCAAGGCTCTGTTGATGATCTCTGTCGCTATTCTAGGATTTTGAATTTTCCCATTAAACACCATCTGGTTCCTGCTCTTCCAAATAAACCAAATGGCAAATAAAAAGGTTGTTCTCCAAGAGGAAACGTAGCCATCTTGACACCTCCCTATTTTTCCGTTAAACTCCAGCCACTTATGCAGACCATCAGACCAGAAATTGCGATCATCCCATCTCACCCCCAACTGGATCCACACGGGTTTAATTTTCCTGCAATCCCTCAAAGCATGAATAATTGTTTTAGAACTTCTTCCACAAAGGGGGCAGATATCATCTACAAGCATTCCCCTTTTTACTAAACATTCCTTAACCCCTATGCTATTATGAAAGCACTGCCAAACAAAAGTTTGGATTCTTGGAAGAATATCCACTTTCCAAATCCATTTACCTGGAAACTCCTCATCATGCAAATCTCCCATAGCAATTTTATAGGCGCTTCTAAGCTCAAAATTACCTTGGGCCGAGGTAGACCAAGCTATTCTATCTCCACCAGTAGAATTAAGAGCACACGGAGTGGCTTGGATAATAAACTTGATGTTTTGCGGGATCTCAAAGGATAGGCAACTCCAGTCCCAGATTCCATCCTTGAGAATATCCTGAATTTTCAGCTGCTGATTCGCCAGAGACAAAGGACCATGAATCATTTGGCGCACCGAGCCTTTAGAAGTCCAATTATCCGACCAAAACTTAAGATTGCTATTGCTACCAACCACCCACCTGACTCCCCGATTGAAGGTATCAGTCCCTTTCTTTAAAGCAAACCAAACCCGTGAGCAAGGGAGACTTCTCTCATTCCTAGATTGAAGTCTATGGGTAGTACAATATTTAGCTCTCAGTACCTGAGCCCAGGGGGAATTACTCTCCGTGTGAAACCGCCAATTAAGTTTAGAAAGTAAGGCAATATTTCTGCCCTTAGCAGTCTGCAAACCCAGCCCACCTTCAGATCTTGGTTTAGTAACTTTGTGCCAACCCACCCAATGCATCTTCTTCACTGAATCAGTCGACCCCCAAAGAAAATTTCTGTTCACACGATCCACTCCTTGCAAGATTCGATCTGGAAGAAAGGAACACTACATAGTATAAGCTGGGATAGTTGAGGTAGAAGTCTGAACCAACACAGCTCTCCCAGCCAACGACAGAAGATTAGCCTTCCAACCAGCTAATTTCTGCTTCACCCTATCCAAGACAAAATTGAAATCTTGAGAAGATGAATTAGGATGCCTGATGGGAATTCCAAGGTATTTCCCCAAATTAGGGGTAGACGTAAAGCCTAGGATATCGCTCAAGGATTCCCTAGTGTCTTGATCCACATTCGGCGAGAAGTAAACCTTAGACTTGGAATCACTAATGGTTTAACCCGACACATCACAGAAATCATCCAAGACATCTCTTATTGTAGAACAATTTGAGAGATCCGCTTTTGCGAATAAAACAAGATCATTGGCAAACATAAGGTGCGAAAAAGCCTGGCCATTTCTGGATGCCTTCACCAGATTCCACAGCTTTTGATTACACTTCTCTTCAATCATTTGACTAAGATAGTCCACACACAAAATGAAGATGTACGGGGATAAGGGGTCCCCTTGTCTTATTCCCCGGGAAGGAAGAGTTTTTCCCTTTTCCCAAATGAGTATGATAGTGGAGTTCAAATTATGGCAGTGGGGAGAGTGCAGCAACGGTTAAGATTTACAAATGCTGATACAACAAAAGAAAATGACCAGATTCAACAAAAGTAATTTGAATACCACAAGCGTAGGGTTGATTCAGAAACTCAAGCTAGGTAATTCATAAATGGTCCCTAAAGACCTTTTTTTCTTTTTTTTTTGGACAGAGGAGATCAAAATTTCTTATTTACATAGTAATGGAGTAAAAATCAGCTTCAATTTTTGAGTCAATGCTAATATATAAAATTCTGTATCAGTCAACTGCAACTTTTGTCATGATAACATCCCTAGTTTCAACTACAAAAATTGCACAACATCCTCCAAAATAACTTCAATTATGCAATTGTCCACAAAAGAGATCAGAACCATCATTATACAGGTAATAAGACATTAAAAATTTAAATAAAAAGCATCTATTCTGCTAATTGGAACAACTGTATCAGGCAAAGATGTAAATAGAAAAAGTATATGATATTGAGCCCTGTATAAGCCAGATGTACAACAATGCATATATTAGTTGTCGCAAGACATCCCCAAGATCATCTTCGCAAGAACGTAATAAAGGCTTTCAGATGCCAAGCAATAAAGTGAGTGCATCACACAAGTAAATGAAAGTATGAAACTATAAGAATCAATTGAGTTGTATGAAAATCCATATTTATATCTGTCACCATAAATTCAAGACTGCAAAAATGTAATAATTATATAATGTTGTACTTTAAATGTGTAAGAAAATTAGTTTGACTAACAGATAGACTACATGGCTCCAAACTGCGTTGAATTCTTCCTCAAAACTTACAAAGAAGATTCATGTCTTGGACTCAAACAAGTCATACTTTGAGAAACATGCTTAATCATAAGCACAAAATTGATTGAATAAGATAAAAAAATAATGTAATCTATTTCTATTGTACAAGGCAAAAGAAAGCTGTGCACCAATACCCTCAAATTATAATAACAAAATAGCTAATGAAAAGTTACACGGCTACATGAAAATCTCAGAGATTCACTGGATCAAAGGAAGCAACTTCACCCAATAGATTTTTGCATGTATCCTCAAAAACAACAAGAACAATCAAATGGACATAATGGGGTACTTCCAGCATCAGCCTTATTGATACCCAACTCCTCTTCTGTGTAAACAGTAAACCCATCATTTGTTTTTTTTCTAGGCCGGGAAGGTGGCTCAGTGAACTCGCTATCATTAGAACCTTTATCCTTCTTCTTTTTCTTAGTCTTCTTAGGATTTCCAGTTGCTTCTTCATTAGGGTTTTCAGTCCTTTCAGATTCCGATTTCTTCCTCTTCTTTCCTGAAAAGATTTCATCAATCTCACTAGCAGCTTTTTTCTGCACCAAAGAGGGTTTTTCTTCTTCCACAGCATTATTATTTTCTTGCATTTGCTTAGCCTTTTTGGAAGAACTCTTTTTTGTAACTGGAGAGGGTTTTTCTTCTTCTACAGCATTATTATTTTCTTGCATTTGCTTAGCCTTTTTGGAAGAACTCTTTTCTGTCACCAGAGAGGGGCTTTCTTCTTCCACAGCATTATTATTTTCTCGCATTTGCTTAGCCTTTTTAGAAGAACTCTTTTTTGGCATCATAACAAACCAAAGCTGCAGACCTAGATTATTAATTTATTTTTTTTAAATACTGCAATTATAACAAAAGGAAGTCAATATTTGCACGGCTTAGTTTCTGAAAATAATATAAAAAGTGAGAGTTAGAGACACACGCAAATCCTTTTTAACATTTGATGAGTCATCAGATTAGGACCTAATAAAACAAGAAGAAAACTTAGGTACACTTCTTTAGATGTTTTACCTTAAATTCTCCTATTAAACTGAACCATATGACTCATTGGCCAATGCAGTTCCTTGTGTATAGTTAAAGCTTCCAAGATCACATAGTTGGGGTTCAAAAATAAAATAGTTAGATACCACATAGTTGAATTTAATTGGGATATCTAAGGTTCCACACCTAAGGAACTGTAACTAAATTTTACCTATAAAACAAACCAACAATACCACAGACACAACAAATTCCAGAACCATTTTCACTCAAATTGTGATTAGTGCAAGTGTGCAACATCACTTTCACAGCGGACCACCACTTTTATTGTACGCCAATCAAAACTAGCTACCTTAACCGTTGTAAAATTTGTTGTGTATCTAGACTTGTTGAAAACCATCCAGCCCTTCTGCCCTACTAAGCTTGGTGCAATGAATTGGCCCAATTGACTTGAGAGCCATTCATTGATTTCTGGAAACTAAACTAACTTTAAACTCAAAAATTTTGTTCCACATTCTATTCCCCAATTTTTTTGTTAGTTCAGTGAGATTATAACTCAAAGTCTGTACTTTAAACAACCAATCCCCAGCGTGTGTGTCTCTACACAGAGCAATCAAAAAAAAGAAAAAAAAGATAAGTTTTTTAACAACCAAACAAGAAAAAAACATTAAAAAAACTGATTTTGAGGTTTAGATTGAGGCCAACAATGAAAAACAACAAAATCGATTTACAAAAAAAAAAAAAAAAAGATTTTGATTGCAAGAATTGTAATAACAACAGAGGATTAGTAAAAAGCTAACCTTTTTCGATTTCGAAGAAGCTGGGAGAGAAGCAAAGAAGTGGCTCCTTGTAAACTATAAACCCTAGCTTTCATGTTTACAGAGGCGAAGGTGAATACTGAATATTGTTGTTGTAGAAGAGTGGGGTTTATTATGGTGTGGACAAGCTCATGTGAGTACCTTTCAGATTTTTGACTTTTTTTTTAATCACTAGCCGCTGATTACTTGGTTAAAGGGGGCCTATTCAATTTTAGCTTGATATACAATTTTTTCTTTTTTCTTTTTTCTTTTTTCTTTTTTCAAAAAGTAAAGACACGGATATCTCTTTTTAATAGTTTTATGTTATTTTATTTTTTGTCATGAAAAAAATACACCATTAATTATTTTTTATTGAGCACAAAAATTAAACACTATTGTATGTGTGTGTGTTTTTTTTCTGCATATTTTTTATGTGTCTCGAACTATGATCATAGGATACTTATTAACAAAATTCTTTAAATTAATTTCAAGTTTTTGGGAAAAAAAAATTACTTTGCTTCTTTAAACTTGAGTTGGTTCTATTTTAGTCTTAAAAATTCTTTTTAAATCCTCAAAAAATTTAAAGTGAACTAATTTTGTTCATTTGTTGCTGTTACAATTTTTGCTTATGTGGCTAATGGAGCATATATGTTGAGGGTATTATATATATATATGAAAAATGAGGAAAATTTGAGGAAATAAGATATTGATTAGTGAAGGTTTCAGGTTTTTTTTTTTTTTTTTTAATGAGAAAAGTGAGGCTTTCTTTTTGGGTTTCGATCAATTTTTTGTTTCCAAAGTTTTTTCAAAGCATGTATTTTTGGAGGGATTTGTACTTTCCCATCTCTATTTTGATGATGAGAAAATGGTGGAATAGTATTAAGCAATTTGAAATTTTCACTCTCGGGTGACTTTCAATGTTTTTGTTACTTTAGATATCAATGCAACTAATGGCATTCTTTGTTACGGTAGTACAAAACTTTGAATTCTTTGCGTTTTGAAGCATGTTATTTTTTACTTTAATTTCTTGATCTATTCCTATTTTATGACAAAAAGAAATCAATTTATATTTTGATTTTTGCTACTTTGTTGAGCTTTAACTTCTGTCAAACCAAAAAAAAAAAAAAAAGTGAGGGTAGACACAAAGGACAATGTAAGAGCTTTAGCTGCTAGATTACAAATTTTGTAATGAACTAAATAACTTGTTCATCTATTTTTATACCTTTTTCTTTTATCTAGTTATTTGGATCGTTACAAAATTTGTAATCTGTTCTAACAAATTCAATCATGCATTCTAGCAAAAAGAAAAATTTTATTAATCGAAAACATGTTCAACAGACTTTCGATTTTCTTAGCAACAAAAACAGGGTAGACGAAATAATAGTCTCAATCCCAGATTCCAAAATTTATCCCATCTTAGCAACAAGAAGGGGTAGATGATAAAAACATAGTATCAATCCAGATACCCAAATTTCTTATCAAGCCACTATCTAATTGTCCTATAAGTTATTTAAACCTTCCTTTTGGTTATCATAATTGTCCAATAGCTTGCTTATAACCCAGGCAGAGGGAACTGGGTTGTCAGAGCTTCAACTCTCTCGCGCAGATCCGACAATTTATCCAGTAAAGGGAAATCAGGGGCTGCTACAAACTTCAAAAAATCTTGAAGCTTGGATCCTGAGACTAACCGCTTAGCTTCAAGGGCTATCTGTACGCCCTCATGAATAAAGTCTGCAGTTGCTACAAAATCTTTCTCTGTGAATCCTCTAGTTGTCATAGCAGGTGATCCAATGCGGATACCTCCAGGCACTAAGGCACTCTTGTCACCTTTATAAGTGAATATTATTGAGTGTAAGTTTTGACAAGAAAGGGAGAAACAAACAAAAAAACAGATCAAATCAATTAAAATGGGATAAACCTGCCAAAGAAAGGACTCACCAGGAACTGAATTTTTGTTGAGGGTAATAGAGGCCAAGTCAAGAATTTTCTCCACCCGAGCTCCATCAATACCCTGTTAAGGAAAGCAATGTTAATTGCTGTTAGTAAAGGTAAATGGTAGGCAAAACACCCCCATCCCAAATAATCATCACAACAATCGCTGCAGTACTAGCAAATTAAACAGGTTGTCTTTGGATTAAATGCCTAGCAATCCAGAACAAATTTTGACATATAATAATATTGACGTGTCATGGCATTCTCCCTTTCAAAGATAACAAACACACCAAAAAAAAAAACCACACCACCCTGGTAGGCAAAATACCCCCATCCCAAATAATCATCACAGCAATCATTGCAGTACTAGCAAATCAAACAGGTTTTCTTGGATTGAACGCCTAGCTATCCATAACAAATTTTGGCATATAATAATATTAACATGACATGGCATTCTCCCTTTCAAAGATAACGCGCGCACACACCAAAAAAAAAAAAAAACTACACCTTGGTAGGTCATGAATGATCTATATGACTATACTATACTGGGGAATGTTTGAAAATGTAGAAGACATACCAAAATTTGTTCATAGACTATAGATCAATTACTTGAAATAATAATGCCAAGGAATATATATATATATATATATAAGCCAGCATCAAGATTTAAATTTAAAGAAACACAAGCCAATGAGCTTTTGCTCAAATAGCACTTCCTACTCCCATAAGAATGGGATGGAGGGCAAGGACATGCATTCAAGACTCATTAGGTGCATGTATAGCTCATCAAAAACAAACAACCCCCGGGGACAAAGAAGTCAATAACTTACCATTGGCCTTAGATCGACAAGAACCAGGTGATTATCACTCCCACCAGAAACCAACTTATATCCTAATTCATTCAATCGGCTAGCAAGAGCTCCACAATTAGAGACCACCTATAGACAGTATAATTACATAAGTACAATTTTAAGGGCATAGCTTGGACCAAGTTCTGATCATGAAGGGGGAAGCATAGTACCTTATTCTGGTATGACTTAAACTCTGGGGACTGTGCATGCTTCAAACTAACTGCAAGTCCCCCAATTGTGTGGTTATGAGGGCCACCCTGCATAATAACTCTGCCTTTAAATATGTTACAATAATAATTTGCAGATTAAAAAGGTAAACATGGGTAACCACATAAGATAAAAGGAACACAACACTCCATACATCTGATAACAAAGCAAAAGAGATGAGTCCAGCTGACCTGTAAACCTGGAAAAACAGCATTGTTGATAGCAGATTCCAAGTCAACTCCAAGCACAGTATCCTTCTTGAAGAAGATCATGCCACCTCTTGGACCTCTCAAAGACTGGAGAGAAATGTCTAAAGTTACCAGGCCATGTGTGTGCAGAATGCAGATTACAACAAAGACAGCACATGATTTTCAGAAAATTTTATATACTGCCATCTGGTCAGTATATTGTCAGAGCAAACTTTCCTACCTATCGAAACATAAAATCAGGATGCAAACAAGGCACATTACACTATATTTTAAACTAGCATATCATCAAAAGAAAACAAGGTGACTCCATAATAATATATACGTATATATATATATTTTATATATATATATATATATATGTATGTATGTATGTATGTATGTATGTATGTATCTAGAGAAGATCTGGATCAAGTTCTCTCTTAAGTGCACAAAAAGTCAGGCAAGCAATACCATAAATGGGGAAAAAAAGTGGAAGAAATATTTTGCAAAGTAAAATTCAAAATTTTGACCAATACCTTGTGTGTGGTGGTGGTCACTATATCACAGTACTCAAAAGGATCTGCAACTACAGATGCAGCGACAAGGCCACTTATGTGAGCCATATCCATCATGAGAAAAGCACCAACAGCATCCGCAATCTTCAAGTGCAAATATCAAACATAACCAGTTAGTTATTCGGTTGGTAGAGAGAAGACGATTATTTGGACACAATAATCCACCATTCACCACTAACGGATGCTATTGCATATAAATAATCACAGCATAAAACCTCTTACCTTCCTCATGCGAGCATAGTCAAAATCTCGAGGATAGGCACTTGCACCAGCAATAATGAGTTTTGGTCTAAAGAGAACAGCTGTTTTCTCAAGCATGTCATAATCAACAAGACCTGTTTGAAAGTTTAAACAAAATTAGAATTGACCACAAAATCAATTTAACCATTCATCCTTATCAAAACTAATAAAAGAATTATGTCACCTGTAGATTCATCAAGTCGGTAAGGCATAGACTCAAAATAAATTGATGTGCCAGATACCCGTCGTTTAGCAGTCATGAACCCATGAGACAAGTGTCCACCATGTGGTAAGTCCAACCCCTAAGTTACAAGTTATTAATGTATTCTAAGACAGCAAATGCTAACAACAAAAGCTAAAATGAAGAGAGAAAAGTAACCTACCATTATCCGGTCATGTGGCTTTAAAACTGCAGTGTAAACCTCAAAGTTAGCAGGCGAACCAGATAATGGCTGAACATTAACACCCCACTTCTTTCCATCTAGGTGAAATGCTGCCAAAGCTCTTTGTTGACACAGTATCTCAAGCTCATCTATGTACTCGTTTCCACCATAGTATCTGAGGTGTATGATAAATTAAAAGCTATAAAACTTACAATTGAAGTACATTCCTCAAAATAACAAATTATACCTTTTACCAGGTAGTCCTTCAGAATACTTATTGGTCAAGCATGATCCAACAGCTTCCATTACTGCTCGAGATGTGAAATTCTCTGAGGCAATTAGCTCAAGGCTTTTGAACTGCCGCTCCTTCTCCTTGTCAATAATCCTGCGTACTTCAGGATCAGCGTCAGTCAGACCATAGTCTAAAAAGCTGCTTCCACTACCTACATTTCATAACAAAGCAATTCCATGCAAAAAAGATCAGCCTTGACTAAGTCCAGCTACTGACAATTGGTAAGATATTTATTGTCATAAGCATTAATTTGTTTATATGATTCTATGCAAACAGAATGCATTTTATGCATAACAAGAGAGTAAGAAAATGTATCAAGCTTATTTTCTACACTGCTTCCATTTTCCCCAAAAGCAATAACACAGATTTCTGTAGGATTCACGGCCATAAGCAATAGCACAAATTGTAACAGAATTAACATTACACCCAGAATAATTAATAATTATGGAACCTCTACAGGTAAATATGAAAATTTTATTGCAATAAAATGACCATTATGGTTGTCTATGCAGACAAAGCAGAAGCAGATGTTCAACAAGCAGAAAAGTAGAAAACACAAATTCTCTAAACTGTGATAAAACAATATTAAAGAAAAAGAAGGAAGAATTGACAACTACCCTAAAGTAGTCAAATCAAAGAGAAATGCAAAAGGCAAAACAATAAGCTCAGTTTCTAAACTTAGCATTGTGAGGGGTGAATGAAGGTTGTGATGGGCCAATAATATCACCATCCTGATGACATTTCTCATTATATATTACTCAACAAGATACTAGTTATAGAGACAGTATCCAACGTCAAACTGCCTTTGAGTAATTTATGCCTCTCCTAACATGAATATAACAAAGACTCAATACTTATCGGTAACATAAAACAGGGAACTAATGCTGACAAATAAGTATTCAGTTGACCATATCATTAGTAATTCATATCGAAGAAACCAATATCAATCAAGGCAAAGAAATGTCCACAATACAAAATTGTGCCAATAATAAGAATTGAACAACACTAAACACTACTTCTTCAGATGGTATCATGCCACTGTTAGATGCATACAAACTTCAACTACTCCAAACGTCGACACCTCTTCCTAACAAAGCATTTTAATGGGCTTGAGCCACTTTCCAACAACTCAAAACACACACATACGCATATATAAAAAAAATACTCCCCATGTGAAAAAGTTAGTATTTAGTCCCAAAACTTTTTGGGTTAGTCATGGATCCTCAACAGACTAATACATATAGGATCAAGTCAAGAAAAGTGACTAACATCTTATGCTGGCCATAAACCCACCGCAACCCTCATTTGTCCGGACTTAGGACCAGATAAAAGGTCATACCTAATGCACAAAACTTCCACTTTTCCAGGTTTCGGACCAGAAGTGAGCAAAAAATACGACACTAAGCACTGAGACATGAAGGATTCACTACCATCCAGATGAGAACTCAAGACAACAAAAACAACCAATCAATCAATGTAAAGTTGATACCTCCAATTTCAGGCGCAGGAACAGAGGCAAAAGAAGGCGGCCTCCCAGTAACTAAACTTCCTTCAACATAAGAAGATCTACAAGGTTTCATCAAATTGAGCCTTCCTTGTTGTGGAAACCCAATAACACTAGACCCTTTTGGAGCGAAATTTGACCCTTTGGTCCAGATGGGCTGTTGAAGAGACCCCATCACTGCAGCTCCACTACACGCTTGCATCTTTGCTTCCAAAACTATTTGTCACAAGCTTCCTACATATTCCAAAAAAAAAAAAAAAAATCCTAAACACATATTTTTTTAGTACGGAAAATCTTTTTTCATTCAGGGGCTGTCTTTTTCTTATAGAAAATTATCCATTAAACCAAACAGAAATTTAATCTAACAACAACAATAATAATAAGAATAAATTATGGAACCGAAATAATCAATTTTGACATAAAAAAAAGAAAACAAAAATTGAGGTTCATGAGGTTTTACCTTTGTTAAGAAATTTGTGTGTGGGATTTTTGCGTTTTAGTGTGGTCAAGGGGCAATGAGCATAAACCCTAGTTTCTTTTTGAAAAGAAGGGAGAACCGTTCACTGAGTGAGTGGAAGAAACAAATATTAAATATTAAATAAACTAATTTTTTTTTTTAAAAAGAATGTCCACGTGGCAAGAAGTAGGATAGCACATTTAAAAGGAAAAAAAGAAAAAGAAAAAAAAGATACCTGAAAATAAGGCGCAAAAATAAGAAACCCTGGATGTCCGAAGAAGAAGGAGGAGGAGAAAGAGTTGAGCGTTATTTCAGGGGTTAGAGCACCGTATCCCAAGTGTTTGCATTTTAGTAGGATAAGGGAATTTGTTTATCAAGTGTTTGGTGGGTAACGGCTAGTGGAGCTAGTGTTTGAGTTTTATTAGGATAGTTTGATACTAAAATGCAGGGCTTATCTCGTATAAAAGGAGCAGTAGTTTATTTGAATAAAATTATCAGATAAGAATTATTTATGCAGAGTAATCTGTAGAAGTTAAGGATTCCTCAATCAATCCTAATTTTCTTTTTAGTGTTTATCCAATATCTATTAATTATCAAAATAGGTAAAGGTCAAGTCTTGTACGTACCATGGAGAGATATATATATCAGATCAGATTTGAGCCATGGAGGCGTGTTCAGATTTGGGTAGAGAGAAACTGACGTGGAGGGTGTATAGTAGATAAAGTTGGCTGGTAGTCTAAAATAGAAGGAAAATTTTAGAAAGACCGAGGTCAACTCAATGTAATGGTGGGTCAACACTGGTTGGGCCTTTTGTGGTGGAATGATTTAAAGCTGAGTGAGTGGGTTTTTGTTTTGAATGTGAGTGGGCTGGAGATTTTTTTATTCCAATGGGGCTTTCAGTTGGGTTTTGCGCTTAGAAGGAAGGGAAAATGTTGATGATGATGGTGTCAATGAGTAAAAGGGAGGAGCTTGGAGTTGGGATGAAAAGATTATGGCAATGTTAGTATGATAAGTATGAGGGTGGCAGAGAGACGATTTTTTCTCTTCCATAGCCATGGGGGTCCAGGGATTTATTTTTGGGCCTCTATAATGGGCTGATTTATGCATAGAGAAAAAAAACACAGTTTATATATAAAATCCCTAATGGATTAAAGAATGTGGATGAGAATGGTAGATAAGAATGTTGATGTCACTTACATATTCTAGCAATCGAGACACATGTCATACTAGTAGACTTCCTTAATTCACATGTGCAATGAACTAAAACATGGACTGTCCATATCACGTTTTGTTGCTAAATGTATTAATTGTTGACTAAAACCTTAATTGTTGATTTAAATTCTACCATCCAATAGTAAAATTTCATGAAAATGTTAGCAAATTATGGCCAACCATTTTTCTCCCCATTTTTTGGTTGAATACGATCAACTTTATCATTAAATATGAACAAATATAGTCTATCATCAATCATTTTTCTTTTCAAATGAATTCTTAATAATCCCCCAAATTTTGTACTCACCTTGTGTGGAACAGGTACCTCAATGAGTCAATCTTGGTCCTTACAAATACTGTTCCACTCAATCTTGGTCTTCACAAAGGTCATTGATTGTCACTAACCATTACAAATGATTGGTACAAGTGCCAATTACATATGAAGGAAGAAAATAGGATACACCATAGATGTTATGAAGCACTTAGATGTTATCATTGCCATATTTGCTATGAGGACTTCTATTGCATTGCATCCTGGGTTATCTACCATTTTCAAGGATGAAATTTATCGTTCGACATATTTGCCGTAACATGAAATTTGCAAATTGTAAGTGCCGAGCAGTACACTAGCAGATGTCTTTTTTTCCTGTTATTTAAAAAATAATAATAATAAAGATGTATTTTTTCTATTATATAGCATGTATGGCTAAGTAAAAGATGATAAGAGGCGCCACAAAATAAAGGGTTGCAACAACATTTCAAGAACAGATGTACAGAATACAGAATCCACTCAAGAAGAAAGCATGTAAATGACGTAATAGATAGCTGGTACTCTTTATTCAACATGTGAAAGACCCCCACCACTTTCAGACCGTGCCCTGCAAATGAGTAGAAAAATTTTCAGTAAGCCGACTATTTTGGAAATTTAGGACCATATATGCAAGTGACCAACTGTTTAAAGTGAAACCTTTCAAGCCCTTAAACAAAGGACAAAACTTAGATACAGTTACTTAGGTTAGGTGATGTACCTTAAGTTCCCCAATTAAATTCAACTATGTGGTTGTGTTGGTTAATATAGCACAAAAAGTGTTATCTTCCCCAAAGACAATTAAATTCAACTATGTGGTCATTGGTCTATGCAGCCACATAGTTGAAAGTAATTGAGGAGCCTAAGGTATAACACCTATGCCTTATGGAATTGTATTGAAGTTTTTCGTTTAAATGATTACTCCACTTGGCACTTGAATCAAGATGTAGGATAGACTGAAGGAAATATACTAATTCATTCATGTAAAGAGTTCTATCAATGGATTTCAAGCCAGTAGATAAGCCCATTGGCAGTAGTAAAGAAAAGAGAGGTATAATAATATTCAAACATCATTTTAATAGCAAATCATGATCTTCAATTTGTAATGTGGCATTTGGCATCAATACTGAACATATTTTCATCAATTCAGCTATAAATCATTTGTAATGTATTTGGACTGGCAAACACACAGGTATATATTTTGAAGGAATATATTATTTCCTAACAGAACAATCTGATTACTGATTTATGTGAGTCTGGGAATGTAAGAAATACTTACCACCCCCCCCCCCCCTTTATTAATAAAAAATCATGCATTACGATATGAAGTATACAGTATCACAAAAATTACTCAATATTCTTTTTTGAACATTAAAAAAATAAAAATCATCTATTTATTTATATATGCATAAATGCTCATTTCAAATGCCATGAAAAGGCAATATGGATTTTGAATAATGGCATATGTGAACTTTCATCCAATGTTTTAAAATACATTCTGGTGATCATTCTAATTTGCCCTTTGGAAGGGAATATTTCAATACCGGTATATTCTAAAGTACCGTTTTAGATGTATAAATAAATAAATTGTATAAATTTAAACAGAAACTCCTCATTATATAATGCGGCAGGTTCACATAATATCATTTCAATACCAAATATTATCATTAGGGGCGGATGCCATAAGTTGAAACTCTCTCCAAAAAAAAAAAAAAAAAAAAAAAAAACCAAATATTATAGAATCTTAATATCTTTATTGACAAAAAAAAAAAAAAATGTCTTCAATTAATTAATGCAGCCAGTATTGATCAGTATAACCAGTATTTTTCCTAGTATTTGCCAAAATTGACCGGTACACCCAGTAATGGCTGGTACCACTCAGTATTTTAATCAGTTACTAATCAATCATTTAAAAACAGCAAACATGTCACTAATCAATCACAGAGACAGAGACAGAGACAGAGACAGAGAATTACTCGTGGTCTGAAGGATTTGGCATAAGTTCATAAACAATTGTCACAACGACATCCCTCTTCAACTATAATAATAGACAAGAAAAATGAATCAAAGGATCAGCAACAACTTTTGTTTTTTTAGTAACTAGGACCAACAACAACCATCAAACCTTTATTATGACAATGAGATTACCTGGGTAGCTTCACCTTTTAGGCCAATATAATGAATCTGAGTAGTTTCACAGCCAAAATTCTCAGGAAAATGCAATGTGATACTTGCCACACTTTGAAATTTAATATATCTAATAAAATATATTGACATTATATCAGAAAGTACACAATAACTGATCTTAAGACTAAAACCCATAGGTTGCAGAAAAAACTTATACATAAGTTCTAATGTCATCAACTTGACAATCTGCATTACTACGAAATGAGAAATGTACTCATGTTTTAGTATCTAAATTATTAATTAAACTTACCACACTTTGCATTGCTCTCCCCTCTCAATATAAAATGAAATGAAGTTTCTAGGCAAAGGCAATGCAGTATGATGTATACCAACAAGAATCGAACGAAAAAAAGATTACCTTGTCTGGTATTCCAACACTCCTTGCAAATTTTCAGCCAAATCCCACTCCTTGAAACAATAAAAACAAAGGTTTCATATAATTTGAAGTTTGAAGAAAACAACAAATGCCTTTACAAGAACAGAGGAGGCACTACCTGAATGGCTTGCATACCTTGAGCATCCGAAAAGTCAATGCCATCTCGATTGATGAACCTATCAAAAAAAAAAAAAGATAGAAAAATAATTCTGTGTTTTTTCCCCTCAGAAAAAAGGAAAAATTAGTGCAGTAGAAACCTGGAACAGATTTCATACCATTAAAATTCCTTTGGTGTTATAGTTAGAGTCAAATATGACATCTATATTAAAAATAAATAAATGTTTAAAAAAAACTCAGACAGGCAAAGCATTACTGAGTTTGGTTTCTCATTGACCTTATGGATTAACAAGAAAATAGCAGAATTGTTTGCCCTTTGATTTTCTTCTGGTATTTGTAATTTTTTGGTCTTCTCTTTCTTGGTTTTTCCGCCCTTGCGTGGGTGATGATGCATTATTACAATTAGCATTCAACCTTCTTCCCTTCATATTTGTCATGGGTAATATATATATATATATAGGGCCGTTTGGATACCGCTAAAAACTAAAAACTAAAAACAATGTAGCAAAATAATTTTTAAACGTGTGAATAGTACTGTAGGACCCATTTTTAATGAAAAATTTCTGAAAAAAGAGGATTGTGAGTCCTGTGAACAGTGCACGGGACCCACTGGTGTGACATAAAGTCTGAGAAACATGTTTCTGAAAGAAAAAATAAATAAATGCAGACGCACAAACCTCAGTATCCAAACGGATACATAGTATATGTGAATCATCCGATTCAGTGATTTTTCTTCATTCAACTTTTTAAAAGTTTACCTATAAACATAATGCTCTTTTAACTTTTTGTCATTTTCATCTACTACAATCAGATTCTGAAATACATGGATGTCCATCCAGGAGAGGGGAAAAGAAAAAAGGAAAGAATCAGTACTAGTTTAAATACACAGGGAGTGGCAATCTGGCCAGGGGAGAGGAGTGGTTGGTTTTAGCAACAACTGTATACTTAAAGGCTCAACAACTTGGACAAAATAGAAAAAAGGAAATGTGTTTGTCTGTATGTGTGTGTGTGCGCGTGAGAGAGAGAGAGAGAGAGCTTTTAAACAGCCCCCTTTCGATTCTTCATCTTTAGTATTGTTCGGACTGCTGCTGTATTCAGCAGACCAGATTTTCAAAATCTGCAAAAATGGTGTCTATGTTTATTTACATGTATAGCCAAGAAAATTATTACAAAGCACCAAAAAATTCAATTAAAACCCCACAAAATGCTATAGCTATAGTACCAACTGGTAAACTCCAAGTTCTTGACTACACATATGTCAAATGGATGCAGGATGAACATAATATATAGAGTTGCAGGGTTGGTGTTATAGCAAAGAAAAAAGAACATCCCTGTACAATAGAAATGCTTGCATCACATCACAACATAGGTAACACTTCATTCAAATTTTATGGAAAGCGTAAACAGGGAAAAGGAATATAATTGGTTATATACTAAGAATAATCGCAGTTCATCCATAGAAGATAATTTTACAATCAATATCAATGGCAAAAGGATAAGACTATCTTGTAAATCATCAGCCAAATACCCACAAAAAAAAAAAAAAAAAACCATGTGCCTAAAGTGAAACTTAAAATGTAAATGACAAATGTCTTCCTAACAAACACCATTTCTATCAATCTAGTACTTTCTCCTTAACAACCCTACATACAATTACTTCTTTAAGTAGATTGGGGTTTCTCTGACCAGTTCTTGGGTGAATTGCATCACACCCTCTGTATATTCTTCCAAAACCTTTATCCCCCCATTCCTCACCCCAACTGTTTTTAATCCACCAGAATTTTTTCCTTGTTATTGGAGTAGTTCCAAAGCCTGTAATTAGCACCGCATGTGAAACAAATTCTTTATCTTCAGCAGTAGCTTCATAGACCGAATTTTCATCATGCTTGTATTCTTCTAAGTCTTCAAAAATCTGAATGGTTGCACATAGGCAAAATCCATCACTTAATAAATTCAGCATTAATTCATCATTCTCTACGTTAATCACTGTGTAGTCTTGGAGATATGCCACTGTCATCCCTTGCAAGATTAGAATTAACACATTATGGCATCAAATATCATTTTTTATTGTTATTTAAATATATTTTTATTACAAAGAAAGAAGAAGAAAGAAAAACTTACAGAATCAAAAAAGACTTTTGCAAGCGATTTGCACTCAGATTCTTTTGCTACTCCATGTACCATCAACCAGCGGAATACTTCAAGCATTGGCACCTCATAGTCCCCCCTCCAAGTGCGTGCATCATCTTGAATAAGTTTCCTAGCAATTAGGTACTCCCGTAATGTGTAAATAATAAATTGCAGTGACAATTCATTATCAACAGGGTTACTCCTTGCCAGCGTATATTCCATTGCCGAAAGAATTGTCAAAGCCCAACCTATGGAACTTGGGCCTTGATTTCGAACCCTGCGAAGGACAGGGCCCCCAGGTCCGCATCTCAAATCGCAGTCATCATGGTCCTAAATAATCAAATCCAAATTAAGAAAACCAGAGTTTGTATCTCAATTAAGATTATTTTTTAAAAAATTGAAAAAACTTACCATGATTCTGATAAACACTAAACCTGAAAAACAAGAATGCCCAGATGTTAGAAACAGAGTAAAAGAATCAAATATGGGTTAAAAATTGAGTTTTTGAATTGGGTTTTTTGTATGATCGAATACCCAATAGCCAAAAGGGAAAGAATTTCGTGAAATTAAGTTCAATTTGGTGATGGGGATTGAATTTACCTGGCAAAGTTTGGAGTTTTGTTCCGAACCCTAGGAGACAGCAGAGACCGGAGATCCTGGATAGAACAAAAACAAAAACTTGTGTGGACTGTGCTGCCCTTTGGTTAGAAAATTAATATATAATTTTTTTTCTCCGAAAATATATATATATATATATATATTTTATAAGATTTGTTCGTTGTAGTTGTATGAAATCATTTACTGAAATTTAAAATAACCATTTGAATATTTATTTAGTATAGTATTTACTATAACAATTTTTTAGAACCTATTTACTAAATGTAATATTTATTCACTAAAAAATGCTATAAGGAATGATAATGAATGTCATCATCTTTCCACAATATTTAAATTTTTGCAATGAATGATGATATATGCTATAATTTTTTTGAAAATCTTCATCAAATTAAATATTTGCAACCATCTACAATAAAGATTTTTTTATTCATACTTCATTCTTTATCATCTTATTTTATGAGTCTAACTACAATGTTTAGCTTACTTATTTTTAATGAACACCATTTTAAGTAGAAAAATAAATTAAAAAAAGAACAAAATAACAAAAGACATCTGTTATCAAAGTTTCTATTAGATAAAATTATAAGTCAAAAAGATTTAAACCTAATAAATTAGTGTTCTCTAGGTAACAAATTGAACATCATATATCATCATTCTAACTTTCCAAATATGACTACCAGTCTACCACATAATATTCAAAATACAAGAAAAAAGTTTTTGGGACATTAAAATTTAGTAGGAGTATTTCAAACATTGCATAATGGAATATTTTAGGAATTATAAGATTTCGTTATGGTTTAACTAAGAGAGTAACAGTAGAAATATATGCTCATTTACAAAATATAAAGGAGAAAATTATTCAACTTTAATTTAGGGGGGAATGAAACTACCCCAAACATAAAGAAGAATAGTGCAACTTCGTCAATTTGTGTGTGTGTGTGTAAAACAATGTGTCCAAAAAATCAACCTAAAGAAAATTACACATAAAACAATGAATTTTGGTTCAAAAAATTGACTAAACCAAAAACAAAGTCTAGGAACACAACAAAATGTCACGATATTTTTGCAATACTTTTATTTCTAGCTATGGTGGGTTCTGGTTTAATATTTTATTATATTATTTTAGAATAATGCTACATTCACAATATTTTCATAATAAATTGTAGATGGTAAATTGTTACTGGTTTTAAATTGGGCTAACCACTTTTGACCGTGCATTAAAAAAAAAAATAACAAATAACAAATAAAAAGCCAATTGAAGAAAATTGTGCCTAAAACAATAAATTTTGGCTTACCAAATTTGACTAAACAAAAAAAGAAGCATAGGAAGACAACAAAATGTCACACAAAAAATAATCCTAGGAACACAACAAAATGTCACAACATTTCCGCAAATTTTTTTTATTCCCAGCTGTGGCTGGTCTCAATTTGATATTATTATTTTATTTTTTATGTCCACAGTATTTTCACAACAAATTTTAGGTGAAAAATTATTACTAGTTTTAAAATTGTGCTTTAAAAAAAATAACAAACAAAAAGACAACACAAGAAAATTGTGTGTGAAACCATAAATTTTGGCTCACCCAATTTGACTATATTAAAAAAGAAGTCTAAGAATTCAACAAAATATCTCAATACCTTCATTTTTAGGATCCGAATAGATTTTTTTTTTATTTTATTTGAGAGAAATGTTACATCCATAACATTTTTATAACAAATTCTAAATGACAAGTTATTATTGGTTTTAAACTGAGCTCACTACTGATATCACTTTTTTATCCATCAAAAATACCTTGCCACATAAAATTTGTTGTGAAATTATTGTGAAAATGTTATAGATATAACATTACTCCTTAATTTTAAAATCAAGCAATTTTTCCCTTAATATTTTAGAAAATAGAAAATATGTCATATTGTTATTCTCTCAATTAAATCTTAATAAATTATGATTTTAAAAATATTTATTGTGTATTGTCTAAAATACTCCCACTAAATTTTAACATCCCCAAAATTTTCCTCACGTATTTTGAGTTTTAAATTGTAGTAATTCTCAGTCTCTTATTTTATTATTTTATTTTGACCTTTCAAAAATTGACACCTCAATAATTATGAAAATATTGTAAGAATATGTTGTGTCAGTGTAATTGTGTATGCACATATAAATATTTAAAAGAAAAGACATAGAGAGCACAAACAAAACTGGCATACGGTGGAAAAAAGAAAAAAAGAAAAAGAAAAAGAAAAAGAGAGGCGCATAAACGGTGCAGATTGTCAAATAATTGTGAAAATATTGTAAGAATTTGTTAAGTCGATGTAATTGAATATGTACAAATAAATAATAAATATTTAAAAGAAAAGACAAAAAAGAAAAAGCATAAAACAAACTGGCGAAAAAAAAAAAGAAAAAGAAAAAAGAAAAAAAGAGGAAGGCCAATGCACAGAGCAGGTTGAACAAACCAAATAATATTGTAAGAATGTGTTGTATCAGTATATCTGTGTATGCACATATAAATATTTAAAAGAAAAGCCAAAAAAAGCACAAGCAAAACCGGCATATGGTGAAAAAAAAAAAAAAAAAAGGGCCCATGAACGATGCAATTGTCAAATAATTGTGAAAATATTGTAAAAATTTGTTAAGTCGATGTAATTGAATATGTACATATAAATAATAAATATTTAAAATAAAAGACAAAGAACAAAAAGCACAAAACAAACCGGTGAAAAAAAAGAAAAAAAGAGGAAGGCCAATGCACAGTGTGAGTTAAACAAACCAAACGCACGGTACAAAAACATTGTTTGCGCATTTGCACTTTTATATATATATATATATATATATATATATATATATATATATATATATAAGAGAATTAAAAGAAAAGACAAAAAGAGCACAAGCAAAACCGGCATACGGTGGAAAAAAGAAAAAAGGTCCATAAACGGTGCAAATTGTCAAATAATTGTGAAAATATTGTAAGAATTTGTTAATTCGATGTAATTGAATATATACATATAAATAATAAATATTTAAAAGAAAAGACCAAAAATAAAAAGCACAAAACAAACCAGGGAAGAAAATTATTGGATCCCTCACACGTAATTTATTCATGTTTAAATAACGAAAATTATTGTTTAAACTAGTTTATTCTAATGCCTTTGTGGCGTATGGAGTGCGCTTTGTTCCAATTTGATTCTGCATACAGTTTCGTGTCGAAATTCGATGAGCTAATGTGGGAGAGAGAGAGAGAGAGAGAGAGAGAGAGACAGTGAGTGTCGATTTTGAGGTTTTTGACGAAAGGTTAGGGGCAACAGAGGAAGACGAAGCCTTTTGTTGCAACTTTTTGTATGAAAATGAGCGCGATAGTGTCGACATTTTGTGTTTGCCTAACATTCTCTCTCTCCTAATAAGTACTCAACAATCTACCTGCTTGATTTGTTTACCTTTATATATTAGCTTTTTTTCCATTTTGAAAATTACTTATTATTTCTAGTCATTTTTCTTAATATAGGACCCAAAAAAAAAAAAAAAAACTTACTTTAAAATAATTGAAAGTTAAATGAATTGAAATAAAATTACAATAAAAAATTATGCGAAATTCGCAAATAATACTAAAATAAGCAATAAAAATTAACTTATAATTCAATTACAAACACTACAGTACTACAACTACATGTTTTGGATGGTACATTGTTTCAAAATGACTTTATTTTAGAGAGAGAGAGAGATAGATATAGATGTTCTATTATTGAGTGAGAGAACAAGCGAGTGTTCGCATGAGAGAAAGAGGGCCATATACCGTCGGTTGTCAAAGTACAGTTTTACCCGGGTTCTTACTTTTTATGCAAACCAAGGCCCATTTATTCACTTATGCTTCCTTTGTTGGGCCTCCTTGTTCCAAAACTAAATTATCTCATTCAAATAAAATTCCACTCTAGTAATTGGGCCATGGCCCTCCTCCTTTATATATATATATATATATATATATATATATATATAAAAGGCATAAATACACTTTTAATCCTTACATTTTGGTTTTTTCCTATTTTGGCCCCTATATTTTAATTTTACCACTTTTAGTCCCTAAACCAATTAACACGTGTTATTTTCGTCCTTTCCGTCAGTCAACCAACAGAAATATCTGACGTAGCTGACGAAAGAATTAAAATATTATAAAAAATGCCACATTCGGTGAAGATCCAGTGAAGATTCGGCGAAGATCTGGTGATGAGATGGAAGTTTTCGTTCAAATCTAGGCTCGAGGTGGTGTTTTTTGCTTCGATCTTATGGTTATCACACAAATCCAAAGAAAAATCAACAGATCCGGTGAAGATCTGGCAAAGATTCGGTGAAGATCTGGAGGTTGAAACTCACTCCGACTTCAACTGACCTAATCGTTGTCCGTTGGAGACCGATCCAACTTGACCTGAGGTTGTTCGCGGTCGACAGCGGGTCGTTCAACCTCCCACCCAATGTGAGCAGGTCAGTTCCGAGTTGGGCATAAACCAGACCCGGACCGACCCGTGGACACCATGTGATGGGCTGGAGTTTTTTACTTATTTCATGTTGATGACGATGATGTCAATGAGTAAAAGGGAGGAGCTTGGAGTTGGGATAAAAAGAAAATGGTGATGTTAGTTAGTATGATAAGAAAGAGTGTGGCAGAGAGATGATTCTCTCTCTCCCATAGCAGTGGGGATCTAGGGATTTATTTTTGAGGCCTCTACAATGGGCTAATGACTATATATGAATAGGGAAATATGACGGTTTATACATTGAATCCTCAAGAGTTTAGGAAATGTGGATAAGAATGTTGATGTCACTTACATATTTTAGCAATTGGGACACATGTCATACTAATGAATTTTCTTAATTCATATGTGCAAAGAACCAAAACATTAATTGTCCATGTCAAGTTTTTTTTTTTGGTTTTTGGGTAAACTCCATGTCAAGTTTTATTGTGAGTTATAATTGTTGACTATAACTTTATTTTTTTTGAGAAAGTATAACCTAAATTGTTGATTTAAGGTGCACAATCTAATAGTAAAATTTCATGGAAATTGTGGGAGGACTTTCGTTTCGGCTCCAAGAAGGAATTGTTCTCTTTGGAAATGGCATTAAACCTTAGTCCTCAAGATTTTGCTCAATCCCACATCGGTGAGAGATGCCTCCCACACATGCCTTATAAGCTTGAGCCTAAGACATGTGTGTACCCGATGTGGGATTGAGCAAAATCTTGAGGACTAAGGTTTAATGCCATTTCCAAAGAGAACAATTCCTTTTTGGGGTCGAGACGAAAGTCCCCCCACAGAAATGTTAGTAAATTATGGCGAACCATATTTCTCCCTTTTTTTGGTTGAATACAGTCACCTTTATCATCGTATATAAACACAAACAGTACATCATCAATCATTTTTCTTTTCAAATGAATTCTTAATAATTCATATGTATACTTATACACTTAGATTATGTTAGAATAGAATTCTATCTTATATAAAAAAAAAAAATAATAATCATAATAATTTCACCAATTTTTTACTCATCCTGAGTGGAACAGGAACCTCAATCTTCGTATTCATAAAGGTCATTGATTGTCACTAAAAAATAGATCAAATGATTGTTACAAGTGCCCTCATTATTATTTAAAAAATTAAATAAGAAGAATTTCCACGTTGCAAGGGAGTAGGATAACATAGTTAAACGGAAAAAAAGAAACTTGAAAATAAGGTGCTTACGGTGGTTAACAACTTTTTGTAGCTTTTGCAGCATTTTTTCTTTTTTTTGCAGTTTTTTTTTTAATCTTTTTTGACAATTTTTTAGTAGTTTATTATCTTTTTTGACAATCCTTTTAATAATTTTTTAATTTTTATTAAGTGGGACCTATATAAGAAAATCTTAACAAATGCTTGTTAACATTTCCCTTTACTTTTTACAGGTTTCTTACTTTTTGTTTTTACACAACATAACATACCCTTAAGAGGCTGTTGGGATGAATTTTGTTCAAAACTCAATTTCCACCACTCAATATTTTTCACATTATTTGTGGGTCCCATAACTATCACTTAGTGTAGTTTTTTTATTTTTTATTTTTTATTTTTTATTTTTTTTATTATTATTTTTTTTCAGTACCCAAGCTCATCAAACCCAGTAAAAAAAAAAAAGAAAAAAGAATTGAACCCAAAAAAACCTAGCCAAAAAAAGAACCTAGTGAAAGAACAAAAAAAAAAAAAAAAAAAAGAGAGAAAGAACTGAACCTAGTGAAGAACGTGAAGAAGCCACTAGTGTGAAAGGAAAAAGAAAAAAAAGAACATGAAGAACGCACGCATCGAACCCAATGAAGAAAGAAAGAAAAAAAATGGTCAAAAGTTGCGGCTGTGACTGACACAGATCCCTCCATGTAGTGTTATTTACGGAAATGCCATTGAGTTATGAGTTATGGAAACTAAAAATAGTTAAAATGTGTTTTCAGTTTCCATAACTCATAACTCAAAAACCAGAGAATTGAGTGATGGAAACAGAGTTATCGTGCGCCAAACGGATATTGAGCTATGGGTCCCACCATTTTTGAGTTATGAGTTATGAAAACTGAGAATTGAGTTACGGAAACAGGCCATCCAACTCAATTCTCTGTTTCCATAACTCATAACTCAAAAATGATGGGACCCATAGTAAAAAGTTTGTTTGGCAAACAATAACTCTATTTCCATAACTCTGTTTTCATCACTCTTATTTGATTTTTGAGTTATGAGGTATGGAAACGGAAAACAACTTTTGGCTGTTTTCAGTTTCCATAACTCATAACTCAATGGCAATATTGTAATTAAACACACATAGGGGACCCACAGCCGCAACTTTTGACCACCTTTTGACTCTTTTTTTTTTCTTTTCCTGGGTTGGCCGTTCATTTTTTTTTTCTAGGTTGGCGTTGTTCTTTTTTTTTTTTTTCCTGGGTTGCTGTTTGGTTTTTATTTTTTATTTTTTTTTTTTATATTAGCTTCGGTGAGTTGGGTACTAAAAAAAAAAAAAAAAAAACTATACTGGCTGACAGGTGTGGGACCCATGAATAGTGTGAAAAAATTGAGTGATGAAAATAAAAGTGATGTTGCCAAATGAGTGTGAAAAAATGAGTGATGAGTGATGAAAATTGAGTGACGGAAATTGAGTGATGAAAAAAGCTTACCCAAACAGGCTCTAAGGTTCTCAATGGGGACTTGGAGTCTGGTACTGTACTATCTCACATGTATGTATATCATATTATATTTAAGAAATATTGTATTTCCCATAATAAATATATATATATATATATATTGTATCTCACGTGTGTATAATGTTTATGTTAAAAAAATATATTAAAAACAAGTGCTGAAATAATAATGGATTGTGATTCTAAACTTTTATTGAAAAAAAAATAAACAAATGGATTGTGATCAGATAGCATTTAACTTTTTGTTTTATTTTATAGGAAGATAAATTACTAAGAAAATTAAATTACTTTGTTTCATAGCATATCAAATGCAATCTTGCAATTTATTTTTTCACAGTATTTATCTCATACAAAAAGGATAGAGATTAAATTTCTCTAAAGTCTAATAATAATGTCATTTGACAATTTTATTATTTTTTAAGAGAAACATTTTATTTTGGCACAAAGAAGATTGAAAATGCATTTTTTTGGCCTAAACGGCCTTTGTACAATTTTTGGAATTTTAAGAGTTAAGTTGTGATTTTTGAAAGTTTTGGGGTTAAATATGTAATTTTAGGAAGTTTCAGGACAAAAATGTGATTTGTAGAAGTTTTGGGCATAAAAATGTAATTTGAAAAAAGGTTTGGGGGCAATTCCATAATTTGGAATTTTGGAGAAAGGTTTATGTTGGTGGGTCCACTGGTTGGGCTTTGTCGTGGAATGATTTAAAGTTGAGTTTTTGTTTTAAATATGAGTGGGCTGGAGGTTTTTACATAAATGGGGCTTTCAGTTGGGCTTTGCGCTTAGAAGGAAGGGAGAATGAGGGTGGCAGAGAGACGATTCTTTCTCTTCCTTATCCGTGGGGTCCCGGGATTTATTTTTGGGCCTTTACAATGGGCTGATTTATGAATAGGAAAAACTAACGGTTTAAATATAAAATTCTTAAGGATTTAGGAAATGTGGATAAGAACGGTAGATAAAAATGTTGATATCACTTACATATTCTAGTAATCGAGACACATATCATACTAATGGACTTCTTAATTCACGTGCAAATAACTAAAACATGGACTGTCTATGTCACATTTTATTGTGAGTTATTAATTGTTGACTAAAACCTTAATTGTTGATTTAAGTTCTACAATCCAATAGTAAAATTTCATGGAAATGTTAGCAAATTATGGCCAACCATCTTCCCCCACCCCCCCCCCCCCCCCACTTTTTTTGGTTGAATACGATCAACTTTATCATTAAATATAAACACATAATCTATCATCAATCATTTTTCTTTTCAAATGAATTCTTAATAATCCACTCAATCTTGGTCTTCACAAAGGTCATTGATTGTCACTAACTGTTACAAATGATTGTTACAAGTGCCCTCATTATTATTATTTTTAATTATAAAGTATTTAGCGTTGGCATTGCACCTCTGAAGAAGTTTTGAGTGCTTAAAAATTCGCCCTACATGATTTATATTATCATCTGGGAATAGATGTAAGAATGCTGGTGAGAATAAAGCTATAACTCCGACTCTCCGACATGTTGGTTCAGTTTTGCATTGTACATTTGGTTAGGCACTAAGCAGAACAAATGCCAAGTAATGCCAGATTCACCAACTATGTTTTTGCTAGGTAACTTTGGGAGAAGAAAAGGTGAGGTTCGAACTCCAAGTCCATATACTAACCCCACATAAGAGACGACATGTCGTTGGTTCATTCAAGGTGCCAGTTACATATAAAGGAAGAAAATAGAATACACCATAGATGTTATGAAGCACTTAGATGTCATCATTGCCATATTTGCTATGAGGCACTTCTATTGCATTGCATCCTGGGTTATCTACCATTGTCAAGGATGAAATTTACGTTTGACATATTTGCTGTAACATGAAATTTGCAAATTGTAAGTGCTGAGCAGTACACTAGCAGATGTCTTTTTTTCCTGTTATTTTTTAAAAAATAATAATAATAAAAAAGGTGTATTTTTTCTATTATATAGCATGTATGGCTAAGTAAAAGATGATAAGAGGTGCCACAAAATAAAGGGTTGCAACAACATTTCAAGAACAGATGTACAGAATACAGAATCCACTCAAGAAGAAAGCATGTAAATGATGTAATAGATAGCTGGTACTCTTTATTCAACATGTGAAAGACCCCCACCACTTTCAGACCGTGCCCTGCAAATGAGTAGAAAAATTTTCAGTAAGCCAACTATTTTGGAAATTTAGGACCATACATGCAAGTGACCAACTGTTTAAAGCGAAACCTTTCAAGCCCTTAAACAAAGGACAAAACTTAGATACAGTTACTTAGATTAGGTGATATACCTTAAGTTCCCCAATTAAATTCAACCATGTGGTTGTGTTGGTTAATATAGCACAAAAGGTGTTATCTTCCCCAAAGACAATTAAATTCAACTATGTGGTCATTGGTCTATGCAGCCACATAGTTGAAAGTAATTGAGGAGCCTAAGGTATAACACCTATGCCTTATGGAATTGTATTGAAGTTTTTCGTTTAAACGATTACTCCACTTGGTACTTGAATCAAGATGTAGGATAGACAGAAGGAAATATACTAATTCATTCATGTAAAGAGTTCTATCAATGGATTTCAAGCCAGTAGATAAGCCCATTGGCAGTAGTAAAGAAAAGAGAGGTATAATAATATTCAAACATCATTTTAATAGCAAATCATGATCTGCAATTTGTAATGTGGCATTGGCATCAATACTGAACATTAAAAAAATTAAAATCATCAATTTATTTATATATGCATTAATGCTCATTTCAAATGCCATGAAAAGGCAATATGGATTTTGAATAATGGCATATGTGAACTTTCATCCAATGTTTTAAAATACATTCATCCAATGTTTTAAAATACATTGTGAACTTTCATCCAATGTTTTAAAATACATTTTGGTGATCATTCTAATTTGCCCTTTGGAAGGGAATATTTCAATACCAGTATATTCTAACAGACCGTTTTAGATGTATAAATAAATAAATTGTATAAATTTAAAACAGGAACTCCTAATTATATAATGCAGTAGGTTCACATAAAATCATTTCAATACCAAATATTATCATTAGGGGTGGATGCCATAGGTTGAAACTCTCTAAAAAAAAATAAAAATAAAAAAACCAAATGTTATAGAATCTTAATATCTTTATTGACAAAAAAAAAAAAAAGTCTTCAATTAATTAATGCACCCAGTATTGATCAGTATAACCAGTATTTTGCCTAGTATTTGCCAAAATTGACCGGTACACCTGGTATTGGCTGGTACCACTCAGTATTTTAATCAGTTACTAATCAATCATTCAAAAACAGCAAACATGTCACTAACAATCACACACACACACACACACACACACACACACACACAGAGAGAGAATTACTTGTGGTCTGAAGGATTTGGCATAAGTTCATAAACAATTGTTGCAACGACATCCCTCTTCAACTATAATAATAGACAAGAAAAATGTATCAAAGGATCAGCAACAACTTTTGTTTTTTTAGTAACTAGGACCAACAACAACCATCAAACCTTTATTATGGCAATGAGATTACCTGGGTAGCTTCACCTTTTAGGCCAATATAATGTATCTGAGTAGTTTCACCGCCAAAATTCTCAGGAAAATGCAATGTGATACTTGCCACGCTTTGAAATTTAGAATATCTAATAAAATGTATTGACATTATATCAGAAAGTACACAATAACTGATCTTAAGACTAAAACCCATAGGTTGCAGAAAAAACTTATAAATAAGTTCTAATGACATCAACTTGACAATCTGCATTACTACGAAATGAGAAATGTACTCATGTTTTAGTATCTAAATTATTAATTAAACTTATCACACTTTGCCTTGCTCTCCCCTCTCAATATAAAATGAAATGAAGTTTCTAGGCAAAGGCAATGCAGTATGATGTATACCAACAAGAATCGAACGAAAAAAAGATTACCTTGTCTGGTATTCCAACACTCCTTGCAAATTTTCAGCCAACTCCCACTCCTTGAAACAATAAAAACAAAGGTTTCATATAATTTGAAGTTTGAAGAAAACAACAAATGCCTTGACAAGAACAGAGGAGGCACTACCTGAATGGCTTGCATACCTTGAGCATCCGAAAAGTCAATGCCATCTCGATTGATGAACCTATCAAAAAAAAAAAAAAAGATAGAAAAATAATTGTGTTTTTTCCAAAAAAGGAAAAATTAGTGCAGTAGAAACCTGGAACAGATTTCATACCATTAAAATTCCTTTGGTGTTAAAGTTGAAGTCAAATATGACATCTATATTAAAAATAGATAAAGGTTTAAAAAAAACTCAGACAGGCAAAGCATTACTGAGTTTGGTTTCTCATTGACCTTATGGATTAACAAGAAAATAGCAGAATTGTTTGCCCTTTGATTTTCTTCTGGTATTTGTAATTTTTTGGTCTTCTCTTTCTTGGTTATTCCGCCCTTGCGTGGGTGACGATGCATGCTAGTATTACAATTAGCATTCAACCCTCTTCCCTTCATATTTGTCATGGGTAATATACATAGTATATGTGAATCATCCGATTTAGTGATTTTTCTTCATTCAACTTTTTCAAAGTTTACCTATAAAACATAATACTCTTTTAACATTTTGTCATTTTATCTACTACAATCAGATTCTGAAATACATGGATGTCCATCCAGGAGAGGGGAAAAGAAAAAAGGAAAGAATCAGTACACGTTTAAATACACAGGGAGTGGCAACCTGGCCAGGGGAGAGGAGTGGTTGGTTTTAGCAACAACTGTATACTTAAAGGCTCAACAACTTGGACAAAATAGATAAAAGGAAATGTGTTTGTCTGTATGTGTGTGTGTGTGTGTGTGTGAGAGAGAGAGAGAGCTTTTAAACAGCCCCCTTTTGATTCTTCATTCTTATAGTATTTTTTGTTCGGACTGCTGCTGTATTAAGCAGCCCAGATTTTCAAAATCTGCAAAAATGGTGTCTGTGTTTATTAACATGTATAGCCAAGAAAATTGTTAAAAAGCGCTTTGATTGTCATTCAAAAAATTCAATTAAAACCCCACAAAATGCTATAGCTATAGTACCAACTAGTAAACTCCAAGTTCTTGACTACACACATGTCAAATGGATGCAGGATGAACATAATATATAGAGTTGCAGGGTTGGTGTTATAGCAAAAAAAAAAAGAACATCCCTGTACAATAGAAATGCTTGCATCATTATTCTAACTTGCAAAATAAAATGCTGAAAAAACGAAAGCCATGTAACATAATGGAAATGTTACAAAGGTTTAACCTACGCTCTCATCTTGGAAGGACTGGTTCCATCAGCACCACCAACAATTGATATGCTCTTGATCTTAACATCTGACGTAAATCTATCACAGTTAATCCAACAAATCAAATAAAAACATTTAGGAGCCTTCAGGACAATTACTTGTGTTGTAAAGATACTAAGATAGCAGGTTTCTAGATAACAGAAGTAGTGACTTACGGAATGTAAACAAGTAACTCCGGGTCACCTTCATTGCTTTCCAAGTGTTCCTGTCGCACAAAGACAATCACGTGAGCTTTGTACGCTGGCAACAAAGAAGTGTATTTTATACAATAGAAATTGCACATGGTAAGCCAAGCCTGAAAACAGCATCTCCATGAAAGACATGCTGGATTAATAAAACTACGTGAACAAAGAAATAAAAAAGGATGTAGTAGGCTAATTACCTCAGAAGAACTAAGGCGCTGCTCCCAAGCTTTAAAAACAGACTTAACACTTCCTGGAACAGACTCATTCAAAGCGGTTACCTAAGTAACGAAACCAAAAAAATAAAATAGATAAATAATCAATGTTTTTCATTTATTGAGGAGGAAAGTTTATACATATAAGTTGGAGGTATATTCAAACAATGACTCTGACAGAGGTGGTGTCCTGTCAATCAGCAAATAAGAGCTCCAGTGATCCATATCACTCACAAGATCACTGAGTTAGTAAGTTGCAGAAACAAATATCATTCCCCTACCCAACACACACACACACACGTCATTTCTTATTGCTTAATAGTTTAATGAGCATAAATGAAAATCATACCAAGACACATATTGACTTCATTCAAAATGCATAACATCTACAGCAGCATTGATAAAAAAAACTGAACCATTATCCATATGTTTAGTTTAGAAGTTAAAAGTAAATAAACCATTAGCAACACATACACATCCACCTCTCAGTTACATATGAAAATCCAAAAGCTGTGACCATAATTTCAAAAGTTGCACATTCCCTTGAAAATTTATAAACAAATAAATAAGAGAAATATACACCAACAATCATTATTCCAAAAATTTCCATAGAGAAGATACTTTCAACCATATATATTTCAATTTGTGATGAGAAAACTAGGACAATATGGGAGAAAGGGTCCGATATGCAGATTAAAACAGATTAAAAGACTCAGACTATTTCTCAGACTGCTTAAAAAAAATCACTTAGTAAGATAAACATATCTTTAAGTAAAGAAGAGTCCAGAGAAAGACGGAAAAACAAAAACAGAAACAAAAACTGAAAAATTGCCAGGCTATAGATAAATGAAACATGAGATATTGCACAGCTTTGTGATCTCCTCATGCATATGATCATCACAAAATCATCCTAATCCTTCTTAGCTTAGAAACATCTCTAAATGGATCACGAATCTGGTTTTGGCATGAAACATGGTGTAGAGATTCGTGCCTCAAAGACAGTTTTCCTGACTTGTTTGTTTTGGCAATGAACAAGAACGCTTTACATGCCTCTCAAATTTCCCTGCTACCTAAGATGAGGATTGAATATCTTGGATGTTAAACAAGAGAGGAAAATTTGAAGATAAATCTTATTATGAATCTTTGAGGGAGTTCAAGGGCTGTTTCTTTTCTTGGTGCAGCATTTGCAGAGCTAGGGTAGCTCGTAAGGCTTCTTTTTTCGTCTGGAAAGCAGCACCGGGTAAAATCTTGATTGATGATAATTTGCAAAAGTGACACTTAAAAAGTTTTGGACTGGTGTGTCATTCATATAAGAAAAGTGGAGAGACAACGTTACATCTTTGGCTTCATTGTCCTGCAGCATCTAATCTGTAGTCTCTTGTGCTTTCTTTATTTGGAGTATCTTGGGTTTTTCCAGAGATGATGGTCCAATTGCTAGCTTGTTGGCAAGGAAGGTTACATAGTAGTAGGGGTGTAAATGCTTGGAAGGTTGCTCCTTTATGTGTCTTGTAGACTAATGGCGAGAATCCATGCATATACCGACTAGTCCTAAATGGTTTTTTTTTATAAGTATTATAAATGATAAATTAAAAGTCCTAAATAGTTACACAATGAAATCAATGAATCTGTAAATTATAAAATAATACATCAAGGATGTAGACCCTATCAAACAGGGATTTTAACAAGGACTGTTTGATAATGTGAATGGGACATTCAACTCCATCAAATCAAATGAAAAACATATCAGCAAAAGGTGCCTACCCACACCAAATGTTGTTCATAAAGAACACTCTGATGCCATCAATATACTATAAATAAACAAAACCTCAATTTTCTTTGAATTTCTCTCCACAAACTCATTCCAATATCCCTCTCACATTTCATAAATACACGCACTAGAAAAGACTCAGACCCCAGAATTCCAAACAATTCCTAGTGACCATTATAGCCACTTGCTTAACAATACCTCCATCTTCCTTCAAAACCACTCTATATGGATCCCAACAGGATTTTATTAGAAAAAATAACCAAATCCATTATGAACATAATAACTACGGTAGGATATCAAATGCATCCTAGATTGAATGCCAAAAACCCAGATTGCAAATTCACATACCAAAACCACTTCAACCTATCTCCACTAAATCTTTAACAAGAAATCCACCTAAGTCCAAGGAGTATCGCAACTAATATTTGCACAGATCACTTTCTGCTTACAAAAAAATGGTTCTATATTGTCATATTGGGAATATATGAAATACCACGCAAGAAAACTCATCTACCTTTTCATACTGCTTTGTAATTCTCAAAAGTTTCTATAACTCAACTAGCAATAACCACAAGGTTGAGCCTAAAAGAAAAACCTATTGAATGACGCTACTCAGTATCAGCAGGAACTGGAATCAACTGTCTGACAAGTTATTACCTTCAACAATATAATGTAAAAAATTTGGACCATTCAATACTTTTACCAAAACATCAAACAATAAAGGAAATATAAGATTCAATAAAAGAAAAATCACTTAAAGACACAGGTGGCCTTATTGATGAAACAGTGAGGGAGAGCTGCTTGAGATGATTTGGTCATGTGCAGAGGGGAGCAATTAGTATGCCTTCGAGGAAGAGTGATTTGATTCAAGTCGAGGAAATGAAAAAAAAAAAAAAAATCAGGGAAATAACTAAAATAACATTAGTTTAAATTGTAAAAATTGACATGTCAATATGAAGGCAATAGCCGGTATGATTTCAAATAGAATAGAATGGTGAAAAACAATACATATGGTCGACCCTGATTAGTCTGTTTAGCTACATGCTGACCCCAAATGTTTGGGACTAAGGTTTAGTTGTTGTATCAAACTACCAAGCAACTTCTCAAATTTTTTTTTTTTTTTTGAATAAAAAAGAACCAGTTTATTACACATAATCAGTATCATATCTATAGGCAAACCATTGAAGACAAAAAACATACATAACATGGGAAATAAAATTTATGGGATTAAGAACTTTAAGCTACTGGGACATTATAATTTACAAATGAAACATCTGGGCACACGAGAAAAACCATTAATGGGGTAACTGTTCCTTCTAATAACCAATCTGGGCATTTCAGAAACACAACCAAAAGTACTCACAATGTCAAAAAAAAAAAGTTTTGATTAGTTTTATGAAGAGAACCATTTACAAGGGTTGAGAAAAAATATATATATATATAAGAGAAGAGAGAATTGACCTTAGTGAGGTCTATGTGCTTGTAAAGAGACCAATCAGTTGAACAATCATGATCTTCACAACTGTGGTCATGTAAACACGCCATCTCCAAAATTCTGGAAATCTCAGACACCGCAATATCGTCGGTATAAAGAAAAGCACTTGTAAAAGAAGAAGGAAGAAGAAGATAGCATTTATCAGAAGCGTGACACTTTTCTTATAAATAAATAAATGCCCCATTTATAAAGTGGCACTCGACCAATAAGAAATTAAGAAATTAAGTAATAAATAAATTATTACTTATTATTATTGCTTCTTAAAAAAAACATATTATTATTATTATAAAGTAAAGAGAGATTAAATTTTGCACTTTTAATTTCAAAAATCACCTATATTAGTTAAAGTAAATTTGTGTAAAGTTAAATTTTTGATACATCTAATAAGATTTAAATATTTTCTTTCATTAGATACAAATTACCTTTTAAACATCGAAATATCGTATAGGATTTCAATATTTTCTTTCATTACTTTTACATCTAAAATTTGAATCGAGACCAACTTAAATATGGATTTGTGGTTTATTTGTAAACATGACTAACAACTTGATTAACAATTTAATATCATTACTGACTCTCAATACAATTTTAGAAGTTATTCTTATTTCTAGAAACATGAGTTTACATTTGTTGAAATCAAAGGAAACAAATAAGGAAAAATGATAACTGGCGTATTTCAAATTATTCCTGTAGGGACACGATTTGTGACGACCCATAGTAGTGTTGGGTTCGCACGTAAAAAGGCCCAAACAATATCATTTATAGAGCGTGGATTTGAAAGGCTAGGCCTTAGTCACCAGACGGTGGGTTTTTTGTGGTGTTCGTACATAATTAAATCGTGATCGCCATAGGAGTCTTTCTCCTGGAGGCGAGCTGGGAGGCTCTGGTTTTTGGCCATTTTTCCTAGCCCCTGCTCTGGATTGCTTACTTTTCCTTTTATACTAGCATGTGTTCCTTATCCTTCGTCCACGTGTATGATCGACTTTTCCAAGACTGATACTTGTCCCATCAGCCCATATCCAGAGTGGTTGGGGGTGGTTGTAAAAGCTGGAGAGTATGGCTCTGTCAGGTGCAGAGTATTGAATGGCAGTAAGGGCAGCTTTCCCTGGTCGTTATACTTTCCAACGTATCCTTCTCTGTTGACCTAAATATTTTAGATTTTTTTTTTCACACTGTTCCTATACCGTTTTTGCCCTTCCTTCTAGTGAGACCTCGGACATGCCGAGGACTGAATCGTCCTCAGCTATGTCCCAAGACTATTTTGTACTTGTATTACCAATCTTGGGCCATAACCTTCCTCGGCTCGGGCCTTGGACCCCAATGAATAAATGGGCCAGGGCCACAAATTATTGGGCCCCACAATAGCCCTTCAAAATCCTGCTGTCCGACCTCTTGGTTGGAGAGGAGGGTTTTGGTAATGCCAAGCCTTTATTACAGCTCGTTTAACTCGGTCCTTCATTAATGTTGGTGTCTCTTCATCTACCCAGGAAACATACCGAGCTACGAGTCATTCCTCTAAATTCATTCACAATGCGTTCCTGCCGTTTTGCTTATCCAAAACGCGCTTTTAATGATTTCCCTTTACGAGACCATTTAAATTCGACGGTTATTGACGGTGTGGGGAAGTGGAACGGGCATATTCTCGTTCACAGATTTTCTTGGAAATCTGGACGGATTAAATACCTTCCGTTTTGCCCTTCATATAAGAAGAAAAGCAAGAGGTTACTTCTCTTGTACAGAGACCCTTTTAATCCTTCTGAAATTTGAAGCACTTAGCCTCCTCCAGAGTTTACTTTATCCGCTGGTTACACCTTAAATTGTGTTACGTTCGAGATAGAAGTAAGTAATGAAGGAACCACACCCTTCCCAAAAATACTATGTTCTTATGAAGCTCAAAATGTCTCGGTCAGGGCAGGGATGGCAGAGACTCAAGATCCTTCTTACCCCCCTTTCAGCCAAAATCCGAAGCAGGGGCTCGTCGCGTCAAACTTTTGGCGCGACTGAGCTGGGGTCACCCATTATCAGTAACATGGCACCAGCGTGTTAGGAGTCAGGACTGACGCAGGGACAAAGTATCCCTGCTTCTTTCTCTCTTCCTTCACTGGTGCCTCCTTTTGCCTCTCTTTCTTCTTCTTTCCACCACCAAATCCATCCTGGTGCTTTTCCTTCTTCCTCTTCTTCTCCTCTCCCACCAAGGAAGGTCCTCCTCTTAATATGGATGCTAATGGAGCAGAGTTTGGAAAGACTTGGGAGCAGAGCTTAAAAAGATTTCTGGCCATTCGTTTGTTTGTTTTTTTTATTTTTTATTTTTTTTTATTTTAGTAACTCGTTTTCTATATAGACTTGTTTAAGCCCTTCTTTGTACACTGTAATACCCCTTTATATTAATAAAAATTATCATTGCTTTATTTCGCATGTTCTATCTCTTTTTTTTTTTTTGAATGGACATGTCGTAAATAGACGCGCTACTTTGCGACTTCTCTTTTATTCCTATACTTTGAACGATACTTAAGGCCAAAATCCCAGTTAATAAAAAGATCTTGCTCTGTGCTTATTGAAACTATCCGACTTAATAATACTGAATCGAACAAATGATACTTAGAGCTGAAATCCTTATTAAGAAGAAAAGGAAAAGATATTATGATGAGCTTATTAGGGCTGTCTGGCACAATACCGCCGACCTGAGAACACAATACTTAGGGCCGAAATCCCTTATCAAGAAAAAAGTCTCTATCATGAACTTACGAGTGCTGTTCGGCACAATAATACCAATTTGAACAAATGACACTTAGGGTCAAAACCCTTGCTAAGGAAAAGATATTATTATGAACTTAATAGAGTTGTTTGGCACAATAATGCCGACCTGAGAAAACAACACTTACCCCAAAATAGCCGAGATGACAGTTGAATGCTCGGTGCGGTGTAGGAGGTAATCATCCGAAGACATATAACCCAAAAATGAACAGCCCCTACAGATTGCTGAGTAATAAGGTATTTCACCATCTTCCGAATAACTTTCATAGTTTTAACCTCTTCTGATATTTGATCCGAGGATTGAGCAACTTAGAATTTTTATTAAGTAGCCGACCTTTCCATAGGTTTGAGTCCGAGGACCATGCAATACCTTGGTTCTATCCAAAACTTGATTTCTATAAGTAGTTGGTTTCCCCATAGGTTTGAGTCCGAGGACCATGCAATACCTTGGTTCTGTCCAAAACTTGATTTTGGTAAGTAGTTGGTTTCCCCATGGGTTTGAGTCCGAGGACCATGCAATACCTTGGTTCTGTCCAAAACTTGATTTTGATAAGTAGTTGGTTTCCCCATAGGTTTGAGTCCGAGGACCATGCAATACCTTGGTTCTGTCCAAAACTTGATTTTGGTAAGTAGTTGGTTTCCCCATAGGTTTGAGTTCGAGGACCATGCAATACCTTGGTTCTGTCCAAAACTTGATTTTGGTAAGTAGTTGGTTTCCCCATAGGTTTGAGTCCGAGGACCATGAAATACCTTGGTTCTATCCAAAACTTGATTTTGGTAAGTAGTTGGGGGAATTACCCCTTCGACTATGGCGTGGGACCTTGGTTTGAGGGGAATTAGCTCCTCGGCCAAGCCCTTAGAACCATTCGTGCTGCTGACGCTACGAAGCTCAGCCCCTAGTAAAGAAACATAGCCCCTAGTGGAACTTTACGCTAGAACACTACATCCGGCTGTTGGAAATGATGTGAAGGATTGTCTCAACCCACTATCTGTGCCAAAACACAAGCCTTTCCCACAGACGGCGCCAATTGTAGGGACGCGATTTGTGACGACCCATAGTAGTGTTGGGTTCTCACGTAAAAAGGCCCAAACAATATCATTTATAGAGCGTGGGTTTGAAAGGCTAGGCCTTAGTCACCAGACGGTGGGTTTTTCGTGGTGTTCGTACATAATTAAATCGTGATCGCCATAGGAGTCTTTCTCTTGGAGGCGGGCTGGGAGGCTCTGTTTTTTTGCCATTTTTCCCAGCCCATGCTCTGAATTGCTTACTTTTCCTTTTATACTAGCATGTGTTCCATATCCTTCGTCCACGTGTAGGATCGACTTTTTCAAGACTGATACTTGTCCCATCAGCCCGTATCCAGAGTGGTTAGGGGTGGTTGTAAAAGCTGGAGAGTATGGCTCTGTCAGGTGCAGAGTATTGAATGACAGTAAGGGCAGCTTTCCCTGGTCGTTATACTTTCCAGCGTATCCTTCTCTGTTGACCTAGATATTTTAGATTTTTTTTTTCACACTGTTCCTATACCGTTTTTGCCCTTCCTTCTAGTGAGACCTCGGACATGCCGAGGACTGAATCGTCCTCGGCTGTGTCCCAAGACTATTTTGTACTTGTATTACCGATCCTGGGCCATAACCTTCCTCGGCTCGGACCTTGGACCCCAATGAATAAATGGGCCAGGGCCACAAATTATTGGGCCCCACAATTCCTAAGACTAATGAATGTAATTTTATAAGGGTAAAATAATGGTTTTAAAAACCGAAACGGTCAAAGAATCAAAAATGGGTTTGGTTTTCGATTTTTACCAATTGATCGGTTGATTTGGTTTTTAAAATTATGAAGTAAAATACTATTTTGGTTCCTAAAATTTACAAAAAAATTGTTTTTCATACCTAAACTTTAAAAAGTTATTGTTCCATCTTAAACTTTATAAAGAGTTATTTTCAATAGTTTAAAGACAAAAACTAGGATGAAAAAATAACTTTTCCATTAATTTAAGAATTAAAAAAGATCTTTTTCTAAATTTGAATGACAAAAAAAAATATTTTCAATAGTTTAAGGGATGAAAAATCACAAACAACATATTTCAAATTATTCATAAGTCTAACATATATAATTCCACACCAAGATGCATTTCAGATTTGAATCCAAAATAAGAAAACTACCAAAAATATGTGCTTCCATAGTAAAAATAGGAATAAAATGTTTTTCCAAACCAAATTTATGGGTTGTGCTCCTTATTTAAATAAAAAATTACATAAAACTTGACTTTTATAAATTTGAGTTCCGTTAAAAAAAAATAAATAGGAGTAATAATTTTGTCATAACCCAAAAGAAAAAAAAAAATTGCACAGTACATTAAAAAAAGAAACATGGGTTTCAAAAAAAAAAAAAAAAAAAAAAAAAAAATGAAAGTTGAAACGCTGCGTTTAAAGAAAAAAGAAAAAGAAGGTAATAGAAACTGGAGAAAACGCACCGTTTATATCATCACCCAAAAGGACGTCATTTTGAGAATTGAGAGAGACCAGTCCACCAAAGCACACAGAGAGAGAGAGAGAGAGAGAGAGAGATGGAAGTAGTAGTACAGGGAGAGAGCTCGGATGTGAGCAGCAAATACACGCTGAATCCTTCACGTATATGTAACGAAGACATATTGTTGTGCGTAGACGTGGACGTTGAGTCTCTGGTGGAGATGAAGAGCACTGGCTCAAATGGCCGACCACTCACCAGATTGGACTCCATCAAGCAAGCTATCCTTATGTTCATCCACGCCAAGCTCTCCATCAATCCTGATCACCGCTTCGCCTTTGCCACTCTCTCCAAATCAGCTTCTTTGGTACTATTTTTCAAAATGCTTCAATTTTTTGAGATTTTTTGAATTGGATTGGATTTTTGCATGTTATCAATGATTTTAATAGGTACCCATATGGTGAATACATATTAGGATTCTCTAGAAATTGATATAGGGACATACCCAATTTCGGTGGACACTTTCTGCTCACCACTTTTTACATGGACCCACCACTCATAATCGACCATTTCGTGTTTTGTTCGTAGTATTGTCGAAAATTTATCCATAGATATTGACATTTATTCTATTGTATGTAACTATGTATTTCTTGATTCTTGGTTTGGCATGTTGCCATTGTTGAAAGCAAACAAGAACATAGGAAAGAGGAGGGTTTCGAGTTTTTGGATCTTAGAGCCTAGGCAATAGGAAATTGTGCACTCCAAGTTTTCCAGTGGTTATTGGTTTCCATATTTTTATAAGACCCAATTACCCAATGCTCTAGGCAACAATTTGGTGAGGATGAGCACCTCTTGCATTAGGGGTAGAGAAAATGCGAGTAGCGTTTTTTATATCTAGCTTTCATAAAAAAATCATGCGGGTCTTTCCTAATATATAAGTCTCTTAGACAGATTTTTTGCAGCTCCTGATAGGCTAGTTGGATGGTGATTTTGATACGATGAAAATGGAACAAAATATGGAAGTAGTTGATCACTTTTGTGAGTGATTGTCTGCCTCAGACTTATTGTTCTCTTTGTAAGGATTTGATGCATACAACGCGTAGATCTATTTAACACATCCATTAGGTTCACATCTTTTATAACCCAGCAGGTTAACTAAAGAAATGCTTTCTTATTAATGAGAATGGCAATACCAGTAGTCTATATTACACACACAGTTTAAGGCTGTAACTGGGTGCATGGATTTATAGAATTCAGATCTTAGACATCATCAAATTTCATTTTCCCCTGAGGTTGAAGGAAAAAGCTAGCTATGGCAACATTGTTTTAGTTTATTTTAATTTTTTATTATTTAATTTAGCCTTTTTCTATTGTACAACACATGCATTAGAAAGTGCCAGGCAAAGCATCATTAGTTTTTTTTTTGGAGAAACAAGCCAAAGGCTGCAACAGGGAACATTCAACCAGCAATACTACATCAGAGTAACAATGGAAAAGCACCTGAACAAACAAGTGCAAACCAAAACAAAAACTCAAAGAGCACAACTAGGTGCAGTTTTGCACCATACAATCTATTACAAAATATAACAAACAAACAAACAAACAACACAGCTAACTAGGACTAATCTACCAACAAGTAACAAAGAGCTAGCCAGAATTCTGCCTTCCAATCAAATCCTTAGGCATGAACACAAAATCAGAAATACCCCAACTGATGCATATTTTGGTGTTGATACCAGACCTAGGATATGGTCCTTTAGTTTCAATCCTTGCCTTCACCTGTTTCCTTATGAGACCAGCAATTTGATCCTCTGTTTTAACAGCTCCCAAATGCTTTATAGCATTTCTTTGTGCCCATATGTGGTATATATATGCACTAAAACCTAATCTGCAGCGGTCAGCATTTAAGCTTTTACCTTTCCAATTTGTTGCAGCACAATTGGTGAGATTTTGCCAGTCTTCATCAAGCCTATCTTGATAACACCAGTTCCTGATTTTCCTCCAAAGTCTTTTACAAAAGGGGCTCTTAAAAAAAAGGTGAACACTCTACTCTTAGAGCTTCCTCTGCATAACAAACATAAAGGATCACAGGTTATTCCCCAACTAGCAATCCTGTCATAGGCAGAGTCTGTCCCTAATAGCCAGCCAAGTGATGAAAGCATGCCTTGGGATGGCTTTGGTGAACCATGCAATCTTCCACCAACTAACAGTTGGTTTCTTTTTTCTAATTTGATCCCAAGCACTTGAGATAGAAAAAATTCCTGATTTTGAAGGAATCCATACAACTTTGTCACACTCACCAATATCAATCAAAGGCAATTTACTTAAAATTGATACAAGAACATCAGACCTTGTACTTCCCCAATTCCAAGCTTTGTATTAAAACACACTTGACAATTTAGCATTAATTGAACTAGTAGCATCATATACAACCCTATGCCCAAACTTTTGATAAAGAGGGCCATCAGGATGCCAATTGTCATGCCACATATATAATGCTAGATCCATCCTGTACCAGGAACTTTATAAAAAGCTTTGAGTTTTAAATTTTTTCTCCACCCTCAAGAACAACATTGAGGAGCTTTGACAATCCAAAAACTCTGGTCCTTAAGAAGAAGAATTTTGACCCAAGCAATCCACAAGGAGCCAGCATGGGTAAATAGAAGCCAAATAAACTTCATGATTGCCTAATCCATATGCTGCCTTAGGTTGGCATACCTCATTCCAGGCAACTTTAGCCTGTCCCATTCCTCTCAGTCCCTTTCCACAGGAAAGAAGACAATTTCTGTTCTAATTCTTTTATAGTACTCTTGGGTAGAATAAACACATTTGACCAGTAAGCATGCACACTGAATAAGACAGATTGTATAAGCTGAAGTCTGCCTGCTAAGCTAAGCATCTTGGATGACCAAGAATTAATTCTTGCAGTGATCTTAGTCAGCAATGGGAGGCAATCTTGGTGCTTGAGTTTACCAGAAATAAGAGGGACACCTAGGTACCTGACTAGCAAGTGGCCTTCCTTGACCTTAAGAATATTTAGGATCTGTTGCTTTAAATTTCCTTGTAGACCAGAAAAGAAAACTTCACTCTTAGAGAAATTAGCTGATTCCAGCGTGTTGATTGAATTCTGTTATATCTGCTTGAATAATTCCAAGTGAGTGCAAAAATCATAAGGTTATCAGCAAAGCACAAGTGGGTTAGTTGCAATTCTTTGCACTTAGGATGAAATTTAAAGATACTGAACTCCTGAACTTTACAGAGCAAGATTCTTGAGAAAATTTCCATCCCAAGTACAAATAGGTAACAGCATTGTTAGTTATACCACATTGTGCGTTTGGTGCATTAGATATGTTAAGATGAAACATGCAAATACCCCCCGGGTAATGAATAGTTATAACTGGTTTTGCCTGTGTAACCCAAAATTTATTCACAATTATTTATTTATTTATTAATGTATTAGATATGTTAAGATTGGAACATGCAAATACCCCCTGGTAATGAATAATTATAACTGGTTTTGCCCGTGTAACCAAAAATTTATTCGCAATTATTTATTTATTTATTAATTTAAGTATTTTTTATTAATTCAGAATTGTTTTGGTTCCTTTTTGCTATCATGTAGCTTAGGAAAGAATTTAGTAGTGAAGTTGAGTCCGCAGTTGCTGCAGTTATGGGACTCTCAGCTACTTCGTCTTGTGGTCCTGCTGATCTTACCAGTCTGTTTCAGATAGCATCTCATGAAGCCAAGAAATCCCGTGCTCAAAATCGAATTTTTAGGGTGGTAAGTAGTGTGGGAATCACTTTCTGTGTATCTGTTCATGTATTTGTTTGTTGCTTACTGATTATGATGATCTTGTCACGCCTATGAAACTTCTTTGATGCATGCTCTATCTATAAAATCTGACATGCATTATGATATTATGTTGTGTTTAGATTCTTATCTACTGCAGATCATCTGCAAAACCTCATCATCAATGGCCTATAAATCGAAAACTCTTTACCTTAGATGTTATTTACCTCCATGACAAGCCTGGACCTGACAATTGCCCCCAGGAGGTCTATGATGCACTTGTAGAGTCCCTTGAGCACGTCAGTGAATACGAGGGCTACATTCATGAGAGTGGGCAGGGGCTAGCACGTGTTCTCTACCGTCACATGTGTGTGCTGTTGTCACACCCTCAACAGCGTTGCCCACAAGAATATGTTGACATTCCCAAGTCTCTGACAAAGAAGTTGCCTTTATCAGAAACAATGCCTTGTGATGATAGTGTTCCTGTATCCAGCCAATGAGAATGTATAAAGTTAAATTAGAATCTAAGGGGTAGTGCAATCAGTTGGGGGCAACACCTCATGAAGCAGAGGTCGCTAATTCAAATCTCCTTTTACCCCCCTCCCCTTGGGGCCAAAACTTAACAAAAAAAAAATGTAAAAAAGTTAAATTAGTGGTCTTGTGTTCCTTCTTATCTTTTGGTTTTCTAAGTATGACTTTAGTTCTTTTTAAAAGAAGTTGATATGAACCTCTTTTTAAACGGGAACAAGGAAATTATTTGACCTTCCATCTATTTGTATAAAGTCTCTATGTTTTTTTCTTATGAAAAATATGATGCATTGTTAAATATGAATTTCGACATTGGTTATTTTTATTTTTGTCCATGTTTATTAAACATGCAAAGATCACGTATGGATTTATTTTTTCCAAAAGAAATTGTGATACATACTTGATCATGGATTGGGACTGTAATTATCGCCGATATGTAGTGATCATCTGCAAGTCCTATCCAAATACATGGATAATTGGGTTTTGAATATTTGGATGATTTGCAACATGTGAATGTATCATGTCTCATTTAGCACAACACTAAAGTACATTTTGACTCGGAATGTTTGGAATCTGGTCTTCCAAGCAAGCCTTTTTTGCTTGAAGGGCTGCTCTTTTTGTTTATGAAGTCTATGAACCATAAACCATATGCACTTTATCAGTAATACCTTAATGATTTCAAATGAAATTTACAAGGGGATTCGAGTCAGTTTGAGACAGAGAGACTCCAGTTGACTCATTGCCTCATTGGTACCTTGATTGCAGTGCCAATTTACATGTTAAGTGGGTAGACTTATGGATTATCTGATCAATCAATGAAACTGAAATTTCAAGATGATATATATGAAGTTATTCAAAAATCTGTTTTGGTGTGTGTTTCTTGAAAATGATAAAAGATATTAAATCATCCAATTGATCAATGGTTTGTGCCTGTAATACGGGACTATATAATTCTCTTTTTTTTTTTTTTTTTTTTTGATAAATGACTATATAACTCATTAGGTTATTAGGTTAAGTGTTGCTTTCGAGAGACTTTGCTATATCTAAATTTGAATATCTTTGAAGATACATAGCTGAACAAAAATTTTGGGATTAAGAGTTGTTCTCTACTTGTGAAAGGAATCAATCGACCATCATTTTCTGGTATAATTTGTTTGGGTCATATTAAAAAAGAACGAACATCTTCTTAAAGTCTCTACCGTTGTACTTTTGCCCAACTTATTTCTTCAACAAAATAAATCAATAAAAACAAGCTATACCAAACACCAAACGTATAATATATATCACATGCATACCAACTTGCATCAAACTATTTTTTATTCAATTGTTTTCCCTTTTGTTTATTTTTTGTCTGGATTTGATCCTTCAATCATCATGATGATATGTGTGTTTGTCAATCACAACATGAACAGGATCCACTCATTGGGAAATAAGACCTAAAATTAAACAAAAACTATCCAGAAAATTTGAGAAGTCAACTTAGACATATAAATCTAACCACCCAATATATTATTGATGATCCTCAAAAGGTCTTCAGATTTTAGGGTCAGGATCCATTTGACAAGGCTTATTGGCTTAAAGAGATCGACCAGCATGATGCATACAATGTTTGTCTCTTATCCACCAGTAGATACTAGCACACAATTATGAACCATGATTACGCTACAAGAATAGGATTAAATTTCTCATTATATTTATTCTTTACAAAGTTTGACCAACTGCTTGCATCTTTTCATAAATCTGTCTACTGTTTTGTTGATTCCAATTGCCATGGATCCATTCCCTTTCCCTGTAAAGTGCATCAAGTTGGTCAATGGTCAACAACTACCTTATATCTTTGTTCACATTTTGATAGGAATCAACATTTGTTTATTCCTCCATTTCTTGATCACCCACTCAAGCAACAAGTTAATATAATTTTGTTTAGCTTTTGGGTCAGACATTTCATTTTCAATAAATTTCGTGTGCCTTTGGATTAACTTTTTGCTAAAAATTAGCAAAATAATAATTATATTTAGAAAAGTGAGACTTTAAAAGTCTATAAATATGCTAATAAGCGTATAAGTTAAAGAGCTAATTCAAATTCACCTGAAAATAAAGTCATCATGTACGTGAAGAATCACAAGCGAAGTAACTAACAAATTGGTGTTTCAGGTTTTAACTATCATTCAACTCCAGACATAGTTCAACATGTGACATTATTTAGATGATTCATATATAAAAAATCAAGTCCATACTAACTTGCATATAGTAATTTTAATTTGATATCATATAATAGGATTAAATGCATGAAAAGGATATAAAAAATTACTGTCACAAACAGAAAAAGGTGTGCAAGTTTGTCAGTTTGAACATGGATTTGAGTTCCATGGGGTGTATCATGTATGTAAAAAGAAACAGCTTATAAAAAGAAAAAATACACATCATGTGTCCCTTCAAGTGAATCTTGGGGTGGCCTAAAATAACACCCAACAATTAAAAAATTGAGAATTATTGAATCTAAAGTGTGCTTTCTGACCTCCTGGGAGCCACTTGTACAGATATCTACCCCTTATAATCATTATTTTGCTATAACATGCGCATCCTGGGGTCCTTGGATTCATGATTAAGGAAACTGCTTCAGCTATCCTTGGACTATAAAAGTAAAGTGAAAAAATAGAACAAAAATAATATTAGTTGCAATGGGAATCTGCATATCAGTTGCATCAAAGGAGATTCATGATGCTGAAGATGGCCATGAAAATGTGATATTCTTCCAAGGAAATAATGTTTCTAATGGAGCTCTGGGTCTTGGTTCTCTTTACTCTAAGCAAGGGAGCAAAGGACTAAACCAAGATGCTGCCATTCTTTACCAGGTTTTGTACCATGGTTCTCTCAAATTGTATCTATGGTCCCTAGTTTTGCAGGTTGTGCTTAAATTAGAATTTAAGTTGGTCTTGATTCTCATGAGAAAAGTCAACTTCTCAATTTAGTTTCTCTTATGTTTCTTCCTAAGCAATTCAAAATCATTTATACTGTGGCAATGAAATCATTGTATGATATGCTTGTTCATTTAAAATTTTAAAGCTATCCAAAGGTGTACCATAAAATTTTCCTAGATAAAAAGTGGACCATACACCACTGGTGAAATCCAATTTACCATGGTATACAATCTTGGATTTTTAGGTAAAAACCAATGGCTTTAAAAAAACTACAATTTCAACTAACATGTAGTACTGTACTATTAGTCTTATCAGGTTCCCCGTTGAAACATAAATTCTTTTTTCTTTAATAAGGGCTATGGAGTGGAAGATGGAGCCTTCTGTGGAGTTTTTGATGGGCATGGGAAGAATGGTCACATAGTGAGCAAGATAGTGTGTAACCGCCTGCCTTCGCTCTTACTAAGCCAAAGGAATGCACTTGCAAAGACTTATACAGTAGCAAATGATAGTACTTTCCAAAACCATGTTGAGAGAATAGATGGGGAATTAAGACCAAGCAAGAATTTTCACATATGGAAAGAGGCTTGTATCAGTGCCTTCAAGTTGATGGACAAGGAGGTACAACTACAAAAGAAGTTGGACAGCTCTTGTAGTGGAACAACTGCTGTTGTAGTCATAAGACAGGTAAAAGACCAAGTAGTTATGAACGAATTACTTCTTATGAATTTTTCAATTTGTTTCTTAATTTTTTCTTTCTTTCTATAATTGGAAAATAAAACAGGATGAAGATCTTATTATAGCTAATCTAGGTGACTCCAGAGCTGTCTTGGGGACAATCACCAACAATGGAGTTACTGCTATCCAGTTAACCACTGACTTAAAGCCAGGCTTACCTTGTAAGACCTCATTTCCTTCCCGACATTATATGCGTTGAAAAATTGTATGGCTGGGGGTATATACTACAGAGTATTTTGCTATGGTACTTGTCACACCAAGGAGTTGATCCATACAAGTAATCAGACACAGACAATCTTTTTACAACTGTTAATGTGATCAGTTGTGATTAGAACAATATCATTTTCACATTGGCTTGTTATTGACACCACCGTTATTTGCACCAATGTCAACTACACAGTTGTGAATTTTTTTTTCCTTGTTATTTTCACTCACCTTACCATTGAGGACCTACTAATTTTAGATGACTTTTTCAGTGACTAATCAATTTTCATTTCTGACATAGGTGAAGCAGAAAGAATAAGGAACTGCAATGGCCGGGTGGCTGCATTAAGGCAAGAACCACATGTCCAACGAGTGTGGCTGCCCCACGATGACTCTCCAGGCCTAGCCATGTCACGAGCTATTGGAGACTTCATACTCAAAAACCATGGCATAATTGCCATCCCCAATATCTACTATCACTGTGTAACTTCCAATGACCAATTCATCATTCTTGCGACTGATGGGGTAAGTGCAAATTGAATGAAATTTTAATTTGTACATGTTCAAGTGTCAGATACCTTTTCATTCTCCTTCTCATTGTATTGCTAATTAGTACAATGCGTTTTATTTTCATCGTTTGTGCCTGAAAATGTAGGTCTGGGATGTGCTCAATAATGATCAAGTTGCATCGATTGTGTGGGCAGCAGATAGTGAACAGGCAGCAGCAAGAGCCGTGGTTGAGGCGGCTACTGCCACATGGAAAAAGAGATACCCTTGTGCAAAAGTAGATGACTGCACTGCGACTTGCCTCTTTTTACAAAAGAAGCAACATTTTATTGTGCCAGTGGAGACTTGAGCTAGCAGCATTTCTTCCTCTAGTTGAAAATGTGGCCGTTCCTGCCTTGCTTTGGCCTTGGCACAATCTTGAGTTATTTGGCGCATTTCTTTTTTATTATTTGGAAACCAAAAATCAGAGCAATTACTGGGAACAAAACTAGTTGAGTGGAAAAGGAATACACAACAATTGCTTTCAACTATATAACTATTTACTGGTGCATCTGTTTACTTGTTGAGTAGCAAGATAATTATTGCATCAAGAACAATTTAAAAGGCTCAGTGGGGGAAAAGCAATGAAAATATTCAGACAGATTCAGATTAGAGATTCCCTTTTCAATCCTAATCCAATAAGCTTACCATTTGACATTTAAAAAGATGAAAAAAAAAGTGCATGTAAATAGTCAAGAATATCTGGACATATCACAAAAAGAGGAAATGAACTGCATTCTTCACTTGAGATTCTATTGGAAATTTTCTTTTTAAACAAAATCCAATATCACACACAAATGGGTTGAACATTTAGTTCTGTTTATGGCATAAAAACCAAAAATATTTTTGCACCTCATCTGTGAATGAAACCTATAATACCAAACCATATAAGGTTCCTATAATTCAAAAATCAAGCTGCATCACCCTTCATATCTTCTCCAAGAAGGTCATCATCATAAGAGACAGATATTTGACTGATCATGTTGATTGTGCATTGAGATGTTAGCTTGGAACCATCTGAAAAATTGAGTTAGCATCCATAAATGAATTTTCAATTCCTGGTGAACCATCTTTTGCTTTCCTCCTCGTCTAATATTTGATTGCTTGAATTGCTTCTGCATAATGATTTTTATTTTTAAAAAGTCAGCACTTTATGTTACATTCACTTCAAAAAATCATCATGAATGATGTTATGATACAATAATTTTAAGTTCAGAAAGAACATAATGCTGCCAATGCAAGAAGAAGGCTGTGACATAAAGGAAGATTATTTACCAAATTATTTAGAGCCAAAGGACAAGTGGACAACAATTTTAAAATAAGCTGTGGACGGTAGAGTCAACACAGTACAGGTACACCGAAACATTTTTCATATTGATTTACCATTATTAAGCATAGCAACTTTATACAACAACCAAAGTAACTAATGGTCATAAATATTTTTATTATAATTTTTTTTAAATTAGGAAGTTATATATACGCAACCAATGGGATTTGAACCCAAAATCTCACACTCCACCCACTCTTGTCAAAGGAGGAAGTGCCATTGCTTTACAAATATAGGAATGAATGAATAAAGCAAACTTCTCTTCTCTTGGATTTTATTTTTTGGTGATCGGAGTAAACAAACCATTTGAGACAAACATGAAAGTATTCTGTCCCTTCAATCTTTTGACAGCTAGACTCCTAAGTTTCTTCAGTTTTAACAACCTGACTCCCTTTTCAGTATGCCTATGAAAAGAGTATGAATGTGATTGGGCATTTAAATAATCCAATAAAAAATAACAAGTAGTATTTATATAATTATGTATGAGATGTGGGCCAGTTTTGACTCCCACAGAGAGAGAGAGAGAGAGATATTATGAGCAAGAAACCTACCTCCAAGAGGAAGTGGCATCTCGAAATATGATCGAGTCAAAAGGGCACTTCAGTTTGCCTTTTCAGATTATTAGTTTATTAAACCAGGGCATCACCATTTGTGTCTTGAGCTCCGAACTGTCAACTTTACCTTTTCTATTTTATATGTTTTTTCCAGGGGGCATCAACAGAAACTATATCTGTTGCAACTTGCAGGCTATTAATTTTTTCTTTTCATCGAGAAACAATCTTTAATTGCTCCAAACATGATAGCATGGCCAAGAAGTCTTTTCCAAGATCTACGACTTTTTCAAACAAACACAGCATATAGATACATGAAACAGAAATGTAATACATATGTGCACATGAATTGGCACAACAACAACAGCAGCAACCAAGTATTGGTTCAGCCACATGTATATTAAATAAATGAAGTTCATTTACACACCTCAAACTCCTCCACTTTTTTCAGTATCTCTTTGTGGGCTTTTGGTTCTCATTGTTTTTGGAACTATCGCTTTTTTGTTAAGATTGTTGTATTATTACATAGGAGTTTTTGAAGCCAATATCAACCAAACCTTAATCTTAAAATTTTGTTGTTGTAGCTTATGGAATTTATTGGAGCCTGAAGCAATAAACGTCGACGATGACGAGGTTGAGTTTGGCTGATTCTGATTGGCTCTCTGTCTGCATGCGTGGAGGTTGGTTTTTCTCTCTTGGGGAAACCCATTCTATCTGAAGTGGTCGGCCCAATGCCCATGCAATTTTCACTTCGGTTTTAGGTAGTCAAGCCCAATAGTGGTACGGGGACAAGCCCAATTTAAAAATGATAGAATGTTCTTCTCAAAAAAAAAGAAAAAAAGAAAAAAAAAGATACTCCTAATAAAATAGTTAAGAGGATTATAAAATGAAAAATGTTAGGTCCACTATACTTTAACAATAAATTCTTGGTGGCAAACTATTAGAGGTAGATAAAAAAATGATATTAGTGACAATCCCAAATTATAACCAACGTGACACTTAAGATTTATTATAAAAATATTGTGAAAGTATTGTAGTCATATTATTTCATAAAATTATTATTATTTCTCTTAAACGTCATAAATAATAGATAATATATGTGAATTATTTTCATGAAAAAAAAAAAATTATTTTGAAAGTCATCACCCTTGATTTGTGGGATTGGAAAGAATTTTGTCCTCATGCGTTAATGACTGACTTTACGATAGTTTAATATGAATTTCCTTATCAAACATTTTAGGTGGGTGATTTTTTTATTTTCTTATCAAACATTTTAGGTGGGTGATTTTCCTTTAGATGACAGAAACACACTATTTTAGAGGTTACCTACAATCCTACATCCTTGTTGTCTATGAAAAGATTAGTAGATTGCGTCTCTGATTGAACTTCTAGTAGGTAATATAATTATTTATGAGAAAAAAGAAAAAGTGTTTTGCTGATTAGATTCAGCCATACATTCGATTATATATATAATATAAAGATTAGATGTTTAGATTCAGTCATATATAGGTTCGTTGAACGTAGACACCTTTATTTATCTCTAAATATGTATATTACTCTAATCAATCATGAAAACGAACCTTTTTAACATACATTGATGGTCCACAGGACCACAGGCCAATCCCCATCACCACTGGAGCTTTAAAATCAATCAAAGAACAATGAAAGGCAAACGAGTTTGACAGCTTTGTTTCTCAGTAATAAATACAATTAGACATCTAAAATAAGCCACACATGCATCTCTCATTTTGGATTGCAAGTCCCTCGTCAACCAGATTCCTCAGGTGAGGATAAGTCACTGCTTTCGTGAAGCTAATAAATGTGCGGACGCTCTTGTGAGGAAAGGCTCGGATCTGAATTGTGATTTTATTGTTTTCAATAGTCCGCCTGTGGACATTAATATGTTGCTGTATTATGACAGTCTTGGAGTGTAGTATGAGAGGCTCTGCCCTCAACTGCATGTTCCTCTCCTTCAGTTTTTAATGCAATTCGTCTTTTACGAACCAAAAAAGAAAAAAAAAAAAGAGCCACACAAATGAAACTTCACCATCAAAGCCACTAGGGTCCAATAGGAGTATATAACATAACTAGTTAGCTTTCATTATTAACAAAAATATATGTGAGTTTTAGGCCTGTCCAGACCCATCCGAGACCCGACCCACCCGGAGGATCCGACCGGCGACCGATCCGAAACCGACCGATCCGACTATTCCGGCGGTCGGCGGCGGGTCTCGGCCTCCAGAACCCGAAAACGGCGGGTCGGCTGGCGGGTTTTCTCTCCAAAACCCGAAGAAACCCGACCGAACCGAGATCTCAGCATTTCCCGGCGAAGTTATTTACATCTGGCGAGATCTCAGCCATTTCCGGCGAGATCTCAGCTAGATCCATGGAATCTTCACTGGATTTGGCGAGATCTCGCCGAATCTGATGAGATTTCGACTGATTCGAAGAAAATCCGGCGAAAATATCACCGAAATTTCACCGATTTCGCCGTTAAATCGCCGGATTTTGGCCGATTTTCAGATCTCCAACTCCGACCGAACCGACCGCCGTTCGTTGAAGGTCCGATCCGCCCGATCCGATCAACCATGTCGGTCGGCGGCGGGTTGAATTTCTCACCAACCGATCTGGTCGGGTCGGTTCCGGGTTGGGCACAAACCCGACCCGAACCGACCCGTGGACAGGCCTAGTGAGTTTCACTTAATAGATAAACATACATGTGGGTTTCAGTTAATTTAATTGGCAAAATCTTTTGTTATTGAATAAAAGATTTAAAGTTGATTCTATAGGTTAAAACTTAAGAGTGAAACTATCTCTCAAAAAGAAAAGAAAAAAAATTAATAAACACACATAGGTTAAAATTTTATTTTATCTATAAAAAAATACAAGGCACTACCAATCAAGATATTCAAAATTATTTATTTCCTTGGATTTTAATTAGTTTAATTGTTAAAATATCTTACCATTAGATAAGAAATTTAGAAGTAAATCCCTCTGAAATAAAAGATATTTTTTGATATCCTGGACGATACTAAATAATCAATAAGAAATCGACTCTACGGCTGTGTTTGGATGGGTGGAATATAGGGAGGATGGAAAATATAAGAGGGAAAATGGGGTGGAAAACTCAGTTTTCCACTGTTTGGGAATGGAAAGAAAATAGAGGGAGTGGAAAATTAGGGAGAAAATTTTCTCCCTGGGCCCACAAATTTTTTCCTCCCAAATTGGGAGGAAAAGCAAGGGGGGGACAACTGCACTAAGGCAGTTTTACGGTAATGCCCTCCCTTCCCTTCTTCCTTTTTTTTTTTTTTTTTTTGTTTTCACGTGACCTGGAAACGTTCTTCCTTTTTTTTTTTTTTTTTTTTTTTTTGTGACCTGAAACGTTCTCCTTTTTTTTTTTTTTTTTTTTCATGTGACCTGAACATTTTTTTTTTCAATGTGACCTAAACGTTTTTTTTTTTTTTTCAAATATGACCTGATCTAATTTTTACATTATAATAAGAAAAATAATAATATAAATTTATATATGTGATGTGATAAATTTAATATTATGTAATAAGTATAAATAAATTTATTTCTTACATATTATACAACAAGGGTATAATAGTCAATTTATATAAATTACATTTTTCATCCTTCCCTTTTTCTCTCCAACCAAATAAAAGAGTTTTCCACCCTCCCACTTTTCCACCCCTCCAACCAAACATACAAGAGGGAAAACTAAATATTTTCCATCCTCCCACTTTTCTATCCTCCCACAATTTTTCATCCTCCCACTTTTCCACTCCTCCATCCAAACGGACCCTACATGTCAAATCATGTCTTATGTCTTATGTTGTATGCATAAAAATAAAATGTGTCATTCGCAAATAGGAAGCAGGCATATAAATTGAATTCAGTTGTATATTCAAGGTTTCCTCTTTGGTAAACCAAAACTTAATTTTTCTTTGATAACTTAAGCTTTATATATCAGTCTTTCACCCAACCCAAAAAAGGAAAAAAAGTTATATATTAGTTTTCTTTTTCACTCAAGAAACACATTGTTATTGAGAAAAAAATTTATATATGTGCATTTTTATTGAATAATAATACATATGGATTATATAATTTAGACAATATATTTCTTTTTTTGTTTTCTAGTTAAGTTTATATCAAGTTAGTTTTCCTTACATCCATACAAGGATAATTATTTTACTAAAACAAAAAGTTGTCCCAGTGGAGATAAGGAAAGAGCGCAAGCAAACACAAAAGCAGTGTGTGGAGAGGAAATTCCTTCTCGTGTCGGCATCATTGCTTAATCATCTAATATTCAATATTGCTTTTACGTACATTGATTCTGATAGATTCCCTACAAGTCTTTGCCGTAACTTGCCAGGTTTATCTCATTATCCTTTGGAATTCAATAAGAGAGACACATGACAAAGTTCATCGATAATTTTATATTACAAAAAACTTTATTTCCTTCCTGTAGTTGAGTTCTTAGCCAAAAGTAAAGTAGGTTTGCTTTGGAAAACAAACTTATACCATGCCCTCATCAATTAAAGAAAGGGTTATCTCGGTTAAGTTTGAACTAACTTTTAGTTGATTTTTTTTTTTTTTTTTTTTTTAGGGTGGGGGGGGGGGGGGGTGGGAATAACACTATTGTAAGGACTAGAAAAATTGGCGGCTTAGGCCCTTTAGAATAGTGGCTAGATCAGTTCAACCATAGCCTAAAACAATAAATTTATAAGAGAAGAAAACAAACAACAAGAGAGAGGCTCTGTCCGAGGATGAAAATAAGGAAGAAAAAGAAGAAAGTAGTTAAATGGATGAGCTCGATTCTCAATACAAACTGGCCTGAGGAGGCCACAGAAATACAAGAAATGTTATTGTTCACTCTCTTCTCTCAGTGTTCTTGTTTCTTTTCTATATCTTGATACTTATGTCTTGATCATTTTCTCTGTAAACCCTCCTTTTTTTCTTATATACTCCTCCCTCTCTCACATCTCAACCTTCCATCTTTACCTAACCAATCTCCTCTCATGACACTTGTCTCTTTTTACATCTGAAGAAGGTGGTAGAAGGAATCTACTTAGCTGTGACTTACGCTGTTCATATCACTTCCTTATCAATGCAGCTGATAAAGCTGTTGCCCACCATTTAATGTGGAGGCAACAGGTTATTCCAAACTGGAAACTTCCCCTGTAATCACTGATTCTCTTTCTTTAGATTCTTCTTCCCACTTGGAGTGCCTTAAAGTCCTTTGACTCACCCCTTCCTCTCCTCGGGCGACCTTCCTCCTTGGGCCCGTGGCATTCCCACACCAATACTGTAACTCTTCAACTTCATCATAGGTCCTCGAGCACCCACAATAGCCCTTTAAAACTTTTGCTATTAGCCCTGAGGTAAAAGCAAAGTTTTAGTTATACAAACAAATTACACACGTGCCACGCGCGTTCCCACGTGGTAACATCCTTTCATCTGCCTCCAGTACACTCCTAATGCTTCGGAATCCACGATTTCACATTTATGGCGTCAGGCGGCTGCTTGTCCCCCCTTGTTCTACGACTCGATCAAGATCCTATGGTCCATATTTTCCCTCATTTTATGAGTGGGAAAATTACCACTCACTTTTTGCCTTTATATGAGAGTTTGGGGTTGGCTGAAGTTCATTTACGCATTCTGGCAATTTGAGTTGAAGTAACCTCCTGAGGAGAACTTTTCCTTTTGCTCGTAGGTGTGTTCATTCTCACAATTCTTTTTTTGCACAAGTTTATTCTTTCATACTGTAAAACTCCATGGGTAGATATGCTAAGCTAGTAGATACTCCCGAGGCTAGGGCTGTCTTTAGGGTCCTCAGGTGTGTAGATATGTTAAACCGGAAAATAAGGACCAACCTTACTTGGCACGATGTAAACTGGGTATACAACTATTAAAAGGGGGGGAAAAACCAAATATTACATCAAATGTAAAGTCCTCGCTGTTAGGTTAATCTCCTACCTACCTGACTCAAGTAAGGGTATAGACGAGGACTTTCTCATCGTCTCGGGAGACTGGTATGATGGATTGCATAGGGTTCCTAAGGACTATAGATGCGTATAGGATACTACCTAACTTTATAAATCTGAAAAGATATTTTTTTTTTTTTTTTTTTTTTTTTTTTTAACTTACAACTCTCATTGTTTTCATTGGCAAACGAATACCACATCGCCCCGGCCAAGCACCTGGTGAACTTCATAGACCTAAACCGGATCCTCAGGTCAGAGATCTTCTTGCACAAGGATGGTCAACTCCAAGGTGCTCACGTCATCCTTGGATACAAGCCCTCCACCAAACGTTTTTAGAGCTCGAAGAACGTCATTAAACCCAGAGACGCTCGATTGGCTTTAATAGACGTAGCTGTCCCAGGCTTCCTATTAACTGAACCTCCTCTTATGGGAACTTAGGATGCTCTACTCCTAGCCCCCCTTGCAGTCAGGCTCCTTTACTCACAAAAACCCCCCATCCTTTCGAACGACGAAGCTAAGGAGCCCACACCAGATCCTATCCAGCAGGAAGTGACAGATAAAGACTTTGAGGTCTTCTAATAGCAAGAAGACCCCGAAGACACTCCCAGCACCTCACACCGCTCGTTACGCCCCGCCTAAATCAGTCCCAGCCAATAGGGGACCAACATTCCTGAAAGGATGGGTTTTGAAGAGAAGACCCCAGACCTATTTTCCCTACTCACGGCCCATACTGGGGGCTCTTCCCCAGCTGTGGCAGTGGTGCCCTGACCACCCACTCCTGCAGTGATGCATGCATCTTTTGTTGATGTCGCAGACAAGAAGAGGAAGGAGGCCCAAGGAGGCAAGGGCACCGAAGGTGCCAAAGAGGGAGAAGTCACCCACTCCTCACACCAGCCCCCAGCCAAGGAGGCCAGAACAAGTAGGGGCCAAAGAAGAAAAGCGCCTCCACTGGAACCTCTAAGGAGGAGGAGAGTGACCGACCACCCAAGCCTTCTGTTTGGAGTCCTATATTCACCCTGAGCTCAAGCAGTCCTGTGCTGAGTGATGCCAACTTAAGGGACCATAAAAAGGCAGCTTAGGCTTGGTAACAGAGTATTTAGAGAAAGCTCTATGCTTACTTGAGGACATGTAGGAGCTTAGGTCCTTCAAGAAACATGAAGTTTTCCTATCTTTAAAATAGGACCTAGCAAAGGTATATAATTATCCTTCTTTCTTTATACATTTAAACCATTCATACACGAAAGCTAACTGGTACCAATCTTGCAGTCTATCCAAGCTGCCTTCATAGTCGAGGAGTGGGTGGACCACGTGTTGGACCAGGCCAGGCAAGTTGAAGGTAAGCTGACAGTAGCTGAAAAAGCCCACACGGAGGTGGAAAAAAAGCTAAAGGAGTCTCTTACCCACCTGACCGAGGCTGAAAGGGCCAAGAAAAATGTCGAAGCTACCCTGACCAACTACGAGAAACAGGCTGCTGAGTGCCTAGAGGCCTAGAGGAAGGCTGAGAATAAACTTGCACTTAATATGGTGGAGTTGAAGCAATTGCAGAAGTAGTTAAAGGCTAAGGATGCCAAGAAGGCGAAGGCCAAGTAAACGGCCTATGATGCGGGTATGACTAAGACGGCTGAAAGTCTTACTGCCCAACTTAGGGATGTTGCTCGGGCCTTCTACCTAGAGGTGTGGGGTCAAGCCTTAACTGCAGCTGAGGTCAGCGATGATTCAAAGCTTAGGGCTCTTGACAGGGTGTACTACCCTCCTGCACTTCGCCTGGCCCTCAGCTTCTCTCAACCTTCCTTGGACCCTAGCTCCGCCCCACCTCCTCCTCAACCCAGCTTGTTTCTACTCCACCTATTGCCCCAACTATAGATAAAGAGAAAGAACAACCCCTTCCAACCGAAATGGTGGAGGTGGAGATGGAGGAGGCAACAAAAGTGGCCCCACTGAAGAGGAAGAAGAAAGAGAAGGAGCAGGAAAAGAAAAAGAAGCCTCGGCATAGCTCAACCTTAGGCTAGGAAATAGATAGCTGATTTTGTAACTAGGCTCAAGTATAGTTGGTGCCCTCTTTCCATTGTACTCCTTAAACATTAATGAAAAAAGTTAAACTTTATTTTATGCTTTTTCAACTGTTTAATTTGTACTTGTCAGTTTATACCTTACGTTATTCTCTTTTCCTTGGTAACGAATACAACATATTAACTTGTGACTCACTTATTAAATACTTCTTATCACTTCATTCAATCTGGAATGACTTGTAATATAATTAATTGATTGACTCATAGAACTTAAGAAAAATTCCAACTAAGACATATAATTAATTGATTGACTCATAGAACTTAAGAAAAATTCCAACTAAGACTTACCTTAAATTGGACTTGGAATCTCAAAGCAAACCCATTGGCACTGATCTTGAAACCCGAGGAAGTACTCAAGGCTTTTAGTTTCACTATTCACTTAGACAAACTCTTGCATAGATCAACTTGTTCCTCATCTGTGACCCAAGGAGCCACATCAGGCCTAAATTCTAGCCAATACTTAGAATTTCTTATGCAATGTTAATTTACCCTAAGGTTGTGACCCGAAGAGTCAAACAGGGCCTAGGTTTTGTTTAACACTTAGAATTTTTCATGCAATGTTAATTTACCCTAGGTTTGTGACTCGAGGAGTCGAACAAGGCTTAGGTTCTGTTTAACACTTAGAATTTTTTATGCAATATTAATTTACCCTAGGCTTGTGACCCAATGAGTCGAACAAGGCTTAGGTTCTGTTTAACACTTAGAATTTTTCATGCAATGTTAATTTATCCTAAGCTTGTGACTCGAGGAGCTGAACAAGGCCTAGGTCCTGTTTAACACTTAGAATTTTTCATGCAATGTTAATTTACCCTAGGCTTGTGACCCCAGAAGCTGAACAAGGCCTAGGTTTTGTTTAACACTTAGAATTTTTCATGCAATATTAATTTACCCTAAGCTTGTGACCCGAGGAGCCGAACAAAGCCTAGGTTCTGTTTAACACTTAGAACATTTCATGCACATTGATTACTTCAGCAAATACATCCATAGTAAAACACAACTAATCAAGATATGAATGGCAAAGGTGTTCATAGCATTAATAATAATGTCATAGATTGTTTACATTCCAAGGGCGAGGAATTACATTTTCACCCAAATCTTCTAAGTAATATGCCCTAATGCCAGCAATGGAGGTTATCCTATATGGCCCTTCCCAGTTAGGGCCTAGCTTTCCCTAGGTGGGGTTCTTTACTATCCCTACTTTCCTTAAGATCAAGTCTCCTGGAGCTAATGGTCTCAACTTCACCCTCTTATCATACTCTTATTTAAGTTTCTGTTGATAATATGTCATTTTTATCGTAGCCACCTATCTCCTTTCCTCGGCCACATCCAGGCTATCAAGAAGTAAACGGTTATTTTCCTCAACATTGAACTGATCAATTCTTAGAGTTGGGAACCCTGACTCAAGGCGGATTACAACTTCCGCCCCATAAGTCATTGAAAAATGAGTTTCCCCTCTTGATCTTCAGGGTGTAGTACGATAGGTCTACTTGCTCACTCTCAAGTGCAGGAGATCGTAGCAATATAATTCTCAGAGTACCGAGGTTGAACCACAAGGAGCAGGGTAAATTCAAAGACAATATAATTAAATAACAATTTGGATGAAGAAGAAAAATACTTTTGCTTGGTGAGTGTTCACAAGAATAATGATAAAAACTAATTTAAATTAATAATGTAAATACTAGGGCATCGGGGTGTTTCCCTATATCGATATGAAATTCTTTGTGATCTAAAAAAATATATATTTCATAATTGATTGTTGTTATACAATTAAACACTTATGATTCGGTTGAACTGAAACAATTCAAGAACGCATGATAACCTCGATTGATAATGTGGTTAGAAAAGTTTTCAGAAAAACCCATTCACTTTAAAACCTGATTTCTATTTGAAACTATTAGAAATTCATCTAAACAATAAGAAAAACATGATTTAACTTATTGAAAGCATGGAAGAACTAATACATCAAAAGAAATCTAATTGAACAATCAAATATGTCGTTGATAAAATCCTAGAAAGAATCATATTAAATATTCATACCGTATAGAAGAAACATAACCCCTTGCCCTAGCAAAGAGTTTAGGCTGCCATTAGAGAAAGAAAATTACAAGGTTTTCTCTGCCAAAATTCATTCTACTAGCCTCCCTTCAAAACCCTAATGTCTAAGTGTCCAAAGAAAATAAAACTTTTACTATTTTAATTTTCATTCAGGTTTACAGCAGTAACTTGTGAGTTAATTTCGGCCTTCAAAAATTGAGAATTTCAAAAAACTAAAAATTGTAAAGTTGTAGATATTTAAGTCACGGTTCCAACCCATCTAGCCTTGTGTCAATTGGATTTTTGAGAAGAGAGATACGCCCAAAATACTGATCAGTGCTCAAATCAGATTTTTCCTTTCCAGATTCTGCCTCTTTGATTTCTTTCCTTATTTGAAACTTCCAATCATGGTAGACAATCCAAGAACTCCAGTTGCACCTCCTTAAACATTTAAGTATAGTCCTTTAGCTCCACTTTAATTCTAGTTTGGCCTCCATTCTCTCACAAATTTCTATAAACTCATCTTTCTCACATGATTTCCTGAAAGTAGAAAATTACACACAATGAATATCATCTTATTCAAGATATTATGTAAAAATAAATAATTGGGACTAATGCAAATCATGGCTCAATTATACAAATTAAGCATATTTATTAGGAGATAACGCCCACATAAATATATAACAAGTATACATTTTAAGGCGTTATCCACAATACATAGGGCAATTCATCCACCCATTTCCCTTTAACGCCGTCCAATCTTTTCTTCAACCCAAATATTATAACCTTGTTGGTGGCCTCGGCCTGTCCATTCCCCTGAGGATAAGCAGGTGTAGAGTACCTGTTCCTAATCCCTAACTCCCTATAGTATTTTCAGAAGGCTTTACTGTCAAATTGAAGACCATTATCCAAGATTAGTGTGTGAGGAATTTCAAACCTTGTGACAATATTCCTCCAGATGAACCTCTTAGCATCCTCATCCCTGATGTTAGCAAGTGGCTTAGCTTCTACCCACTTGGTAAAGTAATCCGTGCCTATGAGGAGCCACTTTCGGTTCCTTATAGCTCGGGGAAATGATCCCACTATATCTAAGCCCCACTGAGCAAATGGCCAAGGGCTAGATAGTAGATTTAGGAGTCCCCCTGGTTAATGAATATGTGGGGCATATCTCTGACATTGGCACACTTTTTCGCATAATCCTGGGACGTTCTCTGCATGCTTAGCCACCAATATCCCTGGGTGAGGGCTTTATGCACCAAAGACTTACCCCCTATGTGACTCCCACATACGCCTTCATGTAACTCTTCCAACAAGGGCTCCACTGCCTCTGGATGCACACACAATAAATATGGTCCTGAGTAAAAGCGCTTGTACAACTTATGTTCTTCAGATAGCCAATAGCAAAGAGCACTTTTACGCACCTTCTCTGCCTCACCCTTGTCCTCGGGCAATAATCTCTGCTTCAAAAAAGTTACTATAGGATCTATTTAGCTCGGCCCCATTTGAAGGCTATACACCCCAACCAAGGGTCCCCTTATGAGACTAGAGCTATCCATATCCTTAACAATAACAACCCGAGGAAGATTTGACCCCAAAGAAGTGGCCAACATTGCAGAGGAGTCTACATGGGAATTTTGTCCCCTAGGGATTTGTTTTAGAACAAAGCTCTTAAACTAAGCCTGAGCACATCGCACCTTAGAAAGATATCCCTACATCCTCTCATCAAGGGCTTTAAACTCCCCATTGACCAGGCTGATCACCAACCGAGAATCAGAATACAACTCCACCACATCTCTCCCCAACTGTTTGACCATGGCAATTCCAGCTAACAGAGCCTCATACTCGGCCTTGTTGTTGGTAGCTAGAAAACCCAACCGCAACGACTTCTCCATTACCAACTTCTCAGGAGTGATTACCACAACCCCTACACCTGCTTCTTTTCGATTAGCTGCTTCATCAGTATAAACTTCCCAAGGGAGAACAATAATGGCCGATGTGACCATAACCCCTAAGGCTTTATCTTCCTCAATCATTGTACTATCGGTAAATTCTACCACAAATTCTGCTAGGACTTGCCCTTTTATAGCAATCCGAGGCATGTACTTAACATCATAGGCTCTTAGCATGGTTCCCCACTTAGCAATTTTGTCTGTATAGTCTGATTTTCTTAGAAGAGCTTGTAAAGGTTACTGTGTAAGCACCACCATAGTATGAGCCTGAAAGTAATAGGGAAGCTTCCGAGTGGCATGCACAATGGCCAGCACTGCCTTCTCCAAGAGTAAATAGCGTATCTCAGCCTCCTGTAAGGACTTATTGATATAGTAGACGGGCCTTTGGACTCCATCCTCATTTCTGACCAAGACGATACTGACAGCATAATCTATAACGGCTAGATAGACATACAACACTTCCTCCTTATCGGGCCTGGAAAGTATTGGAGGGCTTGACAAATACTGCTTAAGATCCTCAAAAGCTGTTACACACTCCTCGGTCCACTGAAAGTTCTTCTTGAAAGCTCGAAAATGTATGAAAACACAAGAGCTATTTAGACCCCCAAATTACAATTACGGCTCGATTGATTTTACTCTAATTTAAACTAAGTATGGAATAGAGTAAATGCGACCGGATAAACAAATATACTACTCTAACCCATAATCATTATAACACAATAGTAAAATGAAAGGTAAAAGAGTAGAGAAGAAGAATGCAAACACAAGATAACACGCTGATGTGTTATCGAAGAGGAAACCGAATACCAAGAGATCTACTAGACAAACCTCTCCGCCGCCTTCTAAGCGGTAATCAATCCACTAGACAATCAGTTGGGTTACACGAATAGCAAGAGATCCTCTAAGCCTAATCTACTCAATGCACCTGAGCCTTTCAAGCTCCTACTCCAACAAGACTTCTCGGAACCGTGTCTTGTCTAGCTCTCTAGATCCCGCAATACGCTTGATTACATCCACCAAAGCTTGGCTTCTTCTAATGCTTCCTAGTAGCACCAAAACCTCACTTGACACTCAAAATGGGTGTGGTAAGTGTTTAGGCTATCAATCTCTCAATGGTATGGAAATGGAGAGGTAGGAGTTGAGGAAAATCCACAAGTAATTGTGTAGAGAATTGTGGGTATAACAATCTCTAACTCTTAATGTTTGTGGCTAGGGTTTTCTCTCTGAAGTACTCCTCAATATATGTGGGTAATGGGGGTATATATAGTGTGGGTACAGAAAGTGTGTATCAGATATGACAATTCAGCAAAACAGAATGTTTCGCAGGTATCTCGCAGGAAGACCTTACTAGCGAGACACTCGCAAAAACTAGCTGTCTCCATCCTGTCTTGACTCTTCGCATTCCAATCATGTACAAGGCACATGCTTCACTTTGCGGGAAGCTTACTTACAAGCTACTTGCGAAAACAGCTTTAGTCTTCAATTGCCTTGAGTCTTCACATACACTCTCTCTTTTACACACAACCCTTACAAATAAATCCCACATGAAATACAGGGTAAATAAGATTGAACAAAATTACAATCAAATTTTGCATGCAATTAAAGCCAACATAAACTAGTTGTAAATTACAACTTTACACTTCCATTTGTGAAGAAGCTGGAAAAAGGGACGACACTTGCCTGCAAACTGAGAAATGAACCTATTTAAGGCTGCTGCCATTCCAGTAAATTTTTGCACCTTTTTGGGATTCCGAGGAGGATGCAAACTGTTAATAACCTTAATCTGCTCGGGGTTGACCTCAATCCCACGATGAGTAATCATGTAGCCTAGAAATTTACCCGAGCTGACCCCAAAAGAACACTTAGAAATGTTCAGGCGTAACTTAGGCTCTCTCAAAACCGAGAATATCTTCCCCAAATCAGCCAAATGATCTTCTACCTGCCTGCTCTTTATTACCATGTCATCAATGTATGTCTCCATATTCCTTCCAATTTGGGACTCAAACATTTGCGTCACCATTCTTTGATACATGGATCCTGCATTCTTGAGGCCAAAAGGCATCACCCGATAATGGTAGTTCCCATTAGGAGCTCGAATGGTTGTCTTCTCCTGATCTGGTAATGACAGGGGTATCTGATGGTAACCTTGGAAGGCGTCCAGAAAACTTATCCGAGGGTGTCCCATCGTGGCATCCACCAACTAGTCAATTCTAGGGATGGGAAATGGGTATTTTGGGCAAACTCTATTCAAACCAGTGAAGTCCACGCAGGCTCGCCACTTCCCATTCTTCTTCTTAACCACCATAGTGTTGGCCAACTATTCGGGATAAAAGATCTCCTTAATGGCTTTAGCCTATTTCAACTTGTTTACCTCTATCCTTACTGCCTCGGTGTGATCTTTGGATTATTGCCGAAGAGGCTGCTTACGTGGTGTAGCCTTGGGATTCACATTCAGTTGATGACATATAAACCTAGGGTCAATCCCTAGAACGTCATAAGTACTCCATGCAAATACATCAATGTTGACCTCTAGAAACTTCACCAACTCTGCTTTTTCCAAGGGTGGCAATTAGGATCCCACTTGGAAATATCGCGCTTGATCTTGCCCTATTACCACCTTCTCTAGCTCCTCGGATAACTCTCAAAACGCCTTGGTTTACTGCCCCCCTGTAGGGCCCTTTAGTTGCTATGAGACTAGATCTTTAATCACCGCAGTAGGATCTGAAGGTTGTCGTGTAATTGCCAACACTAAGAATTGCATAGCCGTGGCCTGGCTACCCATCAACTTTCTCACTCTCCCTTGAGTAGGATATTTAACCTTCAAATGTAGGGTTGAGGACACAACACCCATAGCATGAAGCTAGGGTCTGGCCAGGATAGCTGTGTAGGGGGAAAAAGCTTCTACCACAATGAAGTTAACCTTCACTTCCTTATCCCCAGTTTGTATAGGTAACCTTATCATTCCTCGGGGGACCACCATCCTACCATTAAAACTCACTAACGGTGAGTCATACCTTTCTAGGTCCTCGGGCTTCAAGTTTATCCCCTTGTACAAATCAGGGTACATGATCTTTGCTTCGCTTCCTTGATCAACTAGCACCTTTTTTACGTCATAACCACCAATCTTAATGGTAACCACCAGAGTGTCATCATGTGGCTGGAGAGTTCCCTTCTTATCCTCCTTAGAGAAACCCTGGGTAGGGGTAACCATCACCCTAGCTCTTTTAGGAGTCTGATTACCGGCCTCCAAGTCATAACCTCCACCCACGGATATAACCCTGGTACTCGGCCCTCCATTATTACCTGGCTTGGCAAATATCACATTGATAGTACCCAACGCTGGCCGAAGAGCCATCCCTATGAAACTCAACTTCTAAGTGCCTAAGCTACTCCGTAGCTTGATGTAAAAACCGATTGAGCTTCCCCGCCTTTACCAATTGGTTCAGGTGATCTCACAGGGTTCTACAATCCTCTATAATATGTCCTTTGTCCTGATGGTAGTGGCAATAGAGGCTCTGATTTCTCCTGGATGAGTCCCCACCCATCTTATTGGGCCATTTGAAATAAGGCCCACTCTTAATTTTTTCTAGTATCTGATGCACTGGCTTTTTAAACAACAAATTGACCAATTGAGCTCCCGTGAATGACGTTTGATTAGAAAACTTCATTCGAGGGCGATTACCTTGATATCCACCTCCTCGAGGATCCCTCTTCTCTGGGAACATTTTAACCTTACCCTTTCCTTGTATATGGTCCTCATCTACCTGCTTATACTTATCTATGCGATCCATAAGTTAGCGCATGTTCAAAGCAAACTTCATCGTCAACGACTTCCTCAACTCATGCTCAGCAGGCAGGCCAACCTTAAAAGTTCTCATAGCCACATCCTTAAAGTTCCCATCTATCTCATTATATGTTTCCCAATACCTATTCAAATATGTCTTAAAGGTCTCCCCTTCCCTCATTGCCATAGACAGTGAATAATCTACTGACTTGGGGACTTTACTGCACATTATGAATCTTGCCTCGAAAGCCCTTGTCAGCTCCTCGAAGGACCCCATTGACCCCTCCTCCAAGACGTCAAACCAACGCATAGCCATTGGTCCGAGTTTGGAGGGGAACACTTTGCCTATAAGGGCTTCATTGTTGGCATGAATTGCCATCTTCTGATTAAAGTGGCTGACGTGCTTTATGGGATTAGTCCTCCCATTGTAAATGGTAAACGTTGGCTGTGAAAACCGATGAGGAAGTTTGGCCTTGTTAATCCTTTTGACGAAAGGTGACTTAGAAATTTGCTATAGGGTTTTACTCATTGCATTGTTCCCCATACCACGGTGGGAGGACCTTCTTTCACGCTTATTACTGCTCTTCTCTAACTTGTTCTAGCACGAAGAGGCTGAACAAGACTCACCAGATGGATTTTTAGACCTACGACGATATGAGCAATTCTTGCTTTCCCTTGACCTATCACTTGGTGGAAAGGATGGACTCCTTTTATCACGCTCTTTGCGCCTCAACCTCCTGTGCAGGCGTTCTACTTTCTGTTGCAACTTCTGTGTCTCCTAATCATGTGAAACATGACTCATAATCCTTGAATGACTCTGCTCAGTATGCTTAGTGTGGTAAGACTCCACCATAACGCTTAGGGTATGTTGTCTATCTCTCCTTTGCTTCAAGTTAACAAATTGGTTCTACCTTTGTGAGCCAACCGATTCTTCCTTATCCTGGCCTACATTAGCCATAACTACTTAGGACAAATCCACAACACCTTGTTGTTCCCACAGACGGTGCCAATTGTAAGGACCAGAAAAACTGGCGATCCAGACCCACTTAGAATAGTGGCTAGATTAGTTCAACTATGGCCCAAAACAATAAATTTGTAAGAGAGGGAAACAAACAACAAGAGGGAGGCTCTGCCCAAGGATGAAAATAAGGAAGAAAAAGAAGAAAGTAGTTAAATGGATGAGCTCGTTTCTTAATACAAACTGCCCTGAGGAGGCCACAATTATACAAGAAATGTTACTGTTCACTCTCTTCTCTCAGTGTTCTTCTTATTTCTTTTCTATATCTTGATACTTGTGTCTGGATCCTTTTCTCTGTAAACCCTTTTTTTTCTTATATACTCCTCCCTTTCTCACATCTCAACCTTTCATCTTTACCTAACCAATCTCCCCTCATGACACTTGTCTCTTTTTACATCTGAAGAAGGTGGTAGAAGGAATCTACTTAGCTGTGACTTACACTGTTTAGGTCACTTCCTCATCAATGCAGCTGATAAAACTGTTGCCCACCATTTAATGCGGAGGCAACAAGTTATTCCAAACTGAAAACTTCCCCTGTAATCACTGATTCTCTTTCTTCAGATCCTTCTTCCCATTTGGAGCGCTTCCGAGTCCTTTGACTCATTCCTTCCTCTCCTTAGGTGACCTTCCTCCTGGGGCTCGTGGCATCCCTACACCAATACTGCAACTCTTCAACTTCATCCTCAGTCCTCGGACACTCACAACTGTAATTTTATTTAAGGGATAACTGAATCGGCTTGAATTACAACGGAAATGTGTGGAGGAACACCCTCCATCTACACCGTGAACTTGCTAACATGTCTTGCATGTTTAGTAATGTTGGGGTATTTGAATCCCTAAAGTTTGGATATAAATTAACTAAGGGTCTAAGAGACCAATGGCAAATGAACAAATTATATATTTTATAGACAAATTTATTCTTCGAGATCCTTATTTTATAAATTACAATTACCTCATTGTAATTTCATTTATGTCAATTTAGTCTTAAATTTTTTAGTTGCTACATTTTATCCTTAAAATTTTTGGATTTAAAATAAAATTGCTCAGGGGTCGCATGCTTCACATGTGCAAAACCAATTATTGACCCATTTTTTATGACATTTTTAGAAAAAAAACAATTAATAGGGAGCTAAGTGACATAGACTTAGTGTTGACCCTGATTAATACTTATATTAAATGTAAACTCGACTAATGAATCAATGAGGATAAAATAAAATACTTATTGTGGGTATTTGAGAACTGAGGATGGATCTGAAGAGTTGCAATATGACTATGGGGATGACACAGTCCATGGGCCTGAGGAGGAAAGACACCTGAGGAAAGGAGGAGATGAGTCAAAGTACTCTAAAGGGATTACAAGAGAAAGAGAATCAATGGCTATAGAGGAAGATTCTAGCTTGGGGTAGCCTATCTCCTCCACATTAAATGGTGGGCAACAGTTTTAGCAGCTACATTGATGAGGAAGTGACCTGAACAGTGCAAGTCATAGCTAAGCAAGTTCCTTCCACCATCTTCTTTAGATGAAGAAAAAGACAAGTGTCAGGAGAGGAAGCTAGTTAGGTAGGGATGGATGGTTGAGATATAAGGAAGGGAGAAGTATATAAAAAAATGGGGTTTAGATAGAAAAGGGGATCTGAAACAGAAATATAAAAAAGAGACATAAGCACGAGAGAGAGAGAGAGAGAGAGAGAGAGAGAGAGAGAGAGAGAGAGAGAGAGAGAGAGAGAGAGAGAGAGAGAGAGAGAGAGAGAGAGAGAGAGAAAGGAGAGTGAATAGTGTAACTATCTGTATAAGTTTAGCCTCCTCGGCCAAGTTTGTGGAGGGATATATGCCCTTCTATTCTATAAAATTAACATTTTCTTCTCTATCTTGATCCTCGGGCAAAGTCCTATCTTGTTGTTCATTTCCTTCTCTTACAAATTCTATTGATTTGGGCCAAGGTTGAATTGTGTAACTCACTCTTCTAAGTGGGTTTGGGCCGCAAGATTTTTTGGTCCTTACACTTATCTTTAAAATAAAAGAAATTATATTTTATGAAAATATATCTTACTTAGTTTTGAACTGATTCAAACAATATTATGAAAGTAAAAAGAGGTGAATATATACAATTTATTAATAAAATTTGGGTCATATTTGATTTTAATTCTTGAAATTTGAAAAGTATTGGCTGTAATCTAAAATAGTGTAAAAGTACAAAGTTAATATTTTCATAACCTTACTGCTGTGACAGAGTTCATGTGATTTTGTTGAATTTCAATAATTCTAATTTATAAGGAAAAGGATATGTGAGGATAAGCTTGATATGTTTTGTAATTTTTAGAGGATTAAAAGGGAAAATTTTCAAATTTCAAGGGTTAAAATAGAATATGACCAAAATTAAAGGAAAAGAAAGTATATTTGTGTTAAAAGAAAAAGGAAAAAACTATATTTTCCTTTTGACAATAAGTTTAAGGTTGTTTTTATTTTGGTCTATCAAATTTGATTCCATTTTCAAAATATTCATTCCGTTCATATTTGCGATTGATTTAAGCACTAAAAAAATGATGCCTTTCTCCTCTCTCTTAATGGTTAGATTAGTCACAAACATAAATGAAATAACAAATTATAATACCAAAATTGAAAGCAATCTAGACTTTTTTACGTTTGATTTGAAAGAAAAAAAAAAGGAGAAAAAGGAAAGAACATGGGAGAAAGGAAAGTAAATTAAGTGTTTGGTTGGGATGAATAGTGACAAAAGAAAGAGAAAAGGGGGGAGGGTGGAGGAATTTATTTTCCTCTATTGCCCATTACCTCCCAATTTTAGAGAAAAATGAGAGGGAAGAAATAATTTTATTGGTGGAGCTAATTAATAGGAGACAACATTTGATAATAAATATTAGATACATTTTCTATTAGTAGGCTATTTTCTTCTTAAAATAAAAAAAAGAAGATCTTTTCCATATTGTAAACCAAACCACTTTTGCTTTGTTCTGGCTAAGAAAAAAAGAGAGTAATTTTTTTAAAATTATTTTATGTAACAAATTGTACTGGACAACATATTAAGTGCTACGTCCATAATATTTTTATAAAATTTTACAACAATTTATAAGTAGTTAGTTGTTATTGGTTCAAATTTGAATCTACCACTAAGTTTACTTTTTTGCCTCAACAATAATAACCAATAACAACCTGCCACTTAGAATTTATTGTGAAAATATTGTGAAAATATTGTAAATATAGCATATCTCATTACTTTAGGTGTATTTACCACTCACTTCTGAGTAATTTTAGGATTATAAAGTAATTTACAATTTTTATATCATAATTTTAATATGATCTAAACTATAAAGGATTAACAATCACTTATATATGGAATCATGGATATATTATTATTTTTTATCTACTCATCACATTTTGCCATGATATACGCTCGTAGCAAAAAGTTGTAAAAAACTACTTGCTAACCGGTCCTTTTCAAGTTTTAAAGCCTAATTCGTAGAAAACGTAATAGTACCTACCAGTAGAAAATGAGGCACTGGGTCCCACCCTAATCACACCAAAAGTCTCACAGTCCCTGAGCTCAACGGTGACGTGTACGGCCAGATAGGCCATATCTCACTCACACCCATTTTTAATGAAACGGAAAAAAAAAAGGGTTACTGGACCCCCACCTAACCCCAAAATACGTTTCTCTCTTTATAAAATCTCAGCTCCACCAACCAATCAAACTTAAGAAACCTTCCTTCCTTCCCAAACCAAAAAAACTCATAGCTGCCATGACTCGCATAGCTTTTAGCGTCGTCGTCGTCGTCGTCGTCTTTATCGGCCTCTCCGGTTCGGTCTCCGCCGGTAGGGACCTAGTCGGAGATATTCTCCGGTTGCCTTCAGAAGCTTCCAGATTCTTCGGAAGAGGTCATGGGGCTGATGTGGCTGATGATATTGATGATGACTCGTCCGGAACCAAATGGGCGGTTCTGATTGCCGGTTCCAATGGCTACTGGAATTACAGGCACCAGGTTATTCTTTTATTTATTTATTTTTTTTACCTTCCTGTAAATTTTTGTTTTTTCAATTTTTCTGAACTTGTTATTTCACAAATATTTAATTTAACTGTGTTTTCTTGATTTCTGTTTTTTACCCCTGGGTTGATTTTTTTTTTTTTTTTTCGTTTGTTTGTTTTTATTTATTTATATATATATTTTTTGTTTGAGTGGTGTGTTAAGATGCTAAACGATCATAATGGGTTTGTCTAAAAGTAGTAAAAATTTGATGGAATTATTATTGGGTTAAAGCTTCTAATAATTTTCAAAGTACTTTATTTAATGGCTTTTGTCTAAGAATCAGTCAGCACTTAGGATTAGTGTTTTCAATAAATAGGTGCGCGAGTTTGAATTGAATAAGTGAGATTTTTGTGTAACAATAAAGATCAGAACTTATTATCAGTCCCAATTGATGAATTTTCACTTGATTCAAAAGTATAAGCTATTAGGAAACGGTGAATTTGATCATATGTTGCGAAAGCATAAGATATTAGGAGATGATGCAAGTTGAGACTCCCCTTAATAAGTGGGACCCAACAATTGGGAATTTTAACTGTGTTTTCTTGATTTCTGTTTTTTACCCCTGGGTTGATTTTGTTTTGTTTGTTTGTTTTTTTTTTTTTTCGTTTGTTTGTTTTTATTTATTTTTATATATATTTTTTGTTTGAGTGGTGTGTTAAGAAGCTAAATGATCATAATGGATTTGCCTAAAAGTAGTAAAAATTTGATGGAATTATTATTGGGTTAAAGCTTCTAATAATTTTCAAAGTACTTTATTTAATGGCTTTTGTCTAAGAATCAGTCAGCACTTAGGATTAGTGTTTTCAATAAATAGGTGCGCGAGTTTGAATTGAATAAGTGAGATTTTTGTGTAACAATAAAGATTAGAACTTATTGTCGGTCCCAATTGATGAACTTTCACTTGATTCAAAAGTATAAGCTATTAGGAAACGGTGAATTTGATCATATGTTGCGAAAGCATAAGATATTAGGAGATGATGCAATTTGAGACTCCCCTTAATAAGTGGGACCCAACAATTGGGAATTTAAGCTCGTAAATTGGGAGGTAGAGTAGAAAAGGGTTCGAAATTAGCACCTTTGATAACATGTTATATTGACAAATATAAATATAGCAAATTAAATTTTATGAACTTCTATTTCTTTGATAATTCGATCGAGGGAGGGTGGATTTGAACACTGGATGTCTTCCTTTGTATATATATGTGTGTGTGTTTTGAAATTTTGTAAAGCATTAGGGCATCTAATTAGTAAGCTAACTTGGGCCGATTTATCAGATGAGATTATCAACCGATTTTTGCGTCTTTTTCTTTGTGAGTTTCGGGAATATCCCCCATTCATAGGTCCCTCTTTTTCTACGTTTGCAGTGTTGGGCAGAGTGCATGTGCATATTATCCTACTTTTGTTTTTGTTTGGGATAAACATTACTATTGTGTTGTATTTGGAAGGACCTTGTATTGATCTAATCATTCCTGCCATAATCACATTGAAAATAGAATTGTCAATTATGGACCAATTTGTTTTATAAGTGAGTTTATGGATTGATAACAGGGACTTTCCAGTTTGATATCTTGAGTTGGGAGGACCACTGTGTGAGTACACTTAATAAGTATTTATTCAACCTCTTCTTGAGTGCCATGTTATGCTCTCACATGGTTCCACAAGTATTCATAACTTTTTCCCCCTATTAGGACTCTTTGTTGCAATCTAACTTGAACTTTGCCATTTTCTTAGTTGTTCTAGGGGATAAAATTACTATTAATGAACAAAAAGCTATAGGGTAGGTAAAGATTATTCGCCTTGAGACAAGAAAAGAAAACTGTATGTTTTGTAGCATAGTGCAGTTATGTTGACTTTTATTGAGTTCCTATTGTATGTATAAAGTAATGAGATCATTTGTTATTGTTTTTTGTGCTATGGATGTCTAGGGCATGCTCGTGTCCTATTTAGAGCTTAGCAATAAACCATTGTTTCTTGTTTGTAAGTGTGATTTTATTGTTTGATGAGATTGTTAATGCCCGCCCTCCCCCCCTTCTATAACTTCTTTTACAGGCTGATATTTGTCATGCCTATCAACTGTTGAAGAAAGGTGGGTTGAAAGATGAGAACATAATTGTTTTCATGTATGATGACATTGCTCTCAATGAAGAGAACCCTAGGCCTGGAGTTATTATTAACAAACCGGATGGTGATGATGTGTATGAAGGAGTGCCAAAGGTCAGATTTCTTTCCTTAAGGTCTTAATTACTGCTGATACTGTAAGTTGTGATTTTCTCACTTATGCAGTGGGTCCTATTGTGGCAGGATTATACTGGGGAAGATGTTACCGTTGACAACTTTTTTGCTGTAATCCTCGGAAATAAAACTGCTCTTACAGGGGGTAGTGGGAAGGTTGTGGATAGCGGTCCAAACGATCATATTTTCATATACTATAGTGATCATGGGGGTCCTGGCGTTCTTGGTTAGTAGCGATCTAGAAATATAATATACTTTTTTCAGTACTTGCTATTGTTGGTTCCAGGAGTTCATCAGTTTGCTTAGTTCTCATTTGCTTGGGCTATAAGTCTCTTAAGGTTTTGGTGTGGCTTTCCTATTATTTGTGTCTGGTTTAGGTACCTTTTAGTTTCCTCAAACTGAAGCTGTGACGCATGGGTTCCCATGTCAAACATATCTTTCTTGGTGTGTAACTATGACTTATGCATCACATATTAATAATTGGATGGTTTTGGAATGGGATTTTGAAGATATACTCCCATCTAGCTGTAGAGGAGTCAGGGTCTGCTAAAGAGTTCTGGCAAATAGATTTTTGTGTTTGTGTGTGCGCAAGCACACATGTGTAAGGCTACTATCCAATATGGGTATAAGATTTTAAATTTGTATGTGCTTTTCTTCTCCATCATCTTGGCAATCAAACAAATTATTCTATGATATGCACCCTTAAGCCTGTTTAGGAAGACCATCTGATTCTCCAGAAAGGATCAATTTAAATCAATAGAAACGAAGGTTCCATCGGAACAATTATTTATTTCTATTTCAGTGCACCTAGTCTCTCTCTCTCTCTCTCTTTTTTTTTTAAAAAAAAAAATTAAAAAAGAAGAAGAAGAAAGGAAGCGTGGATAAATAAATGACAAGAAGATATTGGAAGAAATGATGGAAGTAGGAGTTCAAGCACTAATTCTTTTCTTATAATTACATGGCTAAAACCATAGAAGTATCTGTTCAGCAGAAAAAATTTCAATCCCTCTCCCCTGATTATATTGATGACCATCCTTTTAAAAGTTGGCCACGATCTTATAAGGCAAGATCTCTACTACAAGGCTTGGAATCTCCTGAGTAGTCCAACCTGATGTAGTTCAAACCAGTCTTGAGTTCCCAAGAAGTTGGCCAGGGCTTAAACTTGTTCAAAGTCTACTCAGGAAAATAAGTCTGAATACATTTTATACAATTAGTTTGTAAACATTGTTCAGAATATTATTTCTTGTAATTTAAAATATTTTATTAGATGATGAATTTTATATTTTCTTATCTGTAGTATGATTTTTTTTCAGGCATGCCTACCAGTCCTTACCTTTATGCTGATGATCTGATTGAAGTTTTAAAGAAGAAGCATGCTTCTGGGACCTATAAAAGATTGGTGTGTTACGAGTTGAACTATCATTTTCTTGAGGCATTTTACATTTTGGTGTGATGTTAATTTTTAGCTGGACCATGTGAACTTGTAGGTATTTTATCTTGAAGCTTGTGAGTCTGGAAGCATCTTTGAGGGCCTTCTTCCAGAAGGTTTGAATATTTATGCAACAACAGCATCAAATGCAGAAGAGAGCAGTTGGGGAACTTATTGTCCTGGAGAGGATCCTAGTCCTCCCGAAGAATATGAAACTTGTTTGGGTGACTTGTATAGTGTTGCTTGGATGGAAGACAGGTATGCAATATATTTTTGTATTTTTATGCATGTTATATGAGAAGGAAACAACAATAGTTTGCAAATATCAGGTTCACTTCAGTTATACTAAGATTAGTCTCAACCGTATAGAAGAACTATCTCCAACATGGTTCCAATTTACTTGGTTGAGTAGACTCTGCACCTGCACTGTCCTCCAAAAAAAAGAAAAATAAGTCTTAAACATAGAAAAATTGAAAGGTAAGTGAATGTTGACTGAAATCTATCACATCATGAATCTCTTTTCTCTACACTTATTTTGGGTTGCTTCTCTTTATACAATCACTCCTGCTTAGGTATTTCACTAAGCTGATGAACAAAAATTTAGAAGTATACACTTGATACTGTTCAATTTCTATTTTTCTGTTCTAGTTTTAACGGTATGACTTTGTGATCAGTGACAAACACAATCTGCGGACAGAAACTTTGCGTGATCAGTATAGATTGGTAAGAACCAATTGCATTGTTATGAAATTTCAAGAAGAGGGGGGGGGGGGGGGGGGGGGAGGCATTGGGTTCTTGGGCATAGCTTCCATCCAGTGCCCCATTGCGTTGGATGGGACATGATGCAGACACGTGTCTGAATCGTGTCGGTTGCAATGCACTAGACCCAAGCCAAACACCTAATTCTAAAGGGCAAAGAGAGAGATACCATGTACTTAGAATATTTTTGTTTGATTGGGCAATGTGGGCCAAATTTCCTTCATGTCAACAATGGGACATATACAAGGAGTCAAGAACAAACTATGTGTGTTTTTGGGATCTGTTGTGTTAGAAGTGTCCAGATGCTATCTGTGCAATTATTAATTTCTGATAGCATTTTAATGATATCATTATGCTGGCATTCACAGGTCAAAACGAGGACTGCAAATGAAAATTCTGCCTATGGTTCTCATGTCATGCAATACGGTGATATAGATCTTAGCACGGACAATCTCGTCTGGTATTTGGGTACAAATCCTGAAAATGAAAACTCCACTTTTGTGGATGAAAACTCCTTGAGGCCGCCTACAAAAGCTATCAACCAGCGAGATGCTGATCTTGTCCACTTTTGGGATAAGGTTTGTTCTCCCAACTGTTGTTATTTATCTGTTACTGTCCTTAATTCCAAATAATACAAGGACCTGTTGATTATAAGGAAAATGGGCCATCAATGTAACTTTTCTTTCTTGCTATGAAATTCTAGTTGTAAATATAAGGGGCTCTCCATTATATATTGGCAACACCTAATACATTTTTTTTTTTGGAAGCTCTCAGCCTTAAATTTTAGCCCGTGATTCAAGCTTTTCTTTCTAAATCTTTTTTCAGTTCCGCAAGGCTCCTGAAGGCTCTCCTAGGAAAATTGAAGCTCAGAAGCAGTTTGTTGAAGCAATGTCACACAGAATGCATATAGATAACAGTGTTAAACTTATTGGGAAGCTCCTATTTGGAATTGAGAAAGGTCCAGAGGTACTCAACACTGTTCGACCTGTTGGGCAACCACTTGTTGAAGACTGGGACTGCCTTAAGACACTGGTATATTACCAATCCTCAGCCTCCCCTTTACCTCCGTGAAAGCCTTTATTATTGTATTCCCTCTTGTTTTAACAAAAACAAACCAGATCTACTTGTGGCTCATCTGGCTACGACTAAACTAATGCACCTAATTGCTTCTAGGCAAAGCCTACACCAAGATTAGTTTTAACAAAAACGGCAAGACCACCTTTTTTTAATCATTTTGAATGAAAGATCTGTGGGACCATTTTCCTTGAGGATTCTTAAGTGAATTATTTTCTTGCTGCTATATCTATAATGGTGTGTCCTAATCAATCATTTTTGTAGGTGAGGACATTTGAGACACATTGTGGATCCATATCCCAATATGGGATGAAGCACATGCGCTCCTTTGCTAACATCTGTAATGCTGGGATTAAGAAGGATCAGATGGCTGAGGTATCAGCTCAAGCATGTGTTAGCATTCCTTCTGGGCCGTGGAGCTCTCTGCACAAGGGATTCAGCGCATGATTGAATCATAATGCGCAATTTGAAAGTCCAAAACTTGGACTGTAATAATCTATATATAGGTTTGTAAACGTTTTGTAATTTGATGATGGTTCTCATGATTTCCTCATGTAAATAGAAATCCGGCTCCTTCATTATCCTGCTCTGTACTGAAGAACTTGTCATAAATTGTAATTAATATGACAGTGACTGTTGTGATTATATGAACATGCATCCGATTGTCTTATGTAACTTGAACAGGTATAAGCTATCGCATGAACAGAAGGGGTAAGAGCTTTAAATGTGCTTCCAAACTATTGCATGTGGGTCCTTGATATTGCAATTCCAAATGATTTATTCATACGTGTATGCACGTATGATTCGTTCTAGGAAAAGAAGAAAAGAAGAGTATGTGACATACAAAACAGTTATATCAACTTATTAAGATGGCAAGTTATTAATTTTAACATGGCACTAACACCGCTTTATTATTTTACCATTAACGTGTGGCCTTAATAATTGTAACAAATATTGTGAGAAAATTGTGTCTCTAGACTTGATGGGAAAAGAAAGTAGAAACGTACTATCTTAATAATTGTTACAAATATTGTGAGAAAATTGAGTCTCTAGGCTTATTGGGAAAATAAAGTAGAAACATGGCAATCATCAAATTAAGAGCCCGTTTGGTTTCCACATCACTCAATTTTCTTAACTCAGTTTTCAAAACTTATAACTAAAACTCAAAACTCATCCCTCATAACTCAATTCCCTCTTTCACTAAAAAACTCCAAAACTCCTTTTTGGTTTAAAAACTCAATCACATATCTCATTTTTTTAACTCAACTTTTTGTCAAAGCTGTGGACCCCACCCACTGACATTACACAGTGGTGAAACTGTTCCCTACCCACATGAACATACTTTTCTTCTTTTCTTTTTTTCCTCTCTCTCATTTTATCCCATCAGAAAACCACCTTCTTCTTCCCTCACCTCCCACATCAACGCACAAGCACAGCAAAATAGGTCCCCTTCTTCTTTTTGATTTTCCTTCATTTTTTCAATTTCAGTTTTTTACCCACAATACCCATTTAACACACCTCTTTCTAAACCATGATTTTACGTCAAAACCCTCCGCTGAACTAGGATTGTGGTCAGGAGCAGTGAGCACAAAGCAGTGAAAACCATGCCATACTTCCCTTGCCTCTCACATCAATGCACGTGCACGACATGTTCTTTTCTTCTGTTTGATCTTCTTTCTTTTTTCAATTTCAATTTCAGTTTTAGTTTCATACCCTCAATTTTCTCTGTATCTCCCCTCCTCAATCTGTATTTGATTTTTTTTTTTCTCTCTTTTCTGTTTTTTTCTTAGTTGTTTTTGGTTGGTTTAAATCGGTGGTTATTGGGTTTAAAGTGGTGGGTTGTTTTAGTGGTTGCTAGGTTCGGATTGGTGATGGTGGGTTTTGGTGGTGGTCATTTGGGTGTTGGCTGGGTCTCAGTTCCAGTGGTGGAGGCGTGGCTTGAATTGGTTGGGGTTGGGTTAAATCGATTGGTGCTGGTTTTGTGTTTTGGTAGTGTGGATCGACAGTTGGTTTTGTGGGTTGATTTTGGTGTTTTGGCGGTGGCTGAGTTTCAATTTCACGGTGGTTGTTGGTGGCACTGGGTTTGTTGTGGTGGTGCTTGCAATGGTAATACCAAACAGGCTCTGAACTGACATGACAACACACAAGCTATGGGCCCCACAGAGTCCGAATATTTACGTTGGTGCTACTGAGTTTCCTATCTCAGTTTTTGAAAATGCCCATTTGTTGTTTCCTATTTCTATCACTCTAACTCAAATTTTTGAGTTTTAAGTGATGGAAACAAGGGTTGAAAACCAAGCCAAACAAGAATTTTTTGTGGGATCCATGTGTTTTGAGAACTCAATTATGAAAACTAAGTGATATGATCCAAAAACACTCTCATCCAAACAGGCTCTGAGTAATTATGGTAGGCCAGGTGACTGTGGCTCTTTCGTGGGTTGGTTAAATTTTTTGAATCATGTCAATTGTTGTAAGGGCAAATTGGACTTCCCCCCCCCCCCCCCTTAAATATAGGATAGTTGCAATGTCCTCATTTAGTTTAAAATCTAGTAATGTTCTCTCCTTATCTTTTTGTAACGAATACCTTACCTTATTTGTTGGTACTTTTTGGTCAAATTAATGAAAAAATTCATTCTTTTTGAAAACTATGTTTGGACATACACGTCAATATCTTTAATACCCTCTAATAACATACATCAGAGGTATGAACACATCACAAACACAGTAAAACATAACACGCACAATTTGAAGGGTTATCAAACCGTGGAGATAACTTTTTGAGACAACACATCCATAACCAAAAGATTCTTCCCTCTAATTACTTGATGGGTGGGTATGTGTGACAGGAGGGGCTGGGGGGTGGGGGAAGGAGGGACACTAAGGAATCACACACATTTAGTAAAATTAATCAGGTGCTGAAAAAATTATGGTTACCTATGTGGTTTGGGGGGGGGGGGGGGGTGGTGGGGACAAACATAATTTATATCCTTACCAATGTCCCTTGACAAAAGCCAAGGAATTGAAGTGTAGTAATGGGATCCTCTATCAAAGCAACAAACATAACATTTGTCGACTGTCATCACTCTGAACTTCATTACCTCCATAGTGGAATATGTGAATCTTTTGCTGACAATCTAGAGCCATTCATTGTCACTTTGCCGTGACCTCATAGGTTCATATTTCTTGAAACTCGAGAGAAACACCACATTCCCAAACGGACCACCCCTCCTCCTTATCTCAAGTTTCCTCAATTAGTTTTGGACAACTTCCTAATACACATTGTAAACCCGGACTTAGTATTTTCTCATAGATTTTTGTCATTGCTAATTCCTAATGAACTCAAAAGTCAGGTGGATCAATAATTTTGCAAATGCAAGCTTCTGGAGTTTACTGCAAGTTTTCACCATTGCACCAATAGGGTCATTTGTCAGGTAATTAGCACAGTGCGTTATATAATTGAGATGTTGCTTGTGCGTGTCGGAATTATTTTGATCCTAACAAGTAGTGATAGGGTTTGCAAGTATGCTTGGGTGACAAATGAACTTTAGTTCAATTGGCACCTCTTTCTCTTATAAGGCTAGGTGGGAGGTGAGGTTGTTGGTTCATGTTAGAGATATATTAGACATATTAGTCTAGGGTCAAAGTCAATGGATACATGGTCCGGGTTGGTTTTGGGTTTTTGGGTCGGGTCACAAACCAGGTAGCAAAGCTGCTGATGTCATCCTATGATGTGTCGCTGATGTGGATGTGCTTGTGTGGCTACTGACGTGGAGTGATGATGTCATCAGATGACGTCAGGATGACATTAGCAGCAGTTTTTCAGCGTGTGGCAGGAGTGTGCGATGTTTACCGGCGAGTGGAGGAGAAGCCCAAAACTAGGGAGGCGTGTGTAAGGTCGGATGGAGGCCAAAATCTCCGGTTCTGTAGATCGGTGGACAAGGAGGCCGACAGGGTGGTGCGTGTCACTAAAGAAGATCTACGAGTGAGGATTCCGATGTGGCGTGTTGGAGATATTCTGGACTAACTGCAACGCGTGGCTAGGTTTCGGTTGACCGGATTTCTGGGTTTTCCTCACGGGAGGCTGAGGAGCACGTCTATGGGGTCGGTTTCGACAGGCGAAGGCTTGATGTGCACAGATCTGAAAAGTTAAGTCACGGCTTGCTTGGTTGTTGGATTTTGACACAACATAGAGCTATGGTTGCTGGGAGATGCCATGGAGTCTAGATCCAACAGACAAACATGTGTGACTTTTGATGGTGATGTGCATGTGAGAATCTTCTTTTGCTTGTTAGAGATGTTTGTTTGATGCCAACAACGAAACCTGGCTTTGATACCATGTTAAAATATATTATTAGCAACACGATTTGTTATACCATATTGTATATGCTAGAGTGGATGCAGAAGGGGATGCATAAAATAGGAACACCGAGAACACGAGGGTTACGTGGTTCAGTCTTAACAGCTTACATCCACGGATGAATCCCTTAAGAGCTACATCTTTATTATGTATAAGAGTGTAGTACAATAACCTGTGTTACAATGAACCCTAATATGAGTATATATAGACGACTAAACCCTAGACTACTAGTACAAGCAGGAGTGGGCTTGAGCCTATTACATTGGGCTAATATGTCTAATATATCTCTAACAGTTCAAAATCCATTAGCTATGCGTGTAGCTCTTTTTTTTTTTTTTTTTTTTTTGGTGTGGATAATCAACTTACTGGTTACTAATAAAAAAATGAAATGCTCAGATGACCAATTGGGTACGTGTGCTAGCACACGTATGGAGCGCTTCTTCTCTGAACTCTGAAGTCCTTTCAGGCATTTTGCATCGGAAAATCAGTGGATCTGTTCTAGCAAAAAACCAAGGCTTGTACTAATTAATGTGGCCTCAAAGGATGTGGCCTCAAAGGATTTTTGGCACATATCCTGGCCTTGACTCCTTTGGTATTAGTTTTCCTATTTTTTGTAAAGCTTTTACTAACGCTTCTTCTTGTTTTGATCCTTTTGTTTTTGTTGTTGTTGTTGTTGTTGTTGTTGTGTTTTTTTTTTTTTTTTTTTTTTTTTTTTAAGGAATACCATTAAGATGGCAAAATGAACACGCATATATGAATAGTGACTATAAAAGCGGATTGTTTTCACAAATTAGGGACAATTATAGCAAAGTCAATATATCATGAAAATAAAAATTTAATGTGCAAGATATGTTTTTCCTTTTTAAAGTAGGTAATGAGGAGAAATACTTTATTAATATAGGGTTTCGCTTACCTCCGATATTTTTTTTAACTAAAATCTCATTTTATTTTAATGAGAAATCGCCACATTACCCACTACCTAAATAAAATGTGGAGAAAAACTCATTACTATTTGCCATTGTATATTTAAAATAATAGGAGATGTTCAGTTAAAAATGTACTTGAGATAAGCCAAACCTATTAATATAATCTTAAGTCAAACTCTCAAAATGCTATGCAAAGAGTTTGGATACTAGTTCACTTTTATTTTTTTATTTTTTTTTAATTGTAGGAAAATACTAAAAAAATATATGAATTACCTCTTTCTTTTTTCTTCTTCTTTGGATTGGTAATACATCGGTTTACAAAACATACTAAAATTTACTATAAACCTAGCATTACTCTCTTACTTAACATATGGCCATAGGAGGGCAATCAATTAACGAGCAAAACTTAACAACCAAAAGTGTACAAAACCTCCATGGGGCTCCCCTTAAATATTTCAATAAGTATAAGAACACATCTTTTACAAATTTTTTTAAATAGAATTATTGATATAGTATATTGTGATTGATGTATAATAAAAATGATGTCAATAGTAAATCTAAGTGAAAGTGATGCTACTTTAATCACAACAAGCAATGTCAAAGCTAAGGGATAATTTGATATATATATATATATATATATATCTTTTATAGTATAAATTTTATTGAAAAAATATAAAAAGAAAATATTTCCTATTTTATTAATATTTTCTAAATTTCAAAATTTGTAAAAGAAAAACAAGGATAGGAAAAAAAAAGGAAAAAAAAAAAGAAGCAAAATTTTAGATTGAAGATAAAAAATAAAACAAAAAAACAAAAAAAACAAAAAACCAAAAAAAAAGTAAGAAGAAAGATTGTTACCTTTCGAATTATTATGTAGTAATTTATTATTTTCATAGAAATGAGTGTAAAGTAATTAAATTTAAAAATTATTACATAACAAGCTCCATAATTTAATATTTAATACTGTTTTCAAGTAAACTCTAAAGTTTTATATGCACAAAATAACAATATAATTAGATGAGAATTACAAAGTAAAATTTTGACTATAGAAAAATTACAATTAATATGTCTTATTCCTATATTAAAAATTTACAAAAAGAATATATTCTACATAAAAATATTGTTTATTGTCCATATATATGAATTGTGCGTGTGAAAAACATTAATTTATAGATGTTTCTGTTTATAGATATATGAAGACATATGTTAAAGTCTAATCCCGACTCAGTCAATAGTTTTGAAAAGTATCATATTGTTACCATTTTATAAAAGCTCCTCAATTGCTGCACCCCTCCAAAGCAAATAGGAACCACCGCCATGCATGTATGGTCATGAAAATGTGTGCACCATTGATGTCATCGAAAACAAGGAGTATTAAAAATGTATTTCCCTCCATCACAATTCACACCTATATAAACGTCTCTATATTCAATCGGCATCACCAAACTGAAGCCTCAACAATTCATTGCTATATATGACTTCCATGGCCTCTAGCGTCCACCTTCTCCTCCTCTTCGTCGTCCTTTCCGGTTCGGCCTCTGCCCGGTTTCCCCCAGAAGCTTGGACATCCCTTGAAGGAGATGAGGTTGTTCCTGTTACTGTGACTAATGTTACATTTCCAGGGACCAAATGGGTGGTTCTGATTGCTGGCTCCAGTGACTACGGTAACTACAGGCACCAGGTTGTTATTATTATTATTTTTTTCCCCCTCCAATAAATTTATTTTTGTCTATTGTTTTTATACTTGTGAGATTGTTATTTCTCAAGGAACTACTAATTTGGTTGTTTTCTTGATAGGTTAAACTATTAATTTGGTAATCGAATTGTTGGGCGAGGTTTAATGTGGCTTATCAATAATTATGTCAATTTAGTTCTTCAATTTTTAATATAAAACTAGTCGCTAACCCGTGCGATGCACGGGATAGTTAAACAAAATTTATAAACATTCACTTTTATTGGTACAATCATTTGAAAATAATTCTAACTAATACCCAAATGTAAGAGACACATTGACTTACTATTTAAAGTAGTCTTTTGAAGAATTTACACATATTGTGCAATTGAGCCTTAATTTCTCATCAACAATAAAAACATGGAAATTCAAAACATGGAAAGAAAATAAAAATTACAACAATTAATTCCATTATCTTTCATGCTATACTTTGTAATTGTACGGAATTAAGTCAACTCAATTTAAATAGTTGTAATAAAATTGGCTTATACTATTCTCTATTCTATAGAGATATGAACATATTGGATTTCTCAAACAATTACCGGTATTGCAATAAAATGATTTATTATTGAAAATAAGAAACAAAGAAAATCTATCTATAGTTTAAGAAACACAATATACTAAAATTAAAGAGATAAAATTTTCGGAGGATAAAATACTATAGATAATTTTAGAAACAGATTATACACTTAAAAGGGTTAGTAATTTATAGCACTTACCCCCCACTATTAGTATACAGACATCAAGTGCAGTCGTCGTAACCCTTTGAAAGAACCTTCCCCTATTGGACCCTATCAAAAAAAAAAAAAACACCCAATTAACAAAATTGATCCAAAAGGGTCTAAAAAGCACACAAAATCAATTCAAAAACAAAAATATGAGACAAAGTAATTACTTTCCGCTGCCAATGAAATCGTCTTTTGTATTGCTGTTCCAAACTGCAACACTTATCTCTCTAAGGCCTTCAATTAACGAAAACACAAACTTCTCTTGGAATATCGGAGTATTATGACCATCTATACACACACACACACACACAAAACAAAATCAGCATAACTCACTATAACTCTATAGAAGCCTCAAAAATATAAAGAGAAATTAAAGGAGTTGAATTTGATATTTATGTTTGGAGAGAGAGAGTTTGCAGAAACTGTGGCTTTATATTTCTTAACTTGAGAGAGGGGTAAGGTTGCTAGGGTTTTGAGGTGTTATAATGTTTTTATTTTTATTTTTTATTTTTTAAATATTGTGCTGACGTGAAAAAATGTGGTGCCAGCAGAGACTTCGGTTTTATATATATATATATATATATATATATAGATTAATATCATCTTTCACTCTCTATTTAAATAAAATTGATATATTTTTTTAGAAACTAAATAAAATCAATATACATTTTAGTATTTTCAACATAGATATATAGGATTCAAATATTCCCCTCTCCCAGCCATTGAATTATAAAAAAAAAAAAAAATTAAATTTTACAACGTATTTATTGTTGTTGAAATCCATTAATCACATATTCACGTTCATTGGTACACTAGTTTGTAGACTTTATGTAGTAAAAATTATAGTATCGACCTTTACCATTTATTCAAACAACACAACTCGGGACATAATCTTTATAACGACGCCTTTTCATAATTTGTAGAGGGGTTAAATTGTAATTGCAACATCATTTTCTCGTTGCTCTTACCACTTGCATCATTTTTATGGTATGCCACGCCAATCATAGAATGATATGAATATATTTTGTATTATTATTATTGATGATGCCGGAAATAATACCACCAGTGAGTCACACGTTCCTCGTACGATCGCAAATGGCACCTGCACAACGAAAAAGGAATAACCTAGCGGGGAGTACCGGTGTGGTACCGGCCAAACACCCTCCGAAGGTTAAGTTAGAATTATTCTCACTGCTCTAGAGTGCTAGAGAGGGTAAATTATGCGTACCTTGGTTTGTGAGGGTGCTTGGGTTCTTATAGTAGCGAGGGCTGCCCCTCTTTTCCTTGGAGTAGAAGTCTTTTCCTTATAGGAGTCTTCTTGGGCGTATTTTACGGGATTCTTTCCATATAGGAGTCCTTAGGTTTCATGAAACGTGGGGAGCAAGTTATTTACTTATACACGTAAACGTGCAGAACAAACATTCCATAGATTGACGCCGTCAGTTTATGTTATCCCGTCAGTCTATGTTTATCCCGTCAACTTCAGGATGTTCAGCTTTATGTGGAGTTCTTTACTTCAGGTCCCCGTCAGCCTTGAAGGAATGGTGACGGCAAAACCATCTCGTCACCCTTGTCAAGTCTGTACCGTCACCTTTGTCAAGTCTATACCGTCACCTTTGTCTACCTAATTTTATCCTCATCACTTGCCCCCTACTCCATACCTCCGTCAGACTGTGCACTGACGGGTTATGGAGTTTGTTTTCAAAAGAGGCAGGGATATCGTTCGCGTAGTTCTGTGCATTTAATGCCTTGGACAGGTGGCTCGTTCCTATTGGCTTCGCTTCTGATGAGACGTCGCTTCGTCTTCCGCGCCATTTTTTCCATATATAAATAGCACTTTCCAGTCATTTTTCACTATTTCAACCTTGCTGATCTTGTGGAGAGAAAGACCGTCGCCCACCTTTCGTCAGCTTCACTTCCGTCGGCTTTATCCGTTGCTGTCTTTAGAGTCATCTAGAAGGCCTCCATACCGGTAAGTTTTCATCTTCTCTCTCCTTCCTTTTTTTTTTCTTTTTTATTTTTTGCCTCATTAGTGAGGCCGTTAACCTAGGTACTTAGTTTCAACCCGTCACTTGTAGGTAGTCAGATGTCAAGTAACGCGTCTTGTGACGAGTTGTCAGTCCGCGAAGGAGCGGGCTACGATGAAACCTTTGGTTCTGGAAACGAGTCAGACTTCTCCCTCCCGTCAGAGAGAGAGTCGTCAGCCAAATCTCCTGACGGCGATGAGAGTTTTGCTGAGGGAGATGAGGATGAGGGAAGAGGGGATGAAAACGACGGGGGTGAAATGGATGTTGACGGAGAGGATAGTGACGGGGATGAGAGATCTAGTGAAGGAACCTCGGAGGGTCCCGGAGATAACCGTCCCTTCATTCTTCCTGAGGATTGGGCCGTCAACAAATTTTTGCCTAGGATGAGTGGTAAAGTTTTTAGGGAGTTACGGGTTCGTTATCAAATCCCAGACCACATCCCTATCTGTCTCCCTAGAGAGGGTGAGAGGTGTTACTCCGGGAGGACAGCTGACGTCGACATGTATGATGCCATGTTTGCTGCGGGCCTGAGGTTACCGTTGACGGCTCTACACCGTCAACTTGCTGATTTCCTTGGAATATCCGTCACCCAGGTTGCCCCAAACGCCTGGAGGACTTTTATAGGAGCTGAAATCCTATGGGGCAGTCTTAGTGGAGGATACCGTCAGCTTACACTAGGAGAATTCTTTTATTGTTATAGGCCTTACCACATCGCCTCGTCTAAGGGGACATACCACTTTAATGCCCGGGAGAAAGGGCTACGGCTAGTGTCAGATATGCCAGACTCAAATAGGAACTGGAAGAATAGGTATTTTTTTGTTGAAGGGACGGATTGGGTTTGCCGTCAGGAGGAGTGGGCGACGATGCCCCGCGATTATTTTGACAACACTTGGGCCTTTGTCAGGGATTCAGGTTAATCCCGTCAACTATAAGGCTCGTGTGTTTTTTGAGGCGACGGTACTAACACTTCTTATTTCTTTCAGCTTATACCCGTTCGCACATAACTGACGAGCAGGAGGAGTTCATCCAACGGATTCTAGAAATCCCTTTGGAAGACCGTAAGTGCAGGGATTTGATCACCCTTGACACCCTTCACTTATACTGTGGGGGTCCGGATCCGTCAGCGGAAGCTCGTAGGTTGGAAGAGTTTGCGCGCCGACGTGAGTAGACTTTTATTTTCCCGTCAGTTTAATTTTTCCGTCCCTTTCCCCAACAGTCTTTCTTGTGTTGCAGAGATGGAATCCGCGAAGCAAAGGATACGGGCCGCCGCAGCTTGTCAGAAGGAAGAGAGGAAGGCTAAGGAGGCAGGGGGGGAAGCCTCGTCAACCCCCAAGGCCGTCGCCAAAGCGGTGAAGAGGAAACCCGACGGGAGTGACGGCCGTCCATCAAAAAAGACTGCCGTCACTCCTGTAGACGAACCATTGAAGGAAAAGTCCCCTCCGAAGCCTAGCCATGGCGCGGGAAAGGGGGTGATGACTTCCACTGGTCCCGTTAACGAGGGTCCGTGCCGTCTCCTAACCCACAAGGAATATGCCGTCGGGGAGGTTGAATCTTTGATAAAACCGACGGACGTGGAGCCCTGTGACCAGGTGGGGACGGAGGATTTAGGGGCGTCGGCCCTCTTTGATCTCTCCAGGGTAGGTTTCTCACATTTTTGGGTTGAACATGCCTTATCTTGTTTTGGTATACTTTTTAACTGACGGATATGTTCTTTTAGGCCTTGGTTCGTGTCAAGGCCCTTCGTGACCGTTGTGTGGCGAAGGAGGGGGTCGTCAGCCGAGTTCGTAGCCACAACACGAACTTGTTGAATCAGCAGGCTCAGTACAAGGAAGCCGTCCGTATCCTTAACCAGGAGCTGCAGGAGGTTAAGGAAAAATTGACGGCGGTCAGTGGCCAGAATGACAAGCTCCAAGGAGAGGTGACGGCTCTGGGGGAGAAGTTACAGACGGCGGAGACTGACGCGATTAGAGATTTCAAAGCGTCGCAGTCTTTTATCGACTCATGTGGTCAGTATTACGGCACTGGGTTTGATGATTGCCTTCGACAGGTTGCGTCGGCCTTCCCGGAGCTGGACTTGTCTGGGATTACAATGGATGATGGAGACGACGGCTCTCCTCAGCCCGACCCTACTCCGGAGCATGACGGCAGTGTAGTCCTGGCACAGCCTGCTGCTAATCCTACAGCTTCTGATTCTCCAGCTGTGATCGTGGATGTTGAAGACCATCAGGCTGACGGCGACCCTGCTGACGTTCCTGCTGCTTAATTGTAGCTATGTACAAAACAGTTGTTTTTTTTAAATTTTTTGGACAACAGTTGTAATTTTTAAACAGTTGTAGTTTTAAACCATGTTTAAGTGCCCTTGTCGTTTATGTACAGTTGCACATGTATTTCATTTCCGTAGCTTTTATCTCTCTTTATTTTAGACGAAATTTTGGTAAAAATTCCCGTCTGTTTGGCATACGTCAGTTCTTTGAACTGTTGAAAACTCCGTCAGCTTTATGATCGTCGGTTTACAGCTCTTGGTTGGTCACACCTTTTTAAGTCGTCAATCTCTTATGACCGTTAGTTTTTTTTTTTTTTTTTTTTTTTTTTAGTTTTAGCCTTTTCGGACCGTCATTTTTTCGGCCTTGGCCTTGATGTCTTGACACCTTTTTGGTCCGTCAGTTTTTAGGCGTTGATGTCTTTTGACATCTTTGTCGGTCCGTCAGTTTTGAGGACCTTGTCCATATGATGGTTGCTCCATCTTATTGGACCGTCAGCCTTTTAGCTTTTAGCCTTTTCGGACCGTCAGCTTCTTGGCCTTGGCCTTGATGTCTTTTGACATCTTTTTGGGCCGTTAGTTTTTAGGCGTTGATGTCTTTTGACATCTTTGTCAGTCCGTTAGTTTTGAGGACCTTGTCCATATGATGGTTGCTCCATCTTATTGGACCGTTAGCCTTTTAGCTTTTAGCCTTTTCGGACCGTCAGCTTCTTGGCCTTGGCCTTGATGTCTTTTGACATCTTTTTGGGCCGTCAGTTTTTAGGCGTTGATGTCTTTTGACATCTTTGTCGGTCCGTCAGTTTTGAGGACCTTGTCCATATGATGGTTGCTCCATCTTATTGGACCGTCAGCCTTTTAGCTTTTAGCCTTTTCGGACCATCAGCTTCTTGGCCTTGGCCTTGATGTCTTTTGACATCTTTTTGGGCCGTCAGTTTTTAGGCGTTGATGTCTTTTGACATCTTTGTCGGTCCGTCAGTTTTGAGGACCTTGTCCATATGATGGTTGCTCCATCTTATTGGACCGTCAGCCTTTTAGCTTTTAGCATTTTCGGACCGTTAGCTTCTTGGCCTTGGCCTTGATGTCTTTTGACATCTTTTTGGTCCGTCAGTTTTTAGGACCTTGTGTTATGGACTTAGTCGTGTTAGGATGTGAAATTAGTGGACCGTAGAAAGAATAAATACTCCAGCAATTTCTGAATAAACTCCTCTTATTGGCATGCATTTAAATAAAAGTAATTAAAACCGAATCCTGCCCTTCGGGCTAAAAAGTATTTGTTGCAAAAAAAAGAAAAAACTAAAGTAAATGATAAATCCAAGGAGTAAAACTAAAGTTTGCTGGAATAAAAAAATAGGTCGGTCTTCATGCTGTCGCTCCTATTGGTAATACTTCCGTAGGTGTTCGGCGTTCCATGGGTGTGGTAGCTTCTGTCCTTCCAATGTCTCTAGGTGGTAAGTACCTTTTCTCTGCCATGATGTAACTCGGTAAGGTCCTTCCCAATTGGGGCCGAGTTTCTCTTGAGTAGGGTCCCTAGCGACACCCATGACCTTTCTAAGAACAAGGTCTCCAACTTGAAAGTCTCTATGTCGGACTCGAGAGTTGTAGTGTTTGGCCATGCGGTCCTGGTACCTAGCGAGCCTTTGTTCTGCTGCTGCTCTGATCTCGTCCACTAGGTCGAGCTGTAGTCGCATAGCCTCGTCGTTTTTGTTCTCATCATGGTTGTGCACCCTGTAGCTTGTGAGTCCAACTTCGGCTGGGATAACTGCTTCGCCTCCGTACGTTAGCCGGAACGGTGTCTCTCCCGTGGGTGTCCTTGCCGTCGTCCTGTATGCCCATAGTATACTTGGTAATTCTTCGGGCCATATACCCTTTGCCCCCTCGAGCCGAGTCTTGATAAACTTGAGCAAGGATCGGTTCGTGACTTCGACCTGTTCGTTAGCTTGAGGGTGGGCGGGGGAGGAGTAGTGGTTCTTTATTCCTAACTGTGAGCAAAAATCCCGAAAGGAGTCGTTGTCGAATTGTCTCCCGTTGTCCGAGACAAAGACTCTAGGAATGCCAAACCTGCATATGATACATCTCCAGACAAAGCTCCGCACGTTCTTTTCTGTAATCGTTGCCAAAGCTTCAGCTTCCACCCATTTTGTGAAATAGTCGATGCCTACTACCAGGAATTTTAGCTGTCGTACGGCTGTAGGGAATGGTCCCATAATATCTAATCCCCACTGTGCGAACGGCCATGGGGCTGTCATCGGGGTCAGCTCTTCGGTTGGTTGTCTAATAATATTGCTGAACCTTTGGCATTTGTCGCAGGCCCTGACATAGGCTTCGGCGTCCTTCTGCATGGTGGGCCAATAATACCCTGCTCGCACAAGCTTGTGTACCAACGATCTAGACCCTGAGTGGTTTCCGCAGATTCCTTCATGTACTTCTCTCATGACGTAGTCTGCCTCTTCCGTACCCAAGCATCTCAGATATGGTCGGGAGAAACCTCTTTTATACAGGACGTCTTTTATCAGGACGAACCTCGCCGCCTGGACTTTAAGTTTCCTTGCGGCTTCCTTCTCGTCTGGTAAGACCCCGTTTTTTAGGTACGAAACTAACGGCGCTGTCTAGCTACTGTCGGAGCATATTTCCTGCTTGTTGTTGAGATCTATTAGCGGGGAAAGCTGTACGAAAGAGAGTACATTACTAGGGATGACCATTTGTTCAGCTGAAGCGGCCTTCGCGAGACGGTCGGCTCTCTCGTTTTCTTCTCTGGGAATCTGGACGACTTTGGCTTCTAGGTCGCCCACCCTCGTCCTTACTTCATCAAGGTACCTTTTCATCTTTTCGCCCTTGCAATCGTAGTCTCCGTTTATTTGGTTAGTGATGACCTGTGAATCGCAATAGATGACTACCCTCGCGGCTCCTGCTGCTTTAGCAAGGTCAAGCCCCGTTATCAGAGCCTTATACTCCGATTCATTGTTGGTGGCAGGGAAGTCGAGACGGACCATACATTCGATGGTGTCTCCTTCGGGAGATAGTAGCACAATGCCGGCCCCTGCGGCTTGCCTGTTGGACGATCCGTCCGTATATATGCTCCATTGAGGGGACTCTGCTGCCCCCTTGTCTTCGTTATGAGTGAACTTAGCTATAAAGTCGGCGACGATCTGTCCCTTGATGGCGGTCCGCGGGCGATACAGAATGTCAAATTCGCTCAGCTCTATAGCCCATAGCGCCAATCGTCCCGCGGCCTCGGGACTGCTCATTGCCCGTCGTAAGGGCTTGTCAGTCAGGACGTTTACAGTATGAGCTTGGAAGTATGGTTTGAGTTTACGGGCTGCCGTAACTAATGCGAAGGCAAGTTTCTCCATGGGCGGGTATCTTTCTTCGGCACCGTGAAGCGCTCGGCTTGCGTAGTACACGGGTTTTTGCACTTTCTCTTCTTCTCTGACCAAGGCCGCGCTAACGGCTGCGGGGGAGACGGCTAGATAGAGGAAAAGTTCTTCTCCTGGCTGCAACGGGCTTAGCAATGGTGGGGAGGAGAGGTAAGCCTTCAATTCTTCGAAGGCTTGCTAGCATTCGTCAGTCCACTCGAAGGATTTCTTTAATGTTCGGAAGAAGGGCAAGCATTTGTCCATCGCCCTTGACACGAACCTATTCAGCGCCGCTATCTTTCCATTGAGGCTTTGCACCTCCTTCACATTTCTTGGTGGTGCCATATCCATAATGGCCCGGATCTTGTCCGGGTTTGCCTCGATTCCCCTTTGAGATACCATGAATCCCAAGAATTTTCCTGCCGTCACTCCAAAGGCACATTTCCCCGGATTGAGCTTCATGTTGTAGGAGCGAAGTGTGTCGAATGTTTCTTTGAGAACTCCTAGATGATCTTCCTCCCTTCGGCTTTTGACTAGCATGTCGTCTACGTAGACCTGGACATTCCTCCCAATCTGTTGCGCGAACATTTTGTTCATGAGCCTTTGGTACGTTGCGCCTGCGTTCTTCAGGCCGAAGGGCATGACCTTGTAACAGAAGAGGCCTTGGCTGGTCACGAACGACGTTTTCTCCTGGTCGGCTTCGTGCATTCGGATTTGGTTGTACCCCGAGAAAGCGTCCATGAAGCTCAGCAACTAGTGTCGGGCTGTAGAGTCTACTAGGACATCAACCCTCGGGAGGGGGTAGTTATCCTTGGGGCAGGCCTTGTTAAGGTCGGTGAAGTCCACACACATCCGCCATTTCCCGCTCGCTTTTTTGACCATTACTACATTTGCTAACCAGTCGGGATAGTATACTTCCCTAATGAAGCTCGCTTCCTGGAGCTTTCTGACTTCCTCTGCTATGACTCGGTCTCGCTCGGGGGCAAACACCCTCTTCTTTTGTCTGATAGGTGGAAAGGCGGGCGACACATTCAACCTGTGCACCATGACTGAAGGATCTATTCTCGGCATATCTTCATGACCCCATGCGAATACGTCTTGATTGTGTCTGAGGAAGGTTATGAGCTCCTGACGGATCGTGGGGTTAGCGAGCGTTCCAATTTTGGTCGTCCGGCCAGGATCGGAACTGTCAAGGGGTATCTCTTCTAACTTCTCAACCGGCTCCGTTACCGTCCGGTGCTCTTCTATACTTAAAGCCTGAACCTGATCCTCCATTTCCATCATGGCTATGTAGCATTCGCGCGCGGCCATCTGACTCCCGCGCAGCTCCCCTACTCCGTAGTCAGTTGGGAACTTTATCATCAGGTGGTAAGTGGAGGTTACCGCCTTCCATGAGTTGAGCGTGGGTCTCTCGAGGATAGCGTTGTAGGCTGACGAGCAATCAACTACCAAGAATGTCACGTCCCTGGCTATCTGTTGAGGGTAATCACCTACAATTACGGATAATGTGACTGCGCCCAGTGGGAATACTCGGCTCCCGCCAAAGCCAACAAGCGGGGCATTTGTTGGGATCAGTCGCTCCTTGTCGATCCTCATCTGCTGGAATGCTGTGTAGTACAAGATATCTGCTGAACTGCCATTGTCGATCAGCACCCGGTGCATATTGTAATCTCCTACACGCAAGCTGACGACGAGTGCGTCGTCATGTGGATGGTGAAGGCGTCGCGCGTCTTCTTCCGAGAATCCGATTATGGGACCCTCTCTCTGTGCTATCTTTGGTACGACTCCCGTCAGCTGAACATTTTGTACCATCCGAAGATAGGTCTTGCGGGCCTTCTTGGATGACCCGGCGGCAGTCGTTCCTCCTACGATCATCCTTATATCTCCGATCGGGGGCCTCGGACGCTCATTGTCTCGTCGGGGACGTTGGTCTTGTTCGGGGGGATCCGTTTTCTCCTTGCTAACGAATCTCTGCAGCTTTCCTTGTCTGATAAGGGCTTCAATCTGCTGCTTGAGGTCATAGCAATCAGTTGTGTCGTGGCCGTGGTCGCGGTGGAATCGGCAATACTTATCCCGGGAACGTTTGTTGGGGTCGCTTTTCAGTTTTCCCGGGAACGTCAGAGCCTCTTCGTCCTTAATTTGCATAAGGACTTGATCTATCGGGGCTGTTAGCGGAGTGAAGCTCGTGAACCTTCCCCCTAGGGGCTTAGGGCGCCTTTCGTCCCTTCGGTCTCCTATTCTTGCCTTCTTTCGGCCTTGGTCCTGCCGATTGTCTTCCTGCCTTTCTCTTTTCTTGGGCCTCTCTTCCCGAGCTAACAGCGCATCTTCAGCGTTCATATACTTTGTGGCGCGATAAAGTACTTCCGACATGGTTTTTGGGTCGTTTTTGTATAGGGAAAACAAAAACTTACCCTTCTTCAAGCCATTCGTGAATGCCGCAACAAGTATCTTATCGTCGGCTTCGTCGATCGAGAGTGCCTCTTTGTTGAAGCGGGAGATGTAGGCTCTTAAAGTTTCATCTTCTCGCTGCTTCATACTCATCAAGCAAGCCGTAGACTTCTTGTATCGATGGCCTCCAATGAAGTGTGCGGTAAACTGAGCGCTGAGCTCTTTGAAGGTGCTGATGGAGTTTGGCATCAGTCGGCTAAACCAAATTCTTGCTGCGCCCTTCAGCGTTGTAGGGAAGGCCCTATACATGATGGCGTCCACAACTCCTTGAAGGTGCATTAGGGTCTTGAAGGTCTCCAGGTGGTCCAGTGGGTCCTTGACCCCGTCATAACTGTCTATCTGTGGCATGCGGAACTTACTTGGTAAAGGGTAGGTGTTGACGGTGGCGGTGAACGGCGAGTCAGTTCGGTTGACAAGGTCGTCAAGGTCGCTTGATACTCGTCCCTTGAGAGCATTCATCATAACCTCCATTTGTTCCTTCATGGCTTGCATCTCCGCGATAACAAGCGACGGAGTGGTTTCTGCGAGGGAGGGGATGCTTGTGTTTTGTCGTTCTGGTTTGCTCGGGGCGTTGCTGGCCTGGGGTCCTTCCTGGTTTCTTCTGTCGGCGCTGGTTCCTTCTTGATCTGTTTCATGGTCGTTGGGAGCTGCATTTTTTTGTCTCAGTTGCTCTTCTAGGTCGTGGTTTTGTTTGGTGGCGCTCCACGGCGGCGGCGAGTGTCCTCACCTGTCTTTCAAGCGCGGTCGTAGGGGCTTCTTCTTCTTGAACGTCGTTGGTGGTCGTCATTGAGCGAGTGAGTACCATGTAACTCTTTTGTCTGGGAAGCGAAAATGTGCTAAAACGTTTCCCACAGACGGCGCCAACTGATGATGCCGGAAATAATACCACTAGTGAGTCACACGTTCCTCGTACGATCGCAAATGGCACCTGCACAACGAAAAAGGAATAACCTAGCGGGGAGTACCGGTGTGGTACCGGCCAAACACCCTCCGAAGGTTAAGTTAGAATTATTCTCACTGCTCTAGAGTGCTAGAGAGGGTAAATTATGTGTACCTTGGTTTGTGAGGGTGCTTGGGTTCTTATAGTAGCGAGGGCTACCCCTCTTTTCCTTGGAGTAGAAGTCTTTTCCTTGGAGTAGAAGTCTTTTCCTTATAGGAGTCTTCTTGGGCGTATTTTACGGGATTATTTCCATATAGGAGTCCTTAGGTTTCATGAAACGTGGGGAGCAAGTTATTTACTTATACACGTAAACGTGCAGAACAAACATTCCATAGACTGACGCCGTCAGTTTATGTTATCCCGTCAGTCTATGTTTATCCCGTCAACTTCAGGATGTTCAGCTTTATGTGGAGTTCTTTACTTCAGGTCCCCGTCAGCCTTGAAGGAATGGTGATGGCAAAACCATCTCGTCACCCTTGTCAAGTCTGTACCGTCACCTTTGTCTACCTAATTTTATCCTCATCAATTATCATGATTCAAAATCCCTCTTCTTCATGTGGTTTTCGTGACAAGAATGTTGCCAGTGTTCTTGTGTTAGCTTTAGAGCTTAGGGAGAAAACAAGCGAGGTCATTTCTTGTTTGTAATTAATTGTGATATTTTTATTTATTTATTTATTAGTTCTTCTTTCTTTCCTCTTGCCTTTTATAACTTTTTCTTCTTCTTCTCAGGCTGATGTTTGTCATGCCTATCAAATCTTGAAAAGAGGTGGGTTGAAAGATGAAAACATTATGATGACATTGCTTTCGATCGAGAGAACCCTAGGCCTGGAGTTATCATTAACAGCCCTAATGGCTAGGGGTGTCCAAACAAAACCGGGAACCGACCCACCCGGCCAAACCGTCCGATCCGGCCCGAGAACCGGCCGACCCGACGCCGGTGACGGGTCGGCGGCGGATCTTTGCCCTCTGAACCCGAAAATGGCGGGACGGTTGGTGGGTTGAGGCTGAGAAACCGATTTTCAACCGACCCGACCGTATACTGACTGGAAAGCGCTGATTTTTTGTCCGATCTGAGGAGATCCGTTCGAGTTCAAGCGAGATCTCGTCGAGATTCGGCCTTGATCTCTTCGAGATCCGCCGAAATCTCGCCAAGATCCGGTCAGGTCTCGCCAAATCCGGTGGCTTTTGGCAAAATTCGGCAGTTTTTCTCACAACCCGAAACCGACCGAGGACCGATCTGCACCCGATGAAAATCCGACCACCCGAACCGACTCCGTTCACCGGTCGGCGGCGGGTCTGTGCATGAGAAACCCGAAGTGATCGGGTCGGTTTCGGGTTGGGCACAAACCCGACCCGAACCGACCCGTGGACAGCCCTACTAATGGCAGTGATGTGTATCATGGAGTGCCAAAGGTGATCATATTTATTTCCATAAGGTCTTATTCTTCTATTGCTAATCATTCTATGAGTTGTGATTTTCTAGCTCATGTGGTGGATATTCTTGTTGCGCATGCGGGATTATACTGGAAAACATGTTACTGCCCACAACTTTTTTTGCCGTAATCCTTGGAAATAGATCTGCCCTTACAGGGGGCAGTGGGAAGGTTGTGGATAGCGGTCCCAATGATCATATTTTCATCTACTACACTGATCATGGAGGTCCTGGCATTCTTGGTTAGTGGGATCTCTATGAATATACCTATTAAGAATTTGTAGCTGCTTGCTTCCACTGGGGAATATGAGTTTCTCTATTAAGTCCATGTCTTAGAAAGTTTAAATTATTATGCTACTAGGAAGAGAGAAGGAAAGAATGGTGCACCCACACACACTTGATTACTAAACTAGACAATTTGTTCGAATTGTAGGGGTGATAAAAACAAACTATAATGATACACCCACACACTTTGGTAGCTGAATGGATGTAACTTTTATAATTTGTTATGTTTGCCTTCAAGAGGGTGCAACTCTTCATGAAAGGGTACAAGGACGTTTATAAGTAGATCCCAAGTCTTCAAGTCATTCCACTAATACTAACAAAACTGTAACTTTTTTTCTCCCTAATCTTGGCACCAAAACAAATTTAACTTCCTATGATGTGAACTCAGCAACACTAATTTTGTTCATAGAAAATTCACAAATTACATAGAAGTCTCTATAAGCCTCGGAATCTCTTGAGAAGTCCAACTTGATGTAGTTCAACGATTACTCTAGGAATACAAATTTTCTCAACTTTTTTTTCTCAATTGTTGAGATATTGCTTCAATCACAACACGACATGTCAACTATGAAGAAAAAATTGAGTCCTTACGTTACTTGTAGTTTCAAACTTCAAATCATTATTCTTGTCTTCCTAAGCAGTTGGTCGGATCTTAAACTTGTTACAAAGGCATGCAACTCAAGAAATTAATCTGTGTTGTATGATGGGGAGAATTTATGTTTTTGAGAATTTTTTTTTCCTGGCAATTATAAACGATTTGATTACATGATCATTTTGAAATTCTCTTTTCCATATTGTAATTTTTAAGGGATGCCTACCCCTCCTTTTCTTGTTGCTGGAGACCTAATCAACGTTTTGAAGAAGAAGAACTCTACTGGGACCTATAAAAGCTTGGTATGTTATAAATTGAAGAATAAAAATCTTGTCTTTCATTCGTAGTGTTGCATATTGTACGATTTTAGACCCCTTAAAACACAAGTTGTTTAACTTAGTTATTTAGTCAAGTGATTACTTAGATAAATTATTCAGATCTAGGTTAACACAAGTAAATCATATCATGTAAATAATGCGGAAATATAAAGAACACAACGATATGATAGCGCAAGAAAACCAAACTGGTAAAAAATCTGGGAAGGATTTAACCTAACTATCCTCAAGGTAAAATAAATCCACTATGAAAGAATTGAAATTTATACAATAGAACTTAGATCACTAACATCCTATTGCTACCTCAAGTAGAAAACTTACTACCACGACCATGTGATAGCTCCGAGTCCATGGACTATTTCTTTCCTTGATCCACAACAACCACAAGTACTCCTACTTGTGACTTTGAGACTCCTTGTGACTTTGAAACTCCACTCAAAGGTTTCTTTAAGCTCTTGAAACAGCAACTGAAGAGATCATCAAATTATCAACATCAATCTTGATCTTGATAACCCTAAGTGTGTATAAAGGTAAATACCTCTAGATCTCACAAGAGATTCACACACACAGCATATCAACAACCTCTAAAACATGGTTAGGGTTTTTCCTTTTATACTTGAAGCAAAATATAAAACCCTACACGTCATATGGGCTTGGGTTGAGTTGGAAATTCTACAGAAAAAACAATTTCCACAAGGTTCGATCGATCAAGTCTAATTTTCGATCGATTGAGCCTTGCAGATTTAGTCCAATAAATTCTGCAATCACTTGATTCTAACTTTACACATAAACACACTTTGAGCAGCCTAAATCTATACTCTAAGTTTTGATCATGGTTTGCCAACATTACACATTGAAGTTCTAATACATTTAGATTCTAAAGTCTTAAAACCTAACACATATCATTCATTTCCTTGAGGCATACATCACAACTACTCTTTAGCGAGATGTTAACTTTTAGCTAGAATACTTATGAAATTGTAGGTCTTTTATCTTGAAGCTTGTGAGTCTGGAAGCATCTTAGAGGGCCTTCTTCCTGAAGGTATGAATATCTATGTAACTACAGCATCAAACGCAAATGAGAGCAGTTGGGGCCGGAACTTATTGCCCTGGAGATCATGTAAATCCTCCCCCCCCCCCCCCCCCCCCAGAATATCAAACATGTTTGGGTGACTTGTATAGTGTGGCTTGGATGGAAGATAGGTATGCACACTATTTGTATTAATTTGTATCGATCATGTTAGTTATATGAGAAAAAAAAAAGCAGCTTGCAAATATCAGGTTCACCTTGGGTTGATTATCTTTATTTGATCACTTCTGTTTAGGTGTTTTATTAGGCAAAACAAAAATTATATGTCTACACTTTTTTTTTTTTTTTTTGCTTGAAAGAAGTGTACTGTGTAAACCTTGATAGTGTTCAATTTATACTTGTTTGTGCGAGTTCTAAGTTCTAACAGTGTGAGTTTGTAAGCAGTGACAGACACAATCCGACGACAGAAACTTTAGAATAGCAGTACAAATTGGTAAGAACCAATTCTGCAATATTGTTATTGAAATTCTCAGGTCAATGAATTCTAGTTCAAGTAACACCTCCACTTTCCTTAATAATGGAATAAAGAGTAAAATGAGAGTTTGACACCCGTGTGCATGTCTAATTTACTAAGCTAGTTAGTGTAACTTACTAGTCTCATTTGAGATTGAAATTTTTAATTAGGTTCATTCTTCTTTCGACCTTGATAATTTAACTAACCTAACCACTTAATAGAAAAAAAAATTAAAGCTTTAATTTTTTTTATTAAGTTTAAAATGAAAAGAAATGAGTACCTTTCAAATTTTCATGACCTAATCTAACCGACAAAATATGTATGAAGAAATCAAATGGATTCTAACTGTAATCATTAGATCTCTTGTCTTGTAGAAAGAACAAGTCAAAATCACGATCAATTAATTTTTCAAATCTTCCTAATTTCCTTCATTTCAACAATGGATACAAATATAAGGATAAATCTTGCTATCATATCAAAAGTGTCTAGATGTTGTTCGTTCTCTTATTAATTGCTGATAACATTTTTTATTTCTATATGTTTGTTCACAGATTAAAGTGAGGACATTAAATAACAATTTTGCAGAAGGCTCTCATGTCATGCAATATGTGATATAGGTCTTAGCCAGGCCCATTTCTCCCTGTATATTGGTGCAAATGGTACCAACACTTTTGTGGATCCATCCGAAGACTACTTGTGGTCAACTTCAAAAGCTATCGACCAGCGAGATGTCGAGCTCATCCATTTTTGGGTTAAGGTTTGTTCTCCAACTCTTTTAATTTCTTGCTAAATTTATTTTAAGTGATGCTAAGGATACTAAATTTTTTACTACATAGACCTAAAAAATTTATATGTTAACCTTTAAACACAACACAAAAAAGATAAGAATTAATGATGCTAAGAATATTACAAATTTTATTACATAACTTTTACAAATTGATGTGTCAACTTTTAAACCCAATACAAAAAAAAAAGTAAGAGATTTAATTATTATGTTGTTGATTTGTTATCAATCATATTCATTGTCAAGTTAATTTGTACAATTTTTATATTAAAATAATAGTAACTTGACATTTTTTTTTTTAAATTATATTTTTTACATGACATAAATCAAATTTAATCATAGAGTTTCTAAACCTTAGGTAATAAAATTGATGGTAGCTTAATATTTTCCAATACAATACAAGGAGTTCTTGATTGTAAGGAACATGGGCAACTAGATGTAGTCCTTTTTTCTTGAAGTGAAATATTCATGCCCTAGTTGTAAATATATGAGCTCTCTTCCTCTAGGTCTCTATTATATAGTGGCCAAGCTTACATGTAACATTTTATATTTGGAAGCTGCAATCGTTTAATGTTGGCCTTTGTGATTTGAGCTTTTCTTTTCAAAATCTTTTTACGGTATGAAAAGGCTCCCGAAGGCTCTCTAAGGAAAGTAGAAGTTCGAAGGCAGATTGTTGAAGCATTGTCACATAGAATGCATGTAGATGGCAGTGTGAAACTTATTGGGGATGTTCTATTTGGAATTATGAAAAGTGATGAGATACTTAACACTGTTCGACCTACTGGGCAACCACGTACTTATTGATGACTGGGACTGCCTTAAGGGAATGGTAATGTTACCAAACCTCAGCCTCTCTTTTTAAGGATGATACCTTGGATTGAACTTAAGCTTTAATCCCCTATTAGAAAAGCTACACATTTTGTTAGTGACAACCCACAATTTAGTACACAAACTTTTAATTGCTACATTTGATCTTCTCAAATTTGAATTAAAATGAAAATGTTAAGAGTTCCATCCAAATTAACATATTTTGCATTTTTTTTTACTCCTAGTCCGTGTGGTTTGACCCAATAACAACTTAATCCAACAAAAATTTTCAATTTGACCTCAAAAGTTTGGATTAAAAATGAAATTCTAGAGGTAGTTGATGTATCAACGATTTTGTTTTAATCCAAATCTTAAGAGGTCAAAGTAACATTAGAAAATCTGTGAATTAAATTGTAATAGGACCAAAATACAAGATGGTAAATTATAATTTTTCATTTTTTAATTACTTCAAAAATAAAATAAAAATAAATAACTGGGAATCATTGACTGAGTATTTTAACTTCAATTAATAGTAGTTATTAACCTTTAGATGATCTATCATCTATAATGGTGTGTCCTGATTAATCATCTGTGTAGGTGAGGACTTTTGAGACACATTGTGGATCACTATCCCAATATGGGATGAAACATATGTGCTCTTTTGCAAACATCTGTAATGCTGGGATTAAGAAGGATCAAATGGATGTAGCATCGGCTCAAGTTTGTGTTAGCATTCCTTCTGGGCATTATAGCTCTTTGGAGAATGGATTCAATGTATAAATAAAGCATAATGCACAGCCTGAAAAGACCAAAACTTGAAATGTAGTAATCTATACTATGCACAAGTTTGTAACCTTACTGTATTTTGATCATAGTTCTTAGGATCACTTCACGTTAACAAAAATAAAACCTTTCTTGTTATACCAATAAAACAAAAGGCAGTTTTGTTATGCTGTTTTGGCCCTGTATCAATATAAATACAATGAGCACAATAGTCATTTTGGTTATTTCTCTAAACAGTGTTCCTTTTTGTTCTCTTTTTCCTTTTTAATATATTTTGTTGCTATTTAGCGAGCAGAGCTCTAACCTTAAAGCCAGACCGTCCATGTATCAACCTTCAAGGTTGTTTTGGGCCCAAATCCAAGTCTTGGTTAAGATTTTCTTCTGAATTTTTTAACTATCCAAAAAAAAACTGCTAAGAACATTTAAGAGGCTTTTTTTGACATCTAACGCAATTGGGCTTGAAAGTCGAGGCCCAAAATGGACTTGACAAGGCCAGCTTGGGCCAGAAAATGGACGAAAACGCAATAGGCTTGTCAACCCAATACAATCCAAGATGACGTAGGCCCACCTATGGGGCAATTGCATTGCTGAATAAGGAGCCCCAAAACCTATGTATTTCCAATGAACTTGGCCCAAGCCCCAGGAAAATTCAAAACCAAACCAAAGGAGGAATGGTCTAGTTGCAAATTCACATGTTGCGTGGAAAATGTAATATAATTATTTTATAAGAATATAACATAAAATTTATAGGTTAAATAATGTATGTATTATTTAATAGTATTTATATATTTATAAGTTTTATGTAATGGAACATATAATGTATTTTTGCATTTAACAATAACAATAAATAAATAAATATATATATATATATATATGTGTGTGTGTGTGTGTGTGTGTGTGTGTGTGTGGGGGGGGGGGGTGTTCGAGGGCTGAGGATGAAGTTGAAGAGTTGCAACATTGGTGTGGGAATGCCACGAGACACGGGCCCGAGGAGGAAGGTCACCCGAGGAGAGGAAGGGATGAGTCAAAGTACTCTGAGGCATTCCAAGTGGGAATGAGAATCTAAAGAGAGAGAATCAGTGGTCATCAGGGAAGTTTCTAGTTTAGTGTAGCCTGTTGCCTCCGCATTAAATGGTGGGCAATAATTTTATCAGCTGCATTGATGAGGAAGTGACTTAAACAGTATAAGTTACAGCTAAGCAGACTCCTTCCACCACCTTTTTCAGATGTGAAAAACAACAAGTGTCATGAGTGGAGGGATGTTAGATGAGAATGGATGGTTGAGATATAACAAAGGGAGGAGTATATAAGGAAAGGAAGGTGCACAAAGAAAGGGATCCAGACACAAGTATTAAGAAATAGAAAAGAGACTAGAAGAACACTGAGAGAATAGAGTGAATAGTGTCTTTTTTCTGTATAACATTGGCCTTCTCGGGCTAACTTGTATCGGGACATTACCTCATTTGTTCAATAATATTAGCCCTTTCTCCTTTATTTTCATCCTCAAGTAGAGCATCCTCTTGTTGTTTATTTCCTTCTCTTACAAATTTATTGATTTGGGTCAAGGTTGAATTGTACAACTCACTGTTCTAAGTGGGCTTAGGCTACTGGATTTTTTGGTCCTTACAATATATGAAAAACATAATTTAATAAAAATATTTAAATTAAATAATTATAATATTTTTTTATATAAAAGGAGAAGATGTTATTAAAATGATTTTTTTTTAAATATACCATAATCGGTTGAATAATTTGAAAATATCTAAATTTTTTTTTTTAAATGTACACCCCTATTCTATGAAACACACGTAAAATGTTATATTAAATTTAAAATTTTATATAAGTTTAGAATTGTAACATTTTTTTTTCATTCCAAATATAAGTATAATGACTATAGTATTAAAAATAAGGTAATCTTTTGTATATTTATTGTTTTTATTGCTTTTTTAGAGCCATATCTCTAATTTTGAATGCCTATTTTGTTTGTATTTTTTAGACCAAAACTAAAGAGTTTGGGTCAAATATAATAAAATTTCATACTTTTTAACCAAAAAATTAAGGAAGAAAATGAATTTTTGAGCCTAAAATTGAAAGGAAATCTACAAAAAGAATTAATTTAAGACTCAATTAGTAAAAAATGGACGAAGTGGACCAAAGTGAATTGGATTGGATTGGATTGAATGGACCAAAGTAGACCAAATTCGACCGAAATGAACCAAATATACCGATTGGATTAAAGTGGACTAACTTGGGTCTAAGTTGACTAAAATGGACCGAAACACTACGTTAATGTGGCTCAAAAAGAGCGTAGCAACAATAAACGCAATGTTTTGACTTTTAAATATTATATAGATATTATCTCTAGTTTTAGCAATGTGTCAACTTAATTAGGGGCACCCAAGCCAAGGTTGGCAGATGACATCAATCATGGTGCATGCTCTCTACCTTATGCAAAAACAAGATATTGACTTTGCAAGTAATAAAGTCATGACAACTTTTAACCAAATCAAGCTATACTCCCCATAATAAAATGGGAAGAAGCTCGAACCAAAGAACCAAAAAAACACTTAGGAAGATCCTAACCTTATTTAGTTCGTAAACAATGCAGTAATTTTAGTATTTTTTTTTTCAAAAAATAAAGTATGAATTATCTTTTTTGTAGTTGTTGACATATCAGTTTGTAAGAATCTGTATAATAAAATTTATAATAATTCTAACATTATTCTATTCATTTTAACATTCGATTATAGGAAGACAGTCAATCAATTAACATAACTTAACCAATAGGAGCACAAAACCACCTTGGGCTCCCCTTAAGTGTTTTAGTTGGTTTAAAAACATTTTTATTTTTTATTTGGTGTAAATGCACTTTTGGTCCCTATATTTTGGGGTCATTTCTATTTTAATCTCTACATTTTCATTTTACCACTTTTAGTTCCTAAATTAATTAGGGCGTATCATATTAGTCCTTGCCGTCAGCCAACTAATAGAAAAAATTGACGTGCCTGACGACAATATTAAAATAAAAAAAATTATTTTGACATTAAAAAATACCACATCAGTATTTAAATTACTTTTAATTAAATAAAAAAATTAAAAACAAAATAAAAAATAAAAAATTACATTAAGTGAGATCTAAGAACATGATATGTTCTTCTTAACTCAAGAAATAAACCTAGCAACGATATCAAATCCAGAATCAAAGAGCAAACCCAGAATAAAAGAACATGAACATCAAACCTACAAGAAAAAAAAAACATGAACATCACCAAATCAAAGAGCATGAACAAAAGCAAACACAGGAAAATGAAGATTGACACAAACCTAAGAAGAACATAGAAATCCAGCCCTAAAGAACATAGAAATCAAAACCCAGGCACGAGAAGTCAACTTAGAGAAAATCAAAAAGCCAAAGTACAGAAACCACAATCCAAACCTACAGAAAATCAAATAGCAAAAATGAGTCCACAAACCCCAGATCTATGAAACTGAACTACAGAAAATCAAAGAGCAAAAATGAGTCCACAAACCCCAGATCTAGGGGATCACAAAGCCTGCGATTCGTCGTTTGACTCGTAGGGGTGGAGTGAAACATATTAGCAATCTGATCTATGAGGAGACATGTGGCAACCAGTTATAGATTTGAGAAGGGATTGGACCGGAAATGGAGTTGTTGGAGAGATATAGGGTTTGGAGGCTTCGGCAATACTTCAGACTCTCCAGAACCTCGCCGGAAAGCTGCATCGTTGGAAGCTGAAGGCTGATGAGTCGGTTCTTCTTCTTGTTCCAGCACACAACTCCTTGGAGCTTGCAGATTGAAGCGACAGATGAGTTCGTGAAGGTCCATGAACTCAATTTGTTGGTCGGGTCGGAGAGAGAGTTCTTCACGCCTTACAAACACATCACATCGTCTTCAATGGAATTGCTTAAAGAAAAGCAGAAGATTGAAGTTAATGAGAGAATCAGAAAAATCTTCATAGTGTTTTAGAGTCAGCATTTTGATTTTAATTTTTATGTTTTGATTTTTATGTTTTGTTTTTGTTGTTTTTAGTTTGGGTTTTTGAGAGTGAGGTGGGTTTGCTGGGTTCAACTTACTTGAGATGGGTTTTTCTGAGTTTGAGATTTTTTTGTTTGGATTGGTTGTGTTGTATTTTTTGGATTGATTTGGTACTTTGGTGCTTTAGGATTTAATGATTTTGCTGGGTCGGAGAAAATTGTGATTTTGAGATTTTTTAATTTTTGGGTTTGTGATCTTAGATCTGAATTTGTTCTTGCTTAATCTTGTGTTTGTTTTCTAAGAAAAAAAAAAAAAAAAGAGAAAATGTCAAATAAAGGAAAATTTTCTTCTTGTTCTTAAATCTGGATTTGTGTTCTTATTGTTCTTGTTTAAGGTCACGTTATTTTTTGTTTTTAATTCTATTTTTAATTTTTTTATTTAGTTAAAATTAATTTTTAATTTAAACGCTAATGTGGCTTTTTTTAATGCCAAAATAATTTTTTTAATTATTTTAATAGTGCCGTCAGCCACGTTAGCTTTTTTTGTTAGTTGGCTGATGACAAGTACTGATATGACATGCGCTAATTGGTTTAAGGATTAAAAGTGGTAAAATGAAAATGTAAGGACCAAAATAAAAATGACTCCAAAATGTAAGGACTAAAAGTGCATTTACGCATTTTTATTTTTACAATGATGGGTTCAAATGAAAATGATGTTACTTTTTTTTTTTTTGAGAAATAAAATGATGTTACTCTAATTACAATAGACCATAGGGGTGTCCAACTCAACCGGTGGCCTAACCCACTTGGTAAATCCGACCGGACCCGGACTGGCCGCCGGTCGACCCGACTACTCCGGCGGTCGGTGGTGGGTTTTCTTCCCCAGAATCTGATCTGGGCGGTTCGGTCTCGGATCTTCTCCCCAAAACCTGAAGAAACCCGAATTGACCGAGCTCTATAGCATTTTCCAACGAGATTTTTTAGACCCGGCGAGATTTCAACTAGATCCATGAAATCCCCACCGGATTTGGCGACATCTCGTCGTTTATGCTCAGATCTAGCTACAATCTAATGGATTTTGCTCAAATAAGGCTTAGATCCGTTGAAAATATGATGGGTTTTGCTTAAATCCGGCGAAACTCCGATCGAATTTGCTCAAATCCGACGACGATTTGGTGTACTTTAGCTCAGATCTCGTGAGTTTTGCAAAAATCAAGTGACGATTTGATGCTTTTTTGCTTAGATCTGGTGATTTTTGCACAAATCCGGCGAAGATCCGGTGAAAAATACAGTCGCCGTCAAAATGGAATCTCCGGCAACATCATCATCGGCTTCAACCGATCCGACCGCCGATCAAACAACTCCGATCTGACCTGACCCGTTGGTGTTTGCGGTCGGCGGCGGATTTTATTGCCGGAAACCCGATGTCATCGGGTCGGTTCCGGGTTGGGCACAAACCCGACCCGGACCGATCCGTGGACACCCCTAATAGACCATGTCAATAATTGTGAAAAATAATGTATTTTTACCATTTTACTCGAAATCCTTCTGTCTTAAAATCTCCTCAATCATAACGAGCTGCAGATACACCCCATACAAAGCAAATAAGAACCACCACCATGCATGTACAGTCATGCAAACGTGTGCACCATAGATGTCATCGAAAACAAGGAGTACTTAGCAGTTAGCACAGAGAGGTATGTATCTTCCAATATACGAAATACTATTTAAAAAAAAAAAGAAGCATTTCCCACCATCAAAGTCCACGCCTAAACTCTATTTAATCAGCATCACCAAACAGAAGCCCCAACACACCTCATTGCTATGACTTGCATGGCCTCCAGTGTCCTCCTCCTCCTCCTCTTCGCTGGCATCTCTGGTTCGGCCTTTGCCCGGTTGCCCCCAGAAGCTCGACATTCTTCAGTGGAAATAGTAATCGTATAATTGCTGATGATATATCACTAACATCAGGGACCAAATGGGCGGTTCTGCTTGCTGGCTCTAGATCCTACTCTAATTACAGGCACCAGGTTTTTATTTTCCTTCCAATAAATTTATTTATAAAATATGTTAGAGATATTACAAATTTTAGCACATCAAACATCCAAAATGATATAATACTGAATGTGAGTAACAAATTTCAACAGCACAAAATGATATAATACTGAATGTGATTAACAAGCTTCAACCACCTCATTAATATAAATGAATGTTTAATTTTTGGCATAATTGATGATATATCAATTTATATTTTATAAGCTTTATGTTACAAAATTTGTAGTGTTTTTAGTGTCACTCTTTATTTAAATGTCTTTTTTTTTTTTTTTTTTTGCTGAAATCTTTATGAGCTTATTATTTCACAAGTAACTAATTTGGTTATTTTCTTGATAGGTTAAACTATTAATTTGGTGATCGAATTTTTTTGAGAAGGTGGTAATAATCGAATTGTTGGGCGAGGTTCAGACGTTCAGTTTATGGCTTCTCAATAATGCCAATATATATATATATATATATATATATATATATATATATATTTATATATATCTTCAATGTTCAATATAGAATCTGTTAGAGATATATATTAGACATATTAGCCCAATATAATAGGCCCAAGCCTATTCCTGCTTGTACTAGTAGTCTAGGATTTAGTCGCCTATATATACTCATGTTAGGGTTCATTGTAACATAGGAGGTTATTGTACTACACTCTCATACAATAAAGATGTAGCCCTTAAGGGATTCCTCCGTGGATGTAGGCCGTAAAGCTGAACCACATAACCCTTGTGTTCTCAGTGTTCCTCCTCTATGCTTCCTCTTCCGCATCTACTCTAGCATACACAACATGATATAACACATCAATATACAGACTATTCAGTCTTTCTCACACTTTATATTCTTAACATGGTATCAGAGCCAAACTTCATTCTTGGCATCAAACAAATATCTCTACACAACAAAGAAGAATATCACATGCACACCACCATCAGAAGTCACGCATGCTTCTCTGCTGGATCTAGACTCCACGGCATCTTGCAGCCACCGTGGCGCAGTGCTGTGTCCAAGATCCACAAACTCAAGCAAACCCGTGACATCAATCTCAGATCTATGCAACTTCAAGCTTCGCCTGATGAAACCAACACCACAGACGTGCTCCAAGATCTCCTGCGACCAAAACCCAGAAATCCGGTCACCCGAAGCCTTGCCACGCGCCTCCACGCGCCTCCGTAGACTCTGGAAAATCTCCCATGCGCCGCCATAGAATCCTTACTTCTAGATCGTCTTCTGGGCGCACGCGCCGCCCTGTCGGCCTCCTCGTCCGCCGATCTACGAAACCTGCGATTCCGGCCCTCATCTGAGATAACACGCGCTCTCACGCGCTTCCAGGATTTCTGGCTTCTCCTCCACGCGCCGGTAACGCTATCACGTGCATTCCACGCACCGAAAAACTATTGCTGATGTCATCTGACGTCATCGGATGACATCATCATTCCACGTCAGCAACCACGCAAGCACGTCCACGTCAGCCCTAGTCCACGTCAGCGACACGTCATCAGCCACATCAGCAGTGTCGTCTCGTCAGCACCACGTCACCTAGCTGACCGTTGACCGGACCGACCCGACCCGGACCACCCGGATCTGACCCGTGAGCACTTTGACTGTTGACTTTGACTCTGGACCAGTTGACTTTGACTTTTTGCGTTGACCTTTGACCAAAAGTCAAAATTTCCAAAAGGGCCTATCTTGCTCAGTTTTTCGCGAAGATTCCGATTTTGGCCTCCGTTTCTTCATTTGAAGCTTCAAAATTGGACAATTGGCACATTCTTCATTGTGGTTTCTTCAAAGGCATTCTACAAGGCATCTTCAAGTGATCTTCTCATGCTTATCCAACCTCAAGTCTTCATCAAGCTTCCGCCTTGAGTTTGAGGGAGGGTGTTAGAGATATATATTAGACATATTAGCCCAATATAATAGGCCCAAGCCCATTCCTGCTTGTACTAGTAGTCTAGGATTTAGTCGCCTATATATACTCATGTTAGGGTTCATTGTAACATAGGAGGTTATTGTACTACACTCTCATACAATAAAGATGTAGCCCTTAAGGGATTCCTCCGTGGATGTAGGCCGTAAAGCTGAACCACATAACCCTTGTGTTCTCAGTGTTCCTCCTCTATGCTTCCTCTTCCGCATCTACTCTAGCATATTCAACATGGTATAACACATCTCTATGCTAATATTTAACAGAATCAATATCATCTTTTAGTTTCTCTCCATTTAGATGAATTAACTGAGGTGGCAAACAAAGATGCTTGAAATCTAAAGGCGTTGATTTGATTAAAAAAAATATAAAAATAATACATCAGCACTCTCTTGCTTGTACAAACACAATTATTCAATAGTGATATACAAGTAACTATAAGTTTATTACATAACTTTTATAAATGCATGTATCATTAATCATGAAAATATACTTCAAGCATATATATCCATTTATTATGTTACTAAATTTCATCAATTACATTTACTACCACTCTAATTTGTAAACTTTATTGTGGGGGCGGAAAGTCCAAGAATACACATCCACATATGTATTAGGCCTGAGGCCCAGGCCGAGGATGAGGAGTCATTCGAAGATGGGAGAATATTGTCAAGGGGGTCCTTGGGTAACAGGTGAAGAGGATGATGTTGATCATAGTGGTCTAGGAAGTGATGTTGAGGACGAGTTCCTCCTCGGCTATAGATAGCCGAGGTTTGAAGAAGTGATTTACCGACAAGGGCAACATTCTAGACCATACCATAGAGGAAGATAAGTGCTAAAGATAGATAGAACAGAGTATGGCCATGAAATATCTCCAGGAAAAGCTGCTACCTCCACATTAAATGTCATACAACTAATCTTCTGGCCGCATTAATGAGGAAGTGATATTTAAATAGTGGTTTTCAGCCTTATAGCTACTACCTAAAAACTTTGGAAAGGGGTTGATGTGACAAAGATCAACACTAGCAAATCTGACCTGCATGTGGATGGTGGAGATGAATGGGAAATATAGTATATAAGGTAGAAGGAACTCTAGAATTAAAGATCGGAGAATTGTAAGAGAGAACACTGTAGCAATATGTATTATTCTTGTAACCATTATCATTCAATATATACTAGAACAAACCTTCTCGGACTGTGCCGAGGACAGATTTTCTTATTCAAACTTACTTCAGTTGTGTTTAATGATCTTGTAAACCTAGTCTAATTGTTGTCTCATTTGTTAAAACCCAGTTCTTCAACCTGCTCTCTACAAATTTATTGTTTTGGACTTATTGGGCTTGAATCCTATTACCTCTTGGGTTGGGAATTCGAATCCAGTCCTTACATTTATATAATAAAATTTTGTAAAATCTTTTCTATTTTTCAATATTCAAACAATAATATGTGATAAATGACTTTTAGCACAATTTGTTGGGTATTAAATTGTAAATGGTGCAATATTACTTTCTCATAACCCTATCACTTATATAACTTTTATTTTACACCAATCACAATATTACACTATTGTATTGTTCATGATTTTTATTTTTACTTTTTCTATTACTATTAATACTTATTATTATTATTCAAAAACTTTTTCCTCATGCCATCTGCATGGTTTTCGTGTCAAAATTTAATGTCACCCGCGAGCTAATTTGTCGTTGTTTCTTGTTTGTAATTGTGATCTTATTTTTCTTCTTTCTTTTTGCTTCCCTTTTATATATAACTTCTTCTACTTCTTCTTCGCAGGCTAATGTTTGTCATGCCTATCAAATCTTGAAAAGAAGTGGGTTGAAAGATGAAAACATTATTGTTTTCATGTATGATGACATTGCTTTCAATGAAGAGAACCCTAGGCCTGGAGTTATCATTAACAATCCTAATGGCAGCGATGTGTATCATGGAGTGCCAAAGGTTATATAAGATTTCTTTCCATAAAGGAGGTCTTATTCTATTGCTGATAATTCTATGTGATCTTCCAGCTGATCATGTGGTAGATATTCTTGTTGCATGCAGGATTATACTGGAGCAAATGTTACTGTCAACAACTTTTTTGCCGTAATCCTTGGAAATAGATCTGCTCTTACAGGAGGCAGTGGGAAGGTTGTGGATAGCGGTCCCAATGATCATATTTTCATCTACTACACTGATCATGGGGGCCCTGGTGTTCTTGGTTAGTGGAATTTCTATGAATATATTTCTTATAAAAAATTTGTTCATTGCTTCCATGGGGAATATGATCTTCTCTTTTTAAGTCCATATATTATAAAGTTTAAATTATTAGAAAATAATGAATTTAATATATATAATAATGGATATTTCAAGTCAATGAAATATGCTTTAAACTTCTTGCATTAAGTTTGTTCATATAAATTTCAAAAAATTACATAGGTAGAACTGTAGAAGTCTCTATAATTAAGCCTCGGAATCTCTTGAGAGTGCGACCAAATGTAGTTCAACAATAACTCCAAGAATGCAAATGTTCTCAACTATTTTTTTAAATTATTAACATGTCTTATTGTGATTAGTACATCATAAAAATGGAGTCAATGGTGAAACAAGGGAAAATAGATGTTACTCCAATTACAACATGCTATTTCAAGCTTGTCGACTTTTAAGAGAGAGTTGTGAAAAATGGAGAATTTATGTTGCTTTAAAAATAATGATTTGATCACATGGTAATTTTAAAATCTCTTTTTCATATTGTCATTTTTATGGGATGCCTACCCCTCCTCAGCTCTATGCTCGTGATCTAAACGACGTTTTGAAGAAGAACTCTACTGGGACCTATAAAAGCTTGGTATGTTATTAATTGAAGAAAAAAAATCATGTGCCCTATTTTTAGTGTTACACATCACGCATTTCCTTTAGGCACATCACTCTTTGGTGGGATGTTAACTTTTAGATAAAATACTTGTGAACTTGTAGGTCTTTTATCTTGAAGCTTGTGATTCTGGAAGCAACTTTGATGGCCTTCTTCCAAAAGGTATGAATATCTATGCAACTATATCAACGAAACCAGACGCGCGAGCTTGGTTGGGCAATTTATTGCCCTGGAAATTCTCAAAATCCTCCCCCCAAAGAATATTACACATGTTTGGGTGACTTTATAGTGTGGCTTGGATGGAAGACAGGTATGCACAATAGATGCATTAATTTGTATCAATCATGTTAGTTATATGAGAAAAAAAAAAAGCAGCTTGCAAATATCAGGTTCACTTTGGGCTGATTATCTTAATTTAATCACTTCTGTTTAGGTGTTTTATTAGGCAGAACAAAAATTATTTGTATACACTGTTTTGTTTTTTTGCTCTTGAATGAAGTGTACACCTTGATAATGTTTAATTTGTGCGAATTCTAACAATATGAGTTTGTAAGCAGTGACGTACACAATCCAGGAACAGAAACTTTGGAACAGCAGTACGAATTGGTAAGAACCAACTGCAATATATTGTTATTGAAATTCTAAGGTCAATAAATTCTAGTTGGAGTGACACTTCCTCTTCGCTTAATAATAGAATGAAGAGTAATGTGAGTTTATGACCCATCAGCATGATTAAATCAAATAGATTTTAACTTTAATCATTAAATCTCTCATCTTGTAGAAAGAACAAGTCAAAATCACGATCAATTATTTTTCATATCTTGCAAATTTCCTTCATGTCAACAATGGATACAAATATAAGGATAAAATATGAATAAAGGATAAATCTTGTTAATTTGAACCATGAAATTGATCAATTCAAATCAAAGGTGTTCAGATATTGTTCGTGCTCATATTAATTGCTGATAGCATTTTATGATTTCAATATGCTGCATTCACAGATTAAAGTGAGGACATTAAATAACAACTCAGATCGTGGCTCTCATGTCATGCGATTTGGTGATATAAGTCTTAGCCAAGCCAATCTCTCTTTGTATATTGGTGCAAATAGTACCAACACTTTTGTGGATCAATCTGAAGACTACTTGTGGTCACCTTCACAAATTATCAACCAACGAGATGCTGATCTCGTCCATTTTTGAAATAAGGTTTATTCTTCAACTCTTTTAATTTTTTGTTGAATTTTTCTTGAGTAATATTAAGGATACTAAAAATTTTACTACATACGTCTTACACACAATACCAAAAAAAAAAAAAAAAATAGAAATGAACCTAAGAATACTATAAATTTTACTACATTAACTTTCAAATTATTGGAACCGAAGCATTACTCCCTCACAACAATATACAAGCAGCTCTTGATTGAAAGGAACATAGGCCACTAGATATAGGCTTTTCTTTATTGATGTGAAATACCCATGCTTGAACTTTTCTTTCTAAATCTTTTCACAGTTCGAAAAGGCTCCCGAAGGCTCTCCAAGGAAAGTTGAAGCTCAGAAGCAGTTTGTTGAAGCAATGTCACATAGAATGCATGTAGATAGCAGCGTGAAACTTATTGGGGCGCTTTTATTTGGAATCGTGAAAAGTGACGAGATGCTCAACACTGTTCGACCAACTGGGCAACCACTTGTTGATGACTGTGACTGCCTTAAGGCAATGGTAACGTTACTAAGTACTAACTCTAAGTTTGAATTCCTATTAGAAAAGCCAGACATGTGAGTGACTACCATGCTAGTCATTGACTACACCAAGATTACTTTAAGAAAATAAAACATTTTTTGAAGGGGAAAATTTATGGCTTGGCATGGTCACAATTAGTTCTGAATTAAAATGAAATTATTATGGTTCCAAGCAAATTAATATATTTTGCATTTTTTGGACAAGTAAATTACTCCATGAATTTGCATGACTGGTTGAATGTTAATGCTACCTCCGGTCAGCAATATACAACAGGTCAGATTCCTTGGAACCTAGTTTTTCTTTTTGGAATTTGGCTTCTTTGGAAAGGTAGGAATCAGCTCCTTTTCAATAACAAAAACCAGAATCCAAATTTGGCAAAGGAAATTGTTGACCGTGCTGCAGAGTATCATTTCTGTGCAAACATTTCTTTAGAGAAAAGGCTGGTTCTGAAGAGTGTCAAATGGGAAAAACCGGGGTATGGTTGGTTAACTTTGAACACAGATGGTTCGGTTGCAGGAAACTTTGGGGTAGCTGGAGGAGGAGGTTTGATTAGAGATACCAATGGTGAGTGGGTCACGGGTTTTGCAAGGAAGATTGGGAAAACTTCTAGCTTCCAGGCAGAATTATGGGCTCTTCGTGATGGACTTCAACTTTGCTTACAATACCAAGCCCAAGTTGTGCTTATTGATCTAGATTCGAAAACCATTGTGGATGCCTTGAATTCACAAGACTACTCAAAATCTATTGTCTCTTCTATTATGGAGGATTGCAAATACATGATTAGCCGGATTCCCCAAACTCGTTGTAGACATGTTTATAGAGAGGCTAATAGATGTGCAGATTTCCTAGCTAAAGTAGGTACCTCTATTGAGGGTGATTTTATTGTTTTTCATAGTCCGCCTGTGGACTTAATTAGTATTTTGGAGGATGATGCCATCGGTGTGCATGTAAACAGGCTATGTCCTGCCCCTTCCTTTGCTGTGTAGTTCTTTTTTAATGCAATTCCAGTTTACCAAAAAAAAAAAGAAGAAAAAAAGAAAATCTATGAACTAATTATAAATTGTAATAGGACCAAACTACAAGAGGGTAAATTAAAATTTTAAAATTTTCAATTACTTCAAAGGAAAAAAAAAAAAAAAAAAATCTAGGTACCAACTTAGAGGATTTTAACTTAAATTAATAATAGTCATTAATCTCCGACTATAGTAGTGTGTTATGATCAATCATATCTGTGTAGGTGAGGACTTTTGAAACACATTGTGGATCACTATCCCAATATGGGATGAAACACATGCGCTCCTTTGCAAACATCTGTAATGCTGGGATTAAGAGGGATCAAATGGATGCAGCATCAGCTCAAGTTTGTGTTAGCGTTCCTTCTGGGCATTATAGCTCTCTGGAGAATGGATTTAGTGCATATACTATACTATACTATACTTGAAAGACCAAAACTTGAAATGTAGTAACCTATACTATACACAAGTTTATAACCATACTGCTTTTTTATCATAGTTCTTAAGATCACATCACGTTAACAGAAATAAAACTTCACTTGTTATACTAATAAAACAGAAGGCAATCTTGTTATGTTGTTTTGAACCTATATCAATATGAATAAAATGAGCGCAATGGTCATTTTGGTTAATTTTCAGAGCAGTGTTTTTTTTTTTTTTTTTTTTTTTTTTTTTTTTTTTTGAGAGATCAGAGCAGTGTTCCATTATGTGCTTTTTCTTCCTTTCTAATATACTTTTTTTTTTTTTTTTTGGTTGATAAGCTAATATACATTGTTGAGGTTTAACTACCTAGGCTAGAATTTAACCCTAAACCCAGCAAATAGACGAAAATGCAATAGGCTTGTCAATCTGATATGGCCCAAGAAGAAATAGGCCCACCAATTGGGCAGTTGCATTGCTGAATAAGGAACCCATAAAATCCATGTGTTTCGATTGGACTAGGCCTAAGCCCAAGGAAAATTCCAAGCCTAACTAAAGGAGGGATGGTCTGTATGGATGGTTTATACGGACCACGAGTGCATGCATTAATGCCCAAGATCCATTGGTGCTGAATTTACTCACTTTTTTAGCAAATGCATATTAACCCCTTTTTTTATAAAGAAAATGCATAACTACCCTAGGTTGCCTTGATTCACCAACTTTATAGAATAGCCAACTAATTTAGTGGGATGCCCAATCTCTATTGCCTTTGAATAAAAAGAAATTGCTCAAGTAAATCTTATTTTTAAAAATGGTTTGGCTTATGTCTAATGCATTGGACACAACACAATGTGAATATATGTCTAAAATTGGTCATTTGTTAACATCATATTTTCATTCAATGCACCCGAAACTTTTCCCTCTCCAAAACTAATGACGCAACTAGCCCTTGAAGATTGTGCATTTTCTTTGTCCTAATGCAAAAACAAGATATTGACTTCTCGATGATAAAATCATGGCAACTTTCAACAAAATCAAGCTAATCCTTATAAAATGGGAAGAAACACACACACACACACCAAAGAACTAAGAAGACACTCACTAGATCCACAATTTACCATTCTACTCTCAAAACCATCTCATCCCTCAAACAACAATAACCCAAGTGTCTCACCACAAACTATAAATATCTCACCACAAACTATAAGTATCATACACTAATACACATATTGCTTATATTCTCTCCTTTTCTAACCTACCCTCCTTGTGGATCTTGTTATTCTACTTTAAAATCATCAACTCCGTTCATCGTAGGGTTTTTTTTTTTTTTTTTTGGGTAGAAAAGGCATGCTAAATTAGAGAGGTTTCAATTTTCCTTGCTGCTGAATAGGATTTTTTTTTTCCTACCGCATAATAAGGAAAATTCTAAACATCATCCATTTTCACTATTATGGGCTTTACTCTTGAAAATTTTGTCAAGCCCAAAATTAGGCCTTTTAAAGTGAGCGGAAACGGCCCAGTGACTCAAAGTCCATTCAGCGGAGATTTCTATGCTTCTACGCCTTCTGGGCTCTGATTAAATAAGATTGATTGATTCATTCCACTGGGTTCATAAGTCAGCCAATCCTGTAGTGACACGTAGCTAAAACAATGAACAATTTGGAAATAGCCAATAGCCAGAGGCAGAGGTAGCAACTAGCAAAGCAAACCTTTTACGTCGCCGTTTTGCCACCAGATTATCGGTATTCTTCCTCTCCATTCTCGTTCAATTTCTCATCGATGCCGACCTCTTTTTCTCTGATTCTTCTGATTTTTTTTTTTTGTTTGTCCCTCGATTTTGACGGATTTATGTGTATAAATTTTGTATATGATTTTTTTTTTTGGGGATCGTAGGGTGTAATTTATTTTAGCTGGTTATGTGCAGTTCATGCATTATAATATTAACAACTTAGAAAATTAGAACCAATATGGTTTAGCACAGAATTTGATTTTGAATATAAATTCATGTGGTCAATTTTGATTACTCTGTTGTGAATCCATAACCGAGACCCCAAAGTTTTGGATCAACAAAACTTGGGTACAGTTCCTTAATTACTGTATTTTAGGTTATTTGGATATCCAAATAAATTAAACCATGTAGTTACATTGACCAATAAACCACATTGTTGAATTTAATTATCTTTACAAAACTATATGTGTTGCACTGATTAATAGTCAATCAGCTTTGTCAGTTACATAGTCGAATCGAAGCTACAACATCTAAGGAACTGTAGCTAAGTTTTACCCAATTTATTAAGACTCACATATGTTCATTTTGCTATGAATGAATAGGTTCATTTTTGTATTGAAATATTGTACTCGAGATATTGAAAGCATTGTCCTTCTCGGTATAAATTATTCAACTATGTGATTTAGAAACAATTAGGAGTGCTCCATAGAACATTTATTCGTTACTTCTCTGCTATATATTTAAAAATGTCCCAAAAGTTTGTTGAAGGTTCATTTACAATCACGAATAATTGATTAATATCTTTCTCAAAGTAGGTGTGGCGGGACATAAAGATTCAATTGCAGCAGAGAAAAAAATCAAGCAAGGCCATGGATAGCATGCCAACCTTCAATGCTGAGCATCTTCAAAGTAATATGAAGACTATCTATTACAGGTTTGTTTTTAACCTTTGATGAAGTGGAACTAGTCTAATTGACTGAATTATAGACTATACATTACACAGGGGTGTCGAATACTTTTGGATGGTGGTTGATTAAATTTTATGTTTTTAGTTTGTAGTTTGAGGAATAGGCCAATACACAATATTGTTACAGGGGGAACTAAGGCCTTATTTCGTGTTTGAATTCATTAATTTCGTTTATAAAAATATGAGGCTTTAATAACGTTAAGGCGTGACTTAATAAATGATGGAGGGGACAATTGTGTACTGTACCCATTGAGTTTTAATATAAGGCTTGTTGGGTGTATCATATGGCAGATTTGAACTTTCCTGGTTGTGGTGCCTCAGGACATTCTAAAATGCAATAATATATGAAGTAAAAAATCATTTCTAAATTTTTTTCTTGTAGGTAGAATCTAAGTATTTACATTTTTGTGCAGCCAGACTTTTCTGTCAATTATTGGCGGGGTCATTGCTGGAATTATGGGGTTCACAAGCTTGACTGGGTTTATTTTTTATTTCCTAATAATGGTGATCACTTCAGTTGGGCTACTAGCAAAGGCAGGGTTTACAGTTCATTCATACTTTGATAGCTGGAACCGGGTTTTACTTGATGGCTTTTTGGGCGGGCTTATGGTATGGCTCTTTATTATTAGTTCTTGTTCATCCCTTTTGTTTTTTCTCTTTATTTATTTGTAATTTTTCTTACTTGTTTGCCTAGGGCTTACCCCTTCCAACTCGTTTTTGCCTGCTTCTGATTATTTTACTTAAAGTTCCAACTTTCCACTGTGCACTGTTGATGTACTTGTATTTTTAACTTATTTTCTCAATTAAGGGGAGGCTCAACAGAGATAAATGTTACTTTTAAATTTATTGCCTCGGAAACTATAATTGATACCGTGGGCTTTTCTCACGTTTTGGCTGTTGATCAAATCCAAACCTGGTTAACGAGAACACTCTGGAAGTATTTGAAATTTGTGTTCAATTCTCCTAGCTTCCTCCAAGCAAATAGTTGTGCATGCTTTCTTCTATTTGATTGTTTGCCCTATTGTTTATTTCTCTTTTTTGCGACTTCATGGGAATGATGTTAGCCTCAGGAAGTTACTTAGGTTGGTTTAAGATGAATCTGTTGATAGGGTAAAACTTCTGCCTTTGATTATGCTTTGTTATTAAGTTCATTAGTAAGAGATTTTTAGTTTTTCATAGCTTGACCTTGTTGGCAATTGGCTAATCATTTCTCTTGCAATGAATTTTCAAGAACTTATATCTGATTGAAGAAAAATGCTTATTATCTCATTGAGTAGCTTTTGTTATTTGTGCTTGGAGCTCAGAATGTTGTTTGTTTGACTTATTCATGTATACATATCAACATTACAATGTAATTCCAACTTTCTATGATCTTCTTGACATCTTGTTCTTATCTTTTGCAGTCATTTGTGCTTTTCTGGACGTATCCTTTCTAAATGTTGAGACACTTACTAGTAATGGAATAAATTTTGGACTAGTGCCACTGTTTTTACACTTCTAGTAATGACAGTGGCAATAGTACTGAGACTATAGAACTAGATTATGTACCATCTAATCCTCTCTGAGAAAAAAAAATTTGTGCGAGACGACCTGATTGTAACAGCCCAATTAATGTTGGGGTTGTTGAGAGAGAGGGCTATGAGTAAAGTTTCTCTACCAATTTCATCAATTCATCATGAATCGATTTTGAAAAATATGAAAAAGTCATATTTTTGGTAGCAACTGATTCGTGCTATTAAACATTTGGCATAATTGTTCTGAACTTTTCTTTTTTGAGCCACATGTCAGTTAATTGCAACTGATACCTTACTGAAACATGCTCTGGAAATTACTAAAGATTCCCAAGTATTAGCTCCAGTTTTTTATTCTTGTTATTGTATCATTTTTTTGGTAGATTTTTTGTTTTATATTTTCTGCATTCATTGACATAAGAAGATTTGCCTATGACTTGGTGCACATATTCTGATCGATTTATTGCTAAACGGGAGCGGAGGAAAGCTATGCTGTTGCTGTGATGCTTCTACATGGGGCTTGGAGATGGATTTGATATTTTTGCATCAGTTTTTATGACATTATATGGTTAACCCAGGTGTACCTTAATCTTGCCTCTTCATTTTTCTTCTATCTAAGTTTTCATGAATACTATTTGGCTGGAGAGAGTTGCGTTAAGAGCGGTTGACTATAGCTGGCAATATGATGTGTAGGAAATTTTGTATGAAAGCTGCTCAGCACAATGGCTTAGGGGGTGTTGGTGAGTGTTTCCAAACAACAATTTTTAGTTTTTAAACAACATTTCACGTATTTCCACACACTTTTTTATCCATACGTATTTCTACAAAAATTTTTAAACAATAATTTTCAGTTTTTAAACACATGTACCAAACGAACCCTTACACTCAGCAACACCCTTTTTTTTTTTTTTTTTTTTTTTTTAAATTGAGTTTGCACTTTGGATTTTGCATTTCAGTCAATATTTGTGAGATGTCAAAATACTCGTGAATTAAAAGAAAAATATAACCTTATTTGTAATAAGCATGAAGATGAAGGTTTACTACTTTGTAAACAAATAGAAAGACTTTACTGCATATATGTACATGTTATAGTGGCAATTTAGTGATGAGTTACCACTTGTTTTAATTCTTTAAGCCACTTTTAACTCCTTTATGTGGATGTTCAAATTCAAAGTTAGTTATTAAATTAGGAAGGTGTTAAACACCCAACCTTGTTTGATAGACTCCATAAAGGCATATGTGGATACATCAAGGTTTTGTTGAATGGATGAAAATTCAAAAATTCAAGTAATTGTAACTCTGAGGGTAAAATTGTTTTTCATTTTGTACAATCATCTATAAAATTAAAAAAAAAAAAGACTCAAAGAGTTAAATCTAAAGAAAGATTTGAATTTTAAATAATAAAATGGTCGCTTTTAGCAAAAGGACTATTTTTTTTTGGCGAAAAACACATTTTGGTCCCTACATTTTCAGCCGATTCCGTTTTAGTCCCTAAGTTTTTTTTTTACCGCTTTTAGTTCCTCTCCTGAAAAACGCTTCCATTTTAGTCCCTGCCGTTACATCTGAAACGGATATTGCAGACGTGGCAAACGGCAAAGTTAAATAATAATAAACTAATGTCCACGTGGTCTAAATTAATAATAAAAAATATTTTTTAATGCCACATCAGCATCTAAATTAAAAAAATTAATTTATTAATTTTAACTAAATAAAAAAATTTAAAAACATAATTAAAAACTAAAAATCTTATGAATTGAGATCTAAGTGTGCCTTGAACAAGAACAATAAGAACACAAACCCAGATCCAAGAACACAAACCCAGAAATTATTTAAAAAAAAAAAAAACTAACCAAAGCCAGAAATTCCCCAGGCCAAGAAAATCAACCCACAGCCACAAACTCACTAATCACTTTAATTAGCTCACCAAACAAAACAGTAACCCTGGTTAGAGATCAGAGAGACACAACAAATTCTACAAAACAAACAAACAAATAGAAAATAGAAAAAGCACGAAGAAAACAAGAGAGAGATCACGGAGAGAGAGACACTTTTTTTAAAAGTTAAAACTGTTGTTCACGCTTCCATTGTAGAGATCGATCGAAGACCACCAAGATGGCGTGTTTAGCGGCAGGGACAAGGGTCGTTGGTTGTTGTCCTCTCACAGTACGAGGAGGAGGCTCGTCGTTGTCGCCGAGATCGGAGGCTTTGTTGTTTTCGAAGGTATCAGTACTGGTACGGATGGGTGAGGCTAAGAAGGGTTTGACGGTGAAGGCGATGGCGGTGGCGCCGAAATTCATAGGGACGCAGAGGAAAGAGCAGTGGCTGGCGGAGATGATAGAGAAGAAGGTGATAGAAGCGAAGGAGGTGTGCGGTGAGGACGGGAGATCGGACGAGTGCAAAGTGGCGTGGGACGAAGTGGAAGAGATTAGCCAAGCCAAAGCCGATCTGAGGCTCAGGTTGGAGAAACAAGATCCTCTCAAGTTCTTTTGCCTGGGTTGTTGTGGGTTGATTTTCTTGGCCTGGGTTGTTGTGGGTTTGTGAGTTTTGCTGATCTGGGTTTGTGGATTTGTGGCAGATTGGTGCACTGATCTGTGGCAAATTTGTGGGTTATGATTCAAAGGCTGGGTTTGAGAGAATGGTGGGATTTGGAGGATGGTGGAGATCGGTGGGTTTTCAAGTTGGATTTGATTTTGTGTTTCGATGGATTGGTGGGTTTCCAACTTGGAGATTGGTGTTGATTTTGTGAACAAAGAGGATGCAGGTCTTTTGATTTTAATGGGTGTATGTTGGGTTAAAATTTTTGAATGTGCAGATCTGTTTCTGGGTTTGATTGTTGGTGTATGTTGATTTCTGGGTTTTCAATTTTGGTGGGTGTATGTTGATTTCTAGATTTTGGTTGGTGTATGTTGATTATTGTTTGATCTAAGTTCTGAATTTCGATTTGTTTGGTTACAAAGAACGTACTGGAAAGGCAAAGAAAAGAAAAGACAAGAACTAGGAATTAATTTACTAAAAACATGAAGAATATGAACGGTAAGAAAACGAAGAACACAAAGATGATATTCCAACAAAATAATGAAAAGAAAAAAAAATTTATGTTAATTATTAATTATTATTTAAATAATTAAATAATAACTAAATTTTAATTTATTTTAAAATGCTGATGTGGCATATAAAAATGCCACTTAATCGCCACATCAACGCCACATCGGCGCCATGTCAGCTAATAGGGTTTTCCGTCTGCCACCTAGGATTTTGCCCTAACGGCACTGACGGAAAGGACTAAAACAGAAGGCGTTTTTCTAAATAGTGACTAAAAGTGGTAAAAAAAAAACTTAGGGACCAAAGTGGGAATCGCGTGAAAATGTAGGGACAAAAATGAGTTTTTCGCCTTTTTTTTTTAGCAAAAGGATTATGGCTGATTGAAAATCATGTAATTTCAACAGTAAAGAAGCATCCATCACAATTGATTTGAATGAATACAGTAATGGAAGTTTATTATTATCATAATTATTATTTATTTAAGATGGATAGACAGTGAGAAAGGGAGAGATAAGGTTAATGAGTCCAAATTTTTTGTTTCATCAATTGTGACTCACTTCATCAATCTTCTGACATTAATAAGAACTCTTTTGAGTTTTGTCTCTTGTCGTAGTTTTAGTTTTTTATTTAGACTTTTTTCTCTATTGTCTCATTGTATTCTTATTTTTTTCTCAAAGTTTTATTGTCTACTGTCATAGAGATTCTTTTTATTCTAATGGGAGAGGCCAGCTGTTCAAGTTTTATTAGTAGAGGATAGAGTGAAACACAATTGATAAAATAGAAGATTTGGACTCAAAGCTAATAATGTCAGTATTTAAGTAATGTGGATATATTTTTATTTGAGTGGCGGGAGTTTTATTAAGGGATGATTGTTTATATTTGATAGAATTCGATTATAATGGTGAAAAAAAAAATTCATTGTAATAGAATAAAAAGAAGTGAATAATCAAATATAAATATTTTATACAATTTTAAATCTAGATTATCTTTGGATTATTAGTATTATAAATGAATCCTCAACCATATATAAATGCATTTATTGTTGAAATTAAAGCTTTTGCACCAACTTTGAAGCCAGCTGGAAGCCTGGAGCTACACAACCGAACCACCGAATTATTTATAAAAAAAAAATACTGCCTAGGATTTGACATCACATGCCTGGGACAGCCCATGCCCCGCAATGCCAGCCCGAGACTCAAAACAACTTTTTCTTACACACCATTTCAACATGCATATCAGCCGTTCATCTCAAATTTAAATTTAAAATCAACGGTATTGATGAGTGTAAAACTGAGCATGATAAGACCGATTCGGCGATTGCAGTGGCACAATAACCCATTCTAAATCAACGGTTATAATCCAAGATGAAGAGCCAATCTAACGGTGAGAACTAAATGGGAAAGATCTGATGTCTCTCACTTCCTCTCAGGAATCTCTTCACTCTTCAGTTTTCACTTAAGAGACAGAGTTCAGATGGTCATGGCTTGCCATTCACGCCTCCTCCTCTTTTCACTCTTCCTCACCTATTCAGTCAGTTCTCTACTTGGCTCTCTCAAACTCTCACAGTCTCACTCTCTATAAAGTCTTAACTCTAAACCGTTTTTTCAAACCCAAAGTCCAAACCCTAGCCACCTCCAATGCCGTTGCCCACTCCCCTCTCCGCCTCCAATGCCTAGCGCCGCCGCCGCTGTCCACTCCTCTCTCCATAGCTACTGCCGGTGTTTAGTCCTCACCCCGCCGCTGTGTAATCTTCACTGAGTCAGTAAGGTAATTGTTCTCTGTTTCTCATCTTTCTTTTTTGTTCGTCTCGTTGGTTTCATTTGTTACGGAAATCAAATGTTAAAATCAAATAAACGCAAAGATTCATACTATGAAACCCTAACTAAAAAAACATAGAAACCCTAACTATTTTACTTTTGTTCTTTGTTCTCTTCTTTAATCAATTTTGATCCTGTTTTAATTTTATTCAGCATTGAAAGCCGTCTCCAAGTATCATTTTCTGCCCTCAAGTTTGAAACCCGTACAGGATAGGTGCTTCTTGTTTCGGAACACAGGTGATATAAAAAAAGAAGGCTTTTTGGTGTGTTGTTTTGACCACAGGTAATAAAAAGAATAGGCGTTTTTTGGGCCTTTTTGATCTGTCGTGTGAACAAAGCAAGTGAACTTGTTTGAGTTAGACTTAAGGTACTTTCTCTCTCTCTGTTTGTTGTGGGCTGTTGAATTGGGGCAAGCAGGTGGCTTGCATGGAGATATAAGGTGGTTTTAGATGATAATTGGGAGTGTTGACTGTTTTGTGTAATATTTGATGATTCTTGTTGAGTTGTTTTTATTCGATTAATTCATTTTAGGGGCTGTTTAAAGAGATGTCCCTTCCTAAAGAATATTGCTAATAATGATGGTATAGTTATCAAATGTGTTGATAACTTTTGTATGTGTTTAAGTTCACTGTTTTCTTAGGAACATAGCTGGTTGTTGGGTCACTTGATTAGTCAGTTAGGCCAGCATAGGTATGATACTACTCTCCTTATGCTACTAAATGATAGTAGCAGTTTGTGCTATGTTAGGTTCTTTGCTTTTTTGTCTTTAGAACACCATACTTTTTTTTTTTAAAGTTACATTCCACCTAAATTATAGCAGCTAGAATGGAAATGTCTCTTCTTTTTACTTTTTACTCTTTTTTTTTTTTTGGGTTTTAAATAATTGAACCTTAGGAAAAACCCAAGTGAGAGAAAAGATATTTCGCAAGGTATTGAGTGAGATGCCTAGAGGGCCTACCGTGAAGATTGCACTTTTTTTACTCGAACTTCAGTTGGGCTAGCGAAGGCAGGGTTTACAGTTTTCATACTTTGATAGCTGGAACTGGGTTTTATTTGATGGCTTTTTGGGCGGGCTTATGGTATGGCTCTTTATCATTAGTTCTTGTTCTTCTCCTGTTTTTTCTGTTTATATATTTGTAATTTTTCTTACCTGCTTGCCTAGGGCTTACCCCTTCCATCTCATTTTTGCCTGCTCCCAATTATTTTACTTTAATAAGTTTCAACTTTCCACTGTGCATTATTGATGTACTATTATTTGTAACTTATTTTCTCAATTAAGGGGAGGCTCAACAGAGATAAATCTTACTTTTAAATTTATTTCCTCTGAAATTATAATTGATAATGTGGGCTTTTCTCATGTTTCTGGCTGTTATTTAGATCCAAACCTGGTTAACGAGAGCACTCTAGAAGCATTTGAAATTTGTGTTCAATTTTCCTAGCCTCCTCCAAGCAAATAATTGTGCATGCTTTCTTCTATTTGATTGATTGCACTATTGTTTATTTCTCTTTTATGCTACGTCATGGGAATGATGTTATTCTCAGGAAGTTACTTAAGTTGGTTTAAGATGAATCTGTTCATCTAGTAAATCTTTTGCCTTCGATTATGCTTTGTTATTAAGTTCTTTATTAAGGGATTTTCTGTTTTTCATAGCTTGACTTTGATGGCAATTGGCTAATCATTCTCTTGCAATGAACTTTGAGAACTTATATCTGACTGAAGAAAAATGCTTATTTCATCATTGGGTAACTTTTGTTATTAGTGCTTGGAGCTTAGAAATTGAGTCTGTGATTAATGATAAAAAGGAGGCTTATTGGCCATTTAATTTCTGTTGTTTGTTTGACTTATTCATGTTCGGAGCATTAGTTACCTTGACTGTTGTATAAAGTTGCTATGCAAATCAATATGAAAATGTTTCAGCGTACCATTATAAACAATTACAATTATAAACAATCAATATGAAAATGGTTATAATGTTTCAATTATCAACAATCACAATTATTATTGTTATGTTTAAAATGATAGCCTTTAAATTTGTTGTTTATCAGAATGGACCATGACCACTGCGATTTGAGTGATGGACCTTGTGGCGGTATCTTTCGAAGGGCTCGAGATTAAGGCCCGAGGAAAATATGTTGGGCTATTGCAATGCTTTAGGCAATGGAGTATATGCTGGCAAAGATTAACGTTGTGGATGATGAATTGTAATTACAAGTTCTTGTTTATACAGTATTGGAGCACGTACGTAGTAGAAATCTTATTCGAGCTGTAAAAAGTGGCACCTCATAGCCATTCTTCCAATTGGATACAGCTCGAAGAAGATTCCTATTATGTAGATGCTCTCATAATGTGTAAACAAGAACTTCTAATGGCAATTCGTCATTCACAACATTATTCCTTGCTAGCATTGTATTCCATCGCAGAAAGCATTGCTATGGTCCAACATATTTTCCTTTGACCTTGATCTTGAACCCTTTGAAGGATAGTGCCGCAAGGTCCATCTCTCAAATCACAGTGGTCAAGCTCCTTTCTGATAAACAACAAATTTAAAGCCTAACATTTAAAGCATAACAATAATAAATAGAAGAAAGCATGCACAATTATTTGCTTGAAGGAGGGTAGGAGAATACAAATTTCAAATACTTCCAGAGTTTATTAAGAACGCTCATGGTCATGGGGTCAAGGTTGTGATGGCGTTGGATCTATTAGCATTGTTGAAGCCACCAGATGAATTGTGGCCTGATATTGTTGTTTGTTCTGCTCAGAGGTTTGGGGTGTGGGGGTCCTCATGCTGCGTTTTTGGCCACATCACAAGAGTACAAGAGGATGATGCTAGGAAGAATCATTGGTGTAAGTGTTGGTTTTTTAGGGTAGCCAGCATGTGAATGGCGATGCAGACAAGGGAGAAGCATATCTGTAGGGATAAGGCAACAAGCAATATTTGCACTGCTCTGGTACTATAGTATTTCTAACACTGATTAGTCTCTGGAGGATTTATAGCTGACCCCAAATATTTGGGTCTAAGGCTTGGTTGTTATTGCTGTTTTATTACTTTTCTAATCAGTTTAATAGAGCTGCTTATATGGTTATTTGAAAATCTTGTGAATCATTATGTTTTTGACAATTATGAATTATGTAACTGTGTTCCAGCTAATTTTTTTTGCTTGGCCAAATTCTGAAATAGGTTTCTTAGTGTTCAAGGAGCTGGTTTTCCAGTGTGAATTTCTGTCCTGTTTTATCAAGGCATTGCATGCAAATATCGCCGCTATGTATGTTGTTTATCATGGACCTGAAGGCCTTAAATCCATTGCACAACGGGTTCGTGGTCTTACTGATGTTTCTCCCTTCTGAAGCTGAAGTCTCAATGATGTTTGTGCTGGTGTTCCTAATGTTGCTTCCGTATTTTGCTTTGCCTTTTTGCAGAACTATTACCCCATTCTTTTACGTGGTGAAAATGGAACAGTTGCCCACGAATTCATTGTTGGTTTAAGAGGATTCAAGGTAGATTTGTTCAATTCTAGGTTTTTAATTTGCCTACCGTTTCCATTTTTGGGAGCAATTGTAACCAATTATTGCTGCAGAAGACTGCTGGGTTAGAGCCTGAAGATGTTGCCAAGCGTTTAATGGACTTTGGGTTTCAAGGACCTACAATGTCTTGGCCTGTTCCGGGCACACTTGTGATTGAACCCACTGAAAGTGAAAGCAAGGTATGCCATTTGTGAGTCCTTCCACGTAACGAACCCTCCTCATCTTGTTTCTTTTTTCTGTTTTGAGTAAATTTAAAATTATCTGCAGGCCGAGATAGACAGGTTTTGTGATGCTCTTATTTCCATTAGAGAACAGATTGCTCAGATTGAGAATGGAAAAGCAGAGGTCCAGTGGTCCACAACAATGTCCTGAAGGTGAAATGACTATTCTTTTTGCTCACTTTGGCTATTCACATAAGATATTGTTAAATTGATTGCTGTCCTTGCTCAGGAATTCATGTGTCCCAACTTTGACTAGTCTATTGAGGATCCATTACCGACCTGAAAAATTTTGGGATAAAGTTGTGGTTGTTGTCCTTGCACAGTTATGGACACATGTTTAAAAATAATCCAGTTGTGAACCTTTAAAGCAATTATCTAAAAACATATTATGCAGGGAGCTCCCCATCCATTGTTCTTGCTCATTGGAGATGCATGGACAAAACCATTTTCTCGGGAATATGCAGCTTTCCCAGCTGCTGGGCTTTGTGTTGTGAAGTTCTGGCCTACTACTGTTATCCATATCGTTGCCTTATAGTTTTGGATGTTATATCGTTGCCTTGATACCCCATCTCTTAATTGCTTGCTTTTCAAATAAACCATTGTTCTTGCAGGTTGATCTGTTGTCTATAATTGAGGAACTTAACAGTTTCTTTTATCAATTAATAGTTGCAATATTACTCTCATTCAAGCACCACATGCATTTTAATCATTGATACAAGATCTACCCTACTTAGTCCATGATTATTTGCAAGATGCAAAATGCTACAAATTGTGACAAACCTTTTGCACCGTTATATCAGGGCGTGTGGATATTGTATGTGCATGGTGACTGCAACCTTGTCACCCTTCTCCCAGCATCACATGTTGTTGAACAAGCACAGCGGCAGCCACTGCCAAGTCTTCCTCATCATGCTTCTTGCTGCAATGTTTCTCTATGAAACCGTTCACATCTCCCTCTCATTGTATATAAATGTTTCCTTCATTAAAGTCCTTCACAGCTGGTGACTTTCATTTTCCTAATACCATATTGATAATGATCCGCTGTTTTAATAACAATTGTTTCTGATTGCAACCCAAAGTGTTGTAATTGTAATTTACATCATTCTCCCTCCTCTTTTGGGTCTTTGCCAATATTAAGCAGAAGCTAAATGCTCAACCTATGTTAATGCTACTTGTAATTCATAGCTCCCAAAGCCAAGAATTGGCGTGGATGAGATACAAACCTACTGCTTTGAATCCAGAGTTTTTAATTAGAATAAAAAGAGGAAGTGTTTAAATGAACGGTAGCTGTTTGTGGCTGAATCTATTAGGATCCTCTGCCAATAGGCTCTGGTATGATAAAATATTCTATAAGGAAAGAATGACTTGTGACCAAAAACGGCAAATTTTTTCTTTAAAAAATGTTGTTAAAAAAACTCGGGAGTGGACTGTGTCCAAACTCAACTCCTCTTTACCAAACGTAGGATTATCTTGAAGCCCAAGCTTCACTTCTGCACTTTATGCCCTTGTGAGCATTTACATATGTTGATGCAAATTTGCCTTATATATACAAAATAAAAGGTTACTTTTTCTATTTTATACTCATTTTTACAAAATACGTACATCAGTTTATCTGTTCTATACATTTATTCATTAAAATATTCGTTCTTTTATCATTTTTTGTTATTCTCTCTCATCGCTTTTCTCTCACAGACTCAATTTGAAAGCACCGAAACCTAAACCCATCTATCTTAGAAACTCTCTCTCACAGACCCAAACCACAATCACACAAACCTTAAGATTTTCCATTAGAACAGCTCTCTCTCTCTCTCTCTCTCACAGACCCAAACCACCACCGCACAATCCTTAAGAATTTAGCTCCGATGAAGCACTCGTTCATCGCCTCGTCACTACAGTGGGTTCCGAAGGTTGATCCTCCTCTGTTGCGGCTGCAAAGGTTGATTAGCGAAGCACTTGTTCATTGTATCGTCATGTCGCTTCAGTGTGTTTCGACCAGAATCTCAGAATCCTGATGACGATAAAGAAAATCCGCGAAAAGGTGATGAAGCTCAAAATCGGTGGCAGTTCGGATTGATTCGCCCTCCTCACGGTGCTGCAAAAACTCCAAACCGATCCCATAATTTCCGGTGATGATGACAATGAGCAAGAGTTGAAAAGAACTAGCGGAAGAGAGAAGATGAGAGGATTAACTCAAGAATGAAACAGGGAGGAACAAACTGGTCTGCATGGGTGCCTCTCAGTGAGAGGAGGGAGAAAAAGTGTGAAAAAAATGGTTTTTATATTATGCCAATGTAACATTAAAATAATACTTAAAAAAAAACATTAAAATAATAGATAGGAGTGCTACAATACTTGTGCATATTTGCACAGGTACTGTAGCAACTTGCATTTATATACAAGTTTACCCAAACTGATGTAGGTTTTTTTTTTGCTCATGTTGTGTAAAAGGATCATCTTTTTCCATTTTGCACAATTTTACATAATTTTCCACCAGCTGATGTAATTGTTCTAAATATGTCTATCTGAAATGGTTATATATTTGGCAATTACTTTTTTTTTTATTTTAATAATTTGAAAACTATTAGGGTGGTGGGATTTGATCTTGGGAGATCCTGACCCCATGCCTATAGTTTACCGTGTTAAGTTTTAAGTGTTTAATTTGTTAATTTTGAAATTATAATAATAATTTTTTTTTTTTTGCTAGGTAATTGTTTATGCGGGTGCAAAGGCTCGAACCCCCGAGCTAACGGCTTCATAGTAAACCGGGTACCACTTGGGCTACAAGGCCCGGTGGTGAAATTATAATAATTAGTAACATGACAGCATCCAAGGTTGTGGTGGTATTTGCAACTTTTATGGTTGAAGTCCCATGACATAGTAACCATACACACTAAAATGTCTAAATGTCAGAATATTCACTTTGAGACGAGACTTGAACAAATGTATAAACCTTTGGTTCCTCATAGTATTCATTCTCTCGTCACTTCCATTCTAATTCCTCTATACAATCAGAACCACCGCCACCTTGGATGTTGTCATACTGCTGCTCTACCAATTCCACCACAACCTTGGATGCTGTCATGTCATTGCAGTACCACCATTACGATCATTATTGCCATCACCACTACCAGAACTACACTAATAAAAATTAATCAAGTTGTTTTCCATAAAATAAAAAAAAAATGTTTTTAATAAAATAGTTTACCCTGAACAAATATTTTATATATATCAACATTTTTTTTGATCAAATACAATAAATCAAGTTGTTTTCCATAAAATTATTTTTAATAAAATAAATTTTCCCCAAACAAGTATTTTATCTATAGCATCATTTTGTTTTTTTTATAACTAATCACCATCATTTACAATACAACACATTATTTATTCTCTCTCTCATTCTTTTTGTTCAACAACTACCACAACCCCACCCTCTCCGACCATCAACACCACCCTCTTCGACCAAAAAAAAAAAAAAAAAAAAAAATCAACCCATGGAGGCAAACGCAGACCTGGACCCATGGCAAACCCATACCAGTAAACCCACCCCTTCACCACCCACGGCTCCACCATTGTCAATCACCACATCACCTCCACCACACCACCACGCAAATGCTTCAGCCTCTCATCATACACATTACACAATTAGAAAATCCAAACATATTTCAGCTGAGGGTGGCAATTCGTGTTTACATGTCGAGTTTGTGTCTGGTTGAGTTATGAGTATTATATTATATTATATGGGTCAACACGAACCCGACCCATTTAGTAAACGAGTGAGGATTCCTCAACCTCAACACGTCTTGTTTATTAAACGGGTAACCCGACACGGCACGTTTAACCCGTTTAGTTAGCATGTCATATTAGGGTCGACACAAATGACCTATTTATTTAATGGGTAGGGGTGGTAATTTATGTTCATGTGTCGGGTTTGTGTTATGTTGAGTTATGAGTATTATATTATATGGGTCAACACAAGCCCGACCCATTTAGTAAACTAGTTAGGATTCCTTAACCCTAACACGACCTGTTTATTAAACGGGTAACTTGACACGACATGTTTAACCTGTTTAATTAGCAGGTCATATTAGGGTCGACACAAATGACCTATTTATTAACCTGTTTGATTAAAAGGTCATGTCTAACCTGAATAACCTATTATCAATTCCCATATATCTCTTTCTCAAAAAAAAAAAAAAAAAAAAAAAAACAAAAAACAAAAAGAAAAAAATCTCATATATCTAAAATTATATTATTACCATAAATCAAGTAATAAACATTCCGTTACAACTGACAATCATAAATCTTGTAATAATAATAAAAGCAAATAATTCTTTTCTTCCTTCAAAATCAAATTACTAGTCCAAAAGGTTCCAATCCATTCTATCAAATTCAATAATATGTCAAAGTTCCATAATAAAATATATTTAAAAAAAAAAAAAAAACAATTTTTTACATGGCATCCAAGTGCCATATCAAAAACTAAAAGAAATCATAGTTTAAGATCAGAAAACCAAAAGGATTACATGGCATAAGAAAATATGCATGATGGCAAAATTTAAGTCCAACTAAAAGACATCCAAATTAAGAGATTGTATTAGAAGAGATTGAGGGTTCCATTGAAGAGGTGTCTTCTTTGTGCTCATTCTTATTCAACATACGTTCAAATGGCGCGCTTCAAATTTCCAATACCATATACTCCAACAGCAATATATTCCTTTCCACACTTTTTGCATTTGCAAATAGGCTTTTCTCCATCTTTTGTAGGAAGCATCTGAAAGAAATGGCAAACACTTGAAGTCCTCCTCCTTTTGTTGTTTTTATTATTTGTCTTAGTCTTAGACTTAGACTTCTTTGGCGGAGGAAGTTTAGCCCGTTCATCAAGTTTATCTTTTAAGTCAATGTCTTCACCTTCATTTTTAGTGTCAATATGCTGCATCTCATCTTTATCCATCTAGAAAAATTTGAAGAGAAATTATTAAGCAGAATATTAGTAATTCTAAGATGACAGAAATAAATAAACTTGAAAAGAAATCATAAATCATGACAAATAATTTTAAATCAACAAAAAAGAAACAAGTCTATTATTAGTACTAAATAGTTAACAGTATAGTGATTAACACACAAAAAAAAAAAAAAAAAGGATCTTCAATTATTTTATCTTAAAAGGACAAAAACAGAAAAACTAGAAAAGTAATCATAGACATAGAGCAAGACCCAATTATTTTAAAATCAACATTAAAAAAAATAGATGTAATATTAGTACTGAACAATCAACATGATAGTTTATCACAAAAAAGTTTATTTCATAAAAACAAAACAAAGATTCGTTAAAGTTTGAAATGTGGTAGACATTCATCTAATTAAACAAGAGAAAGTCATGTGATGAGAAACAGGTGTGTGGCTGTGGAATTTTTTTGTTTAAAAAATATAAAATATCTCATGCTTTAATCTCTTCCGCCAAACAGATAACACAAACACACCACAGTTCTTGTAGTCTTTTCAGTTCATCTCCTTCCCCGCTTCTCTGTCTCTTTTTTGTTTTTCCTTTATGAGAATCTCACTTCTCTGTCTCTGTAACAAAAAATAGAACCAAGCAAATCTCCCCTCCCATTTCAGTTCTCTTTCTAAGCAAGTTGATCTAGCAATGACAGATCTGATATTTAAGGCTTAAGCTTTTGGCAATGATAGAACAGTTCACTCAATTTTTTTGAGCTAAAATAATTCATGAATTTCAACTTGGAAAAGTAACAATTTTTTTTGCAAAAGTTGTGTGTAAAATTGTAAATGAGTGTGAGAAATAGACATTGTTCATATACCTTGCTAGTGGATTCGTCTGTTGAAAGCTGAAAAAAGAGGTGAACTGGTGAAGCTGTGAACCCGTGAAGGAGAAGAGTGTTAAACTTGATGAGATCAATCTCATTGCTGGTGATGCTAGGACTAATGCTAGTGCTGTGGAAGATAAGTCCAGAATTGATACCAGTGCAGTGAAAGGCAAGACCACGATCCCAAGGGTAGAGCATGAGATAATGGACATGAGTTACTTAATGGAGACAATAGAAGCCATACCTTACCATAACTTATTTATACACAGTTATAAGGAATTGCTGCCACGTGGCTTGGGGAGATAAGGTTGTGATATAAATTCTTGTAATCGAGGTAGTTGTAGTATAAGCTTGTAACCACTTTTCCCTTCAAAAGTGGAAATTAGTTTTTTCTTTAGTTTTATTAGATAGCTCTTGTATATAAATAGCTAGGCGATTGTTTTTTATTCATTCTAGAAAGTTGTATTGCTCAGTCTTCTTCAATAAAACACAGAGTTTTATTTAGAGAGAGCCTTCATCTTTTTACAAAGAGAGAGCAGAGAGGCAGCTACGGTTTTGAGGAGGAGATGGTAGTGGAGGCGGCTAGGGATTTGAAGGGAAGATAGAGTAGAGGGTTGAGAGACATGGGGATGGCTAGAGTTTTGATTTTAAATAATGTAGAATCTGTAGATAAGAAAGAGGAGCGGTTGGAGTATTGAGGAGAAGAAGAAAAGTCAGAAAGTTAAGGCTGATGATAAAAACAAAGAGACAGAGTGAGATAGGCGTGATTGAGATCTGGTAGTGAGGGAGGAGAATAAGAGAATAGGTAACCTTATATACCTAGGTTTATAAGGGTAATTTCCTAAAATTACCCTTATAAGCTAATCGGGTCAAATGGGTTCACATGTTCAACACGAACACGACCCGTTTAGTAAACGGGTCAGCCGTGTCGACCCGAACCCGTTTAGCCTCAACCCATGATCTGTTTATCAACGGGTTAATTGTGTCGAGTTAGCGGGTCGTGTCAAATTTTGCCACCCCTAATTTCAGCAGGCCCACAACCATTGATGAACGTAGAGGAACTCATGGAGCTCTTTGATTATTGTTGGTTCAAGGATCAAATCTTCACAAAACAACCAAATCTAACAAAGCCATCAAGTTTTGAAGCAAACCCAGAAAACGAAATCCAAGAAAAACCATCAAAACTTGAGATTTCACGCATTAGAACCAGAAAACGACCCACTTGAACAACCACCACGCCGAACCCAAACCCACAACTGCAACGATCCATGTCACTGCCGTCAACCAGAGAGAGAGAAAGCATGCCACGTCGCCGTTGTCAGCCAGGCCGATTTGCAAGTGGCTCGCTGTGGTGTGGTGGCTATGGGTTTTGGGTATGAAGAGAGAAGGAAGAGAGCAGAGAAATAACGCGAGAGAGAGAGAGAGAGAGAGAGAGAGAGAGAGAGAGAGAGAGAGAGAACCAATTCTAACTTGTTTAATAAAAAGTAGGAGAGAGAGAGAATTAAATATTATTATTTAAGTTTAAAAGCACTATTGTAAAAAAAATTTGCAATAGTTGAATTTTAGAAGCCCATATACAGCTTGCTTTTTGTGTGAAAATTGTAAAATTACTTTAGATATGGCATTTAGCATGCCTAGGGCCAAAATGGCATAAAATCCTAACTATCTAGTTAGTAGTTCTAGTTATCAAACTATATTATTTACTAACATCTCGAGTTTAAAAGACTCGATTTTCATGGTCTAATAATTTCCGATGTGGCATATTTTTCCACGTGAACACATGAAAATCGAGTCTCTAAGACTCGATTTATAAACCTTATAAATTTCAAAGAACAACCCAGAAGAACTCAGACCCAGAAGAACCCAGAGAAAAAAAAAAAAAAAACCAGAAACAGAGAGAGAGGCGCGACCCAGGCCAGGCCGAGAGAGAGAGGTGCGAGACCCAGGCCAGGTCGCGTGCGCCGTGCACGACCTAGGCCAGGCCGGGCGCGCCGTGCGCGACCTAGGCTGCGCGCGTCGTGACAGAATTGAAGGGAAGAAATTATAAAATCAAAACAAAAATGGAAGGTATAGTCAATTTGAAAGACAATTCATAACTCACAATTTCCATAAAAAAAAAAAAAAAAAAAAATTTCACAACTCACCATATGCTTTCTCTACTAGACTACTATGTATAGCCATACATCTTGATTTTTCCACATACACCCTTGGATGTGATACTTCATACTACACAACCCCCTTTTTTTTAGGCATACCTAACATCACCTCCCCCCCTCATCTTTTTCTTTTTCTCGTTTGGTTTCCCCTTTTAATTCATCTCCATGACTAAAAATGCACCAATAACTTTAGGAATGCAAAAAATTTCATGATGTTTAAAGTGACATGTTGTCCCAGGCCAGGCCGAGAGAGAGAGGCGCGACCTAGGCCAGGCAGAGAGAGCCGTGCGCGACCCAGGCCAAGTCGCACGCGCCGTGCACGACCCAAGCCAGGCCGAGCGTGCCGTGCGCGACCTAGGCCAGGCTGCGCGCGCCGTGACAGAATTGAAGGGAAGAAATTATAAAATCAAAACAAAAATGGAAGGTATAGTCAATTTGAAAGACAATTCATAACTCACAATTTCCATCCAAAAAAAAAAAAAAAAAAAAAAAAAAAATTCACAACTCACTATATGCTTTCTCTACTAGACTACTATGTATAGCCATACATCTTGATTTTTCCACATACACCCTTGGATGTGATACTTCATACTACACAACCCCCTTTTTTTTTTGGCATACCTAACATCACCTCCCCCCCTCATCTTTTTCTTTTTCTCGTTTGGTTTCCCCTTTTAATTCATCTCCATGACAAAAAATGCACCAATAACTTTAGGAATGCAAAAAATTTCATGATGTTTAAAGTGACATGTTGTGTTTTGTGCTACTAAGAATGATATTGGTTGTGTTAATAGACAACTTACTAAAAATGATATGAGGTTGCGTTAATGGGCACTTTGCGGTGCCCCTTTACAACAATTTTTTTGGCAATTTTTTGTCTTCTTGCAATTTTATGTCATTTTTTTCAACTTTCTAAGCTGTGGGGCTAGTTTTATAGAGAGAAAAAATATATTAAAATAAACTGTGGGGCTACTTTCATGTCTTTTTCTTTCATTTATCTAACTTTTTTATTAAGTGGGACCCACATTGGGAAAACATTTTCTCAAATGATATTAATGGTTGATTTTATGTGAAAGTGATATTATTCAAATCAAAATCCGTCACATCAACAATTGTAAAAGTTGTTATGTGCCGAACAATAATTCAAAATTGTACCTCTCGAGTTTTGTTTATGTATAATTTTTTTCCTAAATGATAAAGGAGGAGATTATGAAGTTTATTAAGATGAGCTTGGTTGCTTGCATGTAGTTTATTAATATTGTGTTAATAATTTCATAAAGAAAATATTGCGTTAATTTGGTATAAATTTAAGTTGAGAATTGAAAATTTTTTAGAGTTACCAAAAAGTATAGATGATCGGTTGACTTATATTGTATTTGTAGGGGTTTGAAAATCTCAATATACCTCAATTCCCTCAATTAATGCAGTCCTAAAATCTCAACTAGAATTTAGGAATACATCTTGCACTAATTAGAATTGGAACAAAGTTAAAAATTTGTGTTAGATTTCACTTACTATAATTGGGATAAAGATTATCTAGACTTTGTAAGGTAACTGACCATATAGTTTCTAAAATCTCACTATCCATATGAAGCTAGCAAGTTGTATTTTGCCATATCATCCAAAATTTAAATAAAATAAATATAGAAACAATGATAGTCAATGTTTGCTTAAATGTTGATAATATGACAAAATTAATCTTATTCACTTCAAAATGAATGGATAATATTTGAGGAGCTCCATTGTAGAATTATCCTAATAGCTCTAAAGAATCTTTATCATTTCCTATGACCTATTGAACACTAGGATCTAAATTCTCAATAATTCAAAAAACCAAGCCTAGCGTTAACCTAAACCAATCTTTTAACTTGTGAGTTGTGACATAATAATTAGCATTTATGAATTCATACCATCTCAATTAGTATCTGTTTCGCATGACTTAAAATTTGGAGTATTATTAGGGATGCTACAATTTTCATTACATAAACTTTATAAACTAATATGTTAACTTTTAGACATAAAGCAAAAAAGAAAAAGAAAAAAAGAAGTGATTATATATTATATTATTGGTGCGACCTCAATTAAATTTATCATCATGTCACTTTGTAAGTGTTTATAATAAAATTGATAACTTTCTCAAAAAAAAAAAAAATTGATAATATATTCAACACTTTTTCTAAAATTACATACTTATCCAAACAAATCAAACTCTAGAAGCAACTTGTTTAGGTCCTATATAATAGTCAACAACCTTGTAACTCAGTAACATAGCTTGGTCTCCTTTATTAGCACAACTAAAGTTCGAATCTGTCTTTCGTCACTCATTACCGTAACCATCCAATCACTAAAAAAAAAAAAAAAAAAACCCTATATAATGATTGAGGTTTAAATAAGTTGTACTATAAAAGACTTTACCGCAAATAAGTGGAATACCTAATAAGGTAGTAAAAAACCTTTAAGCTTATTTCCTTATATACGCTTCTATAAGCATTCAAATTAGATGATATATATAGTATATCCGATATAAATAATCACCCTCTCATATAAAGATAACTCTAATCTAGGTAATTTTCCTTAGGTAGTGGTTTCTCTCTCGTCTAGCAAGCTAGGGCGTTGCTTCCTGCTTACTGTGCGACTGTAGAATTGAAGTACCTTCGACAGAAGGCATTTGTTTGTTCCCTGCAATACCAAGTGTATTGGTAGGGCTTGTTGGGTTCCTTTTTTTGGGGTAAGGGAAACAGAGTGAGAAAATAGGTGAGGTCTCTCGCCGTCCCTCAGTCATGGACGAGATCACTCATGGATGGAATAACCTTTCTCTCCTGGATAGAGAGGGTGATGATATGAAATTGAAGAAGAGGTGCCCTATACAAGAATTCTCGCTGGTGGCTAGATTCTTAACTAGTCAGGGCCGGCTCTATGGTGGAGCAAAAAATGCAACCGCTTAAGGCCCCAAGTAAAAAAAAGGCCCCTAAATTTTAACCAAAAGGATTATTTATAATCAATAAATAAAATAATTTTTTTTATTAGATGAAAAACAAATAAAAAAATAGAGAAAAATGCAACGTCGTCCACAATATTTTTCACAACACTTTTACAACTAATGCTAAGTAGCAAGTTATTACAGCCTATTGTTGATGGCAAAAAAATAATTATAGTGATATTTTCAAATAAAAAACAAAAAGCAGTTTAAAATCTAGAATTTGTTGTAAAAAATATTGTGAATGTTGCACTTCTAAAAAAAAAAAGAATAATAATAAGAGTTTAATTAGCAAACTTTTACTAGTTTTCATCTAAATCTACCACTAACACCGTTGTTTTACTTACCACTATCAATCTACCATATCAACAAGTATGAAAAATTTTGTCAAATTTTTTTTGTCTTAAAAATTCAAAAAAAAAAAAAAAAATTCTATGTAGTTCATGTTAATTAGTAGTAATTTTGCATCTAAATAAGATGATCAATTTCCGCTTTAGGCCCCCAAATGCATCAAGCCGCCCCTGTAACTAGTAGAGCATTGAGTATAGATGCGGTAGCAAGAACGTTCACCCCCATTTGGAAAACACGCAATGGCTTCCAGATACGGAATCTGGGTGACCATAAATTCCTTTTCGTTTTTGATAATGAATCAGATGCAGAGAGGGTGCTGCAAAATGAGCCGTGGAGTTTTGATAAACACCTTATTGTGTTCCAACGCTTCAATAAGGATAAGGTCCTTGACGATTATAATCTGAACAAAGCTGCATTGTGGGTGCAAGTCCATAACATACCGTTGGCTTATATGGATAGAGAGACAGCAGAAGAAATATGCTCGACGGTGGGTAAGGTGGTGCAGTCTGCCGGGTCTAAAGAGACGGGGGGGGGGGAAGGCTTCATTAGGGTCAGAGTGATAGTGAATGTTACCCAGCCGCTGTGTCGAGGAAGAGTGGTGACCCTTGAAAATGGTACGAAAACATGGGTTTCATTCAGGTACGAAAGACTTCCGAACCTGTGTTATTGGTGTGGCTGCCTAGATCACGACGATAAAAATTGCGAGATTTGGCTCCAAAGTGAAGGAAGCTTGGACCAGAGCAACAAGAAATATGACTCCAGTATACGGGCGAAACCAGTTTTCCCTTCGAGCAGGCATGTGGTTCATGTTCCAGGATACTTTGAGGGGAGGAAAAAGGTACCAGAAAAATCGGTAACTTACAGAAGCAGTGGAACAACAGCCCCGAGGCATCCACCAATCTCACGGCCATCAACTCCGGTATCGCCGGAGAAGGATAGCGTGAATCCAGGAGGTAACGGAAAGGCAGCAGTTAATGATTTACCAATTACAGAAGATTGTAATCCCGTGTTTGGCGCTATTCCTGCAACGGTGGACAACGGTCAAGAGAATTATAGGGAGAAATTTAAGGGCATTGATATGGGTATGCAGAGTGTTGAGCTAACAGAGGAAGACGTTACTATAGTCACTAATGAGACAGTAGATCCTGTCCCTGATGGGCCGAATGTGGACCCAACTAAAGTTCTTAATAAGCCCAACATTGCTTCTAGCAAGCCCACAAAATGGAAAAGAGTTGCTAGGCCTGTTACGTTCCAAGAGGAGTCTGAGCTTGTAGTAAAACTGGGAAAGCGCTTCAACACAACTCCAGCAGAGACAAACCCGATACAGAAGCGTAAAACTTCAGAAGATACACAGAGCTATGGTGGTGATCATTCAACGGTGGAGGCTGTTATTCAGCCCCGCCGAGAACTATGAGTCTCATGTGCTGGAACGTGCGGGGGCTTGGGAACCAACGCACTGTTCGGGAGCTTGCAAAGTTCGTGCGGGCGCAAGATCCTTCCGTCCTGTTTTTGGCCGAGACTTGGGCGGATGAAGCGAGGCTGAAACGACTGTGTAATGATTTACAATTTGATGAAGTGTGGGTGGTAAGGCGGGTGACGAGAGCAGGCGGTTTAGCTCTTTTTTGGAAGAACTCAGTGGACATGGAGGTTGATTCGGCGTCACTTAATCATATCGACGCCATCATTAATAAAGGGAAGGCTGATGCATGGAGATTCACCGGCATATATGGTTTTCTTGAAGTTGGGAGAAAAGGTGAAACATGGGAATTGTTGAGAAGTCTGAACCAAAAGTTTAACTTACCGTGGATTTGCGCCGGAGATTTTAATGAGATACTTAGAAGCCATGAAAAAATTGGTGGAGCACCAAGGAGAGAATCGGAGATGAATCCTTTCCGTGATGTGGTTGATGAGTGCGGGCTTGTAGACCTGGGATTTGTTGGTCATAAGTTCACATGGAGAGGAAGACGAGCTGGTGGTGTAGTATTAGAGAGACTTGACCGGGCTTTTGCAAGTGATTCTTGGCTGCTGAATAATCCAGCAACTAGAGTGCAACACATTAGAGCCCACTCATCCGACCATAACCCTATCATTATTAAACCGGAAGGTATTTTGGCACGCCGGAATAAACCGTTTCGCTTTGAACAAATGTGGTTGAAAGAGAGTGGATGTGGTGAAACAGTTAAGGAGGTTTGGGAAGCTGGTTCGGTAGTAAGGTCCATGCCGTTGGTAGAGCAAAAAATTAAGGAGTGTGGGACTCGGTTGACGGAATGGAGCAAACAGTCTTTTGGGAGCATTAGACGTCAATTGGAGGAAAAAACAAAGGAGTTGATTAGGGCCGAAAGTGAAGCAGCTAGGGGGAGTGATACTAATGCAGTAAGAACAATTCAAATGGAGGTCAATGAGTTACTTGATAAAGAGAGTTTGATGTGGCAGCAGCGGGAAAGATCCTTGTTCTTAAAATCTGGGGACCGAAACACTCGGTATTTCCACTGCCGTGCTTCTCACAGGTACAAGCGGAACAGAATCTATGGACTCAAGAATAATCACAATGAGTGGTGCACATCAGAAAGCCAAGTCGAGGAGATAGTAGTCAGGTTCTATGAATCTTTATTTACTTCATCGCAACCTTCTGATATGCATGTAGTTTTGGAGACAATAGAACCCAAGGTGTCAGCAGCTATGAATCAGGAGCTCATTAAAGACTTCACTAGGGAGGAGGTTGAAGTTGCCCTAAAGCATATGGAACCATTGAAGGCACCGGGCCCGGACAGTATGCCTCCACTCTTTTTCCAATCCTTTTGGTCTGTGGTGGGTGATGATGTTTCTTTTGCTGTGCTTGACTGTCTTAATAATTGTTATATCCCACATGATCTTAATCATACGTATGTTACCCTCATCCCTAAAGTTAAATGCCCGGAATTTATTTCGGAATTTAGACCGATTAGTTTGTGCAATGTCATTTACAAACTGATGTCTAAGGTTCTAGCTAATCGCTTGAAAAAAGTGTTACCTTATCTTGTTTCTGAAAACCAAAGTGCTTTCCAAGCAGGAAAGGTTATTACAGATAATATTTTGATGGCCTTTGAAACTCTCCATTATATGAAACATCACCAATCCGGCAAAACAGGGTTTATGGCCTTGAAACTCGACATGAGCAAGGCTTATGACCGAGTGGAATGGGGTTTTATGGAAGGGTTATTACAGAAGATGGGATTTCATGAGAAGTGGGTTGCTTTGATGATGATGTGCATTACAACTGTCTCTTACTCGATTTTAATCAATGGTGAGCCTACAGGTACCATTTATCCTAGCAGAGGGATAAGACAAGGTGACCCTCTTTCACCTTATCTTTTTCTCCTTTGCACCGAAGGACTCCATGGCCTGATCAATCAAGCTGTAACAGCAGGGCAAATAAGGGGTATCTCCATTTGCAGGAATGGCCCAAGACTTACCCACTTATTTTTTGCAGACGACAGTCTATTGTTTTGCAGGGCCACTAGCCAAGAGTGCCAACATGTTTTAAACATCCTTATGGCATATGAGAAAGCTTCCGGTCAACAACTTAATAGAGATAAAACAACTCTATTCTTCAGTAAGGCCGTTCCCCAAGAGATGCAAGACACAATTATTTCTATGATAGGTGTGCCTGAAATCAAGCAATATGAGAAGTATTTGGGTCTCCCTTCCTTTGTGGGTCGAAGCAAAAGAGCTAGCCTTCTCTATATTAAGGAGCGTGTGTGGTCTAAAATTAGGGGATGGAAGGAGAAGCTCCTATCTCAAGCTGGTAAGGAAATTCTTTTGAAGGCGGTGGTACAAGCCATTCCCGCATATTCTATGAGTTGTTTTAAGCTTCCAACATCATTATGTAATGAGCTTGAATCCATGACGCGGAGGTTTTGGTGGGGACAAAGAGGTAATAGAAGGAAGATTCACTGGGTGAAATGGTCTAAACTTTGTAAGCCTAAGAGCGAAGGTGGCATGGGCTTTCGCGAGTTGGAGAAGTTTAATGAGGCTATGTTGGCCAAGCAAATTTGGAGATTGGCTTTAAACCAAGACTCCCTATTTTATAGGTTCTTTAAAGCAAAATTTTTTCCTACTGGATCAATTTTTGAAGCTAAGGAAAAAAATGGTTCCTATGCTTGGCGAAGTATACTTAAAGGCCGGGATGTCATTTTGCGAGGTATGAGATGGAGGATTGGTGACGGTGCTGCAGTAAGGATATTTCATGATAGATGGCTACCAGGTAGTGATAGTGGCAGAGTCATGTCTCCCTATTCGGACTCCAACTCAGAAGCTTTGGTGTCCACTTTGATTGATCATGAAATGTCTAGTTGGAAAGAGGCAGAGGTTGATAGGATTTTTCTGCCCATGGAAGCTTCAACTATTAAAGCTATTCCCTTGAGTTTCTCTAATAGATGTGATAAAATTTTCTGGCCGAGGAACCATGATGGGGTCTATTCCGTCAAGTCAGGATACAAGCTGATCATGGAGATGGAGTGTGGAAATGGTGCTACTGCTACTTCGTCTAACATGGGTCCAATGAAGAGTATATGGAGTGGAATCTGGAAGTTGGAGGTTCCAAACCGTCTTCGACTGTTACTGTGGCGTGCTGGGAATGACTCCTTGCCTACAAGAGTCAATCTGGCCCGCCGTAAGTTGTTAATAGAGACCACTTGTCCACTGTGTAAGTTGGAACCTGAAGATACACTACATGCCCTATGGAAGTGCCCACATCTCTCAACGGTTTGGCAGGTATCCTTCGCTGACTTGGTGGCTGGAACTAACGCCGTCTCAACTTTCCTGGACGTGATTCAGCTTGCCCAGCAGGACAGATCACGTTTTGCTCTGTTTGCTTGGACGCTTTCTTTCATCTGGATGCGAAGAAACAAGCTACGGGCAGAGGAGGAGACCTTCCCGTTGGCTAAGATCAGTTCCTTGGCTAGTGACGGCTTACAAGAATATCAGCAGCTGCGTCCTATTCACATGAAGCTTCCACGCACAGCGAGGTCTGTGAGATGGCGGCCTCCTCCGACAGGTTTTCTCAAAATTAATTTTGATGGAGCTTCCTTTGCAGAAGATAACAAGGCTGGCCTTGGCATTATAATCCGTAACGATGTCGGATTAGTTATGGCTGCTATGACACAGCAGATTCCGCTACCCGCTTCGGTGGAGATGGTGGAAGTGTTAGCAGCACGCCGAGCTCTTTGGTTTGCTATGGAGCTGGAATTTGACAGATTGGTAGTTGAAGGTGATTCCGAAGTGATTATTAACTCTATCAAGGAAGGCAATATGTCTCACTCCGCGTTTGGGCATATCTTGCAAGACATTATTTCCCTTTGTTCTTTATTTAATTTTGTATCCTTTCAGCATGTTAAGAGACAAGGTAATGGCGTAGCTCATAGACTTGCTAGACGAGCTATTACAAATCCCTTAGACGTTTGGATGGAGTCTGTTCCTCCAGACACGAACGATGTTTACAATTTTGATCTCCATTTTATTAATCAATAACAATCCCCACTGTTAGGGGCTTCTCAAAAAAAAAAAAAAAAAAAAAAAAGATAACTCTAATGGATTATGTATAAGAGGGTGGTTAGATATATCCGATACATATTAGGATTTATCCATTCAAATATGGATAGAAATGCACATCAACATTTTTTAAATCTTTACCACATTAATCAAACGGCAAAGATTAAGTGCAGTTGATAAGAAGTTTTTTTTTTTTTTTTTTTACCCAAAAAAAAAAATGTGACTTAGTCGTACACTAGAATTAATGTTTTGGTGCCTTTACTTTAGCAAAATTATTTATATTATATAGTTTTTTATACTATAATAATCCAATATAAACATTGTTATTTAGTAATATTTTATAATAAAAATTTTTTTTTTTGGGAGAAGAGAAGAAGATATACACAACAGTGTATTGGAGGGAATGGGTGAGCGGTTAATTTAAGTCTTTCAACTTGTGTTTGTGTTTGTGTTTGCGTGGACACGGGTTTGGTGGCCATTTTGCTGCGTTGGTGCATCATAGGTTGTAGGTTAATTCCATGTTGCCTCATGTTTCGTATTCGGGAAAAGATTTTTTTTTTTTTTGAGAAACCAGACCCTCAGTCTGGGCATATATTAAAAACAAATAGTTAATGAACATCAAAACCCACCAGAGGGGCAATGTCAGATTGTCAGCAGGCATAACAGCAGACCATACCTGATAACCAACCAACTCCTTGGCTTTTTTAGCCAAGGCATCAGCAACAATATTACCACTATGAGGTACATGAACAAACTCAAAGGACAAAAAAGAAGAAACAAGACTAAGAATATCCTCCACAATAAAACCATACGAAGACAATGCTGCATTTTCCTGAGAAACCGCATTGATAACAATCGCCGAATCTCCTTCGAAGATAACTCTGTGAAGACCAAGATCTACAGCGAATTGAACCGCCCGACGGCACGCTAAGGCTTCCATTTCCGAGACTGAGTTAGCCAACAACATTGACATGGATAATGCTCCAATGGCTTGGCCGCCCCAATCACGAATAATGACTCCTATTCCAGCTGAATTCAAAGACTTGAAGACCGTTGCATCGAAATTCACTTTATAGGTTCCATGTTTCAAAGGGCGCCACTGGTGCATCACAGCTAATTGGGGCAAGCTGAGATCATCTTCTTGGACCGTTATGAATTCCTGCAGCAAGGCACCAACTCTGATGCTGACCGACTCTAGAGGTTGAGAAGGACGACCAAAATGAGAGGCATTACGCCTATTCCATATTAGCCAAGTAGAAATTGCAAAAATTTCCTTACGATAGTCATCTTGTACCTGCAAAAACCAATTCATTAGTTCGCAAAAATTCAGGGGAGGGGCAGATGCCGCGGATTGAGCCCAGTGGAAATCTTTCCGCACTTCCTTTACCCCTTTGCAAAGCCAGAGCGCATGGAGGGCATCCTCGGCAGCACTGTGGCACAGCTCACAGGTATCCGAGCTAATGATTTACCGTCTCCTTGAATTACACTTGGTTGGCAGAGCATTGTTACAAGCTCTCCAAATAAAGTTTATTATTTTATTAGGGACACGTAACCACCAAATTCTTCTCCAAAAGAGATGTAGCTATTCAGAACTGGAGCTCCCTGCTTGGCTAGTTGAAGCCGTGGCAGCCAATAATTTGTAAGCACTGTTAGTGGAGAATTTACTAGAGGGCGTGAGGGACCAAGCCATACGGTCAGATGGAAATCTAGGGCTAAGAGGAATGCCTATAATCATCCGTGCTTCATGGGGAAGGAAATGTTGATGCACCAAATCAGATTTCCATATGCCCAGATCATGATTAATTAAACCACCAACCATAGGATTACGTAGCGCAGCAGACAGCGGTGAGGCAGGGACACTACCAGGCCTTGTTGGAATCCATTTATCCTCCTTAATCTACACCGACTGACCATCCCCAATTCGCCAGACCATGCCTTTCCTAATGACATCTCTCGCACTTAGGATACTCTTCCATGCATAGGACCCCGAGGCCTTTTCATCCACGTCAAGAATAGAGCAATTGGGAAAGAAACGCGTATGAAAACTCAAAAACACAGAATCTGGATTATTCATCTTTCTCCACACTTGTTTTGCCAAGAGAGCATTATTAAAATTTTCAATATCTTTGAACCCTATACCTCCCACTTCCTTTGCTTCACATAATCTTTCCCAACTCACCCAATGCACTTTTCTAGCGTCTCCACTATAGCCCCACCAAAATTTGTGAATGAGAACTTCAATTTCTTTAATCAAACCTTTTGGAAGTTTAAAGCAACTCATTGTATAAGTTGGGATGGCTTGGATGACTGACTTAATGAGTACTTCCCTCCCTGCTTGAGATAACAATTTTTCCATCCATCCTTAAAGCTTTTTCCACACCCTCTCTTTAATGTAGATGAAGCTTCTCTTCTTCGCCCTTCCCACTAAAGCTGGCAACCCCAAATATTTCTCATATTGCCTAATTGCTCGAACTCCTATTGGTTTTCTCCTGGTTAATCTTTTGGCCTGACCCTCTCTCATAGGTAGCCAAGATGTTCAAAACTCGTTGGCATTCTGTTTTTGAAGCCCTACAGAATAGCACACTATCATTTGCAAAAAATAAGTGAGAAACTCGAGGGCAATTTCTACATATAGCAACCCCCCTAATACTCCCATCAACCTTCGCCTATTGAATCAAGCTTTGAAGACCCATGGCACACAAAAGGAACAAGTAGGATGATAAGGGGTCACCTTGGCGGAGACCCCTTGAAGGTTTGATATTTTCCACCGGTTGACCATTAAGAAGCACAAAATAGGATATAGTTTGCAAGCATGACATGATAATACAGACCATCTTTCTATCCAAACCCACATGGACCATTAATTTCTCCAAGAAACTCCATTCCACCCTGTCGTAAGCCTTGCTCATGTTCAATTTAAGGGCCATGTACCCCTCCTTCCCTTCGGTTCTCTATTTCAGGTAATGAAGGGTCTCAAAAGCCACCAAAATATTATCAATGATAAGTCGCCCTGACAGGAATGCACTTTGAGAGTCTGGAATTGTATTCATCAAAAACTCCTTTAGAGGGTTAGCCACTACTTTAGCAATTAGTTTATAAATAACATTGCATAAACTAATAGGTCTAAAATCAGTGGCTTTCCTTGGTTTTTTAATTTTTGGTATTAAAGAGATAAAAGTGGTATTAATAGCTTCGGGCACTACACCAGAATTTAGCGCATTAAGAACAACTGTAGTGGCATCATCACCCACAATATGCCAAAAAGTTTTATAAAAAATAAGCGACATACCATTCGGACCTGGAGCAGTGAGTGATGCCATTTGCTTTAGTGCTTGTTGAACCTCACTAGCATGAAATTCTCTTCTCATACTACCATTGGATTCCTCTCCCACCCGCCCCCCCCCCCCCCCGGCGGTTGATGCGAATGCCATTGAGAATCTAGTCAAAATCTGAAGGGTTTGTACAGGTAAAAATATTTTTAAAATACCTTTCCAATACCCCGCCCCCCCAAGTTGGTCTCCCTTTCAAGCCAATTGCCATCCTCATCCTCCAATCCTAAGATCAAGTTATGTCGATTCTTCTGATTTGCTCTACAATGGAAGAACTTAGTATTTCTGTCGCCCTCTTTCAGCCAATCATTTCGAGATCTTTGCTTCCATATACATTCCTCCCTAAACTGTAATCTTTGAATTTCTTCTCTCAACACCTGAATCTGACTTGGACAGCTTTTATACAGCCCACCCTCCTCGGCTTCCTTCAATTGAGCCAATTTCATCCTTTGTGTGTTTCGGACATGGCTGAAAGTCTTCCTGTTCCAAACTTTAAGATTTTCCTAACAAGCATCAATTTTTTGGATAAAATCTCTAGCCGTGGCTGCATGTTGCACTACCCCCCAAGATTCCCGGATCACAGTTTCACAAAAAATTTCTTTCAACCACATGGCTTCGAACTGGAAAGGCCTGCCTTTTTTATAAAACCTGTTAAACTCAGAGTCAGAACATAATAACAAAGGTTTATGATCAGAGTGAAAAGCATCCAGATGGTGGATACGAGAAGAAGGGAACCACAAAATCCACTCCACCAAGGCAACCCCTCTATCTAAGGGAATTCAAACATTTTGGTCACCAGGTCGCCTATTGCACCAAGTAAAAGGGAAACCAGAATACCCCAAATCCTTTAGTTTGCAAAAATCAAAAGCATCCCGGAATCCATGCATTTATCTCTCTGGTCTATCTAGCTACCCCTGTTTTTCGTATGCAAACAAAATCTCATTAAAATCACCAATATAAATCCATGGAAAACTAAACCGAGTACTTAAGGTTCTAAGCAACGACCAGGAGTCTTCCTGGTTGGCAGTGTCAGGATCTCCATAGAAACCCGTAAACCGCCAGGCGTCATCCTCTCCAAGGTCAATAATAGCATCAATATGGTGATTCGAGAAGGATTGCACATCAACTTTCATATTTTCTGGCCAAAACAAGGCTAAACCGCCCCCTAAATTATGATGAGGAACCACAAAAAGATTAGGAAATTGAATTTTTCTACCAACTCTTCCTAAGATAGCTTTATCTACCTTTGTTTCCATCAAAAAAACCAACCTGGGATCTTTGTTGCGAACTAGAGCAATGATTTCATTTTCTGTCTATGGGTTCCCAAGCCCACAACAGTTCCAGCTTAAACAACTCAAAGTTTTCGTTATCAAAACTGCTACTAAAAGCCATGCATTGTTTTTTACCTCCAGATACCTCATTCACGTCAAGAGTAAGGCATCTATCAATACGCATAGGATCACTGTCTGTGTTAGGGGTGCCCACTTGACGAGTTAGTCTCTTCCATTTTCTTGGGCTAAGGGATGAACTATTCTCAATCAAGAAATCACTCTGTGGCTTTGGGGAAGCACTTGGCACCTTGGTAGTTAGGATAGTTGGAATTCCTTGCTCCATAACAGAGTTATTTTCAAACCCCAAATACAATTCACATGTGGCCCCACCCCCCTTTTTTCACCTTGCTGTCTGGTAGAATCTGTATCGCTGGCTTGGTGCACCACCTGATCCTCAATGGGAGCATTATTTTTCATCACTTCAAGATTACTCATTGATTTTTCTTACCCAGTTTTCGAATCACCATCTCTTTGCTGATCATTACCCATCGACCCAGAACCCTTAGTGTCAGCTTGGCGACTTGGTAGATCATGTTAAGTATTTTTTCTCCACCATGGAGCTCGGTTGCGGACTACACCTGAAATCACTGCCACTGTTTTTTGGCTTGGGCGGATGGGGTCGGCTCGCAGCCATTCTCCATATTGTTGGTCCTCTCGATGAAGTTTATTTTTACCACAGAGCCAAACATCGCAGTCCCGTTCTCCATGCGTAACCCGGCTGCACCAATAACAAAAGTTGGGCAACCTTTCATATTTGATGCTTGAAATTTCAATTAGTGTATAAAACACTATGAACGTTTAGACCCCCAATTAACAAATTACCAATTTAAGCTTAATATTAAACAATTAATGTGCGGAATATGAACATAAGCTTAATATAGAATTGATAAACAATCTAAACCAATTAAAATCACATCCACAGCAGAAATTAAATGGCAAAGATTAAGGGAAGAGAGATGTAAACACAAGGACAACACATGATATGTTATCGAAGAGGAAACCGAAGCCCTCGGCGTAAAACCTCTCCGCCGCCCTCTAAACAGTAAATAATCCACTAAAGAATGTAGTTTGGAATATATGAACAGCAGAAGACCCTCCAAGCCTAATCTACCCAATGTACCTAAGTCCTCCAAGCTCCTACTCCAACGAGGTTACGCCGAACCTCTTTCTTCTTTAACTTACCGGATTCCGCTACTTGACCATAGTATCTACCAATATGAAATTGGTCCCTTCTTAACTGCTTCCCAAAGCACCAAATAGCTTTCTCATAGATATGGGTATGGTAAGAAAAGGTTTTGGTAATGTACCTCTCAAGGATTTAACAATGGAGAGGAAGAGAGTAGAGGAATTTGAAGAGTCTCTATGTGAAGATTGTGGATGAATCAATCTTGTTTTTCTCTAGGGTTTCTCTCTCAAAATTCTCTCTGGAAGCTCTCTATATTTCGTGGGTATAAGGGTCTATATATAGTAGGGTGAGAAAGGAATGCGAAGAGTTAGTTTTTCCCAAACTGGGTGGTTTGGCAACTTGGCCTCGCGACTGGGCTGAGTCGTGAGTTCAAGCCGTGAGCTAACGGCCTGGCCAGCCTGGAACTTTTGTCTTGTAGTGCAATAGCTGGCATGACTCTTCAACTCCCCTGCATGCTTCACACGTGTGCCAACTTTGGCGGCTTGCCAGTCACGAGTCACTCGCGAGTCCAGCCGTGAGTCTCTGTATCCTTGCACAATCTTGAGCATTTCTTCACACTCTCTCACTCACTACCCTTACATGATTCCCACCTAAATACAGGGTTACTAATTGCTGAAATACAAGCAAATTTGGCACGGAATAAAGCCAACAAAATGGTTGATAAAATTCAACCTTACAATGCCCACCAGTTGCCGTTGCTTGCCCTCAGACCTCAGTTTTAAGCATCGAGGGAGCGATTTTGTTATGTCCATGGTTATACGAGCTCTCAAAAACTCCCCACCGAACCTGTCATCCTCCGGGTCAGCCACTGCCATCACTGTTCCAATCGTCCTACCAATCAGTTCATCGGTTTCATACGTTAGGTTCTTCAATGGGATATTATGGAATTGCACCCAAATATTGACATTGGCATATTCAAGAAAAGGTATTGACTCCATACTCTGAACTCGTTGAAACGCCACAATACTTTTGTCGTAGGACCATGGTTTGAACTCAAGTACGCGCTCCATGTCTAAATTATCATTAAACTCAAACAGCAGTATATTCTCACCCAAGTCTCTAATCTTAAGTTCACCACTAACTCTCCACAGCGGTTTGAAAGTCCGAGCCACCGCGTCTACGTTCAACACCCGCTTCGTGAAGAATTTTCCAGCCAGTCGATGCACTACTTCCTCTTTCTGTCTTGGTACTTCAGCACCACCCTCCTCTTCCTCTGTCAGGGAAAAACAAACCCACAGGTCTTCCATAGTTGCCATGAGGGAAACAAGAATTAGAACAAAGAGAGAAACCCACTAACACAACGGAACTCACCGTCCTACCAGACCAGGGGACTGAAGGGAACAAGAAACCTAAACGGCGTTAGGGACAAATTCTACAAGCGACAGGGTGAGGAGCCCTAACCCTAGCCGCAAGAGAAACCTTGGTAAAAAAATTCGTCATATCCGTATTCGGGAAAAGATTGGTTATGGTAACTGAAGCTTTTTTCAATGGGCTCGTTGTTTTCTTTTTTCTAAACTTTGGTCACTGAGAAGTTGAGGTTGAGTTTCGCATTGATGTGGCTTCTTCATTATAAATATGCTTGCCTTTTGCACCTATTTCAGTGGAGTTCTTGCCTTATAGGAACTTGGATTGTGAAAATCTTAGTCAAATATCAATGTCTTGTCATGACTTTCCCATGTGATTGGATGGTTCATTTTCAATATTGTTTTTTGATAAGTGGGGAGAGGTTTTTACTAAATTTTTATATCTATTGCATTGCAGAGCAATAATGTTGTAAATTATCATGAAAAAGTGATGGATGGATTTTATGATGTATATGGCATTACCTCAAATTTGGACACACAAGGGACGATGCCGTTGTTGGTGGATCTTCAAGCAATAAACATTTCAGATAATGTTGACTATGAAGTTATTTTAGTAAACCGCTTGGTTGATCTTGAACTTCAAAAGCTTGAGAAGACAGCATATGCCATATCCCTGGAGTGTCAAGTTTCTAAACATGGTCTGATATTAAGTGGCCTAATTCAGAAAATTGCTGATCTTGTTGTTGATAGAATGGGTGGTCCGGTTGGCGATGCTGATCAAATGTTGAGAAGGTGGATCATGAGAAGTTATGAGTTGCGGAATTCTCTAACACTATTATTCTTCCCCTTGGACGTCTTGATATTGGACTTTCCCGCCACAGGGCCTTGCTATTTAAGGTTAAACATCATGGACTTACCTTTTATTTTTTTAATGAATTCATGGACTTACCTTATATTTACTGAATTATGAATAAAATATTTGCACCTGTTAACTAACCTTAGGCTCTTGATTGCTTAATTTTTATCAAAATTGCCCTCTTCTTTTATTTGGAAAATGCTCCCTGTTTAGTTACTACTTGTTTTTTTAAGATTATAGAATGTGTCTCATCTTCTGGGAAAGAATTTTGGCAAGAAGTTATTTATTTGATGCTTGTGGTGCCAGGTACTAGCTGATAGGATTAATCTTCCATGTATGCGGGTCAAAGGAAGCTACTACACTGGCACTGATGATGGAGTTGTGATTCGTCAAAATTGATGATGGAAGGTGATAACCTCCAGTCATGATGTTTCAATTCTTCAAATATAAAATTTTCTGAGGATTAAGATAAAGTTTTTTTTTTTTTTTTTTTTTTTTTTTTTTTTTTTTTTTTTGATGTGGGCACTTTAAATTGGTATCACATATGTTATGCATGTTTTTTTTTTTTGTTATTTTGTTTTTGTTATAGTTATTAAACCCATAATGCTGTGTCAAACTTGAACAAGAGTGACTGCATAAGGTGCAGGTAAAATCTTTAGGGTGGTTTTGGGGGGGTTGTACTTGGGGCAAGGGATGAAGCCCATGTTCATTGGGGTGGGGGTGGCAGAGGGCTTATAGGCATGTGACTGCTCCTCCCTATTTTGTACCCAATTGTGCTTTAGGGTCAAAACAGGAAAAGAAAGGGGTAAATGAGGCAATGAAGTAGCACATGCATCCCTATACAAGCTAACATCTAGATTTTGGATAGTAGCTGCACACCTTTTAGATGGTCCCTTCAAAATTACTATTGACATTACTCCTTTGATACATGCTGCTGCTGTTTCTCATACAGTACAAAGCACCAATAAATATTTCTGGCAAATTACATTCATCTACCAGTTGTGTATTTTAACTGCAGTGATTCGGGTTCAGATTGTTGACTCTTCTTAAGTTGTTCGATTTGAACTCTTGATTTCAAAAGGTGTATGCTCTATGTTTTCCATTTTTCTCCAACCAATTCAGGCATATATGCTGCCTAACTAAAGAAAATACAACAAGCTTTAAGATGTTAGGGAACAATTTGTCAGTATGTAATTAATTTGCTGATTCAATGCAGTGAATATATTATTGATCTCATGGGTGCTCCTGGCGCCCTAATTCCTGCTGAAGTACTGAGCAGTCATCTTCCAAATCCAGGCTTTGCTGTAAGGAGCTTTGCAGATGTCATAGGAACACGCAAAGATATATGTTCAGTGAATGATGAAGGAATTAGAACACTAGCTGTACCACCTGATCTTGATAGAGTTTTCAAAGATGGCAGTTCAAAGTCAGATGAAGCTTCTGTTGTAGGCTTCCAAACAAAAGAAAACCAAAGTGAGGGATTTGAACACCAGTGTGAGAAGCTTCTTCCATCACCGCATTAATCATGTGAAAGCTTATCTGGCAAATATGGAAAAGCATCGTGTGCACAAAAAAAGAAAGTTAAGAATGTCTCAAAGTATGTAATTAGTGCAGCAAAGAACCCAGAATTTGCGCAGAAACTATTGAAATTGGGAGAGAGAGAGAGAAGTTTGGAAGAGAGAGAACTGAATGAATAATGCTTTGCTTGAATATTATTAAGAACTGATTAGTTTATATACATTGAGTCATTAACAAACTTAACAAACTAATAACTAACTCACATGATCAACATGTGATGAATTAAGCGACAAATAACAGTAAATATAAAACTGCATGTAGCACAGCAGTGACAACAAAAAAAAAAAACACCTAAATGACTTGCAGCTTGGCTGAACAGCTTGACAGCTTGATTGATATTTCAACACTCCCCCTTAAGATGGAGCATATATGTTGCTCATGCCCATCTTGCATAGTAAGTTGCTAAACTGTTGATGTCCCAGAGGTTTTGTAAGTAAATCAGCCAATTGGTGCTTAGTTGAAACATGAAAGGTCTTGACTAAACCATCTTGTATCTTCTCCCTCACAAAATGGCAGTCAAGCTCTATTTGCTTAGTCCTCTCATGATAGACCGGGTTGGTTGCTATGTGGATTGCAACTTTACTGTCACAGTACAGAAGAGCAAGATGATCATGGTTGATTGACAGGTCTTTAAGCAAGCCTTTTAACCATACAAACTCACTGACAACAACAGCCATAGATCTGTACTCCGATTTTGCAGAGGACTTGGACACAGTGTGCTATTTCTTGGACTTCCAAGCAATTAAGGACTCACCCAAAAATACACAAAATCCAGTGATAGACCTCCTTGTATCAGGACAGCTGGCCCAATCAGCATCACAGTAACCTTTCAAGTGTAAATCTAAGTTTGTTGAGAAAAAGAGACCTTGTCCAAGAGTCCCTTTTAGATACTTAAGGATTTTGTTGGCTGCTTGGAGATGTGGTTGTCTAGGCTATGCAAGAAACTAACTCAGTTGATGCACACTATATGAAATATCTAGTCTGGTCAGTGTTAGATACAACAGTTTCCCAACAAGTCTCCTATATTGAGAAGGATCTGTTAACAAGTCTCCATGATAGTTTGACAGCTTGGTTTGTTGCTCCATAGGTGATTTAATAGGCTTGGCTGCTAGTTGTCTAGTTTCTGCTAGAAGCTCTAAAACATATTTTCTTTGGCAAACACTTATGCCTGTGGAGGATCGAGCCACCTTTAATCCCAGAAAATATTTCAAAGGACCAAGATCCTTTTGCTTAAATTGATCATGAAGAAATTGTTTGAACTCTGAAACAGCTTCAAGGTTGTTGCTAGCTACCAAAATATCATCAACATACACTAAGATAACAATGATAACATCATTATGAACTCTTGTAAACATAGAGTAATCAGATTTGGACTGAGTGAATCCATGGTTGATGATTGTGATTGAGAGCTTTGAAAACCATTGTCTGCTGGCCTGCTTTAGTCCATACAAGGACTTGGTGAGTTTGCAGACTAAATTAGGCTCCCCTTTGCTACCAAAACCAGGTGGAGGTAGCATGTATACTTCCTCATCAAGGTCTCCATGCAAAAAAGCATTATTAACATCCAACTGGACCAAATGCCAATTAAGAGCAGCTGCAACAGCCAGTATAGTCCTAACAGTGACAAACTTCACAACTGGACTAAAGGTTTCATAGTAATCCAAACCCTCCTGTTGAGTGTACCTTTTGCTACCAGTCTAGCCTTAAACCTTTCAATACTCCCATCAGCTCTATGTTTGACTTTATAGACCCATTTGCAACCTATAGGAACCTTACTAGCTGGCAAAGGTGTAAGCTGCCAAGTATTGTTTATTTCAAGTGCCTGTATCTCATCAGACATGGCTACCTGCCACGTAGGATCTCTTGCAACCTCAGCATAGGACTTAAGCTCATCACAAACAGAGAGAGCAATAGTGAAAGCTCTATGAGGGGTAGATAGCCTATCATAGGAAAGGACAGATTCAATAGGGAAAGGGGTAGTAGGTAAGGGTAGGGGTTTGGTTGAGGCAAGTTGACAATGGAAATCCTGAAGGTAAGCAGGTGCTTTATGAGGTCTGGAGAATTTTTTGGGTGTTGGTTGGGCAGGTTGGATAGACTGGATAGATTGGATAGGTTGTACAGGCTGGTCAGGTGGAGCAAGTGTGACTAGACTAGGGTTAGGATTGATAGGATGGTCTGGTATTGCATGTGGAGGTATGTGAGGTGTATAAGTGTCAATTATTGTGTCAGAAACTTCCATTGGTGAATCATCAAAAATGAAGGTGGGAGGTGGAAACAAAGAACCACCAAAAAGTGGTTGAGAGTTAGAAGCATAGTTAAGATGAAAATCCATGGAATGAAAAGGAAAAATGTGTTCATGGAAGACAACATCTTTGGACAAGAAAATGGATTTGGTGTCAAGATTGAACAATTTATATCCCTTGACACCATAGGGATAACCAAGAAAGACACAGGGAGGGGCTCTAGGATTAAATTTAGATCTATTCCTAGAGAGAGTAGATGCAAAGCACAGACAACCTAGGACTTTAAGATGAGAGTAAGAAGGAACAGTACCTAAAAGGATTTCATAGGGAGTTTAATTATTCAACAAAGGACTAGGTAACCTATTAATAAGGTAAACTGCTGTAAGGATGCAATCTCCCCAGAACTTCAAAGGCAGATTAGCTTGAAACCTAAGGGCTCTAGCAACACTTAGAATATGTTGGTGTTTCCTTTCAGCAACTGAGTTCTGTTGAGGTGTATCTACACAACTCAGTTGATGTAAGGTACCCTTGGAAGAGAAAAATTGAGGCATATGAAATTCAGGACCATTATCTGATCTCAAGGTTTTAATTTTGAGGTGAAATTGAGTTTCAACAAAAGAAAAGAAGGACTGAATAACAGTTCTAGCATCAGATTTGAATTTCAGCAAATATACCCAAGTATATCTACTACAATCATCAACAATGGTCAGAAAGTATTTAAAACCATTAATAGAAGGAACAGAAAATGGTCCCCAAATATCACAATGAACAAGATAAAAAATGGAAGAACAAATGTTATTCTCATTAGGAAAAGGAAGCCTTTTTTGTTTGGCTAAAGGACAAATAGTGCAAACAGGAAGCTCTTTATCACAAAAAATTACATCATGAATTATTGAGCTAATCAAGTGCAACCTAGATGAAGAAGGATGACCCATTCTATTATGCCACAAAAAAGAATTTGAAACATTAGTGTTATTACATGAGACAAGACTACAATCAGCAACAACAGAGGAAGGAGAGTAAACACCAGGATGTGAGAGAACAGTGGGCGTGAAATTGGAAAATTGAATTGGGATAGAAAGTTTGGCAGAGTTGGTTTGCTGTAGTATGTATAGGCCACCATGCTTTCTACCCAAACCAATCGTCTTCCACTGGAGTAAGTCTTGTATAAAGCAGAATTGAGAGAGAAAAATGCAACAACACCTCAGATAATGTGTTAATTTCCCAATGGAAATAAGATTGAATGAAAAGGAAGGAACACACAAGACATTGTCAAGGACCAAATCACATGATAACTGCACTTGACCAACATGAGTGACTAAGATAGATTCACCATTAGGAAGTTTGACAGAGATGTGAGCTACAGAAGTAATTTTGGTAAGATATGAAATGGAATGTACCATGTGGTCAGTAGCACCACTATCAATAATCCATTCATTAGGTAACAAGGTAGGTGGAATGACAAGATTGGAAGAAAAAATTTAGTGATCTAAGTTGGTGGATGAATGCAAACAAAGAGGCAGGGAATTAATAGAGTCTAAGCATTCAGGTTTATCTAAAATGTCACTATTAGGTGTAGGTAAAATACCTGCAGTGTGAAAAGTACCACGTGGCAAGGACTTGGTGATAGGAGCAGTATGACTGATGAGTGTGGTAGCTTGATGAGTTCCAAGAGAAGAATCTTGATTTCCTTGTGATCCCAAGGTATGGGCTTGCAACATGGACATGAGCTGGTGACATTGAGAAGAAGTGAGCGCCACTGTGGTCAACTCCTCCATAGTATCTGTGTGATTTAGATTGGAACCCATTGAAACCTGGTTGGCTAAGTGCCCCTTGCCTTTGTTCTTATACCCAGGAGGGTAACCATGAATCTTGTAGCATTTGTCCACCACATGGCCAAGAATCCCACAGTGTGAACACATTGGTCTTTCCCTTTTTCTATTAGGCTTGTTGGTATAATTGCCCTTGTTAGATGAATTATTAGGACCTCTAGAGAAGAGTGCAGCAAATTCAACTGCAATGGCATTGGAACCAACTCTTCTTTGCTTCTCTTCTTGAGTGATGAGAGAGAAGACTTGATTCAGTGAAAGTAAGGGCTTCATCAGTAGGATCTGTCCCCTAACAGTTGCAAAAGAATCATTAAGCCCCATCAGAAAATTCATAGTACACTCCTCTTCTTAATACTCAACCCGAGCAACCATTGAACCATAGGTGCAAATACCACAAGAACATGAGGGAATTGGCTTATAATTGACCAATTCATCCCAGATTACCTTGAATTTCGTGTAATAACTACTCACAGAGAGATTATCCTGAGAGAGAGTACTCACCATTCTTCGCAATTCAAAAACCCTAGGGCCATTGCTCTGAGAGAATCGGTTTTTGAGATTTGTCCAAACTTCTTGCGCAGTATTCAAGTAAATCACACTTGAAATCAAATCCTTGGACATCGAATTGATCAACCAAGAAAGGACCATTTTGTTGCATTTCTTCCAAGCAGGGAAAATTGGATCGATTGAATCCATGGTTGATGATACAGAATCTGTATTGGCAGATGCGGAAGCCATTGAAGAAGCTTGAACTAGGTTTTACAGAGAACTCAGTTTCAAGAATCAGAGAAAGCAAAGAATTAAAGAAACTTTGCAAGAGAGATCAATGAAAGAATAAGGAAATACAGAGTGAAGAAAGCTTCAAGAAAAGCCCAACAATGGAGGATGAGTTAGGAATCGATGGAAAACACCGAGCCAACTCGCTCTGATACCATATTGAAATTGGGAGAGAGAGAGAAGTTTGGAAGAGAGAGAACTGAATGAATAATGCTCTGCTTGAATATTATTAAGAATTGATTAGTTTATATACATTGAGTCATTAATTACTTAACAAATTAATAACTAATTCACATGATCAACACGTGATGAATTAAGCAACAAATAACAGTAAATATAAAACTGCATGTAGCATAGTAGTGACAACAAAAAAAAAACACCTAAACGACTTGCAACTTGACTGAACAGCTTGACAGCTTGACTGATATTTCAACAGAAACTACATGCAGTTCTGTTAGAGAGTGGTGCGTCTCCTCCTCCAGATTTGTTTTTGGACATAAATCCACATGATCTGGGTGAGCAGGAAATGCTTGAACATATTGATATGGCAATTGGTAAAAATGTAGATAATAATCCTTATAAGGTTTTGTCAAGCCATGAGCTGGAGCCTTTGAACAATGTTAATTGTGATGGGAAACAAAAACTGTCTGCAGAGAGGTTAGCCAAACAAAATAAAGAATTGGAGACAAATACCATTCCATCCGACTCTGAATTTACATCTGAGGGATATGTGCTTGTTGGTACTGGAACTAATGAAAAATTCCGGACCGATGCTACAGGTGTAAATATGGTTACTTCTAATCCGTTTCAAATGGATGCAAGAGCTTTGAATGAGGAACGCATTCTTGAATCATTTTTGGACACTGCAGCCCCATTCAGTGACAATACTGAAAAACGCTGCTTTCAGGATAAGATTGGAGGATTTTCTAATGACATTGATTTGGGAAATGAATCTGCTACGAAATTCATTGAAAAGGCCAACAGTGGTACCCGTGTTGATGCTCATAGTCATAGTGAGGGTATTAACCCAGTGCTCAGGGGGGTTCTAGTATGGGATTTTCCATGGGAGGATATACGAAATGGTGAACGAATTGGTATTGGTAAGATTTTGCTTTATCTGAATTATTTAGTTTAATAGAGGAGAAAAAAAGGGTGAATTGGTAATTTAGATGATGAATTATCATGGTAGACATGGAGTTTTGGAATAAGAAAAAAAATATCATGTTTTCTCACTTTTTCCATGAAGACATGTTACTGTTACGTGTGTGTGTGTTTCCTCCATTTTCATTGGTAGTGAAGTTGACTGAATATCTTGATTCTTTTTCTCTTGAATAATTAAAACTTGGCCTTTGACAAATTCATGAATCTTTTTGGCCACTGCAGCTGAATCTTGCAAAAGACAACGTAATATTGCACCATCGAGTGATGATAAACAGTGTTTTCAGGATAATATTGGAGGATTATTTAATGACATTGAATCAGGCGAAGAATCTGCAATAGAAATGGCCAGCAGTTGCCTCCGCATTGCATGTGATACTCACAGCGAGGGTGTTAACCCAGTGCTCAGGGAGGTTGCAGAATGGGAAATTCCACGGGAGGATCTACGGATTGGTGAACGAATTGGTATTGGTAAGATTTTCTTTATCTTAATTTGTTCTATTTCATAGAAGGAAAAAGACAGTGAATTGTTAATTTAGACAATGTATTATCATGTTAGACATTACATTTTGGAAGAAGCCTTGAGGGCATTTATGTGTAGGTTTATATATGATCTTTTTCATTTTAGTTGGTACTGATGTTGACCTAATGTCTTTATTCTTTAGCTAATTTTTTCCCAGAATAATTAAAACTAGTCACATACCTGCGCGTTGCGCGTGATAATTTTTTTAGGATGGTCTCATTAAATATTTTATTAATACTATAATTTTAGCTATTAACCATTAGTTTTTCATTAATTTTTAAGTTAATAAAAACCTTAAATATACCTTCTTCTTTTTTTTTTTTACCTTTACACACACATAATGAATCTTTACACATACCTTTAAGAAAACTCTATATATTCCATTTTTTGGATGAGTAAAATTATAGACTACTACTCCATAATGATAGTAGCTAATTAATTATATATATATTTTTTAGTGATCTCATTTATAACGCTTCTTTCTATTATCTTATATTTACTAACTGATGATCTGCATAACAAAGACGATAAATGAGAGGTAGCATTGTTCATTAGATTTTCGAAAGTAATAGTGTATGAAAATTATATATATATATATATATATATATATATTATAAATAAGGTTAAATGAAATGTCAAAAAAAGGATTTTTAAATTTTCTAACTTTATTTCTTATGTAATTTCTAGGTGAAACTACACTATTAGTCCCTGAAGTTTGCCCTGTGTGCACAATTAGTCCCTTAAGTTTGAAATGAGCACAATTAGTCTCTTAAGTTTTAAAACTGACAATTAGTCTCTTAAGTTTTAAAACTGAGTTGTATTGGTTCTTTTACTAATTACTGTTGTTAACAGTGTTACGTACGTGGCTAACGGAACAATGACTTGACATTTTTTTTTTAATGATGTGGCATGTTTTTAATTAAAAAATTAAAAAAAAAAATAGTTTCCAAAATTAAAATCCAACCTCCTCCAACTCCGCAATCCAAAGCCACATCAGTAGCCATGGAAGTCGACCAAAGTACCTCCACGAGCACCAGCACAAGCACAAGCAGTAGCGGCTCTTGCCCACCCATGAATCTCTTGTTCGTGGAAATGGGTGTGGGCTACGATCAACATGGGTACGTACTCCATGCCCATTTGGCCTTTTCTCTATTACTCTGCTAGTTTTTGATGAACACCCATTTGTCAGATTTTAATATTGAATCATAGGATTGGTGAATAATTATCAAGATGAATTTTGTGATGCCCTTTTGACTCTTTCTCAATTACTATCCCAGTTATTGATGAACACCCAGTTGCCAAATTTTCATATTGAATGGTAGGATTGGTGTATTTTTATTAAAAAACAGAGAGTTCCGTTAGCCATGAACACCTAGTTGATTTTAAATATCAACTATTTTTTTTTTAAATTTTTGTGGAAAAATAAATATCGGATTTGTTTTTAATCGGGTCAATATGATTTCAATTTCATCTAATGTGGAAACTATTTTTTTTAACTATTTAATTAAAAACATGCCACATCGTTAAAAAAATTCCAAGTCATTGTTCCGTTAACCACATAAGTAACACCACTAATAGCAGTTAGTAAAATGACTAATACAACTCAGTTTTAAAACTTAAGGAACTAATTGTGCTCGCTTCAAACTTAAGGGGCCAATTGTGCACACAGGGCAAACTTCAAGGACCAATAGTGTAGTTTCGCCTAATTTCTACTACTATCAGAGAACACCTCTTTTTTAGTTATGATTAATATGGTTTCCATAGTTAGAGTTTGATTAGTTTTAAATTTAAATTTAGTACTATGACTGTATTTAATTGTTGATTGTTGATTTAATTTCTTAAGTGAATTTAATGGTTTATGTTACTACACTGTAAAGTTTTTAATGTTCTCCACACGGTAATCTCTATTTTATTTTTTACTTCTCCTTACAACCTCTTTGTTTTCCAATCAACAATTACTAATTGACGTTTAGTTTTTTTTCTTTATCTACTCTTTATTACTTTGTATTGGTTTTTTTCTATACCATCTCTCTCTCTCTCTCTCTCTCTCTCTCTCCATTGGCAACCTATCGTTTTCCAAAATTTGACGATGATTCTATGACATTAAATATGCATTATTAGTTTTTTTTTTTTTTTTTTTAATTTAGTGTTTCTAAATTGATTTGTTTTGTATCTCATTCTTTCTTTGATGCATTGGGTGTGAGAATGAGTGTTTCCCTAGCATTACTCCACTTAATGTGGACAATTTTATTTTTTTAATTTTGGCAAAATATTATATTTTAAATTTTTTAAAATAAAAAAGGAGTGGAAATATAAATAATTTAATGATATATATGGTGGATGTGACTGAATTTAAATGTTAAATAAAATGATATGAGAAAAAAAAAAAAAAAATACATAACTGTAAGGACTGAAATTGGATTGGACCCAATATAGGATTGGGTTTAAGCCCAAGAAGCCCAAACAATAAATTTGTAGAGCGTGGATGAAAGAACTAGATCTACTCCAGAAGAAAAACGATAAAATTTGCTAATTTAAGGTTATTAAACACAAGTAAGATGAGAAAGTCTGTCCTTGGAGCGGCCTGAGGAGCTTATATTATATTGTCTTGTTTATCAACAAAGTTACAAGAGTTCACAGTTTTATTGTCAAAATTGGCTTGATTTCTCCTCTGATCCCTTTTTTAGTACATCTTTCCATGTTATATACTACAATCTTGGTATCATCCCTACCATACACGTGTAGGTCAGATTCTGGGAACTTTTTCCTGTCCCATTCAACACCTCCCAGAACCATCAACTAATAGCTATAAGGCTGCTTGACCACTGTTCAGGCATCACCTCCACATTAATGCGGCCAAAGAGTTGGTTGAGAGGCATTTAATGCGGATGTAGTAGCTTTTGAAGATATTTGTTGCCCTTCTCCTTTCTTACCCCTTGTCCAACATCTAACTCTTAGTTGTGATGTAACTTCGAAGAAAGTCCATGATGATATGACACTCTTACTGACCTCGGACCCTCGTTGCCGAGATGACTTTTCTCCTCAGACATTCGTTAGACTTATCTCATATTATCTCTACTTTTCTCTTTACTCCGCTCCCCTTAAAATCTTATCTGGTCATCCTTGGATGGTCTAATGTCATCGGATTGGGCCATAGGTCCAGTTAGTACAGCCTTAACAGTACCTCCTGATTAACTGGCCCTCACAATAACAATAAACACTAACTTATCCAAATAATTCTATGTAATATAATAATAGTACATTCTTATATACTATTTTTAATTATTTATAATGCAATATGATAATATTTAACAATTAAAGTCATAAAAAAATAAAATATAAAACTTAAAACACAAAACTAAATCCCATCAACCAAAATAGATTTTTAAAGAATACAAAACTTTATCAAGCTAAAAAAGAGATGCAAGAAAAATAAAAATCCACCAAAAAATTGAGAGAGAAAGAGTGGGAAATAACCACTTTTTTGTGAGAGAAAATTATGTAAAGAATGGAAGAGTGAATGACAAATTTATACTAAGAGGATGATAATAAAAAAAACAAAATAAAGGAAGATAAAAGGAAAGAGGAAGAGTGATATCAAGGTAGAATGTTTGGGGAGATGAAAAGGTAAAGAGAAGGAGAAAGGTTGGAAAAAGTGTAAATGTTAAAAAAAAATGAGTACAATTTGATGAGCACAATTTTCTTTTATTTGAATTTAAGTGAGATATTACATTTTTTTTTAAAGCAAAAAGAGTGAGAAAATATAAATAATTTAATGATAAGGAGGATGTGGTTGAATTTCAATATTGAGTAAAATAGAAGAGAAGAAAAAAAAAATTAAAAGATATAACAATAAACACTAAATCATCCAAATTATGCTATGTAATGGAATACTATTTTATTTGTATCTACTATCTTTAATTTTTTATAATGTAATCGGATAAAATTTAACAATCAAAGAGCAAAATAATAATAATAATAATAGCGTAAAACACAAAACTAAATCGTATCAACCTATATTAGAGTTCTTAACAACACAAAAATTTATCAACTTAAAGCGGAGATGCAATAAAAAAAATAAAAATCCACCAAAACATTGAGAGAGAGAGAGAGAGAGAGAGAGAACATTTTTGTGAGAGAAAACTATGCAAAAAATGGAAAAGAGTGACAAATTTATAGTAAGAGGGAAGAGATAAGAAAAGACAAATAAAGGAAGATGAAGGGAAAGATGAATAGCAATATTAAAGTATTGGGTAGTGGGGAGATGAAAAGGTAAGAAAAGAAGAAAAGTTGTAGAAAGTGTAAATATTTAAAAAATAAGTGAATGTAAAAAAAATTATAGGAAAATTGGAAAATATATATATAGATGTTAAAACCGACAAAGATGAATATGTAAAGTCAATAATCTATTTATATATATATTTTTTGTAAAAAAAAAAGGAATAAATAATAAATAATAATTATATGGTGAATGTCGTGGCGATGAGGTGGCGCAATAGGAGCTCAACAACAATAAATGCCACGCTTCAGCTTTTAGTAATATATAGATGCATCCTTTTACAAACTTTTTGGTTAGAGGACCAATTTTAGGATACTTCTCTCTCTCTCTCTCTTGCACACTCGTTAGGATTTGAACCAAAGACCTACCCAACCAGTTGAGCCAAATCACCATTGCGATAAAAGAACATAATTGTTTTTTTTTTAAAGCTAGTCTCTAATTAATGATACCAAACTCAACTTTATGCAATATGTGAAGATCAGTCCACATGGGAATGTTGGATGTAATCAAAACCAGTGGCTGAAAGGGTGTTGCTTTTGCTTTTAGATCTTCTCTGGCTACTTATTGCTCTCTTGGTCGAAACAATTAACTACTTTTGAACTCTCCAAGTGAAAGTTCAAATCCTAGTCCTAGACAAATATTGATACATGTGTATGCTTTAAACAAACTGCGACTAAAATGGTGGAATTGCCATCTTAACCTATAAGTTAGTTTTACATCAATTATTTATCAAAAAGTCAGTGTTAAATTAATTGCTTTAGATCTCTCACAGATCTGGTTGTATTTCTAATAGATCTCTCATCTCTCTCTCTCTCTCTCCCCTTGAACCCTTGACCACACCCCCAATTTTTGGAGGGCTAGGAAGTGCGATTTGAGTTAGAGCTCATTGGAAAACTAAACTGGGTGATAATCATATTATCAACCTTGTAGAGTAGGGAAGATATCTCATAGTTCTGTGATAATTATATTGTTACAAGAATTATGTATTAAAAAATGGTACCAACTTCTAGTTGGTTTAGTCCATTGTTTCCTCTAAAATATTTTTAGAATTCATATAAATACAATAACAATTAGCTGTGGACCTGTGGTTGCGCGACACAATTCAAGGGAAAAAAATTATAAAATCAAAACAAAAATGGGAAGGTACAATCAATTCAAAAGACAATTCACAACTCACAATTTCCATAAAATTAAAAATAAATAAATATTCACAACTCACAATGTGCTCTCTCTACTAGACTACTATGTATAGCCATACATCTTGATTTTTCCACATACAAACTTGGATGTGGTACTTCATACTACACAACTTTTTTTTTTTTTTTTTGCATACCTAACATCACCTCCCCCCTCATCTTTTTCTTTTTCTTGTTTGGTTTCCTCTTTTATGCATCTCCATGACTAAAAATGCACCAATAACTTTAGGAATGCAAAAAGTTTCATGATTTTTAAAGTGACATGTTGTGTTTTGTGCTAATGGGTTGTGTTAACAGGCAACTTACTAAAAATTATATGAGGTTGCGTTGACAGGCACCGTAAAGTGCCCGCTAACAACAACTTTTTTGACTTTTTTTTGGCAATTTTTTTTTATATCTTTTTTACAGCTTTATGTTATTTTTTTTTGAACTTTAGAAACTGTGATGCCAGCTTCATAGGGAGAAAAAAAAATATTAAAATAAATTGTGGAGCTACTTTATGTCCTTTTTTTTCATTTATCTAATTTTTTTTATTAAGTGGGACCCACATTAAGGAAACCTTTTCTCAAATGATATTAATGGTTGGAGTAAAACTTTTATTGAAATGAAAAAGAGGATGCTCCTAACTGGTTTAGGGCTTGAGGACAAGCACTCATATCTGCCTGTGTCCCACCTTGTTTAAGCACTTATTAAAGATTTCAATGAAGAAGAGAGGCCCGGCTACCTCAAATTAGTCAGAAATATTGTTTCCGGTTAATTTTTATTGTTGTTTTAGATCGACATGGGTGGATTTCGTAGTTTTTTTATTGAATCGAAGTTGTTTCATTTGGTGGTTGAGGAAGGGGGGAACTTTTTTTGCCTTAAGATTGTTGAAAGGGGGAAGTATTTCATGCAATCAGTTTTTATGGGTAGGAATGCAGCACGTTGGTTAATGCAAAGCTTGGAACACACGGTGATTGGGGTCAACCCCAAACACTTCTTCACGTTCAGGGAAGGAGACGTTGCATACACAGTGCAACGGGGCTTTAACTCGTTTGGGCAATACTTGTTAGTAACAGAGTTAAAAGTTGGCGGGAGGAGAAGATCGATCATTATTCCTGCAGGCAAGGCACAACAAGGTTGGAGGGCCTTTGGAATTGAATTAAGGAGAATGTTGGAACCTTCTCATTATGCGTTGGGTGGTTCAAAAGCTTTCCCGTACAAGTCTAAGTTGGGTTCAGAGGTTCACCCTTCTCGGTCTTTTGTTGAAACGGTTAAAGCGTCTATGCAAGGAAGGAAGCATTTGTACCAGCCCTCCATTAGAGAGACAGAGGAGATTAAAGTAGTGGAGAACACAACGCCGCCTCCGACAGACGAAGCTGGGATGCAGGTGGTGGCTTTTGAAGTTCCGGTTGATAATACTATACCGATTGCCATGGGTGGTGAGGAGGGGAGCCACCGTGGTATTAATGGAGATGCTAAGTTTAAGGAGAAAATCCCGGAACAAAATAATTTCAGATTGAATAATTTGAATTTGAAAGAGTTTGGTTCTGGTAGGGAGCATCAAATTAGGAGGTCTAGCTGGTTAAGGAAAGGTTTGATTGTGGAAGTAAATGAATTTGGTAAGAGGCGGGTGTCTTGGCAACGTTACAAGGGTGATAAGCAAGCTGTAAAGTGGGTGGCACGTGAGGAACTTTCTGCCCAGGTTGGTATTAAGGGAACGGGAAATGGGCTTTCTGAAGCCCATACTCCTGGGTTGGGTTGCTCAGGCCCACTGTTGCATAGCCCTTTTTCTTTTGAGGCAGGGGCTTGCTCCAAGCATTCCCAATATAAGCCCAGCCCAGGTTCTACGGGCCCAATTGTTGAGGATGGTAAGGTAGAGTCAAGATCCTCAGACCTGAGCTCAATCTCGGTTGGTGCGAGTGATAGTATGTTTCTGGCGAGCTCGGTGCTTGAGTCCCTACCACCAAGGTCGACGGCAATGGCTCCGATGGGTGAATTGGGTTCGAGCTGTTCCGTATCGACACCGGTAGTTCCTGGCGGGAGTGGGTCTAGCATTCAGGTGAGCCCGAGCTGGCTTACCCAGTCCCCCACCTTGCCGGTAACGGCAACGGAAGTGGTCCAGGCCACTGACGAGCTGGGTTCTTCACCTTTAGCTCCGATATGCCCTTCGTTGGAGCCGGCGGAGACGAGGGTGTTGCCTTCAGGGGACCCGGTAGATAAGATGGTGGAGAACTCGTCATCTCCGGCGGTGACGAAGCTAGTGGAGAAGTTGTCATCTCCGGCGGCGACGATAGTTGAGGCTGATGAATTATTGGGTAAGGAGGTAAGGGTGACGGGGCATGAGGATTCTGACTGTAAGGTGGTATTTAATGCCTCTCCTACTATTAGGGAATTGGTCAGTGAGTTGGATAAATCATGGGGTAATTCCAAAGAGTGGATGCTACAATTGCGGGATGGTCGACAAATAGTGATTCCGCTATCTCTATATCGATCTCCAGAGAGTGTGTCGGATTGCTCAGTTACTGATCTAGAGACTGGAACAGACAATGATTCTTTTAGCAATGACGATCAGATGGTTAGCTGGGCAGAGGACTGTGATGGGTTAGTTGATTCGTTGTCTATTGTTAATGAGGCAGAGGAGGAGTTGTGTGATTTTGATGAGAGGTCGATGATTTGGGAGTGTAGTGGCAAGCCTTTAGTTGTGGTACCTTTGGCCACAGAAGCTCCTTTGGAGTTGGAGTGTAGTTCTGAGCTGGGGGTTGGGTGTAAGGAGTCAGTTGATGGGAATAATTTATCACAATGGGTAACAAATCGGATTAAGGCTTTTAGAAAATCAGTGGGCACTTCTTTGGAAGGTTTTGAGGAGCAGATTACGGGACTACTGCTAGCTATAGAGGCTAGGAAAAAGAATAAAAAGCTCAAGGCAGTAGATGATCAAATGAAGCATGGCAAGTCGGGGCAGAAAGGTCAGCGGGAGTTGAAAAATTTATTGACCTCTATGAATGTTGAGGTTGGTTCAATGAAATCAAGGATTGCAAGTAAGGAGCGGGCTGTGGTGGTTCATCAATGAATTTGAAGATTATTTCCTGGAATGTTCGAGGGCTGAATGATAGGGATAAAAGGCTTCGGGTTCGTAATATGGTCAGGAGATGGGGGCCAGATGTTATTTGTCTTCAAGAAACTAAAATGGAGTTGATAACTAGAGCTGTGATTCGCAGTTTGTGGAGGGGTCAACATGTTGATTGGTCTTATCTAGGCTCTTGTGGAGCTTCTGGAGGGGTGTTACTGATGTGGGATACACGGGTTGTTAATAAAGTGGAGGAAGCTGTGGGGCGATTTTCGGTTTCTTGTAGATTTACAAATGTGTCAGATCAGTTTGTCTGGGCAGTTACAGGTGTTTATGGTCCTAATTCTGTGAGAGACAGAAGGTTATTATGGGAGGAATTGTTTGGTTTGAATAGTTGGTGGAATGTTCCATGGTGTGTGGGTGGTGACTTTAATGTGGTAAGGTTTCCATCCGAGCGTTCTGGTTCTACCTCCTTTACTGCTGCTATGCGGGAGTTTTCCAATTTTATTTCTGAGCAAGGCCTCATTGATATTCCGCTTCAAGGGGGATCTTTCACTTGGTCTAATACTCGTGAAGTTGCTTCGAAGGCTAGGCTGGATAGATTTTTGTTTTCGGCAGATTGGGAGGATAAGTTTCCATCTGTTTCTAAAAAACGCTTGCCTAGGCTGTTATCTGATCACTTCCCGATTGTTCTGGAGGGGGGTTCCTTTCAGAGAGGTAGGAGGCCATTTAGATTTGAGAATATGTGGCTTCAAGATGAGGGTTTTGTGGAGAGGGTGCGGTCTTGGTGGGAATCTTATAATATCATAGGAGCTCCGAGTTTTGTTCTGGCCAATAAATTGAAGCTCTTGAAAAATGATTTGAAGAAATGGAATGTGGAGGTCTTTGGAAATGTTGAAGATCGGGTGAGAAAATTGTGGCAAGAGCTCAGTGATTTAGAGATGATGGAGGATAGTCGAGCTTTATTGGAGGAGGAAAGGCTGGAGTTGGAGAGAGTTCGAAGTGAATTAGAAAAAGTTACTTTGATGGAGGAAATCTGTTGGAGGCAGAAGTCTAGAGTCCTTTGTATTAGGGAAGGAGACAGGAATACTAGATTTTTTCATCGTATAGCTAATTCTCACAGAAGATTTAATTCCATTGATAGGCTTATGGTGGATGGAGAATTGTCTTCAGATCCAGAGGCTATAGCAGGTTGTATTTCTCATTTTTATAGGCAACTATATGCTGAAACTGTGGATCATAGACCTTTATTAGATGATGTGGAGTTCTCTTGTATCTCGAAGGAAGATGCACTTTGGCTAGATAGGCCATTTGATGAGGAAGAGGTGTTTGGGGTGATTAGTGATTTTAAGGGTGATAAGGCTCCTGGCCCGGATGGCTTTTCTATGGCGTTATTTCAGTCTTGCTGGTGTATTTTGAAGGCTGAAATTATGGCAGTGTTTCAAAATTTTCATACTCAGGCTGTCTTTGAGAAGAGTCTTAATGCTTCTTTCCTTGCTCTTATTCCCAAAAAGGTGGATGCTGTGGAGATTAAGGATTTTCGGCCTATTAGCTTAGTTGGTGGGATTTATAAGATTATTTCTAAGGTGTTGGCCAATCGTCTTAGAAGGGTGGCACATGGGCTTATTTCAGATTCTCAAAATGCATTTGTGAAAGGTAGACAGATTTTGGACTCTTTTTTAGTTGCTTCAGAATGTATTGATAGTAGATTGAAGTCAGGTGTTCCTGGAGTGCTGTGTAAGTTGGATGTGGAGAAGGCATATGACCATGTGAGTTGGGGTTTTTTTAATGTATATGCTGCAACGCTGTGGGTTTTCTGAGAAATGGAGAAAATGGATAATGTGTTGCATCTCTACGGTTAAATTCTCCATTTTGATTAATGGTAGTCCTTCTGATTTCTTTGGTAGTTCTAGGGGGATTCGGCAAGGGGACCCCTTGTCTCCGTTGCTATTTGATATTGTTATGGAGGGTTTGAGTCGTATGTTGGATGTGGCTGCCACTACTAGTCAGTTATCAGGCTTCTCTGTAGGTAGTACGGCTGATAACTCGGTGATGGTGTCTCATCTTTTATTTGCTGATGACACTCTTATTTTTTGTGATGCTGTTCCTACACAAATAGCTTGTTTGAGAGCAATTCTTGCTAGATTTGAGGAGGTATCAGGTTTAAGGATTAATTTAGGGAAATCTGAGTTGGTTCCTATAGGGGTGGTGCACAATATGGATGTTCTGGTGGGGATGTTGGGGTGTAGGCAATCCTCTCTTCCATTGAGATATTTGGGGCTACCGCTAGGAGCTAAATTTAAGGAGTTATCAATTTGGAATCCTATTTTGGAGAAGATGGAAAGGAGATTAGCAGGGTGGAAGAGGTTGTATCTATCTAAGGGGGGTAAGGTAACTCTTATTAAAAGTACTCTTTCCTCCTTACCTACATACTTCCTTTCCCTTCTGCCTTTACCTGGGAAGGTGGCAAATCGTATCGAGAAGTTACAACGAGATTTTTTGTGGAGTGGTATTAATGGTGATTCTAAATTACATTTAGTCAGTTGGGCTCAGGTTTGTAAGCTGCTGCAGGTTGGAGGGTTGGGTATTAGACGATTGAGGAGTTTTAATTCTGCCTTGTTAGGAAAATGGTTATGGAGGTATGGCATGGAGACTAATGCTCTTTGGAGGAGGGTTATCGAGGTGAAATATGGGAATGATTGGGGTGGTTGGTGCACGAAAAAAGTGACCAGTGCTTATGGTGTTAGTTTGTGGAGACATATTAGGAGTGGTTGGATGAGTTTTTCTAAATTACTTCTGTATGATGTGGGGAATGGTACTAGAGTGAAGTTTTGGAAGCATGTGTGGTGTGGAGATCGTACTCTGCAAGAGGCTTTTCCGGAACTTTATTGTATTAGTAGAACAAAGGATTCTTCAGTAGCGGAGGTTATGTGTTGGTCAGGTGGGAGGATTCATTGGGATGCCAAATTTCGTCGTCCTCCACAAGATTGGGAACAAGAATCCTTTGATCTGTTTATGGATATGGTGTACTCTTCAACAGTACGGGGTTTGGGTCCGGATCAAGTGTGTTGGAAGCCAGCAAGGAGTAAAGGTTTTGAGGTTAGAGGATTCTATCTTTCCTTCTACCCTCCTACCATCTTATCCTTCCCTTGGAAGATGATTTGGAAATCGAAGGTTCCTCCAAGGGTAGCTTTCTTTTCATGGTCTGCTTCCTTAGGTAAGATTTTAACAACAGATAACCTTCGCAAACGACATGTGCTCGTTCTTGATTGGTGCTATATGTGTAAGAATTGTGGGGAGTCAGTGGATCATCTTCTTCTTCATTGCCCCATTGCTTGTGAGTTGTGGTCGTTGGTGTTTTGTTTGTTTGGAATTCATTGGGTTATGCCTCAGAAGGTTATTGAGTTGTTTGACTCTTGGCAGGGGAAGTTTGGTCGACATAGAAACATAGAGTTATGGAGAATTGTGCCTCATTGCTTGTTATGGTGTCTTTGGCGAGAAAGGAATGCTAGAAGTTTTGAGGGTTGTGAACGATCTATGTTAGAGATTAAGTTTTTTTTTTTACACACTCTACTCGATTGGAGTGTGGTTTTTTGTCATTTTTCTTGTTCTTCCCTTCCTGCTTTACTTGATCGTTGTAATCTTGGTTTTTGATTTATGCCCCCATAGTACATTCCCAATGTACTCGGGTTGGCTGTTTTTCTTTTTTTAATAAAATTTTCGTTACTTATCAAAAAAAAAAAAATGGTTGATTTTATGTGAAAGTGATATTATTCGAATCAAAATCCATCACATCAACAATTGTAAAAGTTGTTATGTGCCGAACAATACTTCAAAATTTTACCTCTCGAGTATTGTCTATATATAAATTTTTTCCTAAATGATAAAGGAGGAGACTATGAAGTTTATTAAGATGAGCTTGGTTGCTTGCATGAAGTTTATTATTGTTGTGTTAATAATTTCATAAATATAAATATATATATATATATATATATATATATATATTTATATATATATTGTGTTAATTTGGTATAAATTTAAGTTGAGAATTGAAAATTTTTTAAAGTCACCAAAAAGTATAGATGATCAGTTGACTTATGTTATATTTGTAGGGGTTTGAAAATCTCAATATACTTCAATTAATGAAGTCCTAAAATCTCAGCTAAAATTTAGGAATACATCTTGCACTAATTACAATTGGAACAAAGTTAAAAATTTGTATTAGATTTCACTTACTATAAATGGTCACATTGGTCGTTTTCTTCCCAATAAACTTAGACTTTTATAGGGTTTCTAAAACTAGTTCTCATGGGATGAAGATTATCTAGACTTTGTAAGGTAACTGACCATGTAGTTTCTAAAATCTCACTATCCATATGAAACTAGCAAGTTGTATTTTGCCATATCATCCAAAATCTAATCTAATCTAATCTAATACTATATATAATAGCAGAAGCCTTTAATGAGGTGCTGACACGTTAGGAAAAATGCCTATCTAAAAAAATGACACATATAGAGTTTAAACTTAAAAAAAACCGGACGGTGCGTTTGGAGTGGTTCATCTTCAGACAGTAACCTGCTTATCAAAAAAAAAATAATAATAAAAGCCACTAATTGGCCCGCATGTTACACCTGTTCAGCCAAAACAAACATAATAAAAGCCATCCATTTCTCACACCAATAGGGTTTTAAAGTTACAGAGACGGTTTGCTAAAAGAGGAAAAACACAAAAGAAGTAAAGAGCAGAGAGAGACAGATTTCGTAAACTGCAGAAGAACAAAGATTGAAAGAGAGATCGAAAGCGCCTTCAGTCGAGATAATGAACCCGTTTAAACAAATGTAGAACAGAGATCGACAAAGAGATAAATTTCAAGGCAGCCACCACCGTCATGCAATCGGAACCGTTACCGGTGAAGGTTTTCTTTATTCTTTTTAAAGAGATAACTATGATTTATATTTGAGTGTTTTGATTTAGGTATTTGGGTTAGATTTGGTTTTGTTCAAGGTTATAGGATTAAATTTGGTTTATGGGTAGGGTATATGTGTTGCTTTGGATTTATTTAACTCTCTCTTGGATTCAATTGTAGATTTCATTTGTAAATGATTGGTTTCAATTTCAAATCTATGTAATAAAAAATTAAAGGGTTTTTCTTTAACTTTTCTTTTTCTGGGTTTGCAGGTGGATAGGCAAATCCTTGGAAGCCATCCAAGGATTTCAGATTTTGACATTGTTTGTTTGGTTCTTTCCTTCTTGCCCTAACTCACTTTTTCTCTCTTGCTTTCCATCTCTGTTTCTTTCCCTAGAAAGTTGTGATTATATATGCTTTGTTATTTGTTATTTTTCTTTAAAGAGTATATAACTCAAGGGATTATTCAGTTTGCATAATTAGAAACAATATGGTTTTTGATTGGTTGTTGAGAAAATGGAGGATTAAGTGAGGGAATGATGAGGGAAATTGGAATTTGTTTGTTGTTCATTTGGGGACTGATTGAATGAGCAAAGTTTGAGTTTTTGGTTTTGTTAGAAACTAAACAGTAAAAAAATGTGTGAAAGGTTATTAATTTGATGCTTCATTTGTTGCTGGAATTGTACTGGAAAAAAATAAATGTGAACAATATTAGGGCTTTTACTATTGTTCTTATTTAAAATTTTATGCTTGGTATTTGATGCGACCTTTTTTTTTTTTTTATATATATATTATTATAATTCAAATACTTATCTTAGGAATGTTTTCATCAAAAAAAGAAGAAGAAAAATAATGCTAATCTTAGCAATTAAAGAAAGTTTACTTTTTTTTTTCACACATATATAAAAATTATAATCTTCTCTGTTGCCTATGACATTCACATCAAATGGTATTTCCTCACCCATCTATCATCCACTTCTTTCATCTATATCTCCAGTCACGCTTCACTGCTCCTCTAATTTTCTCTCTCTTTTTTTGGCAAATCAAGCATAGATTGTTTCATTAGCTTTCAACCCAGTAATTCAATATGCAAGGTAATTGATGAGGATAGTTTCTTTGTTTCATGGACTTAGAAACTTGGATATTTTTCTCTCATCTATATCTCCTCTACTCCTCTCTCAAACTCTAAAACACACAAAGGCTGAAACTAATCATGTATTAGAGGGCTTTAATTTCTTCTCTCCTTTTTTTTTTTCCAATATTCAGACAAGGTATTTGATTAGGATAATTCAAGCGTGAGAGAAAGTTCCAAAAATAGGCAGATGAGAAAGAAGGAAGCAATCAGAAGTAGAGAGAAAAATGTTCAGTCCATACACTCCGTGAAAGAGAATTACCTCCACAGCTACTTCGCTCATACTGGAGAGGTATAACTCTGTAAATTTTCTGTGCCGTCGTCTTTGTCTTTGGATTCGTGATTGTCGTCTTTAGCAAACCCTAAGAAGCCCGCTATTTTCCTCAACAACCCCACCGGGAATTTGAGAAGAAAAAAGGCGCTAATTGTTTGGTAGTTTTTGTCCAGTATTGTATGGTTGTGAGAGAAAAATAAAAGATGATATAAATAATTAAATAAGAAAGATCTTGGAAGAGAGAAAGAGAAAGAGAAGTGGTGGGAAGAAATGGAAAGTATATAGTGGGTGGTCGTGGTCTTTTTCGAGGTTTCTTATTGCTGGCTTAACTCACTCAACAGCTTTTCTTTTTGTCTGCCTTTTTGTTTGCTTGCACCCAAAATTTTGGTGCAGCTTTTGGGTAATACTATAGCTAAGGGTCTCATCATTCTTCAGATTTTCAACTTTTTTTTAATGGAGATCAAATTGACACTCTACTTTTGAAGTATTTCCCTCTAATATTTCCAATAAACTCTACTTCCTCATTTATTACTTCAACTCTCTATTAATTCTGTTCAAGTGTCCTACGTATTATATACTATCCATCCACTCACAAGACTTCTCATCTCCTTATCAAAACACAAAATGGTTAACAATTCTCCCTTTATTTACTTTCCCATTAAATCACATTCATCATTTTGGCCCTCCTTTAACTCGGGCTCTTCCTATCCTTATCAAAACCTTCAATGTCTGCCCCTTTGGAATTAAAACCCATTCATTTGTTTTTATTTATTTATTTATATATAGATTTCCAGTTCTCTCTCCACCCCTACAGAAGTCGCCAAAGTACAAGCAGAGTTGAAAAGTCCCTTTGAGGTGGGTTTTGCCTTTCTGTTTTCCCCTCCATCTTCATTGGTTTGTTTGGTACAAATTGCATTTCCGCCCATTATGCAGAAGATTAAATGTTTGATTTTAACATTATAAAAAAACTCTAATTGCTCGCTTCTAGACAAAGGAAAGTGTTGCGGTAATACAGAGGATGCAAGTGTAAAGCGTTTGTAGGTGGCTTTTTGTGTAATGGGTCTTTCAAAAATATATTATTATTGTTTTACAAGGCTCACGGCATGATATATTATTGTTCAATTCCTGATTCATTTGGAATATTAAAATTTTTTATAAAAATAACATAGATAGATAAAATAGGAAAGCAACTAGACCATGTTGATTTATTTTATAAAATGTCAATGTTTATGCATATTTCTTTTGTGTCTCTCTTTATATTCAATTATATAAACATTTTAAATGTTCTAAAAAACTCTTTAAATTGATTAAAATGGAGAAGGTTAATACATGAAGCTCAAGAAGTGTTGCCAAGATAATAGGGACGATCTTTAGTTTTAGCAAATCAGTCAATACTGCATTACTCTTGGGGTATGACTCAGAAAAATGGTATATGCATATAACTCTTTTTTATTTTTTTTTGGTAGGAATTTTGATGTGAAGTAAGGAATAAGTTTTTCATGGCCACACTTGGATGTTTTCTGATGACTCTTTGCAATGTACACATTTTGATTACTTAAAATTATTCTTACAGATGTTGAATTGGATCTGTAGTTAACTTTTTTGTTTAGGCTTGGTGCATCACAAAGAGGTCCCCTCTTCTTAACAATGTCCAACTCTCTATTCACAATCAATGTAACCATTTTCCTTTTATGTAGTAAAAGACGTGTTTGTCTTTAGCTTGCTAAGTTGCTAGGTTCCTTTTCTATGATCACAGGTTTAAATGTTGTGCTTTGGGTGAAAGCCGAATACCTTGAAGAGGTAGGCGGTTCCAAAGCTACTAAATGAATCTTCAGAGAACAAGAGTAGTAAGGTTGCTTTGGAAGAACCATGATTTTATTAAAATCAATCAATGTCCATGTAACTAAATTTCAATAAGCAATGAGTAAAATGTATAAATTTTTTTGCTCATAGGTGTTTCATATTTTTCCCTCTGACTTCTCTGTGAGATGGGAATTTGGCATATAGTTACAAATTTTCCAGGAAAATTAGCCCACTAAGAGTTGTCATTTCCATATTGCACATGTATGATATTCCAATTATGTGATTTTTTTGAAATTAAGATGATAATCCAATCAGTACCTCAGCATAATGAAGTGATTCTTCATTATTCCATGGTATCACAAAAACAAACGTTGGTGTCAAACCAGATTTAGCATATGAGCATTAAGCATATGCATGATCTAGATATTTAGATAATTTACATAACTTTTTTACAAAAGCATAGACTGTATGATAAATTGCAAACTAAATCATGTTCAAATGTACACATCTAAATGTTACTTTGACCATGGTGTCATTTCTCTTTCCTAGAACAATTCAGGTTAAAAAAATGGACATTTATAAACAATTTTGTCTTGAATAAGTTTGCATTTTATAAAAGTAAACTGTTTATAAATGGAGTTTATAAAAGCAAATTGTTTATTATGCAGGTTAACAATTATTAACCGCTTAGCTTACAAATATATATTACATTATACCAATTATGAATAACGCTAGAGATACAAACTATTTTATAAATTTTTTTACAAATTGCTAATATTGTGAGTAATTATTGGTAAATGAAAAAGTGATATTAATGATTGGCTTAGATAAAAATCAATAAGAGATTGGCCACATCAACATTTTGTAAAAATATTGTAAAATAGTTTGTAGATGTAGCATTACTCATAAATTATACTCCATTAGAAAAATAATTATATAATTTTGAGTTTAAGACTAACACTTACAAGTTCCATGTACTTATTTCTTCTTTCACTTATCAATAAATAAAAACGTCAAAATTTCCCGCGCATCGCGCGGGTTTACAGCTAGTTTAAATAAATATAGAAACAATGATAGTCAATATTTGCTTAAATGTTGATAATATGACAAAATTAATCTTATTGACTTCAAAATGAATGGATAATATTTGAGGAGCTCCATTGTAGAATTATCCTAATAGCTCTAAAGAATCTTTATCATTTCTCTAAATTTTCAATAATTCAAAAAATCAAGCCTAGCGTTAACCTAAACCAATCTTTTAACTTGTGAGTTGTGACATAAAAACTAGCATTTATGAATTCATACCATCTCAATTAGTATATGTTTTTCATGACTTAAAATTTGGAGTATTATACCATCGCATACCTTTGATGTAGTGGTCACTTCACAAGTATAAGTGTTTGTGGGGGTGATGGGGGCAAGGGTTGGGGTTCAAGTCTCCAAGAGAGAGTTTTACACACATATACACTTAAGGCTTGTTTAGATTGAGGGGAAATGGAGAGGAGTAAAGTAAAGTTGACTGAAAATAGGCTAATTTTAGGCCAAATATACTCTACTCCCCCTCAATCCAAATGGACCATTAGATTAGGTTAGAGTAAAATTTCTATATCTTGTATATATATATAAAAAAATAAAAATAAAAAATAAAAAATTGGAGTATTATTAAGGATGACACGATTTTCATTACATAAACCTTATAAGCTAAGAGCATCTCTAGCAGATTAGCCAAATTTTTGTACTGTTTGGATAATGAACAGTAACATTTAGTTTTTACCTACCTATTTTTTCAAATGCACTTTCCAACAGATTCTCTATCCTTTTCTCCATCCCATTTAAATATTATTTCTTCATTTATTCTTTATTCTTTTTTTAACAACTACACATTTTCCAACATTTTTTTATTCAATACTTGTTTATTATAATAGAAAAAAACATTTAAAGTACAAATAGTAGAAGCTACAGTGTTCTCTATTTGTAGAGAAGCACTGTAGCAAATCTAATCTAAAAAATGGAGATGGAGAATCTGTTGGAGTGTGAACAGTGGTGTTTTTGCTCCAAAAAATAGATATAGAGTATTTATTGGAGATGCTCTAATAGGTTAACCTTTAGACATAAAGCCAAAAAAAAAAAAAATGTGATTATATATTATATTATTGGTGGGACCTCAATTAAATTTATCATCATGACACTTTGTAAGTGTTTATAAAATTGATAATATTAATAAAATTGAAAATATTCTTTTTGGGCCCCCTTCGATTCACAAAGATACCAAGAAGTAATTAGAAAGTGTTCTCCTATATAAGACCTTGAGATGCTTCCAGTTGGTGATAAAAAAGATATAAGAGAAAGTTGTGTTACTCTAAGTGGTGACCAGAAGCAACAGGTTAAACTTGCCCCTGCACTCCATCAGGATGCAGATATTTATCTCTTGGATGATCCGATCCATTCAGTGATGTTGATGCACATACTGCAACTAGTCTATTTAATGTAATGACGTCTCTTAAAGATGCAATTTGTGCTACTAATATTGCCTTTTCTAGGAGAAATCTAACATAAATTTTTGGCAATTCATGTCTGAAGGGAAATTTCTAATAGCTTCCACATGGCATCAGCTGCTACCTTCAAGTCAAGACTTTCAGAACCTTGTCAATGCACACAATGACATTGTTGGTTTCCAGAAACATGCCAAGTATGCTTCTTTTCAACAGTCCAAAACCTCTACATGGGAAATTTTAAAAACTTGTGAGGAACAGTTAATATTGACTTTATATCAATTGATTAAGCAAGAAGAAAGGGAAACAGGAAACACTGGTCTACATCCTTACATACTGTGTATGAGTAAGAGCAAGGGCTTCTTGTCTCTTCTAGGCAACTATATGCCACTTCACATTCTTAGCTATGCAGTTGATACAAAACTATTGGTTTGCTGCTGAAATTGAGGATTCTAATGTAAGCAGATTCATTGCACTTTACTCTGAGATTGGGTCTATCCTGGTTTTATTTTTACTCCAAAGAGCCTTTTCTGTTGTTGGTTTAGGTTTTTGGGCATCACTATCTAATTTTCCTACACTTCTGAGCTCTATTATCAGGGCACTGATGTATTTTTATGATGCAACAACACCTTTGTGAAGGATACTCAGCCAGGAAAGAGTTTCTCAAAAGCAATTGTTGCCACGCTTCATAAGAACTCACAAACTTACCTTCTAGTTTTTAGTATGAAGCACGGGTGCGTTTCGGGACTCGGGTGCAGGTGCGGGTGCGGGACTCGGCAATTTTTGAAAAAGGTGGGTGCGGGTGCGGTAGGACTCGGCGATTAAAAAATTATTAAAAATATTTTTACAATATATGTTTAATATATTGCTAAGCATACTTTTACTTTTTCACATTATATAAACAAATACCAAATTTAAGAGCAATAGTAGATAATAACTAAAACATGATGTTCATAAATTAAATATAATCCACAAGATTGAAGGCTGAAGGCTGAAGCAGTGCAGTGTGCATACAGCACTCACAGAGAGCTCAGAACACAGAGAAGAGAGATGAGGGACGGAGCACACAGAGAAGAGAGATGAGGGACGGAGCACACAGAGAAGGGAGATGAGGGACGGAGTGAGAGAGGGTCTTTGGGAGTTTTGGACGACGTGTGAGGGTCTGAGGGGGTCTGGGTATTTAGGTTAAGTCAAACGGTGCATTTTGCACCTTTTTTTTTTTTTTTTTTTTGAATTTCGGCCTGACTCGGCCGTTTCGGCCGATACAGGCCGATACGGCCGATATGGACCGAGTTGGCCCGATTTCAGCCGCGTCGACGCTGATTTCAGCCGCGTCAGCTCGATTCGGGAACGGCCACGTGGCACGATGCGGCACGGACGCGCGGTCTGCGGCATCCCTCCCGCGTCGCCGCGTCCCGCCGCGTCGGACGCGGGTGCGCTGGCCTGGGAGCCGCGTCCGTGCATCCCAGGTTTTTACTGATGCACAAAATGTTTTCAATTGTCATCAAGGAATGAATATTTTCCTAAATCTAGCTCCTAAATCTGATGCATCACCTTCTTTGATATCCATCTGTCCATAATTTTGGGTTTTAAATGGAACTCCGGTGACTAATAGATCTAGTAAGAACAACGATTCAACCAGGAATAAATCTAGTTGATCATGCAGTCCTTTACAATTATGGTAGCTTAAGGCAAGGCAAGTGCAATTGAGTAAAGCATGCAAACATTGCCTACTAATTTCATTCAAAGAGAGCTATATCTCCGTGTGTAATGGGAGAAAGCCATGAACTCCCCCTTAACCAACCTGACATAGAGGTAGTGACAAACAAACAACACATTGAATACCACTTTCCAAAAAATTAGATATGCTCGAGTCAAATGAATCAAACAATCAGATAAACAGCCAATTGAATACGTGTGAAAGATAGAGACACAAATAATTTTGATTATATTCAAATTTGCAATGTTATATTATATTATACACTGGAATAAAACCAGAAAACAGAACGTCACTACAATAAAATAAGATCCAACAGACCCAAGCACAAAAATTAAGCTAATCTTGAATTTATTTAGAGAGAAGTGGAGTAGGATACAACTACTCATCGCTTGGGGACAACTAGTCCACAAGTAACGGGAAAAACTTCAAGAGTAGGATAAAACTGCTCGTATATTGCAGCTTCAAATGTTTTCAGAGTGTGGTCAGCAGCACCGCTGGGCTTGGCCTCGAATTGAATATAATGATCATCTCCTCTGCCAAGGTATGTCTGCACCCTCACAAGTCTCACAAATTCAAAATTTGTATCCTACAACAATTGTACAAAATCAAAGAATTAAGAAGAGATATAAATAAAGCATATATAGATGATGGATATTAAGAAGAAGAAGAAGAAGAAATAAACCTTAATTTTGTTGTAATGATCTAACATCGACTGTGCATGGGAGGTAAATTCAATTCTTTTCTGCTCAGAAAGCTGAGGAAAAAGCAAATTATTTCCTCATAAAAAAAAGAAAAAAAAAAAAGACATACACTACACTCACAACGCACAATGTAGTAGCACAGCAGTACATATATACCTCCGAGGCGAGGGTCCATGTTGGTGGAGGGCGAACTCCGATATCCAAGTCAGGTAAGCCAAAGTCAGTAAATTTTTTGACAGGTAGCTGCACTGGTTCACTTTGCATATCAGGAAAGTCTTGGTCGTAGAATGGAAACGTTATGAACCCATTGTCCTCATACTCCACATCGCGTCCATAATTGGGGTCAACTAGTCGACAAGTAAGGGGAAAAACTTCAGGAGTAGGATAAGACTGCTCGTATACTACAGCTTCAAATGTTTTCAAAGTGTGGTCAGCAGCACCCCTGGGCTTGACCTCGAATTGAATATAATGATCATCTCCTCTGCCAAGGTATGTCTGCACCCTCACAAGTCTCACAAATTCAAAATTTGTATCCTACAACAATTGTACAAAATCAAAGAATTAAGAAGAGATATAAATAAAGCATATATAGATGATGGATATTAAGAAGAAGAAGAAGAAGAAATAAACCTTAATTTTGTTGTAATGATCTAACATCGACTGTGCATGGGAGGTAAATTCAATTCTTTTCTGCTCAGAAAGCTGAGGAAAAAGCAAATTATTTCCTCATTAAAAAAAAAAAAAAAAAAAAAAAAAAAGAAAGAAAGACATACACTACACTCACAACGCACAATGTAGTAGCACAGCAGTACATATATACCTCCGAGGCGAGGGTCCATGCTGGTGGAGGGCAACCTCTAATATCTATGTCAGGGTAGCCAAAGTCAGTGAATTTAAGGGTAGGTAGCTCCACATAGTCCTCGTCTATTTCAGTTAGCGTTTCAGGAAAGTTTTCGTCGTAGAATGGAAACGTTACAATCCCATAGTCCTCATACTTCACATCTGCCATGATTCCTAACTTCGAAACCCAAAAGGGAGAGGGGTTAAATAAAGTTTGTATTCCAGCAGCAAAAACATACATATAGTTACAAGTCCCTCTTTATCACCTATATATATGTACAGATTTTATCACAAGAGCACGTATATGCACACATCATTTTCGAGAAAGAGAGACAAACGTACCTGAGAGCGAGAGCGAGAGAGAGAGAGATGTGTCGAATTGTTGAATGAGAGAAAGAGAGCCCTATATACCGTCGGTTGGCTAGCTTATGTCAAAGTACGGTTTTACCCTAGCATATTTAGGGTTTTTACTTTTTATGCAAACCAAGGCCCATTTATTCACTTATGCTCCCTTTTTTGGGCCTCCCTATTCCAAAACTTAATTACCTCATTCAAATAAAATTTCACTTTAGTAATTGGGCCATGGCCCTCTTTCTTTATCTATACTACTATTTGAAGGACTGCACCTGTTTGGACTGGATATTTTTTTTTTTAATCAAAATACCCCTATTTTTTTAAGTTTAAGTAGAGATAAAACTAAAAGATAATTTAGTAAAAATACATTTCTAACTTGTACTAAAATATTGCCTACAAAATAGGAATATTCTCCCACTAACCCACTTTTTCAAAGCAACTACACATTTTTTTTTTTTAAAATACTATTATTATTTAAAAAAAAAACACCCCACGTATTGATAATTATTTAAAAAAAAAACTAAATAGTTATAAAAAAAAAAAAAAAAAAAAAAAAAAGCTAACACACATATTGATTAAAAAACTAACACAAGTTGTCAAGTACTAATAAAATGTGGGTGTTTAAACACATCTTTTTTCTTTTCTTTTTTGGGTAAACTGGAGTTTTATTAAAAGCAAATCTATACTACTGTTTAAAGGGCTGCACTTGTTTGGACCGGATTTTTTTTTTTTTTTTTTGGGTTTCAAAATATCCCTATTTTTCTAAGTTTAAGTAGAGATAAAATTAAAGGATAATTTAGTAAAAATACATTTCTAACTTGTACTAAAATATTGCCTACAAAATAGGAATATTCTCCCACTAACCCACTTTTTCAAAGCAACTACACGTTTATTTTTTTTTAAATACTATTATTATTTTTTTTTTTAAAAAAACACCCCACGTACTGATAATTATTATAAAAAATAAACTAAATAGTTATAAAAAAATAAAAAATAAAAAGCTAACACACGTACTGATTAAAAAACTAACAAAAGTTGTCAAGTACTGATAAAATGTGGGTGTTTAAACACATCTTTTTTCTTTTCTTTTTTGGGTAAATTGGAGTTTTATTAAAAGCAACTAAGCAGAGAAAATAGAAGCAGCAATGCTGCGATCATACAAAGTTTCAGCCGAATTTAAATTCAAAAGGACACCTCGGCGGAGGGTCAAGAAAAACTACAACTCCAAACTTCTACATTTATTAAAAAGTACACCCACATTTTAGTCACACACAACTCCAAACTTCTACCTAACAAATTTAAATCTCTCCATTATCATTAAGCAGTTATAATGTTATCAAATTACTTCCCATCTCTTCCATAAAAAAGAAAATACTTCCCATCTCCACCGTCCACCCTCAAGTCCCTGCTTTTTATACTTAGAGCAATAATAGTAATAGGTGACTACGTGCTAGAGGAAGCCACTCAAAAAGGTATTTACTCATCATTTTCTTTCCATTCATGTCAGATAATTTATGAGTTCCATTTGAGCTCAAATTTTCTTATATTCACATTTTCAAATATGAGTTCTTATATCTATACTACTATTTAAGGGGCTGCTCTTATTTGGACCAGATTTTTTTTTTGTTACAAAATACCCCTATTCCCTAGGTTTAAGTTGGAACAAAACTAAAGGATAGTCCAGTAAAAATACACTTCTAACTTTTACTAAAACATTGCTTACAAAATAGGACCACAATTTTATTTTTTATTTTTTTTACAATTTCAAGCAAAATAAATCCTAAATTTTAGGATTTTAGAATCCTCTACTAATAGCCTACTGACCAGCACGGTTTTACATTTAAAAAAAAATGTTTTAGGTATTTTTATTCCTAAAAGTTTGCCTATTATTTAGAAGCAGTTTCCTCCACAATTTTATAATTTTGTCTTTAAAGATAACTTCCCCAATATCATTTTTCTCTTTCAAACTTTACATATATAGCAATTGCTTACAAAGTCATCATATGAACGGTTTTTTTTTTTTTTTTTTTCCTTCTCATTTTACTTTGTATTTTGCAATTATATTCTAACATGAGCATTTGGTACATTCTTTTTTCTTTCTCATTTAACTTTGCATTTTGCAACTATTTTCTAACAAAGTTGATTCTCTATTTTCTGTATAGGGAAGAAAGGGTGGAGTTGAAGTAAATGCAAAGGAATTTAAGACCTAAACAATTCATTGAAGGTATGTTCTTAAATTCTTAGTAGAAAATTTCATTAAAATTTTGCATTCTAATTATAGGCTTTTCCTATTTCATATATTCAATTACCGTTTTTTAATATTTGTTTTGGTTTCTTATATTAAATGTCTCTCAAACGTGTATTTGTGATAATGAGATGTTACTGTCACAACCATGCTCTTGATATCATGCTTCCACCAAATCAAGAAGGGCACAACATAGCCACGATTATGTTTCAAGCCACTGGCTCCTCCTGCTTTGTCAATATCTCACTAGCAACCAATTAACACCTATTTGGTGAAATCCTGGCTTCACAATATGTATTTGGTTGTCTCCTGCCACATGACAATTTCTATTTGTTTGGTATTTATTTCTCTTCTTTAATGTCAAACTGTTCTTTCTTTTCTTTTCTTTTTTTCTTTTTCTTTTTTGAATTCAATAATTTTGCATCTAATATGACAAATGAGATCTTTCTTTTGATTCCGTTTATTTATATTTCTTCAAATACCACATTCAATTAAACCCACGTTCAACTTCTATCAAAAAAAAAAAAAAACACGTTCAAATTTATCCACAAAAAAAAAAAAAAAAAACCCTACTTTCAAATATTTAACAAAACTTTCGGATAACTACTACTAAAAAAACTTAAGGAAGTTAAAAATATCCAACACATGTATATGTTCTGAAATTCAAATTCTTAAAAAAAAAAATATATATATATATATATATATGCAAAAAAAAAAAAAAAAAACCCTACTTTCAAATATTTAACAAAACTTTCTAAAAACTACTACTAAAAAAACTTAAGGAAGTTAAAAATATGCAACACATGTATATGTTCTGAAATTCAAATTCTTAAAAAAAAACTAGCCTCTGAGCACGCACTCACACGTGTGCTTAGAGGCTCTTTTATTTTTTGGGTAAGGGTTAATTTAGAGCATTTATTATATTTTGGGATTACTACATTTTCCAATCACAAAAAAAAACCTAGGGGTGTGATGAGTATTATGTGTGGTGAAATAATTTTTTCATCACACCCCTAGGTTTTTTTTGTGATTGGAAAATGTAGTAATCCCAAATTATAATAAATGCTCTAAATTAACTCTTACCCAAAAAATAGAAGAGTATCTGAGCACGCGCGTGAGCGCATGCTCAGATGCTAGTATATATATATATATATATAAACTACCTTCATTCCTTAACAGGTGGTCACCTTGGTGGAGGTGCCAATTTCTGAAGGTTTTATTTATGGCTTAAGATACATGACTAATTAGCTGAGTCAATCCTCGTGCACTGATCCATAAACTGATGTACAGTCTTTTCTTTAGTATTAAATTGTAAAGATCAATAGCTGTTGTGTTCATTACATTGGTTGGGCTTAAAAATGAAAATTTTTGCCCATTAGTCCACATGAAGTGAACATTTGCCACGTTGCATTGTGGTACATAACTATGAGTCTATTATTAGTCCAAAGGGAAGTGATTTTTATGCTAACAGCAAAGCATGGCTATTCTATAAGCAATGCATGTATTTCAAAATGAATCTAACATTTTTATATAATTTTGTATGTCAATTGGAGTATATTCTTTTATTTGTAAATTTCTTTTAAAACTTTTATCTCTGAAAATAAATCTAAACCATTAATATCATAATAAACTTCATGTTTGAGAAAATATTCAAGTTTAAGACAGTATTTTTGCAGACTATCATCATCTAGCTAGCTAAGAGAGAGAGAAAGAGGCGGAGAGCAAGAGTGAGAAAGAGAAAATGTATGAGTACATTTTAGGAATTTAATATTTTTGATTTGTTTTGATTTGAGATTGTTTTGTGGGTAATTTTTTAGACTGGATTTGCATTTTATCCAGTTGATTTTTGATTTGTCTAGAGGTTAAGGATGAATTTTTTTTGGGATAACGGATTTTGTTTAGACCAAAGAATTTTTTGGGGTACCAATGTTTACAAGGATATTCCAAATTCTTTGTTCTTTGGTCACAAGGATGTTTTTTGGAGTTTCATCTAAAACTTTTTTTTCCCCTATTAGCCCTCCTTTTTTTTGGGGGGGGGGGGGGGGGGGGGCCTCCCTTCCACTTGGGGAACTTAGGTGATAGGGTAAGAATGTATTGACCCCTTGTGATAAATTAATCAATTAATTAGCCAAGTTAATTAATTAATTCAATTAACATGCAATACGCGTGGTAGCACAAACAAATCACCAAATAACTAAATGCAGCGGAAAATAAATTGACATGGTGATTTGTTTACGAATGGGGAAAATCTACACGGCAAAAACCCTACCAGGTGATTTTAAGGTCACCACACCCGAGAATCCACTATTATCATAACAAGCGGTTACAAGTAAAGGAATCTCAGTACCTTATACCAACCTACAGTTGAATCCTTACCCCAATACCCAATTAGACTTGTTCTATAGTGACAATCTCTCATTTTCAATGCACGGCTCCTAGTACGTGACTAACCAATAGATGCGCGAATCTCAGTACGCTACTTAATCACCAACTTGAGAAGGATGTTGGCTGTAAAGTTCTTCAATTCATCACACGATAAAGATCACGAAGCTCATAGGTCATAAAACCCAATGGCATACAAATGCAGCAGCTTCTTCAAGATTCTGTCTCTGGTCACAATTTGCATAAACAAAACTTTGCTCTACACTCGTACAACATTTGACGGCTCTTAAAATAATCCTTATATATGTTTAGGGTTGTGAGAAAAGAAAGCCCAAACATTTATTCACGGATTGGAGTGAAATCAAATCTAGAAAACTGATTTTTATCATTCTCAACAAATACCCTATCTATCGAGCAACTGTCAAGCCTCAGGCTGAAACAGTTTTTTAAGCCTCCATAGATACTAACTGTTAAGCTTTAAAATTCAGCACTTCTTCACTTGTTTCTTGGACAGACTTGTATGGGTTTAACACTTGAACTTGAAACCTTGTTCATTGAAGCATTAAACACATCCTAGATCTACCCAATTACAAGTAAAGTGCGTTTTGTCAAAGGATTAGCCAATTACATAAAATATTGACATATGTTCCTAACATGATTCACATATGTCCTAACACTTAGGCAATGGCCCAATTGGCCTAGTGGAAGGGCCGGCTCTGGCTGGAAGTGATATTGGATAACAGTGATCGGTGACAATCAATGGCGGTTAATGGCTTTGTTGAGCAATGGTTGGAAAATGAAATAAATTGTGTAATCTATATTTTTTTTTAGCGAGTTTTAACTTTTAAGCTATGTATAGATGACTCTATATTTATACACAATGATAGTTGATCTTGGAAGCTTTGATTACGCTTGAATCAAGGATAATTTGATATTCCCTAATTCAAGCAATAATAGGAGTTGTATGGAATCTATAGATACATTCGACATGTGTTTAAGATACAAATAAGGAAATAATAGTAATAACGAAGTATAACTACAAAAATAACGGCTATATGCTGACATAAGTTAGGTATGATTTACATTATGGCCGCTATGGCAGAGAAGATTAAGAAACCACCATCAGTGGAAGTGTTGGAGCTGCTAGCAGCTAGACATGAATAAAAATCCTACATCCCACTCTTATCTCAATTTTTTTTTCCTATTTTATACTTTGATTACTTTATAGGGAAATAAAAAGCGATGTGGTAGGCTATTATTGGCGAAGTATAATGTAAAACAACAAGAGTGTACAACATGTATAAGATGCTATCATAAATATTTATAAGAGAGAGAGATGTGTCGAATTGTTGAATGAGAGAGAAAGCGAGTGTTCGAATGAGAGAAAGAGAGCCCTAAAAGCTTAATATATACCGTCGGTTGAGGAATAACACAGATTGAATATTTAAGACTAAGTTTTGAGTCTTGAATTCTGTAGGAGTGGTTAGTAGCGGTGATAACTGAATGCTAATTATACCGTCCAGATTACTGGCATTAGAAGATGCAATTAATAAGCCAACGGGGGCTTGGCTCAGCTGGGTATGGTTCGTTCGCTCTGCCTAACACGCTTAGGTTCGATTCTCGCTACCAGCAGGAGTCCGTTGGTGGGCATCACATCTCTAAGCGTGTGTGCTCTGCCCGGGGGTTTAATATAACCATAAACACCCCCATTTTTTTGTCTCAAAAAGAAGATGCAATTAATAATGCAATATAAAATAAAATAATATGTCCCAATATTTTATTTCTATAATTGTATTTAAATTTGTTGTAGAACTCAATTATTCTAAAAATTAAACATTTGCAAAGTTAAGATTATTGTTTATTTTTTCAAATCAATCAAATGACAGTTTAAAGAAAAATAATAAAGAAAGCATTTTTGTATTTCATTTGCATAACAAATATATATATTTACTATTTACGTATCAAAGAGACGGATAATTAATAAATTTTTTTGGCAAAGACTTGAGAGAGAGAGAGAGATTTTTGGAGTGGGGGTTTATTTGTTTTTTTAAAACTATTGTGTGCATTAATAGAGGTTTTTTATTATTGTTTTTTTTTTTTAATATACCTATAACAAATTACAATCCTTTTAGAGTGACTAGGAATAATAAGATATAGTTATTCTTAAGGATCAATCTTAAAAGAGCAATTTATTTGTACGTGATAAAAATAAAACTTAATAATTATTTCATAGAGATAATCATTTCATATAGATAATCATTCAATTATAATATTTATTTGTTTTTAAAAAAAATATTTATTCTTTCATACTTACTAAATATGTTCAAACTTTATGAGTTTTTTTTTTTTTTTTTTTTTCCCCCCAAATAAACCTTGTGCGTATTAACGAAAATCATAGAGATCGGTCTCATTTTAAAATTTCATTTTAATATTTTACTTGGGTTCTATTTAAGTCAAACAAAGCATATATAGATTACTGGACACGATACAATACGAATATATGTCTAAAATTGGTCATGTGTTAACATCGTATTTTCATTCAATGCACCTGAAACTTTTCCCTCTTCAAAACTAAGGATGCAACTAGCCCTTGAAGATTGTGCATTTTCTTTTCCCTAATGCAAAAACAAGATATTGACTTCTCGATGATCAAATCATGGCAACTTTCAACAAAATCAAGCTAATCCTTATAAAATGGGAAGAAACACACACACACACACACCAAAGAACTAAGAAGACACTCACTAGATCCACAATTTACCATTCTACTCTCAAAACCATCTCGTCCCTCAAACAACAATAACTCAAGTGTCTCACCACAAACTATAAGTATCATACACTAATACACATATTGCTTATATTCTCTCCTTCCTAACCTACCCTCCTTGTGGATCTTGTTATTCTACTTTAAAATCATCAACTCCGTTCATCGTAGGTTTTTTTTTTTTTTTTTTTTTTTTTTTTTTGGGTAGAAAAGAAATGCTAAATTAGAGAAGTTTCAATTTTCCTTGCTGCTGAATAGGATTTTTTTCCTACCGCATAATAAGGAAAATTATAAATATCATCCATTTTCACAATAATGGGCTTTACTCTTGAAAATTTTGTCAAGCCCAAAATTAGGCCTTTTAAATAAGATTGATGGATTCAATCCAGAGGCAGAGGTAGCAACTAGCAAAGCAAAGTGAGCAAATCTTTCTTTCATCAGAAACCACGTGTTGCTGTTCTCTCCGTTCGTTCAAAGCTCCCTTTTACGTCGCCGTTTTGCCACCAGATTATCGGTACTACTCCTCTCCATTCTCGTTCAATTTCTCATCGATGCCGACCTCTTTTTCTCTGATTCTTCTGATTTTTTTTTTTTTGCCCCTCGATTTTGACGGATTTATGTGTATAAATTTTGTATATGATTTTGTTTTTTTGGGGATCGATAGGGTGTAATTTATTTTAGTTGGTTATGTGCTGTTCATACATTAAAATATTAACAACTTAGAAAATTAGAACCGATATGGTTTAGCACAGAATTTGATTTTGAATATAAATTCATGTGGTCAATTTTGATTACTCTGCTGTGAATCCATAACCGAGACCCCAAAGTTTTGGATCAACAAAACTTGGGTACAGTTCCTTAATTACTGTATTTTAGGTTATTTGGATATCCAAATAAATTAAACCATATAGTTACATTGACCAAAAAACCACATTTTTGAATTTAATTTTTACAAAACTATGTGTTGCACTGATTAATAGTCAATACAGCTTTGTCAGCTACATAGTTGAATCGAAGCTACAACATCTACGGAACTGTACCTAAGTTATACCCAATTTATTAAGAATCACATATGTTCATTCTGCCATGAATGAATAGGTTCACTTTTGTATTGAAATAAACTATGTGATATAGAAACAATTAGGTGTGCTCCATAGAACAGTTATTAGTTACTTATGTGCTATATATTTTAAAATGTCCCAAAAGTTGGTTGAAGGTTCATTTTCAATCACGAATAATTCATTAATATCTTTCTCAAAGTAGGTGTGGCGGGACATAAAGATTCAATTGCAGCAGAGAAAAAATCAAGCGAGGTCATGGATAGCATACCAACCTTCAATGCTGAGCATCTTCAAAGTAATATGAAGACTATCTATTACAGGTTTGTTTTTAACCTTTGATGAAGTGGAACTAGTCTAATTGGCTGAATTATAGACTATACATTACACAGGGGTGTCGAATACTTTTGAATGGTGGTTGATTAAATTTTATGTTTTAGTTTGTAGTTCGAGGAATAGGCCAATACACAATATTGTTACAGGGGGAATGAAGGCCTTATTTCGTGTTTGAAATCATTAATTTTGTTTATAAAAATATGAGGCTTTAATAACATTAAGGCGTGACTTAATAAATGATGGAGGGGACGATTGTCTACTGTACCCATTGAGTTTTAATATAAGGCTTGTTGGGTGTATCATATGGCAGATTTGAACTTACCTGGATGTGGTGCCTCAGGACATTCTATAATGCAATAATATATGAAGTAGAAAATCATTTCTAAAATTTTTTCTTGTGGGTAGAATCTAAATATTTACGTTTTTGTGCAGCCGGACTTTTCTGTCAATTATTGGCGGGGTCATTGCTGGAATTATGGGGTTCACAAGCTTGACTGGGTTTATTTTTTATTTCCTAATAATGGCGATCACTTCAGTTGGGCTACTAGCAAAGGCAGGGTTTACAGTTCATTCATACTTTGATAGCTGGAACCGGGTTTTACTTGATGGCTTTTTGGGCGGGCTTATGGTATGGCTCTTTATTATTAGTTCTTGTTCATCTCTTTTGTTTTTTCTCTTTATTTATTTGTAATTTTTCTTACCTGTTTGCCTAGGGCTTACCCCTTCCATCTCGTTTTTGCCTGCTTCTAATTATTTTACTTTAATAAGTTCCAACTTTCCACTGTGCATTGTTTATGTACTTGTATTTTTAACTTATTTTCTCAATTAAGGGGAGGCTCAACAGAGATAAATCTTACTTTTAAATTTATTGCCTCTGAAACTATAATTGATACTGTGGGCTTTTCTCATGTTTCTGGCTGTTAATCAGATTCAAACCTGGTTAACGAGAACACTCTAGAAGTATTTGAAATTTGTGTTCAATTCTCCTAGCTTCCTCCAAGCAAATAATTGTGCATGCTTTCCTCTATTTGATTGTTTGCCCTATTGTTTATTTCTCTTTTTTGCGACTTCATGGGAATGATGTTAGCCTCAGGAAGTTACTTAGGTTGGTTTAAGATGAATCTGTTGATAGGGTAAAACTTCTGCCTTCGATTATGCTTTGTTATTAAGTTCATTAGTAAGAGATTTTCTATTTTTCATAGCTTGACCTTGTTGGCAATTGGCTAATCAATTCTCTTGCAATGAATTTTCAAGAACTTATATCTGACTGAAGAAAAATGCTTATTATCTCATTGGGTAGCTTTTGTTATTTGTGCTTGGAGCTCAGAAATTTTGAGTCTTTGATTACTGATAAAAATGTATAATTAATGCTAAATTGAAGAGAGAATGACTTTTTCAGGATGTCACCAAAAATAAAAAGGAAGCTTACTCATTGGCTATTTGATTTATGTTGTTTGTTTGACTTATTCATGTATACATATCAACATTACAATGTAATTCCAACTTTCTATTATCTTCTTGACATCTTGTTCTTTTCTTTTGCAGTCATTTGTGCTTTTCTGGACGTATCCTTTCTAAATGTTGAGACACTTACTAGTAATGGAATAAATTTTGGACTATTGCCACTGTTTTTACACTTCTAGTAATGACAGTGGCAGTAGTACTGAGACTATAGAATTAGATTATGTACTATCTAATCTTCTCTGAGAAAAAAAAATTTGTGCGAGACGACCTGATTGTAACAGCCCAATTAATGTTGGGGTTGTTGAGAGAGAGGGCTATGAGTAAAGTTTCTCTACCAATTTCATCAATTCATCATGAATCCAATTTTGAAAAACATGAAAAAGTCATATTTTTGGTAGCAACTGATTCGTGCTATTAAACATTTGGCATAATTGTTCTGAACTTTTTCTTTTTTGAGCCACATGTCAGTTAATTGCACTGATACCTTACTGAAACATGCTCTGGAAATTACTAAAGATTCCTAAGTATTAGATCAAGTTTTTTATTCTTGTTATTGTATCATTTTTTGGGTAGATTTTTTGTTTTATATTTTCTGCATTCCTTGACATAAGAAGATTTGCCTATGACTTGGTGCACATATTCTGATCGATTTATTGCTAAACGGAACGGAGGAAAGCTATGCTGTTGCTGTGATGCTTCTACATGGGGCTTGGAGATAGATTTGATATTTTTGTATCAATTTTTATGACATTATGTGGTTAACCCAAGTGTACCTTAATCTTGCCTCTTCTTTTTTCTTCTATCTAAGTTTTCATGAATACTGTTTGGCTGGAGAGAGCTGCGTTAAGTGTGGTTGACTATAGCTGGCAATCTGAAGTGTAGGAAATTTTGTATGAAAGCTGCTCGGCACAATGGCTTACACTCGGCAACACCTTTTTTTTTTCTTTAAATTAAGTTTGCACTTTGGATTTTGCATTTCATTCAATATTTGTGAGACGTCAGAATACTCGTAATATAACCTTATTTGTAATAAGCATGAAGGTTTACGACTTTGTAAACAAATAGAAAGACTTTACTTCATATATGTACATGTTATAGTGGCAATTTAGTGATGAGTTACCACTTGTTTTAATTCTATAAGCCACTTTTAACTCCTTTTTGTGGATGTTCAAATTCAAAGTTAGTTATTAAATTAGGAAGGTGTTAAACACCCAGCCCTGTTTGATAGACTCCATTCAAAAAAAAAAAAGAAGAAGAAGAAGAAGAAGAGACTCAAGAGTTCAATCTAAAGAAGGATTTGAATTTTAATAATAAAATGGTCACTTTTAGCAAAAGGACTATGGCTGATTGAAAATCATGTAATTTCAACAGTTAAGAAGCATCTATCACAATAATGGAAGTTTATTATTATAATTATTATTTATTTAAGATGGATAGATAGTGTGTATCAAAAAAAGATGGGTAGATAGTGAGAAAGGGAGAGGTAAGGTTAATGAGTCCAAATCTTCTGTCTTATCAATTGTGCTCTATTCCATGCTTCACCAATAAAACTTGGACAATTGGCCTCTCCCATTAAGTGAGATAACCCTGTTTTTAACAAGAACTCTGTTGAGGTCTAAAAATCACAGTAAAATAAGCCCAAGAAAGAATAAGCTAAGCCCAAGAAAGAGTGAGTTAAGCCCAGAAAAAAGAAAACTCAGACCAAGTCCAAAGGGATTATACGAAAGGCCCTGAGGATCCCGAAGCCCAGAAAAGGAAAAGCAACCAAAGAAAAAAAAAGAGAGAGAACATCACAGCAAAGTATAAGACGCAAGGATCCTCAGGCACTATCAATAAGCGCAAAGAAAAAGAAGACCAGGACAGATCGATAGAAAGAAGATAGAAAAAGAAAAAAACAAGAAAAACAAAAGAACGCAAGCGACCCTTCATGGCACAGACAGAAAAGGCGTCGGGGAACCAAGACAAGGAAGAAGAATGATAACAAAACGATTTCAAAAGAGCAGAACAGGATTCCGCCCAAATAGGAAAGAAACAGAAAGGTAAAAGACGCCAGAAGTGAGGATGCCGAGAAGGGCATACCTCAGCACATCCCAAAGAGGATGGCCAATCAGAAGCTTTCGAAGGAATCAGAACCAAGAGAAGGAAAGAATGAGAGAAAACGGAAAAGGGGACTTACCGAGATGATGAGGACAGAACATACTTTGTTTGCAAAAGACCAAAACAGGGGAACCAACGGTTCCCCAAGACGCCCAGAAAAACTCCACTATAAAAGGAGAGGATGGGTTGTGAAGAAAGCAGCGAGAAAAAAAAGAAAGAAACGTAAGAAAAGAAGAGATTCTCTAGGAAAAACTATCAGAAAATCTGTGCAGAAAGAAAATTACTAAGGGAAAAACGAATACTGCTTCCCGATATCCTGTAAAAGCAACTATGGTACATACTCGGATTCAACGAGAATCAAACTTCGCAAGTTTTGAAGGCTGAAATAGCCATTCAAGGCTGCAATTTTTTAGCTTGATTGGACCTTGTATCACGTCCTAGTGAGCTTTCTGTAATTAAACAGATAATGCCTTAATAAAATTCTGTTTCATAATTCCCAGGATCCCCACAATACTTTTTTTTATCGTCTTGCTAATCCTGCTTTTTCTTTCTTTCTGAGCTTACGTTGTTAATTTCTGGCACTCCTCGATATCCTTGTTTGTCATTTTTTGTATGTTGTCAGGAGTATTCTCTGCATTCACTTGATTCTTAAACAGCCATTTAGCTGCGGTGAGTCAAGGCCCAGTTCACCAAATCCTTTCTAAATCATTCAGTCAAGGCCCAGAAAAAAGACACTTTCACATTTTTGGCGACTCCGCTGGGGACTGGGCAAAGAAGAAGGAAGAAACAATCCCTTCACAGAGAATGCCTCCAAGACAAAGAAACAGCAAAGGAACTAATGTGCCACCTACGGCCTCTGAGCCTGTAGGAGAAAACGAGGAAGTCTCCAGGCAAGGAGGTGGGATACCCTTGGTGGAACAGGAGGTTGTGTCGGAACAAAGACACGCAAGACAGGAACCAGACCTAATGGCCAGGATGACAGCAATGTTAAAGGATCTGGAGCAAGAAGTTCGTCTTCTCAAAGAAGGCAGGACACAGGAAGTCAGAGACAACATTCCCCCTACTGGCCACCAAGATGGGACCCAGCCAGAAGGAGGGTCAGCAGTGGGAGGAAGAACCAACCCTCAGTATTTGACACTGGCAGACGTCAATGCCCTCCTGGAGCAAGAAAGAGAAAAACTCTCAGGGATCCCCAAGCAATTCCCTCGGGATCCCCCGTTCCCTCCAGAACTTCTTGGCAAACCATATCCTAAGGGATACGAACCCCCAAAGTTCCATCCTTTCGATGGGAGGAATGGAAGTGCCGTGGAACATGTGAGTAGGTTTGTCCACACTATGGGCCCCTATGCAGGAGACAAAGAATTATGTCTAAGGGAATTCGCCAAATCTTTGGTGGATAGGGCATACACCTGGTACACCACGCTAAGACCCAGGTTCATCAAGACCTGGGATGAGATGATGGAAAAATTCTGCGCCAAATATTACCCTGGTGAAGACAAAATCACTTTCCAGAACCTGCAGATGGTGAGGCAGAGACCTGGAAAAGATCCTGTTCAGTTTATTAAAAGATTCGAAGATGTGTCTCTAGACTGCTATGGAGACCATGAAGAAAAGGAGCTCGTCGAGACTTGTATAGCCAACATGCTTTTTGATTACAGGCTCAACCTTGAAAATTTATGTATCACACAGTTTGCTGACCTGCTACAGAGAACCAGAAGGACAGCGCAAACCATGAGAACAAAAAGGCTGCCCGCGTCCCAAGCTATGACAGCATCAACAAGAGAGAAAAGGAAGAGACCAGATGGGAAGGTGTTTGAGGAACCACCAGTGATCCCATGCACAGCTGAGGAGTTAAGCCATGTCCTAGACAAATGGATTGGAGATGGGGTTGTCAGGCCATTCACTGTGTCCAGGCCACCAACCGAGGAAGAAAGGAAGAATCCTTTATTTTGTAGAATTCATAATTATGTGAAGCACTCCACTAAGGACTGTTGGACCCTTCGCAGGCTCTTCCACAAAAAGTTGAGGGAAGGAACCTTGGAACTCACTCAGAAGGAGCCAGAAGTGCAGAGGAACCCCCGGCCTAACCACAAAGGGAAAGGGGTGGTAGCAGTAGTAATACACGGGAACCCAGCAGAAGCAGCAGAATCCGAAGGATCCTTCCACCCGAGCACAGTCAGAACCCTCCAGAAAAATCCTAAGTTCAGGTCATTATTCAATCAATTAGGATTCGGACCAGAAGCAAGAAGGGTGGCCACAGAGTCTCTCATGAGCATAGCGGCAGATTCAGGGATGGAATGCTTTACAGCTGAGTCACATGCTAGTCGAGCTTTCCTGGAAACAACCAATGCAATAACCTTCACTGATGAAGACATGGAAATTGAGCACCCAGACCACCGTAGACCCCTTTATCTTATGGCCACCATAAACGGTGTTCAAGTCAGAAGAGCACTGGTGGATACGGGGGCATCACTCAACCTCATTGCCTTAAGTACCCTAGAAGATGTTGGTTTAGTTGACAGAAGGATCCTGGGGACCCCCATGGAGATAACAGGATTTGGAGGATCGGTGGAATCAACAGAAGGATACGTACAGCTAGCCTTAAGGGTAGGGCCAATAGTAGCTTTGACAAGGTTTCATGTGATTAATGCAGAAGTTTCTTATCACGTGCTGCTGGGACGCCCGTGGCTTCATAAACATTGCCTTATTCCATCCACGTTCCATCAATGCATTAAAGGGAGACTGAATGGGAGGCCCATAAGGATCCCTGCTAATCATAATCCTTTCAGCCAGGGAGAAGTGAACTTTGCAGAAACGATGTTTTATGATGAGTTGGAGCTAGATGATGAGAACCCCACCCCGGGGACCCTGGGGGCACCTATCCTAGAAGAAGAAGAAGGAGGAAGGGGCACCCGTGACTTGAGAAACCTCTTAGAAAGAAAAAGACAAAAGAGGGAGCCCAGCTCTTCAGGATCCCGAGAATGTGTGGTGGTGCGGGAACCTGGGGGAAGGTTAATTTATCGTTTGTGAAGGTACGCGGGACCCGAATGCATTGTGCAGGAAGGTCCCGGACCACCAAGCTGCATGATGGCCCAAGAAGAAATCCCAGAAGAACTAGTTAAGGAGGCCCAGATTCAGCCTGAGGAAGAACTAAAGGAAGTAGACCTGGGAACAGAACCAGGATCCCGAAGACCTGTTTTCATTAGCAGTCGATTGGTGGCTCAAGAAAGAGAACAACTGGTAACCTTACTTCAAAAATACAGAGATGTGTTTGCATGGACCTATGATGAGATGCCTGGTCTAGACCCGGAGTTGGTAGTCCATTCTCTTAATGTGGAACCAGGGGTGAGGTCAGTAGTCCAACCAGCCAGGGTCTTTCACACTGAGGTAGAAGCTCAAATAGTCCAAGAGGTCAAGAAATTACTAACGGCTGGTTTTATCAAACCTATCCAACACCCAAAATGGCTTTCCAACATTGTACCTGTGAAGAAGAAAAATGGTCAAATCCGCTGCTGTGTAGACTTTCGCAACTTGAACAAGGCATGTCCTAAAGATGAGTTCCCCTTGCCCAATATCGATCTCCTTGTAGATTCAGCTGCAGGAAACTCAATGTTCTCGTTTATGGATGGGTACAGTGGATACAATCAAATTCGTATGGCAGCCAAAGATGCAGAGAAGACGGCATTCAGAACTCCGATTGGGAACTTTTACTACACTGTAATGCCCTTTGGCCTCAAAAATGCGGGGGCTACGTATCAACGGACCATGACAGCCATTTTCCATGACATGATGCATGAGGAGATGGAAGATTATGTAGACGATATTGTGGTCAAGTCGAAAACCAGAACAGGACATTTCCAAGTACTTGAGCAAGTCTTTGAAAGATGCAGGAAATACAAGTTACGTATGAACCCCATGAAGTGCGCCTTTGGAGTGTTTGTTGGAAAGTTCCTTGGGTTCCTGGTACATCACAAAGGCATAAGCGTGGACCCAGCCAAGGCCACAGCTATTGCCACGATGAGAAGACCAACTACTGTTAGGGAACTCAAAAGCTTCCTGGGAAGGGTCTCCTATATCAGGAGGTTTGTGCCTGGTTTAGCCTCAGCTACAGCAGGCCTATCCAAACTATTGAAAAAGGGAAATGAATTTACCTGGGGAACAGAGCAGCAGGAAGCTTTTCAAAGAATTCAGGGCATTATGAACCATCTGCCCACCCTCCAGGCACCAGTACGTGGGCGACCTCTGTTGCTATACTTAGCATCAAACTCTCAGGCAATAGGAGCTTTGCTGGCACAAGAAGATGACCAAGGAAATGAGCAACCCATATATTATGTAAGCAGAACACTCAAGGATACCGAGACCAGGTACCCCAGAATAGAGAAAGCCTGCCTAGTAATCGTTTATGCATCCCAAAGGTTGAAGAGGTACTTCTCAGCTCACCAAATCCTCTTGGTAACCAAGTCCCACCCCATAAAAGCACTCCTGCACCAGCCCCTTCTCACGGGAAGAATAGCACAATGGCTAGTGTTGCTCTCACAATATGATATAGGTATAAGAACCCCCAAGGCTGTCAAAAGCCAGGCCATAGCAGATTTGCTAGCTCAATTCCCAGGAAAGGAAGAAGGCCCACTGAGCGAAGAAATCCCTGGTGAGGTAGCAGTAATGGAGATCCCAGGGAAGAAATGGACCATGAGGTTTGACGGGTCAGCTACAGCAACTTCAAATGGGGTAGGAATTGTACTGAGCTGCGAAAATGGGGATATCATGCCCCTGTCTTTCAAACTTGGTTTCTCATGCTCTAATAATGCAGCTGAGTATGAGGCATACTTAACTGGGTTGACTATAGCACTCAGCATAGGAGTGAAACATATGAGAGTGTTGGGAGATTCTAATCTGGTAGTCTCCCAAGTGAAAGGTGACTTTGCACTACGGGAGCAAAGTTTAGCAGCCTACAGGACTTGGGCACAGAGGCTGGAGATGGAATTTCAAACCTTCAGCATAGAATACACTCAAAGAAGTGAAAACAGGTTTGCAGATGCTCTCGCCACCCTGGGATCCCAAATACCATTTAATGGGAGGGATACGCTGATAAAAATAGGAAGGCAGGAACATTCTATTGTAAGGATCCTCCAAGGAATGTACCTCGGGGAATCCAAACAGTGGGATTGGAGGGACGAAGTCAAAGAAAGGATGAAAGAGGCGAGCCCTAGAGGGAACATCAAAGAACTAATGGATTACAATCAGATAGAAGGAGAATTGTATAGAAGACTGCCAGGAGGAATACTGTCCAGATGTATCACCGAGAAGGAAGGAAAGTTGAAACTAGAAGAATTACACGCCCAAGCATGTGGAGTTGCAGAAAAAGTCAGCCTATACAGAAGGATGCAACGCGTGGGGTATTACTGGCCAGATATGGACAACGAAGCAGCAATCATACAGGGGAAATGCAAGGAATGTCGTTTGGCAATCGATAAAGAAGAAAGCTACGCGGTGTTTATTGCAGAAGATTGGCGGGTTCCTTTCATAGGATACCTGGCTCAGGGGATCCTGCCAACTGACAAGGAACTCGCCCACAAGCTCAAAAAACTGACGTGCAGGTATTTCTTGCAGAACGACATTTTGTTCAAAAAGGGATACCATGGGGATCCCCTCAGGTGCCTAGGACCAAAGGAAGCTAGAGAAGTAGTCAGAGAGGTGCACTCTGGAAATTGTGGAAGTCACCCAGGGAAGAAAAGGCTGTATAAGCAGTTACTGTTATTGGGGTATTACTGGCCAACGATGAAAAGAGACTCTGAGGAGCTAGTCAAAACATGTCATGCTTGCCAAGTCCTAGGAGATGCAATTCACACTCACCCAAATGTCCTACAGGATATGACGACGCCATGGCCCTTTCATACTTGGGGGCTCGATCTAATAGGGCCCATAAATCCTCCATCCAATGGTTATATATGGATCCTGGCAGCCACGGAGTACTTTACAAAATGGGTAGAGGCCATCCCTTTGAAAAAAGCTACTGGAGCAGCTGTAGCAAATTTCATTCGAGACCACATCATTACAAGATTCGGGATCCCCAGAAGATTGATCAGCGACAATGGAACCCCATTCATAAACAAAGATGTGAAGGGATTAACTGAAGCATACCACATCAAGCATGGAAGATCTACCCCATACTACCCACAAGGAAACGGCCAAGCTGAAGCTACTAATAGGGTAATATTAAAAATCCTTAGGAAAATGAAGCATGAGTATGGAGGAAAATGGAGTGACCATCTGGCAGATGTGCTTTGGGCATGTAGGAGCTCTGTAAAGACAACCACAGGATTCTCCCCATTCTCCCTGGTTTATGGAACAGAGGCCATCAGCCCTGTGGAGTTAATCATTCCTACACCAAGGGTAGTTCTTGAGGAAAATCAGGGAGAAAGTGAAGACGCAAGCAATGAAAAAAGATTAGTAGATCTGGAAGGAGTAGAAGAAGAAAGGGAACTGGCCAAGAAAAGGAGCCAAAGATACCAGCAAAGAATGACCAGAGCATATGCACAAGCAGTACGCCCAAGAGTGTTCACCAAAGGGCAATTAGTGCTAAGGATGGCGGAGCACGTGAGGAGGAACCTGCCAGGGCCTTCCAAGTTCACCCCAAAATGGGAAGGACCCTACATCATCAATGCAGCTCATGAAAGTGGATATTATTACCTTGCCAAAGAAGATGGAATAGTCCTGACAGAACCCATAAACGGGAAATGGCTGAAGCAATATTATGCATAAGGACAAGGGGATCCCCAGTACCTCAGGGTCCTTTCACCAGCTTCACTATCTGCTAAGTTCCTTTTTATTTTTGTCTTTTTATTTTTCAGCCTTTATCAAGAATTCTGGTCTAAGATAATTTTGTTCAGGAACATGTGATAGATTGACACTTTGTGGTCAATGCTGCACCAAAAGACTTTTTCTTTGTTCCTAAAAAAAAAATGATCATGTTTTAATGGAATTCCTGTTTCTTCAACATTTAAGTTTTTCTTTACTGCAAAGACCAAATGTGGATAAATTTAAGGAAGGATACCTGAGTCAAAAAAAAAAAAGGGGAGAATATGTAATACCCTTTTACATATGGCCCAGGATCCACCTCGCAAATAATTTCAGATATCCCACAAACAGTCCCAAGTGCATAGGTCTAGGATCACAGAATAAAAGAAAATATCTAGGATACCTAGCCTAGCACTTGGCAAAGGGGGAACCTGTCAAAGTTCATGAACTGGGACCGTATCTAAAAAAAAAAACATACATAGAGAAGGATACTAGTGTACCCAGTTCAGTACTTGCACAATAAATCACCAGGTACCTGGACCAGAACTTACAGTGAAGCCTGTAGGAACCATGGTCCAGGACTCAGAAAAGAAAAGAGTCACGAGAAAGTAAAGACAATATATATATCCAAGGAAAAAGGCAGATTCACATGCTAAGAAATAAGAAGCAGTTCTGAGAAAGCAAAGAGCAGAGCAATGTTCAAAAAAAAAAAAACTTATACAACCCCAAATTGTTCATGTAAATGAAAAAAAAAAGCTAAGGAATGAGGCCGGCCAACAAAGAAGCATCTGGAGAAATAGCAGGAACAGCCAAAGTAGAAAGGATCCTCTGCCGCTTGACTTTCAAATCTTGTAAAACTTTGTGAGCATGAGCCAAAGCTTCCTCAGCAACAGCTATCTCAGTGTCTATACTCTTGAATGATTGCCTTTGAAACAGCATATGAGCCAGCAGACGCAAGTGATCCAGCAGAAAAGACAAATTAAACTTGGCCTCCAGAAGGTCCTGCACCACCCCTCTCCACTCCAGAAGCTTTTCTTCGGACAACGAATCTACAGAGGAATTCCTTAAGGAAATCAACACAGCACACAGCAACTCCATTAAAATATTGCCTAGAAAAACGCCTCCCCTGAAGCCGCTGGTAAAATCCCCGTGACTCTTGAGCAGGCTCTCTAGCAACGGCAAGCCTTCCACAGGAACAGAGAAGCGCAGGAAGCTGCCATAAGAAGACCCAAAAACATGAAAGTGACTGGCAGGAAGGCTGTTGAATTCCAAAAGATCAAAGCGAGCCAGGAAAGAAGAAAGCTTTGAATCAAGATCTGAGGCAGCCATCTTCGAGGCATCCCCCATCGCCGTGTCGCCACTTGCAGAGACCGGAGGACTTGCAGCCTTTTGCTCTGGATGAAGGTCAGCAACTTCAACTGGTCTCACAATTCCTTCAAGGATAACAGGCTCAGAACCTGCAAAGCCTGTATCAGTATTCAAAAAAAAAAAAGGAAGAAAGAAGAAAAAGAAAAGGAAGAACAGATTTAGAAGAACAAACCGGTTCTAGTTTCTTGAGGCAGAACCTCTTCTTCCTGATCTCCTGACTTCCCCGAAGATTCTGGGAAGGAACATAAAGCAAGTTGAAGGAAAGGTGAAGGACCAATGGCAAAGTGGCTAAAGGAAGGGATAGATGCAGGGGGCTTCGCCATAAAAAAAAAGGGGGGGGGGGAAAGAAAAAAGAAACACGATAGGAGCAGGTTGCACTCACCTTCTGAGCTCTCTGATTCTAAAGAAGAGGCAACACTGGGAGCAGATTTCTCACTGGTTTGACCTAAAGAAAAAAAAAAGGGGAATTCAAGAAAAACTGGAAAAAGTAAGTAAAAGATATAAGGCTATTTCAAGGAAACAAGGTTTACCCGTTTGTTTGGATAGAGGAGTGTCTCCCAAAGCACCTTTATCTGACAAGGATTGAGGAAACACAGTCCTGATAGGACTAGGAGTGCGTTCAAGATGGGGACGTTGAGATGATAGGATCCTAGAAGCTTTGGGATCCTGAGAATCCTGGGAACCTTGCATCGGTTGCCCGGTTTCCTCAGCGGGATCATCAGTAGGGGGCTCCTCCCCCATAACAGGAAAAATGACAGAAAGAGCTGTGACAGTTTCCTCCCCCAGAGCCTTGCCAGTCACAGGAGGGGATACCTCCACCTAAAGGAAGAAGAAGCAGAGAAGGCAATACTAAGTAAAAAAAAAAAACACAACAGCAAGAAATGCTAACAACACAATGTCGGAGCAGAAGGGAAAGAATAGGAGAAGGGGGAACACACGTACCACATCGTCTCCAGAAGATTGGCTCTTACCCTTCTTGTAATCAGACTTGCGCTTGGACTGCAAAGGAAATCACCACTCATCAGCAAAATAGAAAGTGAGTGCAACAACGAAAAAAAAGAGAGAAGAAGGAAAGAAGTCTTGCCCTTCTCTCTCTCTCTACAGATTCTCTGGAAGTCTTTTGCTTACTACGAGTACGCCCAGAGGGTCCTAAAGGAGGCTGGGATACCAAACCAGAGGATCCTAAAGAACCATGGACTGAAGCAGTCACAGGAACCTGGGGAAAAGAAGACTCTACCTTGGTCTTCTTCCGGGTCCTTGAAACTAAAGGTTCCCTGACATCCTTGCCTTCCTGTGATGCCAAGTGTGCTTGAGATTTCTCCGTTTTCCTTCTTTTCGCCTCAGAGCCTATCTCCACACCCCCTGTACTTTCACCAACATCAGCAGCTTTCATTTTCTTCGACTTGACATCCTTACCTTTAGCAGTAGCAGCACTAATTGTCTCTGTTGCACCTTTTTTGATGGGCACCCCAGAGGAAGCACCAATGATGAGACTATCACCCAGCCAGGCCTCAGGAAAATCCTGTCCATAAGCCACCCAGCCTCCCCTGGAGGCATGCCACTCTGCAAACCCAGTCTTACTGCTTGCAGCAGCAGAAACAATCCCAGCAGTAGGAAGGGATAAACGTCTATTAGCTGTCGGAGCAGAAACAATGCTAGAATTCGGGACTTCCCGAACTGTGCCAATGCCAACATAGTCAACAAAAGATTTTTGTACTCTTCTCCAATAGCTGGTATAGCCACTGGAAGCAAAGACTCCTCTCTGGGAGTTAGGCACTACAAACTGGGGGCTCCTCCGTGACCAATAAGAAAAGGCCTGCAACCTCAAAAAAGGATCCAAGGAAGGAAGGGATGGCACCACATCCTTAAAGGCTGGCGGAATGTCCTGATCAAAACCAAACTGTCGGAGCACCCGGTGTGCTGAGTAATGAGTATATTTTGGGCCACTTGAAGAAGGCACAGGAAGCCAGGAGGGGCTAATGCAGGCAAGATAAGCCAGACTGCCCTCATCACCACGGCGCAAGTCAAAGGTATTACCTGTTGAAGATAAAAAAGAAGACAACACAGAATCACACGCAAAGCCAGGACCAAACTCACGAGGGGATCTCCAATATAAGCTCCCTGCTTGGTCAAACAACTCCACAAGATTGAGGCCACCACCCTTCAAGCTAATCCAACGAAAAATAATGGGAAAGGCATCAGTAGAATTGCCACAAAGACCCTTCACTATGTCGGGGGATCCTTGGAACTTGTCCTTCACAAACTTCAAATTTCTACACTTAGCCAAAGTAGCTGCAGAACAGTCCCACATGAAAATCTGAAGAATGGCACAGTGAAGAGATGAAGTGATCACATAGCAAGAGTCACCCTCAGCCTCATCTCCATGAAGCTGGTCCAGTTGAGAATAAACATGACCCAAGAACAGAGGGGCCAAAGGATATTGGGTACCCCGAGCCAACTTGATTGCTAACGGAATAAATGAAGACTTAACTCCGTACCCAGGGAACTCACTAAACAAAAATTTACTAAGCCAAAAGGCCAGGAAACCGGCCCACCTCACTTCCTTATCCTTTTCACGAGAAAGGGTCATCACCTATCTCCCCATCCTAGCCGGCTTACCACCAGGAGAGGCGGAGCGACCACCAAAATGACCAAATAATTTCTCTTCTACCACGAGATCCTCACCAGAAAGATCAATATCAAAGGGATTTTCTTCACCAAACACCGGGAGGAGGAAGTTATTAACCACATCCTCCAAGGTGATTGTCAATTCACCAGTAGAAAAGAAAAAAGTATAAAGGGAAGGACACCAACGACGTACCAGATGCCTGAGCCCTTTGGCGTCTCTGAAACCCTCAAGGTTTCTGGAAATAGCCACTGCCTTTAGGATGCCAGCGCGCTCCAAACGACCCACAAACTCAGCATCAGACAGTTCCTTGTCTACCCATATAGGCCAACCCTGAATCTTTCCCGGAACAAAATCAAAGAAAATAGGAACCGCCTCTCGGACTCCTTGTCTGATCTGGAGATCGAAAATCTCTCTAGGGTCAGGAACTTGGGCGGAACCAGCGAAACCCGCTTGGCCAGAAAATAGCCAAACGTGAGGGGATGGAGGAGACTCGCCATGAGATATATGAGGAAAAAATAAACTGAGAGAATACCAAGGATCCCGTAAAGGGAAGGCCGGACGTTCAGCAACCTCATGAGAATCGCTCTGAGCAGAACCAGAAGAACCTTCACCCTCAGAAGGACTGGGGGTACGCTCTCTCCTCTTTCGAGAAGAAGAAGAAGCCATGGAAACAACCCACACTATGAGAAGAAAGGAGACTGAAAGTGCGAAAAGGGAAAACCAGAGTAACAGAGAAGAAGAAAAACTCAGGGAATGAAAAAAAAAGCTCAGAAACAAAATGATAAGATGAAACGGCTACAATAAAGGCGCAAGTAGTAGTTGGGAAAAACAGTTTATGAAAAGACGCGCCAGTTGCAAAAAAATTTAATTTGAAGAGGGGGTTAATCAGCAGTTATTAATGAGAAGCAATGGGAAACGAGATAAGTGGGTAGGAGAGTTTTTACCTCAAATACTCAACTGCCACGTCCCGTGTAAAGAGGAAGCTGCAAAAAGTAATAATTATAAGAGAACACAACACGCAAAAAAGGAGGCGACCAAAAGCAGCAGAAGAGAGCTGGGATCCCACAAAAACCTAAGGAAACCTAAATCACTCACGCGTGGGCTTCAGGCAACCCACGAGCTCGGGGGGCTAAATGTTGAGGTCTAAAAATCACAGTAAAATAAGCCCAAGAAAGAATAAGCTAAGCCCAAGAAAGAGTGAGTTAAGCCCAGAAAAAAGAAAACTCAGACCAAGTCCAAAGGGATTATACGAAAGGCCCTGAGGATCCCGAAGCCCAGAAAAGGAAAAGCAACCAAAGAAAAAAAAAGAGAGAGAACATCACACCAAAGTATAAGACGCAAGGATCCTCAGGCACTATCAATAAGCGCAAAGAAAAAGAAGACCAGGACAGATCGATAGAAAGAAGACAGAAAAAGAAAAAAACAAGAAAAACAAAAGAACGCAAGCGACCCTTCATGGCACAGACAGAAAAGGCGTCGGGGAACCAAGACAAGGAAGAAGAATGATAACAAAACGATTTCAAAAGAGCAGAACAGGATTCCGCCCAAATAGGAAAGAAACAGAAAGGTAAAAGACGCCAGAAGTGAGGATGCCGAGAATGGCATACCTCAGCACATCCCAAAGAGGATGGCCAACCAGAAGCTTTCGAAGGAATCAGAACCAAGAGAAGGAAAGAATGAGAGAAAACGGAAAAGGGGACTTACCGAGATGATGAGGACAGAACATACTCTGTTTGCAAAAGACCAAAACAGGGGAACCAACGGTTCCCCAAGACGCCCAGAAAAACTCCACTATAAAAGGAGAGGATGGGTTGTGAAGAAAGCAGCGAGAAAAAAAAGAAAGAAACGTAAGAAAAGAAGAGATTCTCTAGGAAAAACTATCAGAAAATCTGTGCAGAAAGAAAATTACTAAGGGAAAAACGAATACTGCTTCCCGATATCCTGTAAAAGCAACTATGGTACATACTCGGATTCAACGAGAATCAAACTTCGCAAGTTTTGAAGGCTGAAATAGCCATTCAAGGCTGCAATTTTTTAGCTTGATTGGACCTTGTATCACGTCCTAGTGAGCTTTCTGTAATTAAACAGATAATGCCTTAATGAAATTCTGTTTCATAATTCCCAGGATCCCCACAATACTTTTTTTTATCGTCTTGCTAATCCTGCTTTTTCTTTCTTTCTGAGCTTACGTTGTTAATTTCTGGCACTCCTCGATATCCTTGTTTGTCATTTTTTGTATGTTGTCAGGAGTATTCTCTGCATTCACTTGATTCTTAAACAGCCATTTAGCTGCGGTGAGTCAAGGCCCAATTCACCAAATCCTTTCTAAATCATTCAGGCTCGGGATCCCTGGGCCTGAGTACCCCGGAAAAAAAGACACTCTCACAAACTCTATGTGGTTGACATTAACAAGAACTCTTTTGAGTTTTGTCTCTTTCCGCAACTTTAGTTTTTTATTTGGATTATTTCCTCTATTGTCTCATTGTATTCCTATCTTTCTCTCAAAGTTTTATTGTTTACTGTCACAGAGATTCCTTTTGTCCTAATGGAAGAGGCCAATTGTCCAAGTTTTATTGGTGAAGTATGGAGTGGAGCACAATTGATAAGACAGAAGATTTGTACTCAGGGTTAATAATGTAGGTATTTAAGTAATGTGGATATGTTTTTATTTGAGTAATGGGGAACTTTATCAAGTGATGATTGTCTATGTTTGGTAGAATTCGATTATAATTGTGAAAAAAAAAAATCATAGCTAATAGAATAAAAACAAGTGTATAATCAAATATAAATATTTTATACAATTTTGAATCTAGATTATCTTTGGATTAGTATTATAAATGAATCCTCAACCATATATACCTGCATTTATTGTTGAAATTAAAGCCTTTGCACCAACTTTGAAGCCAGCTGGAGCTACACACCCGACAAAACTATATCACTTAATGGAATAGAAATAGACTAGGAATGCTACCAAAACTTAACTGTATCACTTAATGGAATACAGATGGACTAGGAATGCTAGCTAGCAAAACTCAACTAAAACACTAATTAATGGAATCGAGATGGACTAGGAATGCTAGCTAGCAAAACTTAACTTTATCACTTATGGAATTGAGATGGACTAGTGAATGCTAGCAAAACTCGACTATACCACTAAATGGAATTGAGATGGACTAGGAATGCTAGCAAAACTTAACTATATCACTTAACTATCCAAACACGATATATGCAGCAAAATATATATCTTTTTAATATGTCAAATTTTATTTAAAAAAATAGAAAGAAACATATTTAATCAATTTTTTGTTACGGTTAAAAATATATAAAACTAAAATCATTTTAGGGGGGGGGGGGGGGGAATATATTGTTATCATTGAAAGGGGAATACGTTATCTTTAAAAAATATAAAAAATCAATGATAATAGGATCTCAATTTACCGGTAATAATTTATTTTCCTCCATAAACATTTTTTTATAAACACTAAATTATGGAGAAAACTATATAAGAAATGTTCACACTAAATTATGCTTTTACTAATTAGGTTAAACTGCACTTAATGTTGATGTTAAAAATGTTGCTTACTAACATACTCTTTGCTTAAGGACATGTTTCCATAATTATCATCCCTTTCAGAATTAAAATCTATTGATTTAAAATTTTAATTAAAGAATATTTTAAAATATTTGGTATGACTTTTTTTTTTTTTAGTTTTTCAACAGAGTTTTGAAAAACATGATGATGAGAGATTTGTTGCAAGAATTTTGGTGCTCGAAAAACTTTGAATTGTTATTCTAATCAGGTTAAACCATTGAATATAGGATAAATGTTGTACGTAATTTTGTGGTTCACTTCTATTCTATTTCTATCACGGGTCCCCCAACATAAATGAGTTTTGTAGTTCACTTCTATTCTGTTCACTTCTATTCTATCACGGGTCCCCAACACAAAGGACTATAAATTTACACTACTGGTTCTGTCACTTCTCACACTATACACTCCCATAACACAAGCAAATATGGCGAAACTCTCTCTCTTTTCTTTAGCAAACCTTCTCTTTGCTCTAATAATCATCCAATGTGTAATTTCTCAAAGCAAGCTTGTTATGGATTCACCACTATATACTGATTCGCGGTGGATTGTGGACGGAGAAGGGAGACGAGTGAAGTTAGCATGTGTGAATTGGCCATCACATATCGATGCCGTTTTGGCTGAAGGCCTTAGCAAGCAACCCTTGGATGCAATCTCCAAGAGGATTGTGTCAATGGGATTCAACTGTGTTAGGTTTACTTGGCCAACTTTCTTGTTCACAAACGACTCGCTAGGTGCTCTTACTGTAAGACAGTCCTTTCAAAATCTAAATCTATCTCAAGCTCTTGCTGGCATCCAGGATAACAACCCATTTATCATTGATCTTCCACTTCGAAAAGCTTTTCAGGTAAGATGCTTGCTTATGATGCCCTTTAAAAGCATCATATACACATGTTTCAAAATCAACGTTACTTGCATATAAATGAAAGTATTTTTAATAGTTTATTTATTTATTTATTGAGTTCTCAGATCTCTTATTTTTAATAGTTAGATAGACACCAAGTCCAACTTACTCAAATTCATATTTTTATGTAATTATCCCCAAATAAAATTGCTTATTCATAAATTTTCATGAAGAAGAATAAATTATTGCAATTTTTTTTTTAAAATACTTGTAATTTTTTAAATTTGTTTCACTTATGAAAAGTAAGAATAATATTCTTTTTTATTTCCCCTTCTCCCTAACTTCGTTATGTTCCTGCTTTTTCTTTTTTCTTTTATAGATTCTGTACCTTAAAAGAAATTAATTAAATAAAGTTTTGTACTTTCTTTTTTCTTTTTTGTTGGCATTTTTTCTGGATTGGGCAAAGCACAATCCTAAGAACATAACAGCAACTAAAAATCTGACTTGTATTCTCAGGCAGTGGTGTCTAACCTTGGGGCCAACCATTTGGTGGCCATACTGGACAATCACATAAGCAAGCCCGGTTGGTGTTGCAGCCTTAATGATGGCAATGGCTTTTTCGGTGATGAGTATTTCAATGTAGACGTCTGGCTTAAGGGACTAAGTCGAGTAGCTGCCATGTTTAGAGGAGTTCCCAATGTGGTAGGCATGAGCTTAAGGAATGAGCTCCGAGGCTCCAGACAAAATGTAGATGATTGGTTTAGGTAGATACTCTCTCTCTCATAAATGATCTGAATTCTCAATTATGTGTCTTAAATTGTTGTACAATTCAAAACAACAAGGGAGCTCTCTCTCTCTCTCTCTCTCTCCAAAATAAATGTCTGTTTAATCTTAATAAATCTCAAATGCAATTTTTCCGGAACATTTTAAAAAGGGTCCCGTTAACATATGCCGTATAGGTAATAAAAACCTTTAAGAAATACCATTAGTCATGTTAAAACTAATTTTGCTTTTGCAAATGAAATGTAGATACATGCAACAAGGAGCAGAGAAAGTGCACGCAGCAAATCCAGACGTTCTTGTCATTCTCTCTGGCTTGAGTTACGACATAGACTTGTCTTTCCTTGGAAATAGATCAGTGAATCTCTCATTCACTAACAAACTAGTATTTGAGACACACAGGTACAAGTTTTCAAATACAGCTACATGGGCAGACCATAGTGCGAACGAAGCTTGTAGAATTGTCCAAGATGACATGACGAGCAAGTCAGGATTTTTGTTGGAAAAGGGGTTTCCATTATTTGTGAGTGAATTTGGGATAGACGAAAGTGTGAACGATGCCACTGACGAAAGCTTCATGAATTGCTTCTTGAGTTATGCAGCTGAGCATGACTTTGATTGGGCCATTTGGGCACTCACTGGGAGTTACTACATTAGACAAGGAAAAACTAATACGGAGGAGACCTACGGGCTACTTAATTTTGATTGGAGTGATGTTCGAAATCCAAGACTTTTACAGAGGATATCCACAATTCAATCTCCCTTTAAAGGTATGATTACATTTTGTTTTCCTTGTTTTTTTTTAAATAAAAAAACATATTCAAAAATTCATAGCTTTTTTTTTTTTTTTTTTGGGTATAATTCAATAGTAAAGACATAGAGGATTTAAAACATGGATGTTTTTGTTGAAAATACCAAGAATTGATTCTTGGTATGTGAATATTTTAAAATGGATCGACTTCATCCTTCCATCGATGGCATTGGTTTAAGTTTGTTTCCTTAATATGGTGTTGGCTTGATTTTGGTCACTTAATTATGTTTGATTTGGTCCCTCAAAAATAGGGTGGCTTTGTACTTAGTTTGTCAAGTAAATCAAAAATAGATGGAGACACCAAATTGTTCGTGTTTTGAAATTTGAAGGACCAAACCCTATCATTTTGAATTTAAGAGAAAAAAAATCAAATCTGCACCAAATTTTAGGGATGGAATGTATAATATATACTAATTTTTAGTATTTCTCTTAATGTGTAAACCTACCCATTATGTCAATTGTTCTTTAAAGAGGGTATAGTAAATCAGAGTAACACATTATAAGATTGTGCTTCTGTGACATGCAGGGCCGGGTTTACCAGGTTTACGAGGAACTAATACAGGGGAATTAACTAATACAGGGCAATTAATTTTCCATCCTTCAACTGGTTTATGTGTCATAAGAAGATCAGTGTTTGAACTCATAAGAAGATTAGTGTTTGCACCATTGACATTAGGACCCTGCACCCACCCTAAAGCCTTGTGGAGCTACACACCCAAGAAAACTATATCCCTTTATGGAGCAGATTTTTGCATACAAGCAGATGGACCAGGAAAGCCAGGAAAGCTTAGAAATATATGCATCGACCCTGACACAAAGTGGGAAGCCATTTCAGATTCTAAGCTACATCTCTCATCCACTGTTGTTGATGGCAAAACTGTTTGCTTGGATGTAGATTTTCACACATACAATGTTGTGACAAATTGGTGCAAATGTGTGAGTGATGATAAAACATGTGACCCAAGTAGCCAATGGTTCAAGCTCATTAAAATATGAACCGTGGTTCAATTAGCTGATTGATTAATTTTACCTCTAGACACTATAATTCAATTTACTCTAGGATTCATTGCAGATCTTGTTGATTTTTTTTTACCTAAACTATGTCGTTGATTTCCGTACATTTCTTAATCCAACCTATCTTGTACGGAGAGGGATGCTTTTCGGTTTTCAGTCCCAGCTTGGTAACCAAACTCTTCGACGCAATGTTCTCTACATTGCCACTATCAATGATCAAATCACAGGCCCTCTTACTGATGGTGCATCGTGCTCGGAAGATCTCATTCCGTTGATCACCATATTCCACCCTTGGTGTAAGCAACAACCTCTGAATCACCAAAGACCGCCTTAATGGCACGCCTTCCTCGTCCTCTTGAACCTCATTGGGATCATAGGTATACGGATCAACATCATTATACACCTCTTCACCCTCCTGTTCACCGTCTACCTCGCCCTATTCTGCCACCACCAGATTCACTGCGGCTCGCTTAGGGCAAGTACTAGATCGATGTCTTGGTTCTCCGCACCTATAACACTTATTCCCAGTTGGCCTAGCATAGGGATTGGCATTCGCTATCGGCTGGGTTGCAGAACCTGCTACTGCCACTATGGATTGATTGACACCACTATTCTCCCTAGCCACGGGTTGTGATCGTGGAGTAAACATGGGTTGTTTACCTTTGTTGGTAGTGGAACTAGAGGGCGCCGAATTGTGGTTGGAAAACTTCGAACCTGCCCTGAGATGCTGATATTCTATTTTCTTGGACAGGGTTACAGCCTCATTTAAAGTATATAGGGTTTGTAAGGATACCTGATCTCGGATGGAAACTCGTAACCCGTGTACAAATCTGGATATCCGTTGATCTTTAGTTTCCTCCAAATCATTGGGATTCGCCAACCTGTCAAATTCCTCCATGTACTCATTAACTGTCCGAATACCCTGCCTACAATCCTGGTACTGTCTGAACAACTCCTGCTGGTAATCTGGTTGTAAGAACCGATCTGCCATTAATCTTTTCATTCTCCTCCATGATCGTATTGGAAGCTTTCATTCACGGGTACGGTTTAATTGAACACGATCCCACCAGGCAGATGCTCCTCTCTTCAATTTGTAGGCCACTAAACACACCTGTTTGTCATCTGCTGTACCCATATAATCGAAAAAACTTTCCACCTCACTAACCCAATCCAGACACTCTTCAATGGAGACATTACCATTAAAGGATGGTAACTCTACCTTCATCCAATAGTCCCTCTGCTCCTGATAATCTCGGCCATTATCCCTCGCGGGACCACAATGATTTCCAAGGACTCTCTTTGCATACTCCTCATCTTCACTGTCTTCTTCATTGCAGTCTTGCTGCCCGTTTTGGTTTGGACCATGATGGGGAGGGCCACGCGCTCGGTTATCATGTCGCTCTTCGTCTTCGCGATTAGAGTTTCGGTTAAGCAAGGTGGTAAGCGCTTCTTGAATCTGGTCCACAGTCTGCTGGGTTGAATCACAAAATTGTTGATTTTCATCACGAAAATCAAGGAACTCAACCCTAGTTAGGACTGGGTTGTTGACGTCGTCACCGCCGTCATTATTGTGGTGGTCACCGTCTCGCCGGTTAGCCATCAGACCAGGGTAAGTCAAGGCTCTGATACCAACTGATGTCGCGGAAGCCTAAAGAAAGCATACACGATGCTCTCTTGATGAAACAGAAACTAAACTGTTAGTTCCTGGCAGTAAACCTCGAATCCACAAGGGGTTTTCCTGAATACACAAGGAGAATAAAACTGGAATCCACCAGAAGAAAATTTGACAAAACGTCTGTGTTTATTGATAATAGTCTAATTTGCCACTGACAGTTACAAAACATATAAATACTGAGAAAAACATCTAAAAACCCTAATTCGTACTAATTACGCGATTAGGTGACAAAAATACCGAATTTTACCAAAAATGAAAAATTGAGTTAAATGCAGAATCATAAACTACCGACCTTAAGGGTCGTCCCAAAACAAACGAGACCTTATTTTGACTTTTAAACTAAAAGTTATTAAAAAAAAACAAATATTACTATAAATAGCAAAAACACTGTTTTCAGGGCCTTAATGAAGGAATTTGACTAAATTTTGGCGACGTTCAGGGCTCATGAGTTTGGATCAGAATGTCATTTCCCTTCAACCTGCCAAATTTCATGCAATTCCGACACTGTTACCCCGATGGCCCCCTACTGGCACCCCCCTTTGATCTTGCGTTGTGACTTTCTGCGCCCCTCTTGCTCCAAGAAGGCATGTGCTGTCTATTCTACATCACTAAGCTTGAATTCCTATTAAAAAATTCAGACATGTGAATGACTACCATGCAGGTCTTTGGCTACACCAAGATTACTCTAAAAAAAAATAAAACATTTTTTGAAGGGGTAAATTTGTGGCTTGGCATGGTCACAATTAGTTTTGAATTAAAATTTACAGTTCCAATCAAATTAATATATTTTGCATTTTTTGGACAAATAAATTACTCCTTTGTGGTTTGACCCAATAACAATTTAGTCCCACAAATTCTTTCAGTTGTTACATTTTGACCTCTAAATTTTGGTTTGAAATGAAATTTTAGAGGTTTGATGATGAGCCTAATGCTTTCATTTTATTTCAAATCTTAAGAGGTCGAATGTAAAAACTGAAAATCTATGAACTAATTATAAATTGTAATAGGACCAAACTACAAGAGGGTAAATTGTAATTTTAAAATTTTCGATTACTTCAAAGGGGAAAAAAAATCTAGGTACCAACTTAGAGGATTTTAACTTAAATTAATAATAGTCAATAATCTCCGGCTGATCTATAATAGTGTGTTCTGATCAATCATATCTGTGTAGGTGTGGACTTTTGAAACACATTGTGGATCACTATCCCAATATGGGATGAAACACATGCGCTCCTTTGCAAACATCTGTAATGCTGGGATTAAGAGGGATCAAATGGATGCAGCATCATCTCAAGTTTGTGTTAGCGTTCCTTCTGGGCATTATAGCTCTCTGGAGAATGGATTTAGTGCATAAATGAAGCACAATGCACAACTTGAAAGACCAAAACTTGAAATGCAGTAACCTATACTATACACAAGTTTATAACCTTAATGTATTTTGACCATACTTCTTAAGATCACATCACGTTAACAGAAATAAAACTTTACATGTTATACCAATGAAACAAAAAACAGTCTTGTTGTGCTATTTTGGACCTGTATCTATAGAAAAAGTATTTTGTATCAAATGATACCATGTCATTCGTATTAAAATCCAATAAACGAGAGATATGTGTGCAAAAATAACTACCCACTAACACGTCTTTCAATTGTTAGTGAGTTAGTTATTTTTTGTTGACATGTCTCACACTTATTGGATTTTGATACTGCTGATATAAATCATTTGATACTAAATATCTTCTCGTATTTATATAAATAAAATTAGCATTATCATTTGGAAAAAAGTTAATAATTTGCATTCATTATAATTTTGGATTACTACATTTTCCAATCACAAAAAGACTTAGGGGTGTGATGAAAAATTATTTCACCTGCAAACTCATAATACTCATCACACCTCTAGATTTTTTTGTGATTAGAAAATGTAGTAATTCTAAATTTTAATAGATGCAAATTATTAACTTTCCTAAAAAATAGAAGAGCCTCAAAGAGGCTAGTGTTTATTTTATTGAGTATAGTTTTAGCCTTAGGTTACAACTAATTTTATACTTAAACTTTGTGCTTTTTTTAATAGCAATTCAAACACAAACTCTCACTAACGTATTTTCAAAAGTTTTCCCTTTTTATTTTTATATAGGAATTCAAACACAAACAAAATTTGAGGATAATTCTGTAAAAATATATCTTTAACTCCCACATAAAACTAAACTATACTTTTTTTCATCAAATCCTAAATTTCAACCTCTTTTATCTCTCCCTTTATTTTTAAAAAATTGTTGTTTTGTTTAAATTGTTGTTTCTTTAAAATTTCAATTCTCACATTTTTTTTCTTCTAAATCTCTTCTTCCCTATTTGAAAAGTATATTTTCTATTTGAATTCGGTTAATTCTTGGTCCTTCCTTTCTTTTCTTTTTTATTTTATTTTGTTTTTTGTTTTTTTAAACTCAAATACTCTTAATTGTTCGGTTACTCTTTTTTTTTTTTAATCTTTTTTTTGGGGAAGTACATTTTTTTTTTGGCAAAAATGCAAAACTGACCCTTTAACTTTCAGTGTTTTTCATTTCAATCCTCTAACTTTCATTTTTGTCAATTCAGTCCTCTAACTTTCAATTTTTTGTCAATTCAAGGCTCCATCACTGCTGCTGTCAAAACCACTAATGCCGTTTTGATTTTCATTTTTTTTTTAATTCGGAATTAAGATAAGAAAAATCAAGAAAAAAAAAAAAAAAAAAACATTAAGGTCGTCATTCCCCTTCACCTGAAATCAAAAGAAAGAAATCACTGAGAATTAAAAATCATTGTTCTGCTACACTGAAAAATCATCGTTCTGCACATAATGAACAAGAGGTCGAATCATCATCATTCGAAAAAGAATAACCACCATGCTCAAAATCAGCCTCAGTCCAAGAAGAACTAGGAACAGCAGATAGCTCAGGTTCATCCACGCCGGCGAGAAAGGGATGATCCAAAAGCATCTCAGCCGTGAACCTGAACATGGGTTTCCTCACAAGACAAGCCTTCAAGAAATCCCTTTGCCTCCTTCGAAATCCCACTCGGAGGCAAGGGATTTTGGGCAATACGCGCTCATTGCCTATAACCCCCAAAAGCTTCTCTGTATCCAACTCTTCCTCTCTATCCCAAGGAGATTTCCCAGTAAGCATTTCACACACCACACACCCAAAAGCCCAAATATCAGATTTCGGGTCTTGCACACTCTTAATCACAGATTCGGGTCTTGTAGTATCGATTTCGCGTAGCGCTTAACATCGGACTCAGGCAATCCAGACCCACCAAATTTCGGAGTATAGGGATTCTCGGTCTCAATCTTTGCAAATTGGTCTTCATCAGAACTCAATATCTCGGTCTCTCTCTTTCAATCCGACTCAATTTCTCTCTCAAACGGACTCAGTGATTTCTTTCTTTTGATTTCAGGGGAAGGGGAACGACGTCGCCCTCAATGTTTTTTTTTTTTTTTAATGATTTTTCTTATTTTAATTACGAATTAAAAAAAAAAAAAAAAAAAAAAAAAAAAAAAAAAAAAAAACCATAAGCAAAACGACGTCGTTTTAGTGGTTCTGACGGTAGCAGTAACAGAGCCTTGAATTGACAAAAAATTGAAAGTTAGAGGACTGAATTGACAAAAATGAAAGTTAGAGGACTGAAATGAAAAACGGTTAAAGTTAGAGGGTCAGTTTTTCATTTTTGCCTCTTTTTTTTTTTTTTGGGAACCATTTAGGGAAGTATGTTGGGTTACTTTAAAGAAAAGAAAGAAACAAATGTCAAAAAAAAATTCTCCTCTCAAAATCACGATTTTTTTAAATCTCAAACAAAAGCAATTGAATTTAAACAAGGTGATAAACATCAATTCGTTATTGATATACTTCTCAGATTCAAATCCTTTAAGAAGAGTTTGTGTTTGAGTGAAAAGTTTGAAAATATCCACACACAAAAGGAAAAGATAAGCAAAAAAAAAAAAAGAAAAAAAAAAAAGAAAGAAAGAAAGAAATCTAATATATATTTTCTATTTGAATTCAGTTACTTCTTGGTCCTTCCTTTCTTTTCTTTTCTTTTCTTTTTTTTTTTTTTTTTTTTTTTAACTCAAATACTCTTTAATTGTTTGGTTACTTTTTTTTTAGGGAAGTATATTGGGTTACTTTAAAGAAAAAAAATTCTCCTCTCAAAATCACGATTTTTTTTTTTTTTAATCTCAAACAAAAATAATTGAATTTAAAACAAAGTGATAAACATAAATTCGTTATTGATAAACTTCTCAAATTCAAATCTTTAAAAAGAGTTTGTGTTTGACTAAAAAGTTTGAAAATATCCATACACAAAAGGAAAAGATAAGCAAAAAAAAACTGATACACGTAGATACAAATGACAAAGGTATACAACAAACACTCAAATAGAGTTTTATGCCAAAGTGATTCCTTTTGGGCTTTATTATACGTATAGACAACTTCAAAAAAAAGAGTTTGTGTGAGTTAAAACTTAAAACTGAAAAGTTAGAAAATATCCACACACAAAAAAAGAAAAAAAATGAAAAGATAAGGAAAAAAAGAAAAGAAAAGGAAAAATAGATACACGTTGGTGCAAAGGAACAAAAAAGAAGGAAAATATATGGAAAAAAAAAAAAGATTTTGAGGCATGTGATATTGAAGTCAATTACAGGTAATAAGCAATAGTCAAATACCATTGAATCCCTATAAAAATCTCATTCACCCACAGGTAAGTACACCTCAAATTCTAAATCATTGGTTGTCATGGAAGGTAAGAACTCAAACAATAGTCAATGATGAAGAAAAGAAAGAACAACTTGCAATTTAGATTAGAGATGCAGAAGATAGAACTTGAAAAGCCATTTGAATTGTGTAAATTATGTTGAATTGTTTAGAACCCAAATCTGGAAATAGAAGAAGAAAGAAAGAAGAGGACGTACTGTTGAGACTGAATTTGTGTAATTTGAAGAAGAATGAGAGTAGATTTTTTTTTTTTTTTTTTGATGGGAGAATGAGAGTAGATGTTATTGGGTTGTAAACTGACAAAGCGTACGTGAGTTTGTGGGTTATTAAAGTAAAAAAATTTTATTTTACATATTTATCACTGTTAGTTAAAAACTTGTAAGTAAATGGTATAGGGGTATTTTAGACCTATGAAAATGAGGAATCCAAACAGAGGAAGCCCCTTAAATAGTAGTAATAGTCTATACTATTATTTAAGTGTGGAAAGAAAGGACATTTCAAGAAAGAATGTCCAGGCAAATCCCCTACCCATTCCTTAGTATCTGAAGATATTTCCAAGGCCTTAGAACTTGACCATCCAGAGAGTGAGTCCTCCAATAGTTCTATTGACCGAGAAATCTGCCAGATTTACCAAGATTCATCCTCTCCTAGAGTTCCAGATAGTACCTCTAGTAGTTCAGATGAAGCCATACCTTGTCAAGATAGCTGTTGCAGGAACAACACTATCGAAGTTTTTTCTAAGCAAGAAGAACTGCTCCTAGATCTCATAGAACAGATCAAGGACCCTGAAGAGAAATCTCGAAGAATGAGTGAGTTCCACAAAACCCTAGTCAAGGAAAACAGTACATCCAAACCCAGGTTTCAGGAACCCAAAATTGATTTGGAGAAAATCTACAACAGGTTTACCAAATCCAAAAAAGAGATAACCATCCAAGATCTCCAAAAAGAGATTAAGGAGACCAAATCTGAGGTTAGAACCCTTAGGCAAGATTTGATCATCCTCAAGGTTGATCATGGTCTCATGGACCAAAGAGTCAAAAACCTAGAATATATTTCTCATCAAGGCAATGAGGACAGAATCTCATTACAAAACCCTTCTGATGAAGAAGTAGATGATACAGTTAATCCTACTGCAGACATGGGATCAGAATCATCCAATAGATCGTTCTTGCAGACCATCAGCAGAATTAACTCCCAGAAATGGCATTCCAAAGTCAGGATTGTCATCAGCAAGGATTTTCAATTCGAGGTTGTAGCCCTAATAGACTCGGGCGCAGATCTCAACTGCATCCAAGAAGGAATCATTCCCTCTAAATACTTCCGGAAAACCAGAGAAAGGTTAACTTCCGCAAGCGGTGGGAAAATGCAGATTGAATTTAAAATCCCAAAAGCACATGTTTGCCAAGACAATGCGTGTTTCAAAACCACCTTTGTTCTTGTCAAAAATATGACAGATAGGGTCATCTTAGGAAACCCATTCATGTGTTTGTTATATCCTTTCACCACGGATAGTGAAGGAATCACAACCCATCCTTTCGGCAAACCAGTCAAGTTTAAGTTTCTTAGGAGTCCTGAACCTAAAGACATCAATAGTCTTCAAGAGGTTTCCATCTCCAAGACCCTTAACCTTATTAGAGCCAAAACCCAACATCTTAAGTACCTTAGTAAGGAACTAAGTTACAAAAGAGTTGATGAGCAATTAGCCTGCAAGAGTTACCAATCAGACATCAGAAAGTTTGAAGAAGAACTCAAGCATGAAGTTTGCTCTGATCTTCCCACAACCTTTTGGCATAGGAAAAGGCACGAAGTTGCACTACCTTATGTTAAAGATTTCCATGAAAAGAACATCCTTACCAAAGCCAGACCTATCCAAATGAGTCAAGAACTTATGGATACATGCAAGACAGAAATAGAGGATCTTCTTAAAAAGGGAATCATCAGGAATTCTAGGTCACCATGGTCTTGTCCAGCCTTTTATGTCCAGAAAAACGCTGAGATAGAAAAAGGTGTCCCTAGACTTGTCATCAATTACAAGCCGCTTAACAAAGTCTTAGAATGGATTAGGTACCCTATTCCCAACAAAAGAGACTTAGTTAACAGGCTTAGTAAAGCAGTGGTCTTCAGTAAGTTTAACATGAAGAGTGGTTTTTGGTAGATACAAATCAGTGAGTCTGATAGGTACAAGACAGCCTTTACCACACCCTTTGGTCATTACGAATGGAATGTAATGCCCTTTGGCCTTAAGAATGCACCTTCTGAATTCCAAAACATCATGAATGAGATTTTTAATCCATTCTCCAGTCATACCATTGTGTACATTGATGATGTACTCATCTTCTCAGAATCCCTAGACAAACATTGGAAGCATCTTAGAACATTCTTCCAAACCATCAAAAGAAATGGTCTTGTTGTCTCGGCCCCGAAAATTAAGCTTTTCCAAACAAGTGTCAGGTTCTTAGGCTTTGATATAAGACACGGTGTCATCAAACCCATAGATAGAGCCATACAGTTTGCAGAAAAGTTTCCAGATGAGATCCTAGAAAAGACCCAACTCCAAAGGTTCTTAGGATCCCTCAATTACATTTCTGATTTCTATCAAAACCTTCGGCAACAATGCAAGCCTCTTTTTGATAGACTCCGAACCAATCCTTCTCCTTGGACACCCACTCATACACTGGTTGTTCAACAGATCAAGAAATATGTCAAGACACTCCCTTGCCTTGGAATCCCCTCTGAAAATTCCTTCAAGGTAGTTCAGACAGATGCCTTTAACATTGGTTATGGTGGCATTCTCCTACAGCGTGCTAGTCCCACTTCCCCTGAACAGATTGTCTGTTTTCATTCAGGAATTTGGACTCCCACTCAACTTAATTATAGTACTATTAAAAAAGAAATTTTATCTATAGTACTATGCATTTCAAAGTTTCAAAGTGACCTTTTGAATCAAAAATTTTTAATAAGAATTGACTGTAAATCTGAAAAACATGTTTTAGAAAAGGATGTTCAAAACATTGCATCAAAACAGATTTTTGCACGTTGGCAAGCCATTCTTTCGGTTTTCGATTTTGACATTGAATTCATAGCAGGAACTCAGAACAGTATCCCTGACTTCCTAACCCGTGAATTTTTGCAGAATCCAAAACAAAATGTCCGGGAAGAAACCCGTACAACCCCAACCTCCAAAAATGCCTAAACAGCAAACCACTAGGAGTACCAGTCAGGCACAGAACCCTGGCCCTTTAGTACCATTTTCCAGTTCACCCAAGGTTTCACCTGTGTCACCATCCATTGTTGCCAATCATTATTTGGTCTCCACAATCCCGAAACCAAATTACCAGAGGCCCCAAGGACAACACAGTTACAGTTCTGCTTTAGCCACGCTTCCTCCCAAAGCAACTTTAGCTCCATACAAAGTTGAAGAATCCTTTGGTCCGATCGGGTCTAAGCAATCTTCATATACTCTCCCTCCCAGAACAGGTAGAGCTTCTTATATCAAGAAACCTTTTGTTCAGCATATCTCTTATATTGAGCCACACTTGGCCCATATAACGGATCCACTGGCACTAGCAATGGAAGTATTGCCCCCTGAATGGCGTTTCCTTCCAAAAAGCCCAGAAAAGAACATCAAATTCTATAAAGGCATTCTCATCCAAGAAAAGTCTGCCAGAATAGAAGACATCAGAGACAGGAATAATCCCTCAATTATCCTGTACCATAAATTCATAATTCAGAGTTTTGTAAGCTGCAAAGATTGGGGACACCCCTCCACTCTCAGAACACTGACAGTACTCAAGGGCTCAGAACCCCTGTACAATTATTATGACTATATGGATGCATTTGAAAAGGTATTATTCTTTCAGAATGAGAACTATGATCACTCATGGTTCATTCAGTTTGACAGGAATTTCAAGGGACAGATACCTTCATGGTTCCTCAAGTGGTGGGAAATGTTTGGTTCAACTCCACAAAACTTCCCAGAACCCCTACAGGACGCACTAAGATACTTCAGTTCCAGATTCCAGGTAGATAGACATTCCTCACAGTTTCCAGCCATCTTGCATATGACAATTCAATACAAGATCCACTGGATAAGCATGTGGAATTATGCTATCAATCAGAACTTGCTCGATAGGGAATTCTTTACGAAATGGTGGGATAAATTCAGACCTACTGATGCTATCTCCAGATTATACAAAGATTTTCCTCTTCCAGTACAGAAACCTATAGCCCATTGCACAAGATCACAGTCAAGCCTGGATTCCGTACAGATCTCCGGAAAGTCCAGTAAAGAACTTAAGGATCTTGCCCAACAGCTACTCCTTCAGTCTGCACAGCTAGAGTCAGCAGAAAAGAACTCTCCTGCCTCTTCAGAAGCCTCGTGCAACCGTGTCCCAATTGACCCATTCCAGGATTCACAAGATCCTTATGATGGTTATAATTTGTACAGCGATTAATGTAAGGCTCCCGGATGCTCCAGAACAGCTCCAGAAGCCCAAAGAAAGCTCAAAAACCACCTTTGCAAATATGATTACTATTCAGAACAGTACCCGCACTAGCAGAGTTGCCAACAAGCTACTATTCACTGCACAGTCCAGAACACTATGCAGATTTACTATTCCAGAAAAGCAAGGGGACAAGATACTGTTCATAAACAGTGACCAGTTACTGTTCACTCTACAGTACCCCAGCAGAATCATTGAGGTTACTATTGCTTTCGGCTGAAAAGATATTCACCTAAAGGTAAAAGCATTTCACCTCCCGTGATTTCAGCAGTCTCCTGAATGGACCCAAGGCTCCCTCCAGCTATAAAAGGCATCCTTGGCCTCAGTCTTCAGCAGGCTCAATTCTCAGGAATACCTCAGAGGCCTTAGTTTCACATTGTACTCAGAAATACTTTGTAAAACCAGAATGGCTCTCTTCTTCCCTCCCCTAGTTTACACTTGTACTAGAACTACACTTGTAACCTATTTATGCTTCCGCACCCAGTGCCCTTTGAACGGCACCCTTTGTTAGTAGCTTACCCCCATTCTATACTACTATTTAAGGGGCTTCCCCTGTTTGGATTCCTCATTTTCATTGTTCTAAAAAGCCCATACATCTCTATGTTTAAGTAGAGATAAAACTAAAGGACAATCCGGTAAAAATACAACTCTAACTTCTACTAAAACATTGCCTAAAAAATAAGGTCACTCTTCTGTTGATTTTTAAATTGATTTATCCACTTATAAATTAAATTTTCAAAATAAAAATTATATATATAAATTTTTTTTTTTTTTTGGCTACAAAATAGGACCACTGAAAAAAAAAAAAAAAAAAAAAAAAGCCTCACTTATAAATTAAAATTTCAAAATAAAAATTATATATATAAAATAAAAACATATTTTTTTTGCTACAAAATAAGACCACATCTATAATCTATACTATTATTTAAGGGGTTTCTCCTGTTTGGATTCCTCATTTTTTAGTTCAAAAATGTCCCTACACCCTTATGTTTAAGTAGATACAAAACTAAAGGACAATCCGGTAAAACTGCAATTATAACTCTCACTAAAACATTGCCAAATAAATTGGACCACTATCCAATTAATTTTTAAATTGATTTATTTACTTATAAATTAGATTTTCAAAATAAAAATTATATATATATAAAATAAAAAAAAACACAATTTTTTTTTTCTACAAAATAGGACCACTAAAAAAAAAAAAAAAGTCTCATCACACGTGCGAAGCACGTGTGATAAGGCTAATACTATTTAAGGGGCTTCCCCTGTTTGGATTCCTCATTTTCATAGTTCTAAAAAACCCCTATATCTCTATGTTTAAGTAGAGACAAAATTAAAGGACAATCCGGTAAAAATACAACTCTAACTTCTACTAAAACATTGCCTAAAAAATAGGGTCACTCTCCTATTGATTTTCAAATTGATTTATCCACTTATAAATTAAATTTTCAAAATAAAAATTATATATATAAAATAAAAACACTTTTTTTTTTTTGCTACAAAATAGGACCACTGAAAAAAAAAAAAAAAAAAAAAAAAAAAAAAAAAAAAAAAAAAGCCTCACTTATAAATTAAAATTTCAAAATAAAAATTATATATATAAAATAAAAACCTTTTTTTTTTTGCTACAAAATAAGACCACTAAAAAAAAAAAGTCTCATCGCACGCGCGAAGCGCGTGTGATGAGGCTAGTTTTGTATTTAAGGGGCTCCTCCTGTTTGGATTCCTCATTTTTTAGTTCAAAAATACCCCTACACCTCTATGTTTAAATAGAAACAAAACTAAAGGACATTCTGGTAAAAATGCAATTATAACTCCCACTAAAATATTGCCTAAAAAATAGGACTACTCTCCTGTAATTTTTCAAATTGCTTTATCCACTTATAAATTAGATTCATTCTCAAAAAAAAAAAAAAAACACTTATAAATTAGATTCTCAAAATCAAAATTATATATATATAAAATAAAAACACAGGGTTTTTTTTTTTTTTTGGCTAAAAAAAAAGCCTCATCGCACTCACATAGCGCTTATGATAAGACTAGTAATATATTATAAACTTGTTTAAAAAAAACTTTATATATTCATATATTCTAATAAATATTACTGTTTCAAAAAAAATTTAAAGCCAACATGCACTGGTTGGCGTGGAATTTGGCAACAGCCAGCCACGACGAATTTCCTGTACATAATGACCTTCAATTATTTTAAGGCCATCTCTATGGACATTATTATTACTAGTGCCACAGACAATGGCAAAGACCTGTGGCACGTTTTACTTTAAAAAAGAAAAAAATGAAAAAGAAAAAAAATAGATGGTAAATATCAGCCCACGTTATGTGGACCAACTCTGCCCTTGTAATTTGTAGGGTTTTAAATTTTATTGTGAATCAAATTTTTACCTTAGCGTTAAAAAAAAATAGAGGGTAAATTTCTTTAATAAACCTTGTTGTTTAGGCTAATGTCAACTAAGTTCAAAATTTTTCAAAACTTACTAACAAATAAATTGGGAGCCCAAATTCTTCATCCCTAAAAGAAGCACCTTTGGGTTTGGGCACCACAAAAAATATTGTCTATACATATTCATTTTTGATAGTTTTAACTTATTATCATTATGTTTTTCAAAAAGTTTTGTCTACTTTTTCCCCCTTTGGAATTATACTCCTAGTTTTTTTTTTAAATTTTTTTTTTTATTATATATATATTAAGGAAAAAGAGCTACAATCATCATATATAAAGCTACAACCAACACTTTTGCTTAGAATCAGCCACCTATTTCTATTGCGTGACTTCAAAACCTTATTAAAAATTTTGAATTTCATTATGCATTAGATATTTGGCTTGATCACATCGTATTTGATATGTTTTACATAGTTGGGAGAAAGAATTTGACTTTGATGTGAGTTTTATCTTTCCCTTTCTTTTTTATTTAAGTTGAATTGTAGTTTTGTTGAGTTTTATTAATTTTTAAGATACATTCTTTTAGTGCTTTGAATTGTAGAGTAGAAAAAATTGGGTTTGAGAAAGTTTGTTTAAAACTAAAAGAATAATTTTCAAATTTTATATATTTTTTAATGATACACAAAATGTTATAAATAACTTTTATTAAAAAAATTAATAGTTTCGTTAAGTTATCTTTTGAATTCCTAGAAAAATTGTATAATTTTCACATTGGTACAACATAAATTATATATATTAGAGTATTCTAATCGGTTCATACAAAAATTCTTGTCTATTTTAGCAAAGAAGTGTTATGTTGAATTGTTTAGAACCCAAATTTATTGGGTTGTAAACCGCCAAAGCGTACGTGAGTTTGTGGGATATTAAAGTAAAAAAGTTTTATTTTACATATTTATCCCTATTAGTTAAAAACTTGTAAGTAAATGGCATATGGGTATTTTAGACCTATGAAAATGAGGAATCCAAATAGGAGAAGTCTCTTAAATAGTAGTATAGATGAGCACAACAATCATTTTGGTTAATTTTCACAGCAGTGTTCCATTTTGTTCTCTTTTTCCTTTTGAATATGCATTGTTTTTTTTTTTTTTGTTTTTTTTTGTTTTTTTTTTTTTTTGGATAAGCTAATATACGTTGTTGATTGTTGCTATCTGACGGGCCGAGGTTTAACCCTAGGCCAGAATTTAACCCTAAAGCCAGCAAATAGACGAAAATGCAATAGGCTTGGCAATCCGATATGGTCCAAGAAGAAATAGGCCCACTAATTGGGCAGTTGCTTTGCTGAATAAGGAACCCATAAAATCAAAGTGTTTCCATTGGACTAGGCCTAAGCCCAAGGAAAATTCCAAGCCTAACTAAAGTTGGGATGGTCTGCATGGATAGTGGATACGGACCACAAGTGCATGCATTAATGCCCAAGGTCCATTGGTGCTGAATTTACTCACTGTTTTAGCAAATGCATAACAACCCCCCCCCCCCCCTTTTTATCGTCTAAAAAAAAAAAAACCCCCCTTTTTTTTAAAGAAAATGCAAAACTACCCTATTGCCTTGATTCACCAACTTTATAGAAAAGCCAACTAATTTAGTGGGATGCCCAATCTCTATTGCCTTTGAATAAAAAGAAATTGCTCAATCAAATCTTATTTTTAAAAATGGCTTGACTTGCGTCCAATACTCTAATTCACTGGACACAATACAATGTGAATATATGTCTAAAATTGGTCATGTGTTAACATCGTATTTTCATTCAATGCACCTGAAACTTTTCCCTCTCCAAAACTAAGGATGCAACTAGCCCTTGAAGATTGTGCATTTTCTTTTCCCTAATGCAAAAACAAGATACTGACTTCTCGATGATAAAATCATGGCAACTTTCAACAAAATCAAGCTAATCCTTATAAAATGGGAAGAAACACACACACACCAAAGAACTAAGAAGACACTCACTAGATCCACAATTTACCATTCTACTCTCAAAACCATCTCATCCCTCAAACAACAATAACCCAAGTGTCTCACCACAAACTGTAAGTGTCATACACTAATACACATATTGCTTATATTCTCTCCTTTCCTAACCTACCCTCCTTGTGGATCTTGTTATTCTACTTTAAAATCATCAACTCCGTTCATCGTAGGTTTTTTTTTTTTTTTGGGTAAAAAAGAAATGCTAAATTAGAGAAGTTTCAATTTTCTTTGCTGCTGAATAAGATTTTTTTTCCTACCGCATAATAAGGAAAATTCTAAACATCATCCATTTTCACTATTATGGGCTTTACTCTTGAAAATTTTGTCAAGCCCAAAATTAGGCCTTTTAAATAAGATTGATTGATTCATTTCACTGGGTTCATAAGTCAGCAAATCCTGCAGTGACACGTAGCTAAAACAATGAATAATTTGGAAATAGCCTATAGCCAGAGGTAGAGCAAAGCAAAGTGAGCAGATCTTTCTTTCATCAGAAACCACGTGTTGCTGTTCTCTCCGTTTGTTCAAAGCTCCCTTTTACGTCGCCGTTTTGCCACCAGATTATCGGTACTACTCCTCTCCATTCTCGTTCAATTTCTCATCGATGCCGACCTCTTTTTCTCTTTTTCTCTGATTCTTCTGATTTTTTTTTTGTCCCTCGATTCTGACGGATTTATGTATAAATTTTTGTATATGATTTTGTTTTTTTTTTTTTGGGGATCTATAGGGTGTAATTTATTTTAGCTGGTTATGTGCTGTTCATACATTAAAATATTAACAACTTAGAAAATTAGAACCAATATGGTTTAGCACAGAATTTGATTTTGAATGTAAATTCATGTCGTCAATTTTGATTACTCTGCTGTGAATCCATAACCGAGACCCCAAAGTTTTGGATCAACAAAACTTGGGTACAGTTCCTTAATTACTGTATTTTAGGTTATTTGGATATCCAAATAAATTAAACCATATAGTTACATTGACCAAAAAACCACATTTTTTAATTTAATTTTTACAAAACTATGTGTTGCACTGATTAATAGTCAATACAGCTTTGTCAGCTACATAGTTGAATCGAAGCTACAACATCTACCTAAGTTTTACCCAATTTATTAAGAATCACATATGTTCATTCTGCTATGAATGAATAGGTTCATTTTTGTATTGAAATAACTAAGTGATTTAGAAACAATTAGGTGTGCTCCATAGAACAGTTATTAGTTACTTCTGTGCTATATATTAAAAAATGTCCCAAAAGTTTGTTGAAGGTTCATTTTCGATCACGAATAATTCATTAATATCTTTCTCAAAGTAGGTGTGGCGGGACATAAAGATTCAATTGCAGCAGAGAAAAAATCAAGCGAGGCCATGGATAGCATACCAACCTTCAATGCTGAGCATCTTCAAAGTAATATGAAGACTGTCTATTACAGGTTTGTTTTTAACCTTTGATGAAGTGGAACTAGTCTAATTAGCTGAATTATAGACTACACATTTCAGAGGGGTGTTGAATAATTGAATGGTGGTTGATTAAATTTTATGTTTTAGTTTGTAGTTCGAGGAATGGGCCAATACACAATATTGCTACAGGGGGAACTAAGGCCTTATTTCGTGTTTGAATTCATTAATTTCATTTAAAAAAAATATGAGGCTTTAATAACGTTTAGGACTTAAGGTGTGACTTAATAAATGATGGAGGGGACGATTGTCTGCTGTACCTAATGAGTTTTTTTTTTTTTTTTTTGATTTGAACCTAATGAGTTTTAATAAAAGGCTAATTGGGTGTATCATATAGTGGATTTGAACTTTCCTGGATGTGGTGCCTAAGGACATTCTAAAATGCAGTAATATATGAAGTAAAAAATCATTTCTAAAATTTTTTCTTGTAAGTATTTAACGGTTTTTTTTTTTTTTTTTTGCAGCCGGACTTTTCTGTCAATTATTGGCGGGGTCATTGCTGGAATTATGGGGTTCACAAGCTTGACTGGGTTTATTTTTTATTTCCTAATAATGGCAATCACTTCAGTTGGGCTACTAGCAAAGGCAGGGTTTACAGTTCATTCATACTTTGATAGCTGGAACCGGGTTTTACTTGATGGCTTTTTGGGCGGGCTTATGGTATGGCTCTTTATTATTAGTTCTTCTTCATCCCTTTTGTTTTTTCTCTTTATTTATTTGTAATTTTTCTTACCTGTTTGCCTAGGGCTTACCCCTTCCATCTCGTTTTTGCCTGCTTCTGATTATTTTACTTTAATAAGTTCCAACTTTCCACTGTGCATTGTTGATTTACTTGTATTTTTAACTTATTTTCTCAATTGAGGGGAGGCTCAACAGAGATAAATCTTACTTTTAAATTTATTGCCTCTGAAACTATAATTGATACTGTGGGCTTTTCTCATGTTTCTGGCTGTTAATCAGATCCAAACCTGGTTAACGAGAACACTCTGGAAGTATTTGAAATTTGTGTTCAATTCTCCTAGATTCCTCCAAGCGAATAATTGTGCATTCTTTCTTCTATTTGATTGTTTGCCCTATTGTTTGTTTCTCTTTTTTGCGACTTCATGGGAATGATGTTAGCCTCAGGAAGTTACTTAGGTTGGTTTAAGATGAATCTGTTGATAGGGTAAAACTTCTGCATTCGATTATGCTTTGTTATTAAGTTCATTAGTAAGAGATTTTCCGTTTTTCATAGCTTGACCTTGTTGGCAATTGGCTAATCAATTCTCTTGCAATGAATTTTCAAGAACTTATATCTGACTGAAGAAAAATGCTTATTATCTCATTGGGTAGCTTTTGTTATTTGTGCTTGGAGCTCAGAAATTTTGAGTATTTGATTACTGATAAAAATGTCTAATTAATGCTAAATTGAAGAGAGAATGACTTTTTCAGGATGTCACCAAAAATAAAAAGGAAGCTTACTCATTGGCCATTAAATTTATGTTGTTTGTTTGGCTTATTCATGTATACATATCAACATTACAATGTAATTCCAACTTTCTATTATCTTCTTGACATCTTGTTCTTTTCTTTTGCAGTCATTTGTGCTTTTCTGGACGTATCCTTTCTAAATGTTGAGACACTTACTAGTAATGGAATAAATTTTGGACTATTGCGGTATTGCCACTGTTTTTACACTTCTAGTAATGACAGTGGCAGTAGTACTGAGACTATAGAATTAGATTATGTACTATCTAATCTTCTCTGAGAAAAAAAAATTTGTGCGAGACGGCCTGATTGTAACAGCCCAATTAATGTTGGGGTTGTTGAGAGAGAGGGCTATGAGTAAAGTTTCTCTACCAATTTCATCAATTCATCATGAATCCAATTTTGAAAAATATGAAAAAGTCATATTTTTGGTAGCAACTGATTCGTGCTATTAAACATTTGGCATAATTGTTCTGAACTTTTTCTTTTTTGAGCCACACGTCAGGTTAATTGCACTGATACCTTACTGAAACATTCTCTGGAAATTACTAAAGCTTCCTAAGTATTAGCTCAAGTTTTTTATTCTTGTTATTGTATCATTTTTGGGGTAGATTTTTTGTTTTATATTTTCTGCATTCCTTGACATAAGAAGATTTGCCTATGACTTGGTGCACATATTCTGATCGATTTATTGCTAAACGGGAACGGAGGAAAGCTATGCTGTTGCTGTGATGCTTCTGCATGGGGCTTGGAGATAGATTTGATATTTTTGTATCAGTTTTTATGACATTATGTGGTTAACCCAAGTGTACCTTAATCTTGCCTCTTCTTTTTTCTTCTAAGTTTTCATGAATACTATTTGGCTGGAGGGAGTTGCGTTAAGAGTGGTTGACTATAGCTGGCAATCTGATGCGTAGGAAATTTTGTATGAAAGCTGCTCAGCACAATGGCTTACACTCACCAACACCCTTTTTTTTTTTTTTTCTTTAAATTGAGTTTGCACTTTGGATTTTGCATTTAATTCAATATTTGTGAGATGTCAGAATACTCGTGAATTAAGAGAAAAATATAACCTTATTTGTAATAAGCATGAAGGTTTACGACTTTGTAAACAAATAGAAAGACTTTACTTCATATATGTACATGTTATAGTGGCAATTTAGTGATGAGTTACCACTTGTTTTAATTCTATAAGCCACTTTTAACTCCTTTTTGTGGAAGTTCAAATTCAAAGTTAGGTATTAAATTAGGAAGGTGTTAAACACCCAGCCTTGTTTGATAGACTCCATAAAGGCATATGTGGATACATCAAGGTTTTGTTAAATGGATGAAAATTCAAAAATTCAAGTAATTGTAACTCTAGGGGTAAAATTGTTTTTCATATTGCACAATCATCTATAAAATTAAATTAAAAAATAATAATAAATAAATGAAGAGACTCAAGTGTTCAATCTAAAGAAGGATTTGAATTGTAATAATAAATGGTCACTTTTAGCAATGGGACTATGGCTGATTGAAAATCATATTTTCAACAGTTAAGAAGCATCCATCACGATTGATTTGAATGATTACAATAATGGAAGTTTATTATTATTTATTTAAGATGGATAGATAGTGTGTATCAAAAAAAGATGGATAGATAGTGAGAAAGGGAGGGGTAAGGTTAATGAGTCCAAAAAGATGGATAGATAGTCCAAATCTTTTGTGTTATCAATTATGCTCCATTTCATGCTCCACTAATAAAACTTGGACAGCTGGCCTCTCTCATTAAGTGAGATAACTCTGACTTTAACAAGAACTCTTATGTGGTTGACTTTAACAAGAACTCTTTTGAGTTTTGTCTCTTGTCGCGGCTTTAGTTTTTTATTTGGACTCTTTCCTCTATTGTCTCATTGTATTCCTATTTTTCTCCCAAAGTTTTATTGTCTACTGCCACAGAAATTCCTTTTGTCCTAATGGGAGAGGCCAGCTGTTCAAATTTTATTAGTGGAGCACAATTGATAAGACAGAAGATTTGTACGCAAGGTTAATAATGTAAGTATTTAAGTAATGTGGATATGTTTTTATTTGAGTAGTGTGGAACTTTATTAAGGGATGATTGTCTATGTTTGGTAGAATTCGATTATAATTGTGAAAAAAAAAAAATCATAGCTAATAGAATAAAAACAAGTGTATAATCAAATATAAATATTTTATACAATTTTGAATCTAGATTATCTTTGGATTAGTATTATAAATGAATCCTCAACCATATATACCTGCATTTATTGTTGAAATTAAAGCCTTTGCACGAACTTTGAAGCCAGCTGGAGCTACACACCCGACAAAACTATATCACTTAATGGAATAGAGATAGACTAGGAATGCTACCAAAACTTAACTATATCACTTAATGGAATACAGAGGGACTAGGAATGCTAGCTAGCAAAACTCAACTATAACACTAATTAATGGAATTGAGATGGACTGGGAATGCTAGCAAAACTTAACTTTATCACTTATGGAATTGAGATGGACTACGGAATGCTAGCAAAACTCGACTATACCACTAAATTGAATAGAGATGGACTAGGAATGCTAGCAAAACTTAACTATATCACTTAACTATCCAAACACGATATATGCAGCAAAATATATATCTTTTTAATATGTCAAATTTTATTTAAAAAACTAGAAAGAAACATATTTAATCAATTTTTTGTTACGGTTGAAAATATATAAAACTAAAATCATTTTAGGGGGGAAAAATATATTGTTATCATTGAAAGGGGAATATGTTATCTTTAAAAAGTATAAAAAAATAAATGATAATAGGATCTCAATTTATTGGTAATAAGTTATTTTCCTCCATAAACATTTGTTTATAAACACTAAATTATGGAGAAAACTATATAAGAAATGTTCACACTAAATTATGCTTTTACTAATTAGGTTAAACTGCACTTAATGTTGATGTTAAAAATGTTGCTTACTAACATACTCTTTGCTTAAGGATATGTTTCCATAATTATCATCCCTTTCAGAATTAAAATATATTGATTTAAAATTTTAATTAAAGAATATTTTAAAATATTTGGTATGACTTTTCTTTTTTTAGTTTTTCAACAGAGTTTTGAAAAACATAATGATGAGATATTTGTTGCAAGAATTTTGGTGCTCGAAAAAGTTTGGATTGTTATTCTAATCAGGTTAAACCATTGAATATAGGATAAATGTTGTACGTACGTAGTTATGAAACCTATCTAAATGAGTCCAAATAATTTTGTGGTTCACTTCTATTCTATTTCTATCACGGGTCCCCCAAGTGGTTCACTTCTATTCTGTTCACGGGTCCCCAACACAAAGGACTATAAATTTACACTCCTGTTCTCTCACTTGTCACACTGACACTTCAATAACACAACCAAATATGGCGAAACTCTCTCTCTTTTCTTTAGCAAACCTTCTCTTTGCTCTAATAATCTTCCAATGTGTAATTTCTCAAAGCAAGCTTGTTACGGATTCACCACTATATACTGATTCGCGGTGGATTGTGGACGGAGAAGGGAGACGAGTGAAGTTAGCATGTGTGAATTGGCCATCACATATCGATGCCGTTTTGGCTGAAGGCCTTAGCAAGCAACCTTTGGATGCAATCTCCAAGAGGATTGTGTCAATGGGATTCAACTGTGTTAGGTTTACTTGGCCAACTTTCTTGTTCACAAGCGACTCGCTAGGTGCTCTTACTGTAAGACAGTCCTTTCAAAATCTAAATCTATCTCAAGCTCTTGCTGGCATCCAGGATAACAACCCATTTATCATTGATCTTCCACTTCGAAAAGCTTTTCAGGTAAGATGCTTGCTTATGATGCCCTTTAAAAGCATCATACACACATGTTTCAAAATCAACGTTACTTGCATATAAATGAAAGTATTTTTAATTGTTTTTTTATTTATTTTTTATTGAGTTATGTGATTTTTTTTACTCTTATCATCGTACCAAAATCTAAGATCTCTTATTTTTAATAGTTAGATAGACACCAAGTCCAACTTACACAAATTCATATTTGTATGTAATTATCCCCAAATGTAATTGCTTATACATAAATTTTCATGAAGAAGAATAAATTATTGCAATTTTTTTTTTTAAATACTAGTAATTTTTTAAATTTGTTTCACTTATGAAAAGTAAGAATAATATTCTTTTTATTTCCCCTTCTCCCTAACTTCGTTATGTTCCTGCTTTTTCTTTTTTCTTTTATAGATTCTGTACCTTAAAAGAAATTAATTAAATAAAGTTTTGTACTTTCTTTTTTCTTTTTTGTTGGCATTTTTTCTGGATTGGGCAAAGCACAATCCTAAGAACATGACTATACTGCAACTAAAAATTTGACATGTATTCTCAGGCAGTGGTGAATAACCTTGGGGCCAACCATTTGATGGCCATACTGGACAATCACATAAGCAAGCCCGGTTGGTGTTGCAGCCTTAATGATGGCAATGGCTTTTTCGGTGATGAGTATTTCAATGTAGACGTCTGGCTTAAGGGACTAAGTCGAGTAGCTGCCATGTTTAGAGGAGTTCCCAATGTGGTAGGCATGAGCTTAAGGAATGAGCTCCGAGGCTCCAGACAAAATGTAGATGATTGGTTTAGGTAGATACTCTCTCTCTCTAATAAATTATCTGAATTCTCAATTATGTGTCTTAAATTGTTGTACAATTCAAAACAACAAGGGAGCTCTCTCTCCAATAAATGTCTGTAATCTTAATAAATCTCAAATGCAATTTTTCCGAAATATTTTTAAAAAGGTCTGGTTAGCATATGCCTTCAAGTGTATAGGTTAATAAAACCCTTTAAGAAATACCATTTGTCATGTTAAAACTAATTTTGCTTTTGCAAATGAAATGTAGATACATGCAGCAAGGAGCAGAGACAGTGCACGCAGCAAATCCAGACGTTCTTGTCATTCTCTCTGGCTTGAGTTACGACATAGACTTGTCTTTCCTTGCAAATAGATCAGTGAATCTCTCATTCACTAACAAACTAGTATTTGAGACACACAGGTACAGATTTTCAAATACAGCTACATGGGCAGACCATAGTGCGAACGAAGCTTGTAGAATTACCCAAGATGACATGATGAGCAAGTCAGGATTTTTGTTGGATAAGGGGTTTCCATTATTTGTGAGTGAATTTGGGATAGACGAAAGTGCGAACGATGCCACTGACGAAAGCTTCATGAATTGCTTCTTGAGTTATGCAGCTGAGCATGACTTTGATTGGGCCATTTGGGCACTCACTGGGAGTTACTACATTAGACAAGGAAAAACTAATACGGAGGAGACCTACGGGCTACTTAATTTTGATTGGAGTGATGTTCGAAATCCAAGACTTTTGCGGAGGATATCCGCAATTCAATCTCCCTTTAAAGGTATGATTAGATTTTGTTTTCCTTTTTTTATTTTTATTTCTTTTAATATAAAAACAAATTCAAAACTTCACAGCTTTTTTTTTGGGGGGTATAATTCAATAGTAAAAAGATAGAGGATTTAAAACATGGATGTTTTTGTTGAAAATACCAAGAATTGATTCTTGGTATGTGAAAATTTTAAAACTGATCAACTTCATCCTTCCATCGATGGCATTGGTTTAAGTTTGTTTCCTTAATATGGTGTTGGGTTGATTTTGGTCACTTAATTGTGTTTGATTTGGTCCCTCAAAAATAGGGTGGCTTTGTACTTAGTTTGTCAAGTAAATCAAAAATAGATGGAGACACCAAATTGTTCATGTTTTGAAATTTGAAGGACCAAATCCTATCTTTTTGAATTTAAGAGAAAAAAATCAAATCTGCACCAAATTTTAGGGATGGAATGTATGATATATACTAATTTTTAGTATTTCTCTTAATGTGTAAACCTCCCCATTATGTCAATTGTTTTTTTAAGAGGGTATAGTAAATCAGAGTAACACATTATAAGATTGTGCTTATGTGACCTGCAGGGCCAGGTTTACCAGGTTTACGGGGAACTAATACAGAGCAATTAACTAATACAGGGCAATTAATTTTCCATCCTTCAACTGGTTTATGTGTCATGAGAAGATCAGTGTTTGAACTCATAAGAAGATCAGTGTTTGCACCATTGACATTAGGACCCTGCACCCACCCTAAAGCCTTGTGGAGCTACACACCCGAGAAAACTATATCCCTTTATGGAGCAGAATTTTGCATACAAGCAGATGGACCAGGAAAGCCAGGAAAGCTTAGAAATATATGCATCGACCCTGACACAAAGTGGGAAGCCATCTCAGATTCTAAGCTACATCTCTCATCCACTGTTGGTGATGGCAAAACTGTTTGCTTGGATGTAGATTTTCACACAAACAATGTTGTGACAAATTGGTGCAAATGTGTGAGTGATGATAAAACATGTGACCCAAGTAGCCAATGGTTCAAGCTCATTAAAATATGAACCGTGGTTCAATTAGCTGATTGATTAATTTTACCTCTAGACATTATAATTCAATTTACTCTAGGATTGATTGCAGATCTTGTTGATTTTTTTTTCTACCTAAACTATGTCGTTGATTTTTTGGAATTATAATACTCTTAGCTCTTCATGATTCTGGTGCACCCTATACTTTCAAATAATTTGTTCCCAAAAGTTATGTGCATTCAATTTTTTTTATATCGATTGAGCCACATGTAATGAATACGAATGCATGTGTAATTAAAAAAGAAACTATACAACTAAGCATTGAATATAGAATAAAACCTAATCACGCTACTATCAAATGCAATTAAACCCTATCTTCATGCGTCCACATAGTCTTGTGGTTCTCTTCACCATCACAGGTCCCTAACACAAACAAGGCCTATAAATTTACACTCCTGGTTCTCACACCCCCATAACACAAGCAAATATGGGGAAACTCTCTCTCTTTTCTTTAGCAAATCTTCTATCTACTGTAATAATCTTTCAATGTGTCATTTCCCATAACAAGCTTGTTATGGGTTTTCCACTACACTGATTCACGGTGGATTGTGAACGAAAAATGGGAAACGAGTGAAGTTGGCTTGTGTGAATTGGCCATCACATCTTGATACCGTTGTGGCTGAAGGCCTTAGCAAGCAACCAGTGGATGCAATCTCCAAGAGGATTGTATCAATGGGATTCAATTGTGTTAGGTTAACTTGGCCAACTTTCTTGTTCTCAGATGACTCACTAGGTGCTGTTACTGTAAGACAGTCCTTTCAGCATCTAGGTCTATCTCAAGCTCTTGCTGGTTCCAGACTAACAACCCCTCTATCATTAATCTTCCACTTCAAAAAGCTTTTCAGGTAAAGTGCTTATGGTGTCCTTTAATAGCATCTCATGCATCATGCACCGGTATATATTTCAAAATCAATATTACTTGCATGAATGAAAGTATTTATAATAGTTAGATAGACATCAAGTAGTTTATCTTGAAATTCATATTTTTATGTAATTATCCCAAAATATTATTGCTTATACATAAATTTTCATGAAGAAGAATACATTATTACAAAAATAAATAAATACTAGTATATTTTTAATTTGTTTCACTTATGAAAAGTAACAATAATATTCTTTTTTTATTTCCCCTTCTCCCTAACTTCGATCGTTATTTTCCTGTTTTTGCTTTTTTTCTTTTATAGATTCTGTACCTTAAGAGAAATTAATAAAATAAGATTTTGTACTTTCGTTTTCTTTTATGTTGGCATTTTTTTTCTGGATTGGGCAAGCACAATCCTAAGAACTTGACTATACTGCAACTAAAAATTTGACATATATTCTCAGGCAGTGGAGTCTAACCTTGCGGCCAACAATTTGATGGCCATACTAGACAATCACATAAGCAAGCCCGGTTGGCGTTGCAATAATGATGGTGGCAATGGCTTTTTTGGTGATGAGTATTTCAATGCAGGGTCTGGCTTACGGGACTAAGTCGAATAGCTGCCATGTTTACCGAATTTCCCAATGTGGTAGGCATAAGCTTAAGGAATGAGCCTTCGAGGCTCCAGAGAGAATGTAGATAATTGGTTTAGGTAGATTCTCTCTCTCTCCAATATATGATATCAATTCTCAATCATTCAATGTGTCTCAAATTGTTGTACAATTCAAAACAATAAGTGAGGTTTGTTTAATTTCAATAAATCTCATGAGATGTTAGTGCAATTTTTCCTTAACTTTTTAAGAAACACCATTTGTTACACAATAAATTCCATAAATTTTTACATAATTGAGTTGATAGAAAATTAATTCTATTTTCAAAACCCAATTATGTTGAGCAAAACCAACAAAACTAATTTTGCTTTTGTAAATGAAATGTAGATACATGCAGCATTGAGCAGAAACAGTGAACTCAGCAAATCCGAATATTCTTGTCGTTGTCTCTGGCTTGAATTTCGACTTAGACTTGTCTTTCCTTGGAAATAAATCAGTGAATCTCTCATTCACTAAAAAACTAGTATTTGAAGCACATAGGTACGGATTTACAGATTTAGCTATATGGGAAAGCAATGATGTGAACAAAGCTTGTGGAATCGTGCGAGATGACATGACGAGCAAGACAGGGTTTTTGTTGGACAAGGGGTTTCCATTATTTGTGAGTGAATTTGGGATGGACGAAAGAGAGACCAATACAAATGACAACAAATTCATGAATTGCTTCTTGAGTTATGCAGCTGAACTTGACTTTGATTGGGCCATTTGGGCACTCACTGGGAGTTACCACATTAGAGAGGGAACAACTGATATGGAGGAGTTCGATGGGCTACTTAATTTTGATTGGAGCAGTGTTCGAAATCCAGGATTTTTGCAGAGGATCTCCACAATCCAATCTCCCTCTAAAGGTATGGTTAGATTCTATTTTCCCTTTTTTTTTTTTTTTTTTTAACAAATTCAAACATTTATATTAAGGAAAGACTTACGGTGGATACCTAGCACCCAAAAGTGAAGAATGATGTAGTAAGTGACAAAATACTTCGGGGAGTTAAATGATTAGGTGGCTTTTTTTTTTTCAACCTCAATATTCCTTTAAAAGGGATTCAGTTCGAAAGTTCCAAATTTCCAGAAACTAATTTTTTTAAATAAGTAAATTTGAAATTAAGTTAAGGAATGACAAATATGAAAATAAGGGCCTCCATTCGTAATTTTTGATTCAATAGTTAAGAGATGGAAGATTTAAACTATGAATGTTTTTCTTGGTAATACCACAAATTAATTCTTACTTATACTTTTTAGGGTCAAATATACATAGGATCTCTAAAATTTGGATTAAGTTTACTTTTTAGTCCTTTAAAATTCAAAAGTTCACTTTACAGGATCTCTAAAATTTGGATTAAGTTGTTGCCATTCCACTAAACGCGTAGCTACTGTAGCATGGGTCCCATCATTTGGAAATGCAAAACGCAAACGCGTAGAAAAAAATTTGTACCCAAACGCATACTATATGTGAAATTTTCAAAATAGAACAATTTCATCCTTTCGTCTATAGGGTCGGTTTAATTTTGGTTTCTTAATTTGGTGTTGGTTTGATTTAGTTCTCTTAATTATGTCATTTGTTTAATTTGGCTCCTCAAAAAATAGGGTGTCTTAAAGCACTTCTTTGTCAAGTAAATCAAAAATAGAAGGAGGGATCAAATTGTTCATGTTTTGAAATTTAAAGAACCAAATCCTAAATTTTTAAATTTAAGAGATAGAAATCAAATTTACACCAAATTTTAGAAATGGAATGTATAATTTGTACTAATTTTTAGTATTTCTATTACTAAACCTCTAACAGAAACAAACTGACATAATGGGCTAGGTTCACCCATTATAAGAGGGTATAGTAAATCAGAGAAACACATAAGATTGTGCTTTTGTGATATGCAGGCCCAGGTTTACCAGAAACTAACACAACAATTAATTTTCCATCCTTCAACGGGTTTATGCGTCCTAAGAAGATCGGTGTTTGAACCATTAACATTAGGACCATGCACCCACCCTGAAGCCTCGTGGAACACCCGAGAAAACTATATCCCTTAATGGAACAGATGTTTGCATACACGCAAATGGACCAGGAATGCTAGAAAACTTAGTAATATATGCATCAACTCTGACTCAAAGTGGGAAGCCATCTCAGACTCCATGCTGCATCTCTCATCCACGGTTGGTGATGGCAATACTGTTTGCTTGGATGTAGATTTTAACACAAACAATGTTGTGACAAATTGGTGCAAATGTGTGAGTGATGATAAAACATGTGACCCAAGTAGCCAATGGTTCAAGCTCATTAAAAACACAAGATGAGCTGTGGTTCATATGATACTACTCAAAAGTGAGACTGGATAGTGTTGGATCTAGCTTTATCAACATATCAAATGCATACTCACTAGTGTAGTTCTTTGTGTATACTTGTTATTTATTCTTTTTTTTCTTTTTTTTTTTTTTTTTTTTTTTACTGTTATTGATTTGACTCATTTGAGTTATGGGTTATTATTTACACAACAAAGATAGTTGAAAAATCATTGAGTTGATTAATTAAGCCAATTATATATTAGATATGCCATGTAATGGTCACAACCACAATTATTAGATGTAACGAAAATAAATTTAACACATACGGTTTTATAATTAAACAAAAACTCTAATGGGAAAAATCCTATGAGTGGTTTATAGGTCAATTTCAACACCTTAATTGGAATTTTCTATCTTGTGAATCTCCTTAACCCACGAATATCCAATCTATGTCTAACACTACAACAAATTGATCAAAGTAGGTTATATGTGCATCAACTTCACTTGAAACACCTCTTGATCTTCAATACAGGCTCTTGGTGCACAACAATCGCAACACGATCTTCTTTTCATAGGTTGCTCTCCTTATATTTACGATGACTTAATAAGTGTTTAAATACGTTTTAGCACCCTAGTGCATGAATCCCAAGGCTTTTGTTCATCATAGGTTGCAAACTTTAAATTTATTTTACCTTCGGCTTGATCAATTGATTGGAGATGAGGATAAATTTACAAGATCTTGTTTTCATAGTTTGCTCTCCTTATATTTATGATGACTTAATATGTGTTTAAATATGTTTAGCACCCTAGTGCATGAATCCCAAGGCTTTTGGTCATCATAGGTTGCAAACTTTAAATTTATTTTACCTGAGGCTTAATTAATTGATTGGAGATGAGGATAAAATCGAGTTTAATGAATCTCGATACATTGAGCTTGCAGTCAAGTCAAGGCAATAGACTTGATGGCTTCCGAGCAATTTCCCATGTTTTCAATGTAATTCTTTAACCACTTTTCTAGAAGCAAAGTCGCAACTCAAGACAGTTTTTCAACACGTTGTGGACACATTGTTCAAAATAATATAGGCATTTGAGAAATGGGTTTGATTATTGAGTATTTGAGTAGCGGGAAACTATTAAGGGATGCTTGTCTATAATGGTTCAATATATATATATATATATATATATATATATATGAAACTATTAAGGGATGCTTGTCTATAATGGTTCAAAAAAAAAAATATATATATATATATATATATATTAATAGGGAAAGCTTGGAAAAAATTCAATTAGAATTTAAAATTAAAGTCCAATTTTATACCATATATCTAAATATATATATATATATATATATATATAATAATAGGTAAAGCTGAGAGAATTTTTCATCATGTGTCCTAAATTATTTATTTTTAAAAATTTTTATTTCTTAATTTTAGAATCAAATGTGAGACCACATTATAAATATTTATCCAAGTGAGTTATTAAGTACAAAAACCAAAGAGTCTAGAATAAATGAATCGTAAAAAAATAAATAAATAAAAGTGCTTCACAATAATTAAAAAAATTTATATGAAAAATTTACATTTTATACTTAATAATATCCTTACAAATTTTTTTAAAGAGTTAAAAAATATATAAATGACTACCAATAGTATTTAAATTATATATATAGGAATTATATTATGTATTTTATTTTATATCTTTAAGTGTGTCCATGCATATGCATGGGGTTACAAGTTAGTGTATATTAATAGGCAAAGTTTAAAGAAAGTTCAATTATAATTTGAAATTAGAAACCAATTTTGCACCATGTATCTAAATGTACGTAGGAACCACATCATAATTATCCATTTAAGTTTATACCATGTGTGGGGCCCAATAATTCGTGGGCCAGGCCCATTTATTCGTTGGGGTCCAAAGGCCCAAGCCGAGGAAGGTGATGGCCCAGGCTCGGCAATACAAGTACGAAATAGCCTTGGGACACAGCCGAGGACGATTCAATCCTCGGCATGTCCGAGATCTCATAAGAAGAAATGGCAAAAATGGTATAGAAACAACTTGGGAAAAAATCTAAAATATCTGTGCCAATAGAAAGGGGTATGCTGGAAAGTGTAACGATCAGGAAAAGCTGCTCTTATTGCCATTCAATACTCTGCACCTGACAAAACCATACTCTACAGCTTTTACAACCACCCCCAACCACTCTGGGTATGGGCTGATGGGACAAGTATCAGTCTTGGAATGTCGATCCTACACGTGGACGAAAGATAAAAAACACAGGCTAGTATAAAAGGAAAAGTAAGCAATTCATAGCAGAAGTTAGGAAAAATGGCCAAAAACCAAAGCCTCCCAGCCCGCCTCCAGGAGAAAGACTCCTAAGGCAAAAACGACGTAATTATGTATGAACACCACGAGAAACCCGCCGTCTGGTGACTGAGGCCTAGCCTTTCAAACCCATGCTCTACAAATGATATTGTTTGGGCCCTTTTACGTGCGAACCCAATACCGTTACGGTTCGTTACGAATCGCGTCCTTACAATTGGCGCCGTCTGTGGGGAGGCTTGTGTGTTGGCATAGGCGGTAGGTCGAGAGAGTTCCCTTATCATTTCTGACAGCTGGTTATAGAGTTCTAGTGTAAAGTTCCGCTAGGGGCTATGATTCTTGACTAGGGGCTACGCTTGGTAGCGTCAATCGCATGGATGGTTCTAGGGGCTTGGCCGAGGGGCTAATTCCCCTAAAGCCAAGGTCCCACGCCAAAAACTGAGTTTTGGACAGAACCAAGGTATTGTATGGTCCTCGGACTCAAACCTATGGGGAAACCAACTACTTAGATGAGAAAACTGAGTTTTGGACAGAACCAATATATTGTATGATCCTCGGACTCAAACCTATGGGGAAACCAACTACTTAGATGAGAAAACTGAGTTTTGGACAGAACCAATGTATTGTATGGTCCTCGGACTCAAACCTATGGGGAAACCAACTACTTAGATGAAAAACTGAGTTTTGGAAGAAAAACTGAGTTTCGTAAGGTCGGCTACTTAATAAAAATTCTAAGTTACTCAATCCTCTGCTCAAATACCATAAAAGGTTAAAGCTATTAAAGTTGTTAAGAAGATGGTGAAACACCCTACTACTTAGCAACCTGGAGGGGCTGTTCATTTTGTGGGTTGTATGTCTTTGGATGATTACTTCTTACACCGCGCCGAGCATTCAGTTGTCATCTCGGCTATTTTGGGGTAAGTGTTGTTTTCGCAGATCGGCATTGTTGTGCCAAACAATTCTATTAAAGTCATGATAATATCTTTTCCTTAGCAAGAATTTTGACCTTAAGTGTCATTAGTTCAAGTCTGTATTATTGTGCCGAACAGCACTCGTAAGTTCATAATAGCGCCTTTTTCTTTGATAAGGGATTTCGGCCCTAAGTATTGTGCTCTAAGGTCGGCGGTATTGTGCCAGGCCGCCTCAATAAGCTCGCCATAATGTTCCTTTCTTTTTCTTCTTAATGGGGGTTTCAACCCTAAGTATCACTAATTCGATTCAGTAGTGTTAATTCGGATCGTGTCTATAAACACAGAGTAAGATCTTTTTATTAACTAGGATTTCGGTCTTAGACATCGGTCAAAGTGTAAAAATAAAAAGAATTCACAAGATAGTATGTCTATTCACGGCGTAACCATTTCAGAAATAAAGAGATAGAATGTGTGAAATAAAGCAATAACAACTTTTACTAATATAAAGAGGTATTACAACGTACAAAGAAGGGCTTAAACAAACCTATATAGAAAGTGGATTACAAAAATAATAAAAGGAAAACAACAAAAATATAACAAATAAACGGTCAAATGTCTTCTTAAACTCATCTCCGAAGTCCTTCCAAACTCTGCCCCAGTAGCGCCCATATTGAGAGGAGGACCTTCTTCAGAAGAAGATGGAGGAGATGAAGAGAAAGAAGGAGAAGAAGAAGAGGAAGAAGGAAAAGCGCCAGGATGGATCTGGCGATGGAAAGAAGAAGAAAGAGAGGTAAAAGGAGGCACCAGTGGAGGAAGAGAGGAAGAAGCAGGGACGCTTTGTCCCTGCATCAGTCCTGACTCCTAACACGCTGGTGTCATGTTAGCTATGCTCGTAAAAGAGCGGCTGGTACTGATAATGGGTGACCACAGTTCAGTCGCGCCAAAAGCTTGACGCGACGAGCCCCTGCTTCGGATTTTGGCTGAAAGGAGGGTGAGAAGTATCTTGAGTCTCCGTCATCCCTGCCCCGACCGAGCCATCTTTAGCTTCATAAGAACATGGAATTTCTGGGAAGGGAATGGCTCCTTCATTACTTGCTCCTACTTTGAACGAATTACAAATTAAAGTATAACCAACGGGTAAAAGTAGACTTTGGAGGAGTCTAAGGGTTTCAGATTTCAGGGGGATTAAAAGGGTTCATGTACAGGAGAAAATAACCTCTTGCTTTTTCTTTTTATATGAGGGGCGAAACGGAAGGTATTTAATATGTTCAGATCTCTAAGAAAATCTGTAAACGAGAATATGCCCGCTCCACTTCCCCACACCATCAATAATCATTAAATTTGAATGGTCTCATAAAGGGAAACTATTAAAGGCACGTTTTGGATAGCCAAACGGCATGAACGCGTCGTGAATGAATTTAGAGGAATGTCTTGTAGACCGATACATTTCCTGGGCAGATGAAGAGACGCCAACATTAATAAAGGGCTGAGTTAAACGAGCTATAATAAAGGCTTGGTATTACCAAAACCCTCCTCTCCAACCAAGAGGTTGGACAGCAGGGTTTTAAGGGGCTATTGTAGGGCCTAATAATTCGTGGGCCAGGCCCATTTATTCGTTAGGGTCCAAAGGCCCAAGCCGAGGAAGGTGATAGCTCAGGCTCAGCAATACAAGTACGAAATAGCCTTGGGACACAGCCGAGGACGATTCAGTCCTCGACTTGTCCGAGATCTCATAAGAAGAAAGGGCAAAAATGGTATAGAAACAACTTGGAAAAAAATCTAAAATATTTGTGCCAATAGAAAGGGGTATATTGGAAAGTGTAACGACCAGGAAAAGCTGCCCTTACTGCCATTCAATACTCTGCACCTGATAGAGCCATACTCTACAGCTTTTACAACCACCCCCAACCACTTTGGGTATGGGCTGATGGGACAAATATCAGTCTTGGAATGTCGATCCTACACGTGGACGAAGGATAAAAAACACAGGCTAGTATAAAAGGAAAAGTAAGCAATTCATAGCAGAGGCTGGGAAAAATGGCCAAAAACCAGAGCCTCCCAGCCCATCTCCAGGAGAAAGACTCCTAAGGCGAAAACGACGTAATTATGTATGAACACCACGAGAAACCTGCCGTCTGGTGACTGAGGCCTAGCCTTTCAAACCCACGCTCTACAAATGATATTGTTTGGGCCATTTTACGTGCGAACCCAATACCGTTACGGTTCGTTACAAATCGCGTCCTTACACCATGTGTCCATTTAAGTTTTTTAATCTTTGTGCCAAGTGAGTTAATGAGCGCAAAATACTAAGAATTTAATATTAATGAACTAAATTTTTTTTTTTTTTTAAATTATACTTTACCACCCTAAATTATACCTCATGTTACACTTTGCAAACTAAACTTTTCGAATACACTTTTTTCACCCTAAACTATGACCCTTGTTACACTTTACACCCCGATGTTAAGTTTTCTATTAACTTAGATAGAAAAATATGGCATCACATGAAAAGACCTAATTGTCCATCTTCTCAATACTATAAAAACAAAAGATAAATTATACTTTACCATCCTAAACTATACGCTTTATTACACTTTGCATTCTAAACTATACTCCTTAATAACAAACTTAACGCTAGGGTGTAAAGTGTAACAGGAGTCATAGTTTAGGATGTAAAACATGTATTCGAAAAGTTTATGGTGCAAAGTGTAACATGATGTATAGTTTAAGGTGATAAAGTGTAATTTTTCAAAAAAAAATCACATATATTCAATAAAAATCACCACACAACATAGATCATCACACGTTCTATCTTGCTAGAAATTAGAGAAAAAAATTATCAAAAAGTAGTATTAAATTTAGGTAAGAATTTTAAATGTGACTAATTTCGTTTACTATTTAAAAAAAATAATTTGACTAATTATTTATATTTTTATGATAAAAATTGTGTTTACTTTTAAATGTATCCATATGTATTCATTTGTTACATGCTTTTTAAAAAAAATAATAATTTGACTAATTGTTTATATTTTTATAATAAAAATTGTGTTTAATTTTAAATGCACTTATGCATTTACATGAGTTACATACTAGTTGATTATAATGGGAAAAAAAATTAAATGCAAAACTTATAAAACAAAAACCACAGATCTACTTTATTATATATATTTTTAGCTGAGTTTAAATTTTATTTTATTTTTTAAAGTCTCTATTAAAATCTTATCAAAATTAAAATAAAAGAATATTAATAAATACTATAATTATCTATTAATACCTACTATAATTATTAAATAGGAAAACATGTTATTAGGTAATTATGATATTTTGTAATTTTTTTTTATACGTAGATAATATTGGAAAAACACATGGAAAATACAGTTTTGTATCTCATACAAAAACACGCAGCGGAATATGAATAGATCTACTTCATTCATGTGAGATAGCATGTAACATCTGAGTTTTGCAAATAAAGAATGAGAAAGCGTACATTGATGTAGTGAAATTCAAAACAAATGAAGATTGGATTTGATATGTCTTTCAATCTTCACTCCAATTCCACAATGTGCCCAAGATGTGTGGTCTCTCAATTAGTTCTATATGTGATCTTTTTAAAAGAATAACCAAGTGTCTCTCTTATTGAAGGAATCTTATTGTTTCTCCTTTTGGGTTAGCCTTTTGGGCCAGCCCAAATGGGCTTTAGTGTGTGGCTTGGAGTGGAACTAAAAGGGAAAAATAAAGCTCTAGCTTTAATGGGCTTTGGATTTATCTGTCAACTCTTAGCAAACCTAAAGTTATCATTAATTATATTTAATACAAATATATAAATATAATTGCACTTTAGGCTTTATTAATAAATTATATTCCAAGACTTTATTAAACATTTAACCCCTTCATAAAAATATTCGTAGTAATACAAAGTTATAATATGTAACTGTTACTTTGAAGATTATTACATCTTGTTCCTTGAGTATTTTAAGTTATTCATATATATTTTATGAAATCTAATTTCATAAAATATCTTTACTAAAGTGGTTAGACCTAACACTCTAAATAACCAAACCTATTAAACTTATCTCAAGAGAATGTTTTATATCTCTATAAAGAGATTATGAATTCTATTTTGAGAATATGTGTTCCTTCAACATTACATATGGTTGCCCAACATACTGAGGTTTTGACCGTTTGTCTAGATCTCACTTCTAATATATTAAAGCAACATACATTTCATGATTGGGTTTACTATTCCCTCAGGATTGAGAGTTTATGTAAATGAGAAGTCGTGAGATTTATTATTCGTTTGATAGTTGTTGATAGAATAATAAATCTCACAGTGATCCAGTTCAATATGTTTTATACACTTAAAACATATTAACATATCAATTAGAAATCTCCACTTCCATGATCAAGACAAATCATCTTAATTGATACATTACAGTCTTCGCAGATGAAATGCCTAATTTTATCACTGACTACAAACTAAGATTCTGAGTTTACAAAGAACTTGTGATTTATATTTTCTATGACTAAATCACATACTATGCATCTCAAGGATTATATGATAATGTTCAAACATTTATGTTACCATTGTTGAGGTACAAATTTTCGGGCCTTAATTTCATTAGCCCACTTACAAAATACCCACATGAGCCCACACATTATTTTAAACCCACATAAATATTCCTCATATATATTACCCAAATATTCTCATGTTATTGGGCCTTCACAAATACTCCATACACAAGCCCATAAATTGCCTTGGGCCCTTTCACAAATATTACCCATTATAGCCCACATATTATCCAACTTGAGCTTTCACAAAAGTACTCACCATATTGCTACCATATTGAGCCACAAAATTATATCATCTCTATAAAAAGCCCAAAAGCGCTTACCTTATAGGAAAATCCAAAAAGCCCAACAAAACCCTTACAAAGCCCGTTGCTACATGGCACTTTTACAAAGTCTGTTACTACATGGCATCTTTACAAAGCCCATTACTACATGACACCTCTAAAGTCCGCTACGATGCGGCATCTCTAAAACCCGTTACAATGCGACATCTTCAAAGCCCGCTACGATGCAACACCTCTAAAGCCTGCTATGATGCGGCATCTCTAAAATCCGCTATGATACGGCACCTCTAAAGTCCATTGCTACATAGCATCTTTACAAAACCTACATTGAAGCCCGCTATGATGCGGCATCTCTAAAGCCCGCTACGATGCAGCACTTCTACTAAGTCCATTGCTACATGGCAATATTTTTACAAAATCCTACAAAGTCCAAATGCTAATTTGGCATTATTTTTACAAAGCCTAAATGCTAATTTGGCACTATTTTACAAAGCCCAAATGTTAAATTGACACTTATTTTACAAAGTCCAAATACTAATTTGGCAACTATCTCTAAAAGTCCAAATAATAATTTGGCAACTATTCCTACAAAAGCCCAAATCTATTTTGGCAACTATTACAAAGACCATAACATTATTTTGGCAAAAACAATTACTTTATGCTCAAAGCCCAAATACTATTTTGGCACATACTTACAAAGCTCAAATACTATTTTTGACATTTGTTTTACATATACTAAATCCCACACTCATGGGAAATATAATTATTCATCCCTCAAGAAATACCTCTTACAAGATTTATAAAAGCCCATGAATATGATCCATGACAAAACTATTCATTTTGTAGGGACAACCAAGTCCAAAGAAGCTTAACTACAAAGCCCAACTGGGCTAGCCCAGCTCACACACAAATTCCAGCAGAAGCTCACATGAGGTGACCAGCCAAATCTCAACACAACTAAACAGCTGAAACCCATTCCTATCAAGTCTTAACTTGTCTAATCAGATCAGAAAAGGACACGTGTCCATCAGGGGTTAAACCCTTCCTTCACAAGCTGAAATCCCATCATTTTTTAAGTGACATAAAGCTGAAAGTGATGTGACAGAAAGCTGGGAAGTTTCAGTCAGCTGTCACTTCTTTCTTCTCTACCCATTCAGTCAAGAACCAGGAGCAGCCATGCCCAGACCATTAAAGCTCTTGAAACCACTTGAAATTAGTCTATTTTCATATTAAAAACGTGTACTCGCTAGTTCATAGACCAAGCACATGAACCCCAAATGGGAAAACTTAGGGAAATGTGGTTTGGAGGGCACCAAAGGGATCCCAGCAGAGTTCCCAGTAAGGGCTCCAAGGTTGACACCTGGCTTGGGGTGATCCAATCTGTCCTAGGAAGCTCTAATTCTAGCTGCAGTATAACTGAGATCATTAGCCTAAAGCATGCTCTAATCCCATCAGCCAAAGCCAATCAGCATTCAATGCTAAGTCAGAATCCCAGTTGTTATTTCCCAAAACAGCAAGAACCTTCTAAAAGTTAAGCTTATCATTATTAGCTAAAATCTCAAGAATGATTCTCTAAGGATTTTCTAAGGATTGGGAAAGATTTAACAGAGATTATTTGCTAATCACCCCCCAAAAACCTAGATATAAATGGAATTCTCCATTAATATTTCACCAACACACCAAGATACACTAAGACAGACACCAGGAAAAACTTTTCCTTAACCTCTCTGTTTAAGCCTCCTCTAAGCTCTGAAAAGTGGCTGAGTTCTTAGTTTTAAAGCTTAGAAACTAAGTCCCCAGCTCCTAGCTCAAAAACACTTCTCATAACTCTACTTATAAACACTTATCTACCCCTAACAAAAAGCTCCAACAGCCTTACTTTACTCTTTCACTCATTACTCATACTACTCACAAATGACTCTCTCTACTCATTACTCACTATATATTCATGAGCATGTCTTGGCACTATAATGATCTTGCTGCGCTAACTAGGATCGCTCTCTCTCCCTTCATCTCACACTAAGTTTTCCTGATTATTTGTCATAATGAGACCTATGATATTTACTTATTCATTTACTATTAATGGTTATGATATAACTGTTACTATAGAATTTTTCCCTCATATTATTGTATTAGAAGACTCCTCTCCAGAGCTAACGGGTGATGAGTCTGAAAGTGTAGATATTCTCCTTAATCTGTGAAGTGGCTAACAGCTGGAGGTTTATCCTATTTTATCTTACTTTACTGCTGGGCTATTTTCTGCAAAAACACCTTATCGCTGGGTCATTTTCTGTAGAAACACTTAACTGCTAGGTTATTTCTTACAGTATGCTTTTTAACTGTGCTGACGTGTCCACTGTAGGGATTGTTTATGGGCTACTCTTGTAAGTTCTAATCTAAACCCAAGGCATAAAATATAGTGAATTTCTTAGATCTTCACCAATAGCCTTTGGGCCGTGCATCAAGCCCATTGTCGAGCTTCGGTTTAGACCTCCCAACCCAACATAAATCTTATTTGTCGGAAAGGAAACTTTTTCGCCCCCAAAAACCATTATTTTAGATAATAATAAAACAAGTTTATTACATAGAACATAATGTCATAAATGGCATACAATAGGATTTTAGGACACTAATCCTAACAAATAATGGGAGAGGGGGAGTTGAGATTTGAACCACAAATATGAAGCACCATTGTGATATCACTTAACTCCATGTCTTGGAATGACTTTTCTAACCTCCATTAATTCTTACCCTTCACAAGCACTTCGAAATGCATTATTATATATATATGATAAAAATTGTATAGTTAAAAGGGAAATGAACTAATAACTTATTTAATTGTGAAATGGTTTGTACAATTATTCTAGAAAGATAAAAATAGTAGGAAATATCATTACAATTTTCTCCACAGTCCCTATCTATATACACCATAAGTAAGGTTGTGCAAAAAATATGCTTGACCCGCTAACCCACCCAACCTGCGCAGGTTAGTGGAAGGTAGAGTTAAATTTTTAAAACCCGTCAAGCTTAACATGCATGAAAAATATTTTACCATATTAAAAAGCTTAAGGTGTCAATTTTTTTTTGTGGGTATTTGTTTTTTTCTTATGTTTTTATTTGATAGAAAACAAAGAACTATTTGAAAGAATACCCATTAAAAAGATCCACTAAAAATTTCTATTTCATTACCTAATTAAAGAAGTTCCAATGTAAGCAAGCATAACTTATTAACTCTCACAACTCCACCCAACCTATTGAGCATAAACCACTCATATTTTCTACTAACACATATATTGTTGAGATTGATCAATTAGTGATGGTTTAGAATTTTTTCAACTTGTCAAAGGAGATTTGGTTAAAAATTTAAATCTCAACTCATCTCCAACCCGACCCATACACAACTCCACCCAACCCATTGAGCAGAAACCACTTATATTTTCAACTAACCCGGTGATTGTAAAGATTGGTCAATTGGTGATGGCTTAGAATTTTTTCAACTTGTCAAAGGAGAATTGGTTAAAAATTTAAACCTCAATATTCCTCCAACCCGACCCATTCACAAACCCATCCATATAACTTTAGATCTAATTTTTTAGTTTTATTTTAAATACGGATCTATAAAATAGTCTCTCAATACTTTTGTGACATAGACATGGGTTAGAAACTAAGAATAGTTAACCATAGTTAGTACACTATAGTGAAGATCTTCACTCACGCACCTCATCCCAGTCATTCATCACACCCGGCTCGCAAGAAAGAACTAATAAAATAAATAAATAAAATGAATTTGTTAGTATTTGTTAATACATGAGAACCAGACGGCGTTAAAAGGTTCCGTTAATTCAAATAACGCCGTAACGGGATTCAAACGAGAGACGGACGGAATTGACGGATTATATGAGAGAAGCAACGAGGGCCCTGTGATTGTTGATGGACGGTCAGGATTGGACATTTGAAACGTGACGGAGAGTGAGAGAAACGGGTATAAAAACTGAGTTTTGAAAGAGAGAGAGAGAGCCTTTCGTTTTTATCAGAACAACAACAACAAGCTCTGTCTGTGTAGCTTTGTTTCGTTCTCTCTCTGTGATTTTCTCTCTCTTTTTTCTTTCAATTACTTTCTTAGAAACCAAACTCGAAAATTTACGACAGCTACACTATAAAAGCTGAGGATCTGGATTCTGAACCTCGTGAAGAGAGAGAGAGAGAGAGGGAGAGAGAGAGAGGGAAAGAGAGAGAGGTTTGTAATTGAGCACAGAGTTTGGTTTTATAACTTTTGCTTTCTAAATAATCTTCGTAATAATAACTCATTTTTGGTGTAAATTTGTGTTTCACAGAGTTCAGAACGTGGTTTCCTTAGCTGATTTCGAAGAAGATTGTGTTAATTTTCATTGAAAACAAGAATTTTAGAGTTAAAGAGGTTTCCAATTCGAAACAGAGCTTGATTTCTTTTTTGCTTTTGTCCGATTTTCTCATCCGAGATAATAACAACATTTGTTTGTGTTCGATTTGTGTTTCACAGGTTACATTTCGGAGAGATTTGAGCTGTTTTTTAAGGAATCTGAAACTTTTGTTTTGTCATATGATAAAAAAAAAAAATCAAGAGCGGTTATCGGTTGGAGAGATTAGATTCTTACATGGAAGTCGAAGATTTACGCTCTGAAATGTCAACATTTTGTTGAAATCTGAGTAATACAGGTGAGAGAAATTAGTATCTAAATTCGAAGATCAAGAAAAATTTCAAGTATTGGTTTTTGAATTGAGCTTAGGAATTGAATTCCTTAGCGGCTTTCACTGGCAAATCGGATTTGAAAATTGAACCTCTGTAACCAAACACTAATTTTTTCAGCTGGTTCTTTGTTTTGTGCAGGGTATCGGAAACTATTGGGTTTCTCAGATAGTGATTCGGTGAGATTTTCAGGTAATGCGTTCAATTCCATGACTTTCTCCGATGAAAATTCCAACTTTTTGTTGTTGTTGTTGATTTTGGTCTGTCTTCCCTTCAATTTTCTTCAAAGAAAATGAAAAAGCACTCCGTTTGAAATTTCACTTCACGGCCTTTTGAATTGTGAAATGCAAATTCTGAGTTCTGACCCAACGACCCTCTGTTTGGTTTCCGAGAAATCTGAGCAAAAGAAAACGAAAATTTTTTTTCTGAAAAAAATTTCATATATTTGAGATCCTCGCAATCTTCAAATGATGTTCCATCATACTCAAAACGCAAAATCTCCACCATGATTTTTGTTTCGTAAATCTGGACCGTCCGACGATCCACAATCTCTCTCTCTCTCTTTCTCTCTCTCCTTTTTTTTTTTCCATTTTTTTGTGGGTAGCCTCAATAGCCAAATATCCAAAATCCAAACTTTGCTTTGTTGTGCTATGCCTTTTTGGTGCTTCTTATTAATCTTTGCACTTTTAATTTACTACTAAACTAGTACAAGTTAACCTTTGGGTTATATAGAAAGTTAACCTTAGTTACTAATTTAACTATGGATGGGACAGCTGTGTATAAAAATGGATAAAGACTCTGTGATGAGGAACCACCACACCAACAACAACAACAACATTAGAGGAGGAGGTGAAGCGACGTCGTCGTTTTTGAGACCAAGTATTGATAGCAGTAGACAACAGGCAACGACGTCGTCTGATTTCGGGTTCCAGTGGGGGAATCGTAAGCGGCTTAGGTGTATGAAAATCCAGGTCAAGGACAAGGACCACGACTCGACTGGACCGGTTCATAGGACCACGGTTCGCGTGGACCGCCGGGTCGTCCGAGCCGATAAAGACTCGTCGAATAGTCACCCCAGTAATAATGGGTATTTGAATCTGCGTCACCGACCCTCTTCTTCTCCTCCACCGCCACCTCAGCGAATTCTCAGGTACACGCACTTCGATTTAAAATCTCTCTCTCTCTCTCTCTCTCTCTCTCTCTCTCTCTCATTTTTATGTTATGGTAGCGGCGCGTGTGGGACACGCTACGCTGAGTCGTAGAAATTTGGTTGTGTGGTTGGGTTTTTTTGTGGGTTGGGGTGGATGGTGAGGTGGTTGATTGGGCTGTCTCTGACTTCTAGATAAGTGGCGCGTGGGCCAGCTTCGCGCTTTTTATAGTCGTGGATTGCTAGATCATACGATTGCTTTTTTAATGATAGTAAATAGTATGCCACGAGTTTTTAACTATTTTTATTTTACCGTGTTTTTAAATGTTTTTCTAAACCCTTTTTTGGTTAGTCCGTGATTTTCACTCTTAATTTGCATGTTATAATTAAATCTTTCTAATATATACCGTTGTTGTTTATTCTAAATTTGTGTCTGTTTTTTGTTTTTGTTGTTGTCTTTTTGTCTAAAAACACTGCTTTCATCATTAGAAAGCTCTTGAACGGAAAATTTAAGGTATAGGTCCTTTTTTAGGTATTATATTTGAGATTTTCTAAGTAAATTTAACGATATAGTTTTGGAAGCTATACATAAGGAATAAGTGGATAAAGTTTTGCTGCATTAGCAAATAGGTCCCTTGAATTTAAAGGTACAAAGGTAAAGGCCGTACGGTTCTCAATTCTTATCAACTCATAATGCGTCTTTTTTTTAGAAAACTTTATTGTAATGTGCATTTATGTTTGAGAAAAAAAAAAACCTATGAAAAGATTTAAGATCTGATGGCACGTGACACTCATACCATTAGGTCACGTGATATTACTATGAAATGAAAGTCATGTTATCTGACCAGTGCTTTGTGACTATGCTGCAATTTCTGAAAATTCATATAGAAAGATATTTTTTTTCACCCTTCGATGGGCCTGTTTTGGATTGGCAAAAATGGGCGGATATGAAATAAGTGGAATGGTGGGCTCCCACTATTCCTCTATTTGGGACATTGCAAAATGCACATTTTAAAGGAAATGAGTGGTTGGATGTGGACCCGTAGATATGCGGTGCATAAAGCCACAAAGTAGATTCCTCTCATTAAAGATGTTTAAAATTTTCTTTTTGGCCCTCATATCCCCAAAGGGCAGTAAACAATAGAAAAGAGATATTATTGTCAAATACTTTTTTTCTTTTCTTTTTTTGAGAATCTTATTGTCAAATACTTAACCATCAAATAAATGAAAGGAAAAGGATTCAGTACTTACTTTTATCTTCCATTCTTTTCCTAATTCCATTCATTTGTTTTATAACTTTTCGTACACATTGTAAGTTGGGTTAAATTGCTAATGTTTGTTTGTTGCTAGTTTTTTTGGTTTAGTGGGTTTCATATCGTTCTCACGGATAAAGTTTAAATGGTTGTATAAGAGATCTAGAATATAATCTTTATCTATACTAAAAATTGATTAATGTGATGTTTAATAATAAAGAATTGTCATAAAGAACGGATACTATAAGTTGAAGTTTTTTTAAAAAAAAAAAAATTTTTGAAATTGTTTAACTTTTACTTTATTTTGTTCATCTACAACTTTTTTTTAAAGCTTTATTTTTAATTTTTTTCAAGTAGAAATATACTCTTGTCTTTAGCTCATTGGTGGGACTCACACATGGACCTAATAATTTCTTGCGTCTAATTGGTTTGTGGTGAGTGACCTTATATAGATTTTATATGTGAAATATCAGCTTCAAATGTGTCAGTGTAGTCAAAATAATGAGTTAGAAGGACTTAAATGTTACATTGAAATTTCACCTTCAGTGTTACATTTGGGCTGAATAACCGTACTGCTTATTTTGTCCACTTGGATGGTCAGGAGGGTGAAGATGTATCGTTCAAAAGACTTGCTCATTGTAAGTGCATGAGGGGGCCTCTTCCTTTAGGAATTGGATATGTTTAACAGTTTAAGGTAGGTTTTTCATGTGTGGTAAATTTTGCTTGAGGTCTAGATAAACTGAAAAAAGTGACAATCTGATGCATGAAGAACTTGGAAGAAAAGTTAAGTTGTACTGTTGTATGTTTTTGCTGAAAATTTAGAGATACTTTTATTATTGGAGTATGATATTTTTTTGAGAAGATTGTTGCTGACCTGAAATGGCAGTATGTGCTATAGAAGAAATAGTAATACTGTATATGGTCATGATTTGAATGGTCCAAAATTAAACAAAGATTTATTAATTTATCTTTCCTTGAGCTTCTATCAGCCCCAGCTTTTTACATCTGGATAAGGTTGAGCTTTTATTGTCACCCGACAATTTCACCTATATTTGTTTTCTTTTTTCTTTTCTCTTTTGGGTATTGATGAAAACTTCGTTCAGATGTCCTAGTCATTGTTAGTCTCTTAATCCTTCACAAAATTGATTTTTTTTTTAATGGGTTCAACTGGTTTTGCTTGAGCTTATGATGATTTGAGGTGTATCATTTTCTTTCTTGTTTTTAAATGACAATTGAGCTTGTATTATTTGTTGTTTTTTCTTATTATATACTCAAAGGCTGATGATGAGTGTAAGGGTCTTGTGCTTGGCTATTTTTATGAGCAATAGTTTGGTGTTTGTTTTTATATAATGATTATTTTAACTTCATTTTAGCATTATTGATACTAGTATGTTGCCTCACAACCTGTCATCATTATTAGCATATTTGTTCTGTTTTATATGTTGGATATTTATATATATAAATTACTTACCAAACAATAATGTATTATTTTATGCAACGGTTGATACAACATCTATCATATATATTCCTATGATTGGATTGTGGGTTACACCTAATGGTAGAGGAATGTTGTATATGTTTAACTATAACACAAAATACCACCTCCTTCCTAACCCAATATGCATATGACTTGGATCCTCAACCAGATATTATCTACACGGAAAGAATATATAATTCTCATTCATACGTTCCATTAATGATTCTCGTCCCAACTTGTAAGGATCAACTAGTCAACACAGAATGGGGGAGGTACAAGGAGTAAAGTAATGTTCAACTTGCAAAAACATTATTTATGAATATGTCAAAGAGAAAGGCCATCGAAATTTCCACCTAGCCCGTGACATGTGTAACAACTCTATGTCTTCTTCACCACACCTGATCATTTCCCCCACTGCATCTGATCCATAATATACCTTCCTGCCCAAACACTCCAACAATAGTGCCTCCTCAAAAAAAATAAAAATAAAAAACCCATTCTCTTTTTACTGATCAAAATTTTTACTGATTTTTATCTCTATGATAACAGTTTTCAAGTTCAGAAATTTTTACTAATTCTTATTTAGATCTATTACTAACAATCTATCACATTAAATGTCATGTTAACCTAATTTTTTCTATTACTAATAATCTGTCGCATCAACGTGGACCGAATTACACTTTTCTACCAGGCATACCCCAATTCATAGCCGTCCGATGACATGTCGGATTAGGAATATGGTCCACCCCACCCCCACATGCCACTCCAATTTTCAACACGTAGCTATTTTATTATTAGTTACTAACACATACCCAAAAGCCATTCTCTTAATCCAACGCCTCTAAACCTTCCCATCAAACCAGCTGTTCAAATCTCACACGCATACACTCCCCTCTCAAATATCTTAACTTTTCATTAAAGAAAACGAAATTAACATCTCTCTCTCTCTCTCTCTCTCTCTCTCTCTCTCATTGTTAAAAGCAAAAACGCAACAAAAAAGACCCACCCCATTTTGTACGCAAAACACGACGAGATTCTAGCCCTCCCTTCCTTTCTACTCACACACCCACCCACCGATCTAGATCACCCACAAAGGTTAATTTCGTAATTTCCCTATAACAACACCAAATTTTTTTTTTTTTTATTTTAAATTTTTTTACCAACAAAATAATTTAATTTTTTTTTGTAAATTTATTGTATGATATATTTCTACCATATGGTATTCATATATTTTTATTATTTTTGGGTTGTATTAGGAACTCTGCTGAGATTACTTCAAGTGCTATGAGGGGAGGCCAAAGCAACGGAGGAGGTGTGAGGGGAATTGGTGCCTCACCGGACAGAGGGGGTGCGCACGATAAGAAAGTGACACACACCAATCACAATAGCCACCACCACCACCCCCATCACCATCACCAGAATGAGAATAATATCAATAATCATAATAAGTCAGCGGCTGCTTCGTCCGAGACAGCGCACGATAGCAAGAAAGGTGGTGGTGGTGGTGGCTCGTCGTCTGGGGGCAGCGGTGACGCTGGTGTAGCAGGTGCAGGAAGTGTTGTGTGGCCTCCAAAGTTCGTCATTGCTTTGACCAACAAAGAGAAAGAAGAGGATTTCATGGCTATTAAAGGCTCTAAGCTCCCTCAGAGACCCAAAAAGCGTGCCAAGTTCATCCAGCGCACCCTCAATGTAAGCCCTTTTTCTTTTCCTCTTCTAAAATTTTATTTTATTTTTTATTTTTTATTTTTTTTCAAAAAAAAAAAAAATTGTAAGTTCAATTTGTCAGGGGTAGTAGTTTTTTGAAACAGTCCAATTAGCCACTTATGAAAAAATAAAATTAAGCTGAGAAAAATTGTTTAACAAATAATTTGATTATTGTAAACTTAAAATATGAGGGGTTTTTTTAATAAAAATTATGCTTTGACTAGCTTATTTATTATGTTGGTTTTGGGAATAGGACACGGTTTCTGAGGAGTTAGTTTTGATGTTTTATTCATCAAGGATAGACCTATTTTACCGAGTTTAATAATATTTTTTAGCTCATCTGGCATTTTCCATGTCCTGGTATTTTCAATTTAGAAAAATAGTAAAACAAATTTTTTTGGTAAAAAATATTAGAAAACGAAACGGTCCAAGTCTACGCATGTTAAGTAATAGTGGAGTAAAAATAGGATATCCGTGACAGTTTTAGTTTCCATGGGTAGAACTATTTAGGCATGTTTAGTACATATATTTAAACATATATTTTTAATTTTTAAATAATATTATATTTTTTTTTTATTACATATTTTTAAAAAAATGAAAAATTTTATTTAAACACATGTGTCAAACGAACTCTTAATTTTTTTATTTTATTTTTTATTTTTGAGAAGTACTACTTTTGCTACAAATCTGAACAATTTCACCACAAATCATAGATAGTAAATCATTTCACAATAAATTTAAGTTATTACTGGTTCTAATTTAAGTACAGTATTAAAGTTATGTTTTTACTCACTAATAATTACTAATAATAACCTATTATTTAACAACCTACTATTTATCTAAGATATGTGGATAGTTAGAAATCTGGCGAATATCACTTTTTCCTTTTTTTTCTTTTTTCTTTTTTTGTGAATAGAGTATTTGTAATTTTAAATCCGTGTCCGTGAAAATTTCTAGGGGTAGCTGGACCGTACAGATAGAATTGTTTTATTTGTTAGTACTAAACTACTAGTATTGTAGGTTTTTTTTTTAATTTTTTTTTTCTTTTTTAAAGTTTGGATCTGCTTCGCTTTTGTTGTTTCTTTGATGGGAAAGCTGGGGGAAAGGTAAACACGTGTCAGTCAAAGCGTGGATGTGTACCTAACAGTGACCTAATGTTTGTTACCGCTTTGAGTGAATGAGTAGGACCGAACCGGGTGCTTCGGAATCATGCTAATTTGAGCTTTATTATATGAGGAATATTTTAATAGTATTCACATCTACTTTTTTTTTTTTTTTTGAGAATCAATTTAAGAAAGATAAGAATTGATAAAGATATGTTTCAGCACACGCATGAGATTAAACGGATAATTTAATTGAGATGATTAATTTCACGAGAAAATAAATTGTTTTATACTATATTTACTAATTTAAAGTTGTTTGTCACATGGCATTACTTGTATTTTTGAATTAGTAAGAAAAATAATTCTTTAATCTTTACCATGAAAAGAAACTTTTTTTTTTGGGGTGATAGGATGATATGAATCTTATTAAAAGAAATGGTAAAAATATTAATTCCTCGTCAGGAAATGGATGGGTTAAAAACAGGTTTTAAAACACGGGTTAAGTTCTTTGAAAAAAAAAAAAACATGGGTTAAACTATTTTATAGTGCTACTTATTGGCACTCTTGTCTTGTCATGGACATTTTGGTTCATTCCACTTCAATCTATGGGCCCATCGGAGTAAACATAGCCGTTTGATCAGAGTAAAGATGTGTTATTTTGTGTAAAAGCAAATCATGGATTCTGAATGAATTGTGATAGCTTGAGACGAACGGCTATCCGCTATTGCTATGCCTTGTCGGATCTAACATGAGGCTAGTGGGGCCCATTGCCAAAATTCCCCACTAGGGCCACCACAAAGTTTAGACTAGGCCAACTAAACTCCAAATATGTTACTATTTTGGAGCGATGTCATAGCGTGAAATAGTCAATCATATCATTTTCCTAGACATAAATGGTTGTGAAATATGTAATGGATGTTGTCTAAAACTATAAATATTGTAACGATAATAGTGTTTAGGAATACAATAGGCACGCTATAATTGGGAGAGGCACCTACACGTGTCGGTTATTGTAATTTAATAACCGGCTTGAAATCCGGATAGGAGAAGATGGTGGAGCCTATTGAAATTGACGGTTCATGCCATACCAGGTGTAAAAAAAGGTGTACGGCTCAGCACTATTTAGTGGGGGGTAGAAACTATGGTTATTGGGTCAAGGACTGGCCCACTTGTGGCCCAAAATAAAATGTCTGTCGACATAAAGGTCATTGAGTGAACAGTTATTTGAGTCCCTTTTTACACAGTAAAATACTAAAATCTCCTTTTGTTAAGGGTATTTTCGGCATTCTAACAGCCTTTTGATTATTGTGGAAGTTGCACATTGTTTTCCAGCTTTGGACCATACTGGCCAGTGGACAAAGCGCAAAAGGCACATGATGGCATTGGCCACTATGTACATGCACTTAAGCATGGCAAGGAGGTAGGGTGAGATTGGATCATGTGGTTTGTTTCCGTCCCGTCCCGTCCTCTCTTCGGGGTGGGTCGAGTTAGGATGGGGTGGAGGTATTTTGTCATCTGACATGAGGCGGTTTCAATACTAATAAGATAGAGTTGTGACTTTGAGAAAAGAGGATGAGTTGCATTAAGAGTGTTGAGATAGAGAGAAATGTTTTGGGATGGTAATAGAATATATATTAAAAATTAAATTATAAACAGGATGTGTATAAAAATGATTAAATATACACACACACACACTCAGGGTGAGGTGAGGCAGGCAAAACATCTCCGAGAGGATGTGTGTTATTTTTCCCATTCCCAACTCTTAGTTCAATTTAGTTTTACTTTTTAGGAAGAATTTTACTTTGCCAGCCAAATTTTATATAAAAGCAATATACAGGGTGAATGGAGAAATTATATTCAAGCAATTATATTTAGGATGTTTCTTAGAATGCTATTAATACAATTTCTGATTAAATGCTATTAATACAATTTCTGATTAAAAATGAAGAAATAATTACAAAAAAAAAAACTATTAATTTAATTATGAGGGTGCCTTGTGTAAAAAATTTCCATTCAAACTGGTAGTCCAAAGTGTGGGGAAGAAGTCATTTACCTCCTTTGTTTTTTTAACAATTGGGTATAAGAAATTGATCTGCTTCTGACTTTGTTTTCTTTGCTGTAATTTATTCCACAGCTGGTGAGCCCAGGAGCATGGTTGTGCGATCTGACCCTGGAACGATACGAGGTCAGGGAGAAGAAGATATCCAAGAAGGTACACTTTGCTCTTTCTAACTTAAAATTTTTTTTTCTTCCCTTTGTCTTTATAGTGCGGACTGCCTGCCTTATGCAGCCAAAATTAATATAAACTTCTAGTGGTAGAGTATATTTCTTATCTTTATTGCAACAAATATAAACATTTGAAGCAAAAACCACAAATGTGGGCTGGGGTAACTCTGTTAAATGTATCGTGGTCTATATCTCTGGTCTCTATACAGGTTTATTAAGTGAAAATGTTGAATCTAGTGCACGAAGTTCCCTTTTCTTTTTCCTTTTTTTTGAGAAGCGAGTGCTTAAGTTATTTGTATCTATTGCAGAGACCAAGAGGGTTAAAGGCGATGGGCAACATGGAATCTGACTCTGAGTAGAAGACAACCCTTTGGAAAGTGAAAATTTTAGGATTGCAAGAAAATATAGTGCTCAATGATGATGAGGAAGATGTGAGAAATGTTAGAACTGTGTTGATCATCATCACATTTCACTTATTGAAAGAATGAAAAGATAAATTTTCAGTTATTTGTTTCTTTTGTCTGTAGCCTTTTAGTGTTTTTTATTTTTTATTTTTTATAAATCTATTTCTTAATTTGTTGAGTAGCTCCAAGATAAAGGTGGAACACTGCTCAGCTTAGGCTTATATGCCCAGATCTTGAAGGCTACATTTCATCATTCAAAAAAACCAAGCCCGGTTAGTAAGTTTAGTGTCTGAATGTAAAAACAAAACCTGACTTTTCATCATCCAGGGTCTGCTCATCTTGGTGATAATGTTTACATCTAAAGGGGAAGACATATATTGCATACTTATGTTGAGAAATGCAGAGAGGGCCTTCTCCAAACAAAAGCTTGAGCTTTTGGTTGAATTTGGCGATCATAGCTCAACATTTCTATAGACTTGTCAAATTTAAGAGAAGTTTATAGCCATTTCTGTTTAAGATATATCCCAGTGCTTATTCTTTCTGCTATGCTCAACTACCAACTTTTTCATTGGAAGATTAATACATTGCGCACCTGCTTCTGAGGATGATTTAAAGACCTCTATTTTGTATCTAATAGTGGAAAGGCTTTAGGCCCCTGATGGCTCTCTTCTTTCTAAACATGCCTAGGATGAATGTTGGGAGTAAGAGCAACGTAACTTTCATATGAACCTGTAACTAAAATCACTTTATTTGCAACAATTAAAATATGTCACCATGGTGGTCATGAAATATATGGTGGAAATTAAACTGTGTTAAAGCATCAGTTTCAAAAGTATCTACAACTAATGCCATTTATCAGCAACAATAATCGCATGTCATCTTAAATTTTTTTTTTAATGACTAGGTTGGGGGTCATCTTAAATTTTTTTTAATGACTAGGTAGGAGGTAAGGGTTGGGGTTCAAGTTTTCAGGATGGAGTTTCACACAGATATATATTTAGATTATGTTATAGTAGAGTTTTTATCTTGTAAAAAAAAAAAAACAAACAAAAAAAACCTAAAGGAGCAAAATCAAAATGACCTCAAATTATAAGGGTGTAAATTCTAATTTAATATTTGTATTATGAAACCACCTATTGTTGTGAAAAGTTTTGTCTTTAGATTTATTTGTAAATCTAGAATGACGTGGTTATATAATCAAGTCCTCCTTAGATGTTTCTCCCAAAAAAAAAAAAAAAAAAAAAAAATGTCCTCCTTAGATTAAGGAAGGCTACTCCAAAGAAGTTAATGCCACGTTCAACACTCTTGTACCCAATGTTCGTAATCCTCCATGTATAGCAGAGTCTAGAATCCAGATCAATTTCTTGTTGGAAGTTGGAATACTATTTAAATTTTAAATTGCATGTTTCTAATCATAAACTAACAGGCTTAAGCATTAAAAGTTTGTTGTTTGAATGATTTCACTACCTCAACTTAATCAACTTTCATTTTTTGAAGAAGTATAGATGAAAATGTGTTGTCTGCATAAGGCTTTGAGGTTAAAAATTAGTTCAGGTTTTGTATCACTTTGCTCAAATACGTAGCACTTATTAATAGTAGGTTAGAGGCTTTTTTGACGATAGGAAAAACTTGAGGAAGAGTGATCTATTATTACGTTCATGTTAATTATTGTTAGAAAGGTGTTTTTCACACGTGCTTTGTGGATGCCTTAAGGATTTTTTGTTTTGTTTTAGATTCTCATTAAACATAAGTTGATAACTAGTTACAATGGAGACATTTTATGTGTTTTTTCCAACAACAAAAAAAGTGTTTTTATTTTTGTGAAAAACACAAAAAATAGAGATTCGCGATTGTTTTTCCTTTTAAAAAAAAAAAATTTATATTTTCAGTAGAAGATTGTGGAATGCCACTCCCAACAATTATATGATTAGAAGAATATTTGTCTGACCTGTTCTCAAAAAAAAAAAAAAAAAAAAAAAAAGAAGAATATTTGTCAGTTTGCGTGTCGACTGTCGAGCTTAATTGGGAAAGTGATCAAGACAGGTTTGAAGTTTTCAATTCTTAAGCAAGGTTGAACAACCACCGGAGACCATATTTGGTGCAATATATAGAATTGTTCTTAACGACGTGACATGTAGAATGATGACTTGTAGGGAGGACTAAGAATTTTGTCTAGAGTAGAATGTAGAATGATGACTTGTATAAGGATTAAGAATTTTGTCTAGAATGGACAAGATAAGTATGGGAGAAGTTACGTGGATATTTGCAAACTTTGCATCACATGCGCAAAAAGATGAGGTTTTTATTTTAGTTTAGTGTTATAATTTTTTTTTTTTTTTTTTTTTTTGAATAAGTTTGTTTTGAAGACATGTATTAGTAAGAAAGTGTCATTTTTTGTAAGTATTTTAAGTGGAGTTTGAGATATATTTTTACCCGATTGTCTTTGTGGGGTCCAATAATTGACGGGTCAGGCCCATTTGCTGATGAAGGGTCCAAAGGCCTAAGCCGAAAAAGGTCATGGCCAGAGCTCAATAATAGTATGGCCCAATTGGCCCGGAGAAGCGGCCGAGGACAGTGCAGTCCTCGGCTGACCCAAGAACAAGGGCAGAAAGGTAAAGGGACATGCTTGAAGGGAAATCTAAAATATCTAAGAAAGGCTTCCTTTGCCACCTTCCTCATGCATATCTCTGCGCCTAACAGAGCCTTATCTATGAACTTTATCAACAACTCTCAACGACTTAGGTCTGGGACTGATGGGACAAGTATCAGTCTTGGAAAGGTTGACCCTACACGTGGACGAAGGAAATTGAATGCATGCTAGTATAAAAGAAAAAATATGTAACCTAAAGGGGAGGAGTCCCACGGAAAAAGAAGAGAGGTTCCAGAGGTGGATACACCTGAACCATATATGGGCTCCTTAACAAAACCACAGCCGGGTAAACACGACTTAGCCTTTCGATCCCACTCTCTACAAATGATATTGTATGGGCCCATTTACGTGCGAACTCAACTCAACTGCGGTTTAACGCAAATCGTGTCCCTACAGTCTTCAAATTTTTTTCACGTAAGGTAATTTTGAACTATATAAAAGTCCAGTATAAAGAGGAGAATCTACTTATAAATAGTATAAATAACTATTTATCTATACCACCTAATAGGCTAATATACAAACTTCTACTTTATTCTTTCATGAAAGCTATAGGTAAGTGTATAATAGTTGTGATCCCTTTCTTAGCTTGTAACTATTCATCTAAGACACTTAATGCATTACCTGACTCTTTAGTTTTTATAGTCTTGCATCCCACTTTAGCTATATAAAGAGATGTCATTCTTTGTAAAAGAGGCCACAAATAACAAATATATTCTTACTTCATTTATAGGGTCTGTTTGGATATCACTTATTACTGAAAATTGAAAATTTATTGTTGAAAATACTGTAACAAAATAATTGTTAAACTATGAATAATATTTTAAAGTTACATTTGTTTTATTAAAAAACTTGTAGGTCTCATAAACAATGCACGAAACCTAGAGAAAAACACAAACGCCAATCGCGTTTGCTATCCAAACTCACACAGTTTATCTTTCAAATGATCTTTTGTGTTAGAGCATATGTTGAGTTCTTTTCATGTTTTTGATAGGAGATAAAGTTTTATTTTGCCTTTTATTGTGCAAATATTTTCTACTAGTGTACTGCTTGTGTTAAGTACAAATTTGGGGTTTTTAGGCATGTACTTCCCAATAGGTTGAATAAAATACAAATTTATGGGAAAAAATATATATATATATATATATATATATATATCAATAGTTCCACACAAACCAAAGATCGGGTTCCCTAATCCTAGCATGATCTCTCGAAGACCACCTTGTAAAAACTCATCTTATAAAGATGATTTTTAAATCTTAAAATGGAATTCCAACTGAACCAACCATTTGACCCTAACAGACCTTCTCTAAATCTCACATGATATGGTATGAGAGGGTAGCTATATATCCCCCATAAAAAAATTAAAAAAAGAAAATACTAAAATTGTCAACCTCTTGTGCCAAGTTATTTCAAATATGAAGTAATTAAAAAATGTGTTCCCATTTCAAAGTTGAGGGGGTTGATTACTTGATTGATGTCAGTGAAATAACGTTTGGTTAATAATAGCTGTATTAAGTTATTAACCAATCCACGAACTGGAGCCCACAATAACCAAGAATTAGGTAAGCAATAAACGCAATCAATTATCAAACTCAACCAAATTAACCCAGCTTTTACGATGAGTCATCAGTACTCTTGTCAAAGTAAGGAAGAAAAAATTGAGTTAAATTTTTAAGTCATTTCAATTGTAGCTGAAAGCGAGTTTGCATCTTTTACCATTTCAATTATACAAAACAAAAGCAAAAAGACGGTGAGAAAAACAGTACTAGTAAACAAAGTTAAGAGGGGGGACATCGGATTAGCCAACACATTTTCACCCATTCCAGAACTTTGGCATCGGAATTTTCAATACGAACCAACAGATATTCTGGCCTTATTGGTCTCATAGGTGTCAGTGTGGAATTATTTATATAGTTCTTAAAGGTGCTTCCACACCACTTCCCACTCATGTTATGCATCCATTGTGATTTCCAACACATAAATAGTAAATAGTGTGAATTAACAACTGTTTGCACACGGACAAACCTTCTAAATTTAAAATACTGTGACAAATTTGTTACATCATAAAATACAATATTTGGTACATCATAAAATTCTTTCAAATCATATATAAAAGTGAACTACTCCAATATCACACTTCTCTTATATATTATGAAAATTATTTTAAAAAGAATAGTGCTACAACTATAATATTATAATTATATACCACTCCCCCAAAAGAATCACACTCCAACCGTATGAAGTGCGCACCAATGCATTATTCTCCTGCACCCCACCAACCCACATGGTTGATTCATTTTTATGGTTCCACTATTTCGTTACAGAGAGTACGTTCCTTCAAAGTTACTTTATTTTTTTGAAACCTCCTAAGTTAATTACTTATATATTATGAAAATGTTTTTTTTTTTTTTTTTTGGCATACTTCTCATTAACATTAGTTTGATTATGACCAATCTTGGTCCCTCACTGCACCACTTTGATTCAGTGCCTAAGTGCCTCTCACATAGCAAACAAAAACAACTATGAATAAAAATAAATTTTTTTTAAAAAAATACTTATTCAGATTTATCGCTTAGTACATAAGGTGACAGTGACGACACACCTAGAGAAATTACATGTGCCATTATGTGTTTCAGTTTTTGTTGCAGTTTTAATTATCCCTTGTCCTACTCTCGATAAAGACAAAAATCGTTTCGAATTCATAAGGCAGAACACGTGATTCTCTTTGAATGATTGGTGATAGGTGAAGGGGCAAATTTGTACATAAGCGTAAAAGACAATTAACTTAAGAACTAAGAAATTTGATCAAATTAACAAAGAGGACCCAAGAGTGACAAGTGTTGATTTTGGTTTGAAATTATTCTCAAGCATAAAATCCATCACTATCCGGACCAAAACGAAAGCGATGGGAACCCAATACCATACTCCCATACACCATGCTTTCATTATTCAAATCAGGAAGGCAAAATTAACCACCCCACTCAACATTATTTTTTTATTTAAAAAAATTACACGCTAAGAATTGCTGATCTTCAATAACAGTTCCAAAAGTTTGTTAGTTTCAAATCTATTCAAATCCCAACTTTTCAAAAATTGGCAAATCCATTAAAATTGGTTCAATTTAAAATTTTCAGAGTTAAATGAACTAAGGATACCATAAAATTTAAATTGAAACTATCAATATAAGATGGGGTTTCAATTTACCAATTACTTTATTTATTTTAAAAAAACGTATATTTGTTATTTACTTCATTATAGGTTTCAAAGGTAAATAGAATAAACCGTTTATACTTTTAACCGCGAGAGTGAAAAAATAGGAACCGCATAATTAACAGAACGAGAAAAACACAAACACAGAGAAAATCTCAGATCTAAAATAAGATATAAGAAGAATAATCAATTATTTACTACAAATGATAACATAGAGTAATAATCGTCTCAAACCATAGCCAAAATAAAATCCATCACGACGCATTATATATTTTCTACCGTCTGTGCATCACTACCAAACTCTCTCACCTACATAAATATCATATCACTCCCTAATAAAACCAGACCAAAAAAAAAAAAATTAAAACCCTAAAACATACCAAACTAAACATATAAGCAGAAAAAGCCATAAGCCATACGACGACTCAACATCGCGACCAATGATGCAAATGACACGTCACGATCGCGATCGCCATCACGAACGAACGAGCACCTCAGATCCTGAGAGAAGATCCGAAGACGAGAGCAGCAACGGCGGCGAAGAGAGCGGAGGCGACGGATGGAGCGATGGCGGCGGCAGGGGAGGTTGGGCTGGGCGCGGGAGCCTCGACCTGAGCGTGAGCAGCTCCGATGAGAGAGAGAGCTGTGAAGAGGAGAGCCATGAGAGCCATCAACGAAGCCTTGGAGAGAGCCATTGATGAATGAGTGAATGAGCGAAAATCCCTGCTTAGGGTTTTGAGTTTTTGAGAGAGAGAGAAAGTGTTTGTGTTTGGGTTTGTTTATGTGTGTGTTGGTAAGAAAAAGGAATTGTTGTAGCGAGTGCTTATATAGGGAGAGAGGTTACGGGTAGCTCAGCGGTTTACAGGCTGGCGATTCTTCTGAGTTGTGACAGCTGGTTCCCCTTTGTGGGCCCCCCACTACTCTGATTTCTAACGACTCTCTACCACTACTTTTCTTGTGCGCGTGATCGTGAACTTAATAAATATCGTCGTTTCGTGTACAATACAAATACGTGGTTTCGGTTTTAACTAGTCTATTACTTTTTTTTTCTTTTCCTTTTTTTTGGAATAATAATTCAATAATCTTGTTAAGAAAGTTTCAATTTATAGTATCCATAATTAATGTAAGTAGAAATTGAATTCTGAATCTATTATTCAATTATAAAAACTTTATCAATTAAACTAGCTAAAAGCCACAATAATTTAATAATTTCAATAAAATAGATTAGAATTTGAATTATGTTAGTCTCCATTTGAAAAATGTACAGATTAAACTATAATAAGATTCTTTTTTATTATTATCTTCTAAAACTTTTGGCCCATTTGGGAGCACTTGTAATAAATGACTATAAATCAATCAAGATGTTTAAAAAAACCTTCTAAAAAAAATATGTTTAGAAGAAAAAAAATTGTTTTATATAGGTAAGGTTTGGGTCTGATGCCTAGTTGCATTGGACTTGTTGAAATAATAACAAGTGTCGCCATCTCAACGGGTTCAATGCACTGGATGCACTGGACCTAAACCTCACCCTATTTATATTTATATATTTAACAAATAATTTAAGTTTAAATTTAGTTTAAACTCAGCTATTGAATGAGGTTTAAAGTATGTTTTGTATATTCAAAAGTTAGACCCTTAATGTATTCATAACTCATAAGTTTAGATGTTTATATATTTCTTAAAAAAAAAGATGTTTATATTCATGTATGTGTATAGATATATTTACATATAGACTTTATATTGAATTGTATAAATTTGTAAATAAACTCTTAAATATATATATATATATATATATATATATATATTAACAACCGTTAAGACATTAATAATTATATATATATAAGAATTATTATATAGATTTACAAAGAGGTAAAAATTTTAGTACTTGTAATTTTACTAATTTGTGAATAAGCTCCAAACTTGTTTTCAATATGATAATAAACCAAATTTGGAAAAAATTATCATTTTGATGATGAGTTCAAACTCCCTTTTTATTATTATTATTTTAGAAGAAGAATATTTTATTTTTTATTTAAAAATATGAAATAAAATTAAATAAACATTCTTAATTTTTAAAAACTCTATCCCATAAATAAATATTTCCTCTTTCTCAAATTATTAATAACGTGTTGATTTGATTGATTGTTTTTATCGATTCACAGTTCACGCGCTAGATAGACGCGTACGTAGAGATTGTATGGCACTTTTCCGGGAAAAAAGGCTGATTTAACCAAAAAAAACGGCCACAGGGCGCAATCATAGCGATTCCGTAAACGCATAGATATTAGAGTCTCTCACATTCACAAATACCGACCTGTAAATGGACACGTTGATTGTGCAAAACAACAGCTTGTTCAAATTGAGGCAAAAAGATCTATCTTTCACAGCTTACAGGTGTAAGGTTCGGATTTTGTTGTGGGTATTGATTCCTGAGATTCTTTTTATATTATGGTTTCGAGAACCTTCTCTTGGTTTCTATGCCCTGCCTGTGACTTGTATAATGTGTGACAAGTATTTTTTTTTTTTTTTTTTGCTAATTAATGTGTGACAAGTCAAGTACGCAACAATGGTCCATGTTAGCATTATAAAGTAATCTTAAATATGATTCTCAAAAAAAAAAAAAAAAAAAGTAATCTTTAAATAAACCATAATGGCCTTGTTGTGTGTGTGTGTGTGCGTGGGGGAGAATATTTCTATTTTCTAGTGCGCTTATTTTTGTTCCCAATGTTAACTTTTAGACAACAAAAAATTTTTGGCCTAACTCTTCCAATGATCTGTTTGAGCTAATTGGAAGACATTCTAGTTAATAATCACAGTGATAACACATTTTTTACTATGGTTTATTTATTTTTAATCTTTTTTAAGTTTAGCACTTTTATTTTTTAATATTATACTTTACCCCTAAACTTTACTTCTTTTTATACTTACTCCTTGAACTATCCGAATGTACACTTAATCTTCTCTAAACTATACATTTTTCTACCCTTACCCTCATAAACTATACATTTTTTACACTTACTCCCCTAAATTAAACAATCTTTTACACTTACATTCTTAAACTATAAGAATACACATTTACTTCCCTAAATAATTATACATGTGATGGGTTATAAAGTGTTTCACAGGTAATAGTTTAGGGGGATAAATGTGCATTCTCATAATTTAGGAGGGTAGATATTACATGTGTAATAGTTTAGGGGTTTAAATGTGCATTCTCATAGTTTAAAAAGCTAAGCCTAAAATGGAGTGTAGTTTAGAAGAGTAAAGTGCATTCTCATATACGTGTAATTCTCTTGTTTATACCGGTAATCCTTTGAGGGTGGTCTTAGAAATTTTTTTTGATTTATTGTCAAGTTTTAATTTCGTTTTTTCTAATTAATAAAAGAGTAGGAGGTGATTAGTCCGTAAAAACACTACCGAAACTTTCCCAGGTCTGTTTTGATGGGTTTGATCTAAGTTTTTTACTTTCAAATTAAATGAGGTATGTGAGTGCCTGAGTGGTATTATTGACAAACCAGTGTACCATAACCATGGCCTAGGCTGGTGTTGATTTGGGGTTTTGAAATTTGAAAACTTTTTGCAGGTGAAAGAAAAGGAAATGACAACTTTAGTCTGCAACAATATTAGATACATATCTAGTAGTACCTTTTTTTTTTTTTTTTTTTTTTTTTTCTGCTGAGATAAATTTTATTGTACTCAATTTATTGCCTTCATGAGTCATGACCACCTATCATGTGCCTTTAAGCGGATAGTTAAATATTTAAAAAGGGTTCATTCACTTCATTGTCGCAAACATTGCTTTAAAGCTCCCTCAATCAGTGCGTTGGCGAGTCATTCACTTCATTGTACACTCATTTTTGCATACAGAAATCACTGAGATTAAACAAATACAAATCTAATTGAATTTTAGTAAATATGAACCCTTTCAAAAGGTTATAGTGCCTGCAACAAAAGATGAATTCAAATTACGGTGGTGTTCAAAATTGACTTTAAAGTAAAGCTCATTTCTTTAAGCGTGGTTGGCCTGTCAGCTTACAGACCAGCACATTCATTGCCTGAATGAACGGTGAGGTGGGGGATTAGCCATGATGATGATAATGACAACTCTAACAAGGTATGACCATGATAGTTGTTCTATCTGCTAAGATACCAATGCCTGACAGGGCATAAAATGGTAAGGAGACGACAAAGTTTCATATTCAAAATGTACGGTTGAAATGAGTTTTTCTACCATGTTTCTTTAAAATTAGGGAAGTTTTGGTAAAGAACTCTGCAGAGATATACTTTGTTTTAGAGTCACTCATTGTTTAGCAGAAATCTTTCCTTGGCAGTCAAGTTATGATTAGTGATTGGAGTGCAGGAAAGGGTTATCAAGCTTTAATGTGTAATTGGTTTAAAATGTTACCTCTGAACTAACACTACCCTTAAAATCTCTTCAAAAACTGGATCAAAACTAGTTCTTGGGGTGGTAAAGAAGCAATTAAACATGAGATTATGAACACGAAACCGAATTTAGATTTCTCTGTCCATTCGATTAAACAAATATTGGGTATTTGAAAAGAGAGAAATCTGAATTCAGAAAGATTGCAAAACATGGGATGAAGAGTTATTCAACAGAAATTTAGGTACATGTTTGGAGAAAGTACATGGTATTGAAAAAAGAAAGGACTACCCTCTTCACCATTTCCAGAAAACATTGGAACCACACTTGTATTTGTCCTTTCCTTCACATTCCAACTCCAAATCTTCAGAGAGAAATGGCACTTTCTGCATCAACCCAAAACCAATTAATTAGAATCAGTTAAAGAAATACCATTGTAGAATCAAACCAAGAAATAAGTGATTCTGCATGACGCAGAGATCACTAGTTCAAATTTCTCTTTTCTCCACTTCCCTTAGGATCAACACTCACTCATCAAAGAGAATATATATATTAGAAATAAATCATTCCATGTCATTTATGAGTCAAACCTTTTGTTTGGCAAGATCTTGGCAGCCAGTGAAGTTCTCAGGGAATTTACATGAGCCAAATTGAACTGTATAAGCTCGTGCAAAATTAGCACCACTTGTGGCCAGCCTCTTCTTGTCATTTAGCTCCTATTACAACATTCAAGCATACTGTAAGTCTCATATTACAACATTCAAGCTTAGTTTAAGTCTAATATTAGAAAACAATGATGACAAACAAGTAAGAATGCATAAAAGTAAGACAAATCACAGATAAACAACTAAAATGCACTTCCTTAGTTACAAATAAGCAATTCTATATATAAGTAGCAAAAGCATGATGCTTTTTACGTATATGAGTATATCCAATATATACTATAGCTAGAAACATGACAAACCTTGTTAGCTTTGCTCTTCTCAAGGTAATCTTCAATGACCCCAGCATTGGAAAATGAATTGGAGGCAGCAGCTGTGAAAAGGGTGGCTGTCAAGCAAAGCAGTGCAGCCCTTCTTCCTTCACTCCCCCTTGATTCTTTTGATTCAGAAACTTTAGCCTGTTGAGCCCTGATCACAGGCAACTTGTGACCATGCACAACTGGGTATGCAACAGAAGGTGTGGAAGCAAGTTTTGCATTGAGCTCAGATGATCCAGCACCCGAGATGGCATAGTTGCATGCCAAAACACTAGAGTTCATGGCTGCCATTACAGTAGGAAACCAATATTCACTTTCTAATGAGGTAGTGAACAAAGGTGAAGAGATGGTGGTTAATGGGTTTTTTTTGGGGGGAGGGGGAGGGGGAGGGGGAGGGGGAGGGGGGTTATGGATAATTTGATATGGAGTGATAATGAATGTAATAACAGGTTGTGGTGGGAGTGTGGATAAGGTGAGATTGCCTTACTCCTATTGGCAAACTCTGCTCTTCGTGCTGTTTTGGGGTCTTGAATTTCTATGGTGAGCTATCATTTTGGCCCCACTTGGGAATAGAGTTAAGAGTGACAGACCCAATTTACATCAAGGAATGGATAGAATAAATAGACAAAATACACTTAAAAAAAAAAAAAAAAAAAAAAAAAAAAAGCTAGGAGAAGTAAAGCTCACCCTATGTGTTTTAGTGGGTGGGTAGCCACTAGGCCAAGACCTTTAGCAACGTTTATGTGTTTTAAGATGGAAATAATACATTTAGTCTTTAATGTTATATCTCAAACTTAATCTACTGGTTCTATATAAAATAATAATAATAATGATAATTAATCTACTGGATTTTTAATGGGTTTGTTACATGATCTTATTGTCTAATCTCTTTACAGCCTATGGTTAATGGCCCAAGTTTTAGGAGCGGGTTTAATCACAAGAAGAGAAAGGGGCTTCCAAGACGTGGTGGTGAAGAGCACACATTTAAGATTGATGTCACTTTAAAGGCTACAGAAAGAAGTGTGTTGGAAATAGAAGATGTCTTGCATTATGTCAGAACAGTATGTAATGGTCTTAGCAATGTATCCTTCCATTCTACTGCTAATAAGATTTATAATTAAATCATAAGCTATCGATTTGGATTCAAAAGAAAATCTCTTAATCTAAATATATTAAATGATCCAAGTTTGAGATTTTGAAAGGCATAATTACTAATTAGAGACTTAGTTTCTTTTTTATTATTTTTTTAAATACGATAAAACTTCAACTTATGTACTGATCCACTCTGATAATTATTCGTTATCATCAAACCGAGACCCTAAATCTCTTATTAGACAACAAAATTAAAGGCTCAATTTCAATGACATTTTAGTGCAAATTTTTCTTTTTCTAAAGTTAATTAGAACCTTTTTTTATTAGATAATCAAAAAGACAAAATAGATGTGGGCGTTACAGACTCCGTTAATTTAAATTAGTCAAGAAGAATATGCTTCAAAGTCAAGCTTAGGTAGAATTTCTTCATCTTCCAACTAAAGGCCAACATGTTTACCTCTGCAAACTAAACCCTAAATACAAACTGCATGCAAAACAATCTATGTAATCAAACTATCGTATTAATGAATTAATCAATATACATACTTCTGTCAGTTCTGTGATGTAAATCTACATAAAATAAGATCATAAAGTCGTCTATGTTATTATGGATTTTCAACATACTTCCTCCCAACATATTTGCATAAAGGCACCAAGGAAAACAACAAAAATTGTAAATACAAAAAATAAAGCTTAGGAATGTAACTGAAGATAAGAGATGGTCAAAAGCTCAAAAATTCCTCTCATGTCCAAAGCAATTTTTGTACAGATGCCTTCTTTAGAACGGGGTCCATAAATTTGCTCAACCATGAATGTGCAACTCATGTAAAATTAAATTAAACCTCTGATTTCCTCCAATGTCATCTCTCATGATACCAACCAGTCCATTTTCTTTGAAGATGGCCAAGTGTATATGACCCTTGGTGGATGCATTCAAGAGCTTAACACCACCGGCAATGGAGTAGGAATAATCAATACGTGAAACAATTTAAAATGAAGAAATTTGTAAAGTTAAATCTAGTTTGCTTTGATCTGAACTATCCCAGAAGGAAATCTGTATCTATAGAAATTTGTGAAGTTAAATCTAGTTTGCTTCAGTCTGAACTATCCCAGAAGAAAATCAGCATCTATCAACTCATGCTATTACCTTAGTCGTGATAATCTTTTCCGCTTCCGGTTCTTCTTACGTACAGCTGCAGTCTGCATACCCTTGGAACTAGATGGAAGAGCCAGAGTGGGCGACCGCTTGCCAACATTTGTTCTGCCTTTCTTTGAAACCCATTTCAATGGCAGATTGTTTACCACAGTGCCAATGTCACTAGAACCAGTAATTTCAACTAGTTTCTGAAGTTGATCAAGCATCTGGTGAGTCCAGGCAACCGACAGATCTAGTGAAACTGAATCATCCATTGGTTTTCTCCATAAATTCATCAATATCTCTTTAAATGACTGAAAAGACATAGAAGGTTGATAACTTTGATGATTTGCACATAAAGTATTGACCTTAATTACATGCTTGCAAAGGTTTCCTTGAATTGACCATGCACAATCACAGAATGCAAATTCTGATCCAGGATTCCACACAAGACGTGTTAGACTGCTGTCTTTCTGGCTTAAAACCTTGGCAAAGAGTTGCCCATGATCATCCAAGGTGACGGCAGAATCAGGAATCTGCAATGCCCGGTGCCATGATGTAGAAGCAATATATTCCTCCTTCACATTTTGAAAAGAATCACTTTCATCTGCATAGCGGTCAAGCCAATAGCTTGAATGCAGCTCAGTAGTTAGCTTGTGCACCAGCCAGTCGACTCTTTGAAGTGCACCAAGGTGCGAATCATCAAACAGTTTGGCTTTTAGCTTCACATGATAGGCTTCTATGGCACCAGAAGCCTCTTGGCTAGCTAGAGGAAGAGTTCTGATAGTTGAAAGCCACATTTCTGTCAAACAAAAAACAAGCAAAACTTAGATGCAAACATTCCAAGGAAATTTCACACATTTATCTCTTGTCCAAGTTGTGTGTGTGTGTGCAGGTATGTGTCCCACAAAGAGAGAGAGAGAGAGATCATACCAATCTTAGGCACCCAAGAGGCCTTGAAGTATTCCATGAAAGCAGTTTGATCGACAAAATCCTGGGCTAATTCTTCTAAGGCAGCAAGAGTATCAACTCCACCCCAAATGCTGTACACTATCTTCCCCAGCCGTTTAAAAATTTCCCGCTGAACTTCAATGTTACTGCATTTCCTAACAATATTCCTTAGCCATGATCTACGAACACGCCAGAGGGAAAAAAGAACAGGGCAGCAAAATATATCCCTGAAAACCAGTCAATAATATTCATAAACTACTCTATTTTAAGGTTGCATATTATTCCTCTTTTTTGTTTTTCAAAACATAAAGTTAGAGCAAGTGATTCCTGCCTTATGGGATCAATTTCAGCCGCTGCATCATCAATCAAAAACCCACTGACCTTCCATCCAGGCTCCACACTACGGGCTCGACCAAATAAAGCTTTCATCCATTTGGACACGTCAAGCTTTGCAAAGCTGCGTGTGATAACCCATGCAACGGGCAGCGCATGTTGCCTTGAATCAAACACAAGAAGTGTGCTCAAAGGGTACTGTAATCCAACAAATAATAACATAAATATCCTCTCTAATAATTTTTCTATAGCCAGAAAGAATGTGCATAATGAAGTACTTGCCTTAAGTCGCTTTATGCCAAACGTTGAATCGGCTGCGATTAGACTGCGATGGCCAAAACGGATCATTTGTTGCAATTGCCACTCTGTTTGAATCCCCAAAATGAAAGAATCTGCTTCTGAAGTATCCTGGTAAAAGAATATTGACTTTCTATTGCGTTCAACCCACATCTGGATGCTAGCATGGTCATCCAGATCCAACTCATGGGTAGATCGTCTTATAATCATCCCGAGTTTGTGGACATATTGGGAAGCAAGGCTATTAACTTTTGCATTTGAACCACAGTATCGTTGAATCCCTTCTATGTGTTTCTCTAACACATTCTCCTCCGGAATGCCCAGATAGATCATAGACATTGTCTGCTGTTGAATCTCATTACAGATATATGGAATTTTCTTGGCACCAGGGCCTATGGCATCTCTATCAAGTGGCCCATGGCAGACAAAACCAGAATCATTTACATGGCGCCTGTCATTATCATTATATACAAGAAGTGCAAGTGATGGACGAGCATAAAGGCGTTTCACCACAAAATGACATTTGCAGCCTCGCATGGATTGAGGTCTAGCAGCACGATTGCGGGTGTTAAGTCGATATCTTCGACTAGGTAATATACCCCCACCTTCCCCATAATTTTCAGGACCAAATGAACACCAATACCTTCAAGATCAAAAAAAGAAAATAACATTAGAAACTTGAAAACCTTCAATTGAATAAGGATATCTATCATCTTTTATCCATCTAGACCCTTGCTGCCAACATGTCTTATTATATAAGCCCAACCAGAAGGTTAAATAGGTGGGTTACTTTGTATGTGGTGCTCATAAAAAGGTCTCAAACTTCATTATAAATTGATCTCAAATCTCAATGGTAGTCAGGGGAAAAATAACTCATTTTCTAGAAAACATTTATGTCAAAACAAAAGGAGCGCAAATAGTAAATCTTTATTACCAAGCACACTAGAAACTTACAGCCTGTATTCCAAATAATCATCATTCTTGTACTCCTTCAAGCTGCCAAATGATCGTTTCCGCACCCTCTCAATATGAAACCGTGTTGGGCATTCTATGTTAGAGCATTCACCAATTATAAATGCATCCACGCGCTCATAAGGAATGAGGGCAACATCATCTTCACGTTCAGAAGTGCGAAATTTGGTCCAAGTCAAATCAGCCCAACAGAACTCCTCCTCTTCTGGATCTTGCACTGGGATATCAAGTATGGATTCTACTACAGCCATATGCTCTAAATTTCAAGCCACTGATATACCTTTGTACCAGCTTAAAATTAGTACAGCATCATCTGTGAAATAAAGTGCTCAGTATAAGATAAGTTCAACAATGGCAATGAGTAAAAGTGAACCAGTCAAAGCAGGCAAGTTTGCATAGAAAAGACTTTGATGAGACCATTCTACTTGTTATTCTATGCACGCTTTATAACAAAAATAATTATTTTTGCAATGATTAAAGAAAATTATTTTGAAAAGTTGAAGAAGGGCTATCAATTGATTGAGTTAGTGGAAGTCAACCTAGAAAAATTCATTTTCATATGGACTTCAAAAACGAATGATCAGGTACTTTTCTTTTAACATGGCAATGTTACAACAATGCAGCTCAAAAACTCCAACTTGAGTGTAGCAAGATTTTGTCTCAACAATATTAAATTTGTTGAAACCAATTAACTGGAGTTGCAAATGAGTAGAAAAACTAGTTCATGTGAATTTCCTAATTATGACAATGAGGCTTTCAACCCAAACCAATTCATGGTCAAAATACCCCTAAAATGCCCAAGATGATCCAAATACCTCCTAAACCTCTAAAATGACCAAATACCTCTAGACCTCTAAATTGACCAAAATACCCTTGAAATGCCTAGAATGACCAGATTATCCTAAGAACCTTCAAAATGACCAAAACACCCCGAAATGCGTAGAATGAATTCCCAAAAAGACCCTAGGACCCCGAACATGTCCATTATTTTTTATGTATGTGTGTGTGTGTGTGTGTGTGTATTGAAGATGTCTACACAAGGAAAGGTACAACTACAAACACTTTTGCAAAAAAGAAAAGAGAGGATGATCTCTAAGGATAGCATTTTCCAACTACATCTGACTTCAAACATCTATTCTAGTCATATATACTATTGGGGGTTTATTAATGATTATCATTGAATTTCCTTTCACTTATACTAAACTACTATTTTTTAAAATGATTTGCTGCAAATTTATATGGATTTCAATTGTAGAAATTTAACCGAGCTGGCCAGATGCTTGTTTTGGGCAATTAGAAACAAAACAAGTCCCAAAACAAATTAACCTTAACTAGATGCAGGACAGAAATAACAAAATTATTATACAGCTTAAATTGTTACTACCATTTACCATAAACAGCAATTCTATAATAAAAATGCAAAGAGACTCTATTTTACATACTTAATTTTCTTTTAAAGGTTTCAAAATTACTTTTCTCCCTGAACACGAAGAGAAAAATTCTCAGCTTCAGACCCTCCATAGCCGACATCCCAACAAGCGAGAAAAAAAAATAAAAAAGGTTCAATCAGTTCCAACTATTGAAAGAGAAAAAGAAAGAGAGAGAGAGTCCATGGTTATGCAAAATTGGAAGATATTCAAGCTCTTTGTGCTCAAGGACTGTAGATTAGTAATTAAAATGATTAGGCCTGACAAAACCAACCAATAACATAAAAAATAAAAGTGAAGAACGTAAAATCCATGCTATTGGACCATATAATGCTAATTGAAATGAAAAGTTAGGATCAAGTTTCTGCACAATGCCATCAGAATAGTCACAGCCAATACAAAATGATCTAATAACACGCAAAATTAATCAGATTAGTAAGGAAAAACATGAAGCAATTATTCATGAGACCATAGAAAAAAAAAAAAAAAAAAGGGTATGGAAGGCCTGCCAGAAATCAATTATCCAATAAAACATAGAAAAGTAAAATGAATTAATGTCCATTTGGCTAGAGCTTATAAGCTCAACTTTAGCTTTTATGTACAGTTTCTTTAAAACCTCAATTTTTTAGAATACAAATATACTTTAGCATACTTTTAGCAAAAAACTAGATAAGTTGTTCTCAAATAGAAACGAATCGAACTTATCACAAAAAAAAGAATGACAAATACATCTCTCTCTGCATATTACCATTTGAAAAGCTTAGAAGCATTTGAGCAACATTCTTCTTCACCTACTCCTTTTCTTAGAGGTTAACCCATTTGTTTTTCACAACATTAATCTCAATCCTATCTTATGCTTTTGAAAGTTACTTCTCCATTTCCTTTTGACACAATCTCACGACCATTGATGTAGAAATAGTCAGAATATCAAAGGAATTGCTCTATATATTCAAATTCATAATCTACACCCAATTCAACGTCTTCATAATCTAAACGAATAGTTTATTTTGTTTGTCTTAACTGAAATTCAGAGTTTTTTATTTTTATTTTTTATTTTTATTATCAAAAGCATGTTACAAAAAAACCATAAAAACACATAATAAATGAAATCAGTATACTAACAAAGTAGAAAATACTCCAAACAGCAAAACCCAATACTTGAAAGACTTACCTGTGAAAGCTCCATAATAGAATGAGAGAATCAAAAGCTTATCTGTTTGGTGGCTGGGAAAATTAACCGAGAGAGAGAGAGAGAGAGAGAGAGAGAGAGGGTTTTAAGAGTAGGGTTCTAAGAGTAAGGTTCAGATTTTTTGTTTTTATAGCATTTATTTTTCTCTTTTAATTGGAAATTTGGATCTCCATTTCAAGGCCAAGATTTAGTTTAAATAAAATCTACGGTGTAGAATTTGCCACCTCATTAAAAAAAAAATCACACCATGCTCTGCTCTATGTAAGCGGACAGAATTAACACAGACACAGTAGTAAAAGTAAACAAAGCCATGGTTTTAAAATCACAAATTAATACGTAATTCACAAACAATCCCAGTGTATACAAATAAATCCGCCAACTATGAACACACACAGGCACACGTGTAAACTAAAATGCTCTGTAAACTATAATGCTCTATGATTCATTAATTACCAATAATTGAAAGAATAATTGAAGATAGAAGTTACCAGTGGAGTAGTGGACTGAACTGATTGAAATTTTGAAGGCAAAGAAAAAGAACGGAGAACCTTCAGCAAACAATGAGATAGAGAGAGTCAGAGAGATTCAAATAAAAAAAAAAAAAAAAAATAGAGTATAAAGAAAGAGAGTTCAGTTTAGTGTTTACCTGAGAGAAAAGAGAGGGAAGCGAGAGGCAGAGCCTCGGCCACCGACCACCGAAGTCCGAAAGCAGAGGGCCAGAGGCACTGAGAGGCGCCCAAGTCCGAAGCAGAAGAAATTAAAAAAAAAAAAAAATTTGTGAAGAATGAGATGAGAGAGGCGTGTGAGTGTGAGTGTGAGGGTGAGGGTTTAGCCAAAACGACGTAGTTTTAGGTTGGGGCAAAAATGTCAAAACGGTGCAGTTTTATTTTTCTGTATAGCCGCCAATAACTGGTTCAACCATTCCGGTTTTCATGGTTAAACCGGTCGGACCGGCTGATCTGGTCTGGTTTTTAAAACCAATACTGTTCAATATCAATTTGGTTATAACACAAAATACTTGGAGAATCTTAGCTATAATTTCAGATAGGTTAAGGTTAAAAGTTCTTTCACATAATGTAAAGTTCAATTGGGTTCCTAAAGATCTGAATAGGGTTACTCATGTTCTTGCAAAATGGTCTCTTAATAATTACCTAGCTAGTATTTTTGTTTTAGGCTATACTCCTGATTTTGTTGATGTAATTCTTCTTGAGCAGAACCTTAATCTTGATATGTAGCTTTTGTATTTTTGGTTTTTGTATAAAAATGAATACAAAATACTTGACTAAAATTCCCAGTATATAATGTATAGTCTCTTATCTATACGGGGGCGTTTGGCTTGCCGTAATATTATATTACCCTATAATATTACATTAATGTAATCTCAATACAAAAATACAACATTACATTATTTAGAAATGTGATATGATGTATTTTGTAATTTTAGATTATGATAATGTCAGAGAAAATAAAATAAACCAAAAATCTTAATATCACAATATCATAACGTACATCCCATGTGGTCTAAGGTGTTAGCTCAGAAATTTATTTTGATTTATTGTCAAGTTTTAATTTCTTTTTTTTCTAATTAATAAAAGAGTAGGAGGTGATTAATCCGTAGAAACACGACTGAAACTTTCACAGGTCTGCTTTGATCTAACTTTTTGACTTTCAAATTAAATGAGGTATGGGAGTGGTATTATTGACAAAATAGTGTACCATAACCATGGTCTAGGCTGTTTTTTTTTTTTTTTTTGAGAAGAAGGTCTAGGCTGGTGTTGATTTGGGGTTTTGAAACTCAAACCTTTTTGTAGGTGAAAGAAAGGGAAATGACACATTTTTTATGCTGAGATAAATTTTATTGTACTCAATTTATCGTCTTTATGACCAGGTTGTTAAAAACTTGAAAATGGGTTCACTCACTTCATTGTCGTAAACATTGCTTTAAAGCTCTCAATCAGTGCGGTGGCGAGTCATCCACTTCATTGTATACAGAAATCACTGATATTAAAGAAATACAAAACTATATGAATTTTAGTAAATATGAACCCTTTCAAAAGGTCATAGTGCCTGCAACAAAAAATGAATTCAATATACAGTGGTGTTCGAAACTGACTTTCAAGTAAAGCTCATTTCTTTAAGCATGGTTGGCTAGTCGGCTTACAGACCAGCACATTTATTGCCTGAACGAACGGTGAAGTGGGGGATTAGCCATGATGATGACTCTAACAAGGTATGACCATGATAGTTGTTCTATCTGCTAAGAAGCCAATGCTTGACCGGGCATAAATGATAAGGAGACTACAAACGCTTTGTTAAATAAGTTGAGTCATAACCTAACTTCAATTCCAATTAAAGTTTGCCTGTACCAAGACCCTAATCACTAACTATTAAATAAAAAAAAGTGTGGTGTTTTATAGATGAACGCCTTACTTTTTTTCCCCCTAAAAAAGACGTTCATTACAAAAAACTAAAATAAGTATGCTTGAAAAAGAACTCAAGAGCATTGTGCCAGAGGCAAGAGCAATTTGAGATGAGATACCTCACTTTAAAAGTCCACTATACCAGCACATTTAATTATTCTGTTCAAAGGACTTGGAATTGCTGAGCACAAATATAATGCTAATGCACAGTCGTACACAATAGAAGCAGGCTTTGCTAGATCAAAACTCATAAAAATCATATTGCAATACAAAAATGTGAGCATGATGCTAAATGCTAGTTCTCTGTACATCTAAACTTGTTATTGATAGTAGCATTGTCTAAGAACTCAATGTATAAGGAAAAAAAAAAAAACCCAATATCACAATTGAGGTTAAATTTATACCATTAAAAACATGTATGATGCACAGAATTTAGTCTTGCACTCTCCCTTTGAACCTTTTCTGCTGTGGCAATTTTCACTTCAAGATGTGAAATTGATTGTGGATTTTATAATCAGAAGCCCAAAACCTTTGGTGATAATTGTAATAGAGGTTCCAAGGCACTTGGAGCAAATTTTCTGGCAAAGAGAAAACAAATTGAAGAGGCATGATTATTGTAAGTGCAGTTTTTACCTTCAACAATTCTTTTAAAGAACTCTACCGTGACATCTGATCTTCCAAAAGTGGCTGGGTGGGGTCCACCCCTCGACCAATCCACCCAAGTGATGCTTCTATTTGCTAATAGGTTCCCTGCTTCAATGGTTAGCATGGTGGGGAAATAATGCTCATCCACATAACATGCCGGTCTACAGAATTGTTCAAATTTCGGGTAAAATGTAGTATCTCCGACAATGTAGATGGCAAGCTTCCTGTTAACTTCAAACCATTGGGATCCTTTACGCCACTGGGCAATATCTACCTCAGGTGCCATGTTATCATTATAGCGTCCTCTCCCATATGGCCCAGGATCATCAAATGCACCCATGAAGCTATATCCGGATTTCAGTATATAGTGATATATGACACTGAAATTATAGAGAGGAATGCATGATTCAGAAAGGAGGATGAACCATTCATTGGAGATATCAAGCAATGCGTTAGCAAGGAGTCTTCTCTCAGCATCACACATACTCATCCTTCCCCACTCAGAGACCTGCAGGTCCAAAAAAGAAAATGTCTGTCAACCCTTAATTGAAATGCTGAATATAATGCATAAAATTACAAATTCAAATGGAAAAGATGTTCTATAATTAACAAAAAACAAGATGAGAGTTCATAAGTTTGGCCTGAATATTCAATGGCAATATCAACAATATAAAGTAGTCAAACATGGGGTAAAATTGAATCCTAATACAACTATATCAATAAGACAACATAATGGAATTCTTACTGTTTAGATGAGCTAAAAAAAAACAATTGAATCCTAAACATCTATCTATCTATATTCAAGTGATAGTTCAAATCTCCAAACCAAAACCCATCACAAATAAACTGCCATTCACGTGCTACACTGCCCTTGCAATCAGTTACCTCTAGCTAAGCACTATCTAGCTGCTTTTTCATGAAGGGAACACGGATCAAGTTTTCCCTCAAAGCAGCTTACAAGGATGAAAGAAGAACCTGGCCTAGAACTGAACTCATCAGGTGTGCAGCTCAACTCAACTCAATCATCCAACCATGGTATGGCTCCTCTTATAACCTTCTCTGCCTACTCCAGTTTGGGCAAAACAGAGCATTGTTTGTATAATCTACATAGAAAGCTCATCAAGACGTGTGCTATGCACCAGACACAACTTGTTTTTCATCAAAACCCAAAATGTTGATCACTTGTACTTGTTTTTGCTTTCTGACAAGAAACCATTTGCAAAACTGAACTTAGGGACGTGACCAGCTACTTGAGCAAAAATATGTACCCATAAAGCCCTAAATAGGTGTGCTATTGACTTGAACTTGGAAAGCAAATATGAAATTCAAAAATCATTATGTCAAACAAACTTTGACCACCTATAGAGTAACTACGTGTAAAGCCATACTCTCAACCTTTTTCATAATAGAGTCAAATCTCATTAATGAAGCAAACCAGGGTTTCAGCTAAAAATCATAATCATGATTATTTAGACAGGATAGGTAGATACATCAAGCCCTCTTGTTTCTGAATTGGGAAAAGAAACTGATGCGGGAACTTATCAAAAAAAAAAAAAAAAAGAAACTGATGCGGGAGATGCAAGAAAATTATTATTTAGTATTATTTATGTTTGCAAGTCAATTGTATTTTTATGTTTTAGGTCCTAGTAGTTTATTAGGCTATTAATTTGGAAGCAAGGTTATTTTTGTAATAAGGCAATTAAGGTTTTTTAGCCAACTAGAACTAGAGTTTAGCAATCCTTTATAAGCAATCTATTGTTCTCCTTGAGGAGATATTTGATATTTTGATGAATGAAAAAAAAATGGCCGTTTGGTCTGGTGCTGACTCCAGGTCTACCCTAGATGCTGACTCCTAGTAGTTTCCCACTTGGTGCTGATTCCAAGCCAAGCCTAGGTGCTGATGCCTAGGTCATATCCCTTTATTTTATTGTTGTTTCAATTTTGGTGATGCAGGAGATACAAGAAAATTATTATTTAGTGTTATTTATGTTTGCAAGTCAACTGTATTTTTATGTTTCAAGTCCTAGTAGTTTATTAGGCTATTAGTATTTTAATTTGGAAGCAAAGTTATTTTTGTAATAAGGCAATTAGGGTTTTTTGTTCGGTTACACAACTATAGGACAGCTTTTTGGTACTAAGTAGAAAATGACAAAGACAACTTTCTAGTGGTGGAAAACACGGCCGTAATGGGTTTTTTTTTTTTTTTTGGGTGATATTTTTTGTCTCTTTCTTGCGGTGATGCTTCAACAGATTGGTGTTTGCTCTGATACCAAAATTGACACAGGACAACCAAAACAAAATTGAAACAACAATAAATGGATATGACCTAGGAGTCAACACCAAGCGGGGAAATCACTAGGAGTCAGCACCTAGGGTGGAACTGGAGTTAGCACCAAACCAAAAGAGACCAAATAGCCTTTTTTTTTTTCATTCATCAAAATATCTACTATCTCCTCGAGGAGTACAATAGGTTGCTTATAAAGGATTGCTAAACCCTAGTTCTAGTTGGCTAGAAAACCCTAATTGCCTTATTACAAAAATAACCATGCTTCCAAATTAAAATACTAATAGCCTAATAAACTACTAGGACCTAAAACATAAAAATACAATTAACTTACAAATATAAATAATACTAAATAATAATTTTCTTGCGTCGCCCACATCAGACACTTATAACTCAGAAAAACCTTAATTCAGTAAAAGCTCCAGCAATAACAATAGAGGGATGTTTTACTCAATGAGTAATATAAATTTGAGAGACGTTCACTGTCCTATCCATATCTCCACTCCACTACCTACATGAAAAATAAGCACCCCTGATGGTATATAATCAGACTATTGGAACTCTATAAAACCTAAATGACAATGAGATCCCACAGTAAGAATCTTTGTTGGCATCCTTTCAGACCACAGAGAGGCATAGGAGCTTAATGCTTGTCGTACAACATGTTAAATAAGATTGATCCACTTGGGGGACAATGCAGAACTATGTTTAAAATATAATTTTATATGTAACTTTAGTTCTTCAACACAATTGATTACAATAGATTCCATTTGTTAAAACTGATAGAGTCAAGCTTTAACAGAGAAAAAAAAATCAGCACAATTACGCTTGAGTTGCAATAATTACCCTAGATTCTTCTTCTAGTGACTGGGCAGAATTATTTTAGGTGAGATTTTATGTTTAGCTAGACAAGCATCTGGTCTGGCCTTTTTAAAGCATTTAAAGGTGTAGCTTATTTTTAAATCCTAATCAAATTAAAGAAAAAAACACTTCATAGTGTCCAATTTAAAGAACTTTATTGAAAAAAGAAATAGAAAAGTTTACGGAATTTTCCAGTGGCAATTGTAGCTCATCATAATAATATGAGGCAAACCTAACACTTCCTATCATTGCTTGTCTTATTTTGTACATAATCAGGTATTTGATCTTTTAATCAAATGCCTAAACCATCAAAACCTTCAGCTTTTGAATGAACCCTAACATACATCTCCAATATTCATCTATTGCCCCAGTTTTTGACTTCACCTCACCTTCAAGCCTATTTTTAAGAAACAACAGAAACACCTGCAAATTCAAAAAATAAACTGATTGTGGTTTAATGCCATAACCCAAGCTTACATCTGTCTTAGAGAGATCTCAGCCTTATCCCTTGGCCAATACACAATTCATCATGTAACCCAACTCTCATCACTTTAATAAAATGATGTCCATAACACTTGCAAAGGTGAAGTAGTTTCCACAGGCCTTGACCTCGTTTTTAAATACTAGAGATCTACTATTAGTGGGCAAGGAGAACAATAACATGGTGACAGCCTCCTAAATTAGAAGAAAAACTTAAAATTTCATATTAGAGGTATTTTGGCAGTTGTTTAGTGTGGAATTTAGCAGTCCTTCAGTTACACTTTTTTTTAATCTTAGTTTTATCAAGTTTTGTCAAATTCATTCTCATTTTAACTCAAGTTGGGTCCTGTTAGTATGCAATTTCTTGTGTGTGTCTCTCATGGCGTACCCATAAGACTTCTACTTTCGCAAAATCCTTATGCTAATGGCAATAAGATTTCAACGAATGATATTCAGCCAGCATCAGTCCAAAAAAAAAAAAAAGGCTATATGGAGGCACAACTTTCTAGCCTCTACCTCCATCCTTGAGTGTAAACCATATAAAAACAAATCTAATCTGCTTAAGCAACCTAAATTCATATAAAACAATATCAGGTGGTAAAGTGAACATGATAATGATATTGAATAAGAAAATGTATGATTTTTATATCCAATGGAGAATTTCCAGTAGAATATGCAAACTTTCAAAAAGGAATTCAGCACAAACATCACCATACCTGGCTAGGAATCTGTCTCTGATAAAAAACTGATGAAGATGGAAAATTGGCATGGAATGTTGGCAATGAATGAACATATATCGAAAAAAGCCCTTCGTGTCCCTTCAAAAACCTCTCCCACAGAGGTGCCAGTGGCAATGGTCCCTTAGTCAAAAACATAAATGCAACCTTGGGAACTCTCCGAAAAGGATACTTCTTTCTCCGAGGCACAATAGACGCCCTCCAAAACAGTTCCTTGTCACTCATAGTATGGATTAAATTCGATGGAGGCCTAATCCATTGCTGAAAACTATTAGGTTCCTCATAGCATGGCTGGAATGAAGACTTAACCGTTGTCACTACACTTTGAATACCAAAACGCCGAATTGTATATATACTAATGACCGAGAAGGCAATGCACAGAGCCAAAAACAGCATGAGTATCTGAAACAGCCTTAGCGGCAAGGCTTTAGAGTGGTTTGTTGTCCGGTTTGTAACCACAGGGTCCTTGTCTTCCTCTAATGGCACGACTCTGGATTGCATATTGAAACTAAAAGTACACTAAAATTCAAGTTCCGGGTATTCGTTTTCTTCACAAAACCCAATCCAAAACCGCCTTTTCCTTCACGTTTCCTCTAATGGCACAATTCTGGATTGCACACTGATACTAAAAGTACACTACAATTCAAGTTCAGGGTATTCTGTTTTTTCTCAAACCCCAATCGACAAAAAGCCTTTGGGGATTGAAAACCCTTCCAAGACTCAAAATTTTGGACAATTATTAACCTTTCCTTCACAACTTATATGCATAACACAAAACTGTCTAAATTTTACCACGTGGGTATTTGCCTATTTGACTGACTGACTTTCTTCAATCATCAACGGAAAAAACCGTCTGGCAGATCTAGAACAAAAACTACAGTACTCAGAATCAACTTTGAACAAATATTTTGACAAAAAAAATAAAAAATAAATAAAAACAAGCAAAGAGCACATGAGTTTTTAAGAACTACCAAACACACTTCTTTTTAAAAATATATAAGATCTGATCCAACAAACGAATAGAGCAAACGTACCAAGAAAGAAGAAGTTATTGTTGTCCAATGAAGTGCAGATCACGAAAACAGGAATATGAAGGTTTTGACTTTGATTTTTCAAACCGAGTGCTTCGAATGGTTTGCAGAAAATTGTGTTGTGTTAACGTGAGTGTTGGGTCACAGAGACCTTTGGTCAATACTGAGCAGCATGTGAGGATGGTTAATGCACAAGAAAATAGGAAAGTCTGGTAGAAGTGGCTATATTTGGCTTTTGGATAGTATATAAAAAGAGAGAAAGAGAGAGAGAAGAGTCCAAAAGAGCAGGGAGCCTTAGAAAAAGAGAGAGACAGCAGTGTGTAATAGGTTAATGTTTTTTTTTTTAGGAGACGAACTCTCAGAACATGAATTTCTCGTGGAATCTGATGGGTTTAGAAAGTATATAAGGTAATGTCTTTTTTATTATGTTTTTGAAGGGGAGAGAGAGAGAGAGAGAGAGGGAAGGAATTGCTGGATTTTGTGTCGGGCGTGATTATCTTTCCATGTTTGTTGCTTGCTTGTAATGTGAAGTCAGTATCTTTGAAGTTGGGTAAAAGGGCATGGATTATGATCATGACCTTTTGTTTCTAATTGTTATAATTTTTTTTTATATTAAAATAATTATTAAAGTTTAAGATTGTTACACACCAAATATTATGGTTTCAATATTTTTAAATTTAAATTATTCAATCAAACGTTGAACTAATCCCCAAATCAAACCTGAAAAATATAGTGTTTAAATTAATATGATTTAAAAGTGTAGGGTTTAGAATAAAAAAAAAAAAAGTTTAGGGTTTAATTTAAAACTAAAAATAATAATAAAGTTCAACTTGAAAGTTTTTTTTTTTGAGAGAGAGTTTCAACCTATGGCGTCCGCTCCTGATAATTGCTCTTTATCATCAGACCAAGATACCAATCAGTTTTTGGTGTAGGCGGAGATTGAACCCTAGATCTCTTATACAACCACCAGAGACTTTACCAGTTGAGCTAACTGGAACCCACCAATTTGAAAGTTGAAACTGTGCTAAGCTTCAGAAAAAGCATCTCTAAAATATAAGGTTTATATGTAATTTACCATTTAAAAAAAAAAACAAATGCCTTTGTTTTTGTTTTAATTTTGTTTAGGAGAGAATTTTTTTTAGTTACACCATTTAGAAGTGATATTGAACCTTTAATGACTACGACAAACAAATTGCAATTCTATTTCTAACTCTTTCAAGCAGGCTTTGCCTTTGCTATACGTAACCAATATACTTACCAATCCCGCAAAACACTGGACCTATTCCTCTTTACATTCATGCATCATGCATTGCAAAGTTGGAATTAATTGGTATTAGCTAGGTGGTAGATTTTTAATTTCTCGATTGAGAGAGGGAAGATTTTTTTTTTTTTTTTTGGCCAAGTGATTGAGAGAGAGAAGAAGAAAGAAGAAAGAAGAAAGGACAGGGAAGTGCATAAATGATAAATCATTAATTGAATTAATAGCATTAATAGCACCTACACATTAATGCCTACTTCTTTAGCTTCCTTTAGCATGGAAATCAAATTAATAACAGACTAAGAGTATCCTCATCAAGTGTGCCCAATGCCAAATATTTGGCATTTGGCATACCAAACACCAAAAACAGACCCTCATGAGGTGTGCTAAATGTCTCAAAATTTTGAGACATGCTACAATACTCTTTCAAATATGAGAGCATACAGACAAAAATGCTATAATTTCTTTTGATTATTTTATTTACTTTTTTCTCTCCTCCCAACACATATCTCTCTCTCCGTCGGCAACACAGCTCTCTCTCTCTCTCTCCTCTCTGGTCTCCATCTCTCTATTGCTCCCTATTTCTTTCTTACTTTCATTTTTTTTTTATCTCTCACTCTCTTCCTCTCTCTCTGCATTTCGGTATTATCGCCGGAGATCCGACCCGATTCATATCGACAAGGCTGAGATCAGGCAAAAACTTTGATTTGCTCTCACTAATTCGTAGAAAGTGGCTTCTAAGGATATGAAGACGAGTGAAACCTAGAGCTGCCGATCTCTCCTCTCTCCACACCTCGCTGATCTCTCTCTCTCTCTTTTGGTGGTTGTGGCAGTGTTTCTAATGGTGGTTGGTTGTTTTGATTGATGGTGGTTGGCTATTTTGGTTGAAGGTGGTATGTTGATCGGGTTGTGGGTGTGAGATTCGGGATGGTCTCAGATTGGGTTATGGGTTGTGGGTGTGAGATTGAGTTGTGGGTGTGAGATTTGTGGATGTGGATGGGTCTCATTAGCGCCATCGCCAATATTGGTTGTGGTGTTTTGTGTGTGTGTGTGTGTGTGTGTGTGTGTGTAGAGGCTGATTGTGGTAGGTGGTTGATTTTGTGGGGGTGGTCAGTGGTTGTGGGCTGTGGCGGTTGATTTGTGGGTGTGGATAGTGGAGGATTTTGTGTGTGTGTATGTATATATATATATATATATATATATATATATTTGTAAAAGTTTTTTTTAAGATTATTTTAATGTATTGGATATGTTATTTTAATGTATAGAATTGAAGAATAAAATATCTGATAAATAGTATATTGTAAAATGATGTGCTAAAATGATAAAGTAGGTTTTTGATTTGTCAAAATGACATTTTTTATGAGAGAGCTTATGCGAATGATCAACCAACAAACCAAAGGCTTTTGGAATTTTCTAACAAAAACTATGTTGCTTATTCAACATTTTTGTTGGTTACTTGAATTTGAAAGTCTCGGGAGGCATTTACTTCGTGTCCCATCATTTGTCTTAATTTTATATCATGCTTTTAAGAGAAAAGCACCCATTTTGGTCAAACTTCATTGTTTAATACATGAGTAACAAACATGGCACGTTATGAAGGCAATTAATACTCTTATTCGGACCTCAAAATCATAGCATATCAATCTAATACCTAATCCTTAAAGCTCTTTTTAAGGCTCTCTTTTTTTCTCCTCTTTTTTTTTTTTTTTTTTTTTTTCAACTACAAACAGTTTCTTGACAAACATAGCGTTTTTAGTTGGGAATGTGGCCAGGGCCATTCTCAAATCTCAACAATTTAGGCATTTATATGTTTTGTAAAGAAATCCATTACTCTAGTTAACCCCTGGTCCCCTACCATCACCAATCTAAATCACGTGGATGCCACCTGCTGAACGTAACCATGTGCACAAGTTAAACAATACAACATCGGAACACATTCACTGCCTCCAAAACCATGACCATATGGGGTGATTAATTCACAATCAGTTAATAGCCCTAACCAGTAAATTTATGAACAAATCCAAGTTCAACTCACATCAAGCCAGTTGCGGATATAGATTCATTGCTACTTCGTGTTTAGCATCCAAATGCTTCCACATCATCCAGACAAGAACAATTATATGTACCATGACAAAATGTGAACATTAGAGTACTACTCTCTACTTCACTACATCAAAAGTTGAACGGAGATTGGAAATCATAACTGGGCACTCTCCCTTCTCATCATATTCTGAAAACTCCCCTGCTGACAAGTCGATGTCATCAAATTTAGTCCCTTCAATCTACAAAATGAATAGGGGCAGTAAGTTGACATAAACAAAGAAAAAAATGGATCAGGTAGTTTTAAATTTTAAAAGTCTATAAGAATAATCAAGATTTCTTTGTGGCGTGCAAAATTGCCAAGAGCCTTGTGGCTTAGTGGCACTGCTCAATCTACTCCGTGGGAGAACCTGGGTTCAAATCCCCCCTCCCCCACTTATGCAAGTAAAAAAAAAGAGGCAAGATACTGATAAAGCCATCCAATGAGGTAAGTGCAGTTTGATCACAGCAGAAATCATTTAGTAATCGAAAATTGAAATAAGATATACTCATACAGCCATCCAACGTTAGTGCAGAATCAAAGATGCAAAGACATAACACAGGATGGAATATACAACAACAGTATATTGAAAACTGGGCGACACTAGATTGCCAAGCAGTGCTATTTCTGGTAAATGCCGAAGTCTAGGACCAGCTTGGTTGCATGTCTAGTTCTAGTTTAATTGATTGAAAACTTGAACTAGACATTTCCAAATGGCCTTTGAAGATCACCCACTTTAACATTGTGCGATGTTGGAAACCCTTTTCCTTTTGGAATTTCAAAGTTTCATTAAAGTGTTGCTCAGTAGACCGTTCTAATGAGTAACATTCTCCTGATTTCAAAGTTATTCTTTTTTTTTTTGATAGATCTGATTTCAAAGTTATTCAATCTCTTATTTTTTGCTTTAGTTCTATTTTTCCTTCTTTCTTTTCCCACTGTGTTTCAGGTTGTGGGGGAGGGGGAGTAGAATTGGGGCATAACAGGCCACCTGTGATTTTGCATAATGGCCAAAAGAACCAGCATCAGACTGGCAAATTCTCAAGGGGTAAAATTCATTAGCAAGATCATCAAATATTCAAATGCATAATTGACATTATCTGAGAACGAGCCCAAAAATGGTTTAAGGGAATTCATCAAAATAAATTTTATTGCATACAACGAAGTGTATTTATAAATGCATGGAGTGACTTTTTAGTGTAATTTTTGGTTTCTTATCCATTTGTGACTTTTTCAGTAAACAATTCCACAAATCTGGAATGTGTAATATGAGAACATAAGGAAAGTTCTAAGACATTAAAACTCAAAACCTTAATCAAAATAAGCTACATTTAAGAAGTCAACTTATAGATATGCAAACTAATTCAAAAGTGGAAGAAATTTGGGAAGCAGTTTATGAAAATTTGAGAGAAAAACAGGTTTCCATCCCGAAACAATATAGCCATTAATAAATTTAACAGAATTATGCATAAAAGTTTGGACCAGAAATCCAAAAAAGTGAATAATGCGAAGTGCAAATCTCTTGGAACCAGCTAAAATCACTATAGCGCCCCTTCCCCCCCCCCCCCCCCCCTGGCGGCCAAAAAAAGAAATAAAAAAAAAAGAACACTCAAGTTATGCTTCCTAATTACATAGAAACTCAAATAATAAAATGCTCAACATAACAGCCAAACGGAAACAAGGCAAGTAAGTCTAATGAAAATTTTGTTAGAAAGCCAGAATCAATGCAAGGGAATATTCACCCCCTACAAGGTCTACTTTAATGTTCAACAACAAAGCATTTACCAGCCTTATCTAAACCAAAATATTCTTAATTCTTTTTTTCTTTTTGATTAGTAAGAATGATTTTATTATATAGAGACTACTTCATGTACGAGGAACACAAAGTCGCCTAAAGAATTATTTGCAAAATGGCAAGGACTCTATAAATGATGCAATAGAATGGCTAAGTAAGAGAAAAAAGGGTGACTGAAACTTACAGATTCAGCCTTCCATCCACTGCAAAATACATATTCCAGAGGCTCATAACCCCTGCAGTCAAACTGCATCAAGGGGGCATACTTCCCAGCTTGACTTGCTTCGTCAGTCAGTGGTTTACCTTGACCAGGGATCATTGTTATAGTTCCATCCCTCCCACAAAACTTGCACTGTAGGGAGAGAAAAAGTCACTAAAATATTCCAGCACCAGAAGACAACTGCTTGATAATCAAACAGAAATGGAAGAAAAAGCTAATAACAATTTGAAGCAATGCATTAAAAGCAAACAATATAGCCACTAAGCTATGCAATAAAAATCTTATCTTATGACATGACACAAGCGCAAGTTAATTGTACCAAGTTGATTCAATATATACCAGCTCTTAGACAAAGTTGATCATACCAAGTAAGGCTAGTAAAAATAAAGAAGACAGGAGGAAAAAGGTAAAATATAGAGGCTGCTAAGAAGGGGAAAAAACTAGAGTCTTTAAAAGCTCATTGAGCCACATGCAGCTTATCTTTCTATCTAATCGGCAAAGGGTCTGAGCCCCATGAAGCACCTGTTGTCATCCTTCAATGAATAGAAAGTTATTAATATTTATAGGCAAATGGGTTATTATTCCATGACCTGATATGTGAGGTCTGTGAAAAAGTTATCTTCCAGACTTAGAGATAGAGTACATCGTACAAGAGTGATTTCAAAATTTAAGCAGGAAAGGGAGAAAAATGTGAGGAGAGAGATTATGTGATACAAGAGGAGAACATATCAAAGAGCCACTGGCACCATGACATGTGAACAGACTCAACAGAGGCTGGTGATGGAAACAAGACTATGATTCTCCCCCACATTTATGCATGGAAATCAAATTGATTTGATTCCTCCTCCAATGTGTGGTCATTATATCAACAAAGACAAAATAACACCCCAACACTCACAAACCCACATAATTAAACAAAAAGATTGATGTTTTATAAGATTGAAAGATGAAATAGAGACAGACCATCAGAGCTTTCACAGAATTAATCCTATAGGCCTAGACTAAATGAGCCCAAAAATATGAACTCTAAAGGGGTATGAGAACCAAAGAAAAAAGAAAATCAAGGCTTAGAAAATTAATATTATCATCATATAAGACACAAAGAATACGAAAAAATCCCATGAACTGAGTACATTATTTCTTTCAAATTAAAAATTGTTAAAAGAGAAAAACATTATAGAGCTAGAATTTTTTCATTTTTCTTCCCTTTCCTATAATTGGCAAGCAATCGGTGAGCATCTGGGCTAAGTATTGCAATAAAACCTTTTACAATATAATCCAAAAATTATTTAGAAGAACATATCGTGGATTGAGGATGAGAGATAACCTTCTGCATGAGATTAGTTGTTGCCTTGCCAGCTGGGAGAGCAACAGTTTCACTCAAGGTCACACAAGTTTCTTTCTGGCTCACCTCTCCGCACCTCCCACATTTCACCTACAAAAATTTAAAAATATTAAAAAAAAAAAAAGCTTCATAATAATCTTTTAGGAAGATAGTGATAATTAAGGAATGCAAGAATTACTCATGAAACAGAAAACCACAACAGGTCTAGATCCAACTAATTTAAGCCAAACAGCATCACAAACATCACATAAACAGAACAATGCACACATATAAACCCACATTCATATTTTCTCCCCATGCATACATGCATAAGTTTGAAACAAGAAATCAAAGAAACCCAGCAAAGAAAAAAATGGGATAATGTCAATTAGTGATTAACCACCTATGGTATAGCCCGTTTGGACCTCACATACCTGTGGTTTAAAAAGTAGCATTTTAGTGATTTTACCCACCCGAGGTTAACTCTATTATTAGCTTCTGTAAGCCACCATAGTGCTTGCCATTAAAAAAAAAAATGAGGGATAAATGTAGATCATATATTGACATAACAAACACTAGCTGACTATTGATAATAAGATAACAAGAAGACACACATTACAAGCTGATTCACCATAACGAATGCGTTGCGTAAGTTTGCAACTGATGAACACTATGTATGGATTTGAGTAGCAGTTAATTACAACAACAACAAACAATCTCTAGTCCCAAAACTTTGGAGTCAGCTATGGAGACTCGACAAACTGATCAAGGTCGGCCATATGTATGAGTAGCATTTTACAATGATCTCATATTAACATAATAGTTTTATATTTATGGAATGATAAAAAAATAAAAACCCATACTAATGAAATAATGTAAATGACTATGGAATTCATAAAAATGACAACAATAGCTTTACAAGGTTATGAATATTAAGGAAAAAGAAAACATGAGCCTAATGTGATTGGCTGAATTTACACTTTGAACCCAACAAGAAGGCAATTGTGAGTTACAAGCTAAACTAAAATCTATGATTGTCAATTGTCAATTGTCAAAAGCTAAAGTCCATCAGAGTACATATTTGTAACCATAATTTGTGCATTTGAAGTGAAAGAATTAACACAATGAAGATATTGGACGATTAAAAGTAAAACTAGTCAAGACTAAAATCCCAAAGAAATTGAAGAAGACCTTAAAGAGGTAAGAGAAGTTTGGGTCGTCACAGCCACCTTGGGGCTGAAGGTTTGTGAGATTCTCAAGCTCCGCAGTGATCTTCAGAAGGTAGTTCACCATTTTTGGATTGGGCGTCAATTTCAAGCTCTCTCTCTCTCTCTCTCTCTCTCTGCTCCGGATTTTGTTACTTTATACTGATTACTGAATGGTTCTGTTATGAAAGTGGCTGGAGATTTGGGCTTTTGTTTTGACGGGCAGCACATGAATAGAGCACTTTGGATTGGGCTTTCACTTTCATTCTAGAGCCTAGCCCATGCATACAACTTGGGGTTTGTAAAGAGCCTTTATTTGTTGTTTGATAAAGAGAAACTCGTAGAGACGCGCCTAAATACACTCAAATCTATAACATGCTTAAGTGTCATTTTATAATTGGATGCATCTAAATTTACTTTATGTAAGTGTTGTAATTTAATCACAAATTTACACCCAAATATGTAGTGAAATTTTGGTTGTGTCTGTAGGCAAATTGATAGATAAAGGGTTCAAACCCCAAATACCAAATATTATAGAAGGTGCCAATAGACTCAATAACATTGTGTTATTATTCAAATCTTGATTTACAAAGAGTTTTCTTCTTCAATGACATTCTCTATTTTTAACATCTTGTTATTATTCGAATCTTAATTTACAAAGAGTTTTCTTCTTCAATGACATTCTTTATTTTTAATTTTAGGAGAATTTGAATTTGGATCCCTTGTCATTGAAAATAATAATAAGAAGAATAATAGGCCTTAAGATTATCCTTATACTACCCAAAAAATAGAAAAAGAAAAAAAAAGTTGGTCACCAAAATGTATTAAAGGTTTAATTTTACTATCTAAAAAAATGGGTTTTCAAATGTAAATAGGTACAATTTAGCTTTTAAAATTTCTAATTGTATCAACTTGATGCTTCTATCTATATGCAAGTTGAAGAAATTGTGGACATAACATATGAAGTGTTGACTATTTAGGAACAAAAAGAAAAATTATAAAATTTTGATTCTAAGTCATGACTCATGTTGAATCGTTGTTTTTAATATGATATTTTTCCTTGATCAAAAGAGAGTTTATTATGTGGATTTCAATTAACTCAACTAGTAAAATCTCTTATTATTAAACATGAGATATGGTTGTTAGTTTTTACGTCATTTACTACATGCTAAACGTGCTTCAGGTTCTTTTGTAATGCCTAACGCATTGGACCCTGCTTGTGTCATGTGTAAGCCTTTAAAAATAATGATTTGATACAAACACCTACAATATCTAAGGCCATTGAGGATTCATTCAAATCTTCTTCTAATATTAATGTTGTATTTTGAAATTGGAAGATGTAAATGAAAATTTGATGGTTGGAAGGTGAATCATGCAAACTTTGTGCATGGATACTGGATATATATATCATCTTTTTCCCATTAGCATAATACCACAATGTGCTTCTAAAGTTCAAATCATATTTTACGTTAGAAGTTTATTGCAGAGATAGATAAAAATGAGAACAAGTTTTTCTCATGGTTTGGGATTCAAAGGCATGGTCTTTTTTTTGGGAGTGGCTCTCATTTGTTCTCGAGTGGTGGAGGGTAAAACATTTTCTAAGCAAAAGGTTTTGGAAGTTGAAAGGAAAATAAACCACCTGAGAAGGCATGCATTAAAAAGTATAAAGGTATACACTTTTTCTTGTTAAATCTTCCTTCCTTTGGTGAAGTCTCTCTTAAGTTCATAGACAGACTAGTTGAGAAGTGCTTCTAGAAGCATTCTATGACCTTAATAGTGTTTAAAAAAAACAGAGGGCCACTTTGGAATATGTTCGCTTTATTTATTGTTTCAAAATATGAATCATGCAAGTAAGAAAGAGAAAACATGAAAACAAAAAGAACTAAATTCACAACCATTTAAGTGGAAGGAAAGTAAAGCTATTATTTTAATTTGTAATATTCCTAGCATTAATCTTATGTGGAGTCATTGAAAATATATTTAATTTCAATTTGATCTATTTCATAGTTTAGATTAAATTTGACAATATAAAGGGATACTAAATGTCATGTCATTTAATTTTAAATAACATGACAGTCTGGACACTATTAAATTACTAAAATTAAAATCTTGAGCATGAAATGAAAGTAATAGAGAGAAGAGGTTGAAATTGAGATGATATTGTTCTTAATTAAACTAGTGCATGTAGAGTGCAGATGGAGATATTATTGATTGCATTGACATTTACAAGCAGCCAGCTTTTGATCATCCCGCTTTAATGAATCACACCATCCAGGTATACCAATTTTTTCTTTCTATATTTATATAAATCTCTTACTCTTTTCTAGCTTTGATTTAGATGATATTGTCACATTAAGATTATACACTATTGTTTACACTCAAAGTCTTTAATTCTTTACTTGTTATATCAGATGACACCCAGCTATGATCCAACCGAGACTAAAACAAGAACAAAATGGGATGAAAAGCACTCTTCCATGACCGTGACTTCACAACTATGGCAAAAAAGTGGAAGTTGTCCCAAGGGCACAATCCCAGTTCGAAGGATTCGAAAAAATGACCTACTTAAAGCTTATTCAGTTGAACACTATGGAAGGAAGAAACCAAGCTTTTCGCATCAAGTTGCTCAGTCAAGCGACAGTCAGAATTCAAACTTTCAACAAATGAATCACTCAGTGAGCCTCACTTAAAAATTGTTTGTGGGAAATACTTGTTTCACACATACACCTTGTTGCACACATCTTTACACACTTGAAATTTGCATTGAAATCCTGACCTGAAGTGAGGATTTTGAGCTTGGAAAGCGTGACTTCATGTCACGATTTCAGTGCAATTTTCTCGTGTGTAAAAGTGTGCAACAAGTTGTGTAATAAACATTGACCTATTTTTATTCTACTACTTTTTATTTTTGCTCCTTTGCTTTTCTCACTCAGCATATTATGTGAATCAGAAGGCAGTATTGATTACAGAAGGTTATAGCTACTCAGGAGCTAAAGGAGATATCAAAGTTTGGAATCCTAACGTTGAGGCTGACGATGAGTACAGTACTTCTCAAATTTGTCTCTCCAATGGCCCTTACTATAATTTTGAAAGCATTGAATCTGGATGGGCGGTAATTAGCATAAACACTTTAAATTTCTAGAGCATCTTTCATTGCTATGACTAACTACACTAATGCTACATATATAGTTGTATTATACAAATTACCATGTCACACGTGAATCTTTATATATCTGGAAAATGTTAAAGCAATTATCATTTGAGAATTGACCATAACTTAACAACAAATAAATGTGATTGGTGTCATATCAACAATATAATATACAAACATTTGAATTTTATGCAATAAATTTATGGTATCCACAACTTTAATCTATAAGTATTTTACCTTTTCAGGTAAATCCGAGTATATATGGGGACAGACAGACTCGTTTATTCGTATATTGGACGGTAAACGTACAGCAACCATAAGTTAAAATAACATGAAGCTCTGTAAATTTGAAATGATATATTTTTGAAGGAATTTTCTTTCAATTTATACTTCTTTTCTGTGTGCAATAATAGGCTGATGCTTCAAAGACAACAGGTTGCTTTGATCTCACTTGTCCTGGTTTTGTTCAAACCAGTGATATAATTGCTCTTGGCGCAGCAATATATCCAATTTCATTGCCTGGTGGACTCCCATATCAAATAACCATTTACATATTTAAGGTTAGCAAATGAATGTAATTCACTTTCAAAATTTGGTAAATTACAACTTGATTCCAAAAGTTTGATGGGAAATATAGTGAATTTAATCTTAACCAATCTTCTAACACTTCTCTCATGCATGGGCTTAAACTCCCACTTAATATAAGTAGGGGCCTAACATCTAAGATTTTTAACCATGTTTTGTTATCATGATATATTACCATTTGATTTCAAAAGTTTAAGTTAATAGTATAATATTAATTTAAACACTTGATCGATATTAATTCTATTAGAATTAACATACCAATTGAAATGTGTTCCATAAATTGAGTGGAAACGTAACTCAAATTCATGACTACATGCTCTTATATACCATGATAATTAAATTACTAATTGCGCCAAAAGCTTAAATTATGAAGAATCGTTGAATTTAATCATTTAACAAATATTCTAACGATTGCTTTTGACTTTAGGATCCCAGCACAGGCAACTGGTGGGTGCAATATGGAGAGAAAATCAACATTGGTTATTGGCCACCTGATTTATTCAAATCTTTAAGCTTTCACGCAGAAACTGTGGATTGGGGAGGTGAAGTATACAGCTCCAAATTGCAACATGCTCCACACACTGCAACAGCTATGGGAAATGGAAACTTTCCTCTTCCTTATCTGTGCAATTCAGGCTGCATAACACGAATGCGAATTCATGACAATTCTCCAACCTTGAAGTTCCCAGATTGGGTAGAAACTTATACGGATGAGTACAATTGCTATGATGTTATGTATGTTGGAGATTACATTGAAGATCCTGAATTTTTTTATGGAGGGCCTGGTAGAAATTATATTTGTCCTTAAGGACTTGTAATGACTAGTAGAAGGGAATGGTTAATATAACAAATTTCTTGTGCTGATTAATCATATGTAATATATCGAAGTTGAAGTACAATCAAAATCTAAATCAAATCCAAATTAGCTTCTCATTAAAGTTTAATTTTGCACTAAGCGTCCATTCTATTTTTCTTAATTTTGATACTGAGTAACTCATTTATAATACTCAGTGCAAAAGTCAAGATAATGTACACATTCACTTAATTAGTAAATGTTTCCATATGAATGCATTACAACCTAGCGATTATGATTGTGTTATATCAATATCCAAGACTACCATTTGTAATTTCATAAACATGCATTTAATTGGAAAAAGTGCAACTCTTTCCTTCTCCTACCACATTTTAATTTTTTGGGCGGTAATTGTTCTCTCACACTTCACACATGTTGATGTAGACTCCAAACACATTGTGTGATTTAAGTCCATAATTTCACACATGATTTTCACATTTTTTATTTATTGATATCCATATTTAAAACATGAAATGGGTGATGAGTACAAACAATATACAATAAGAAGTGTGTGAAAATCAATGCCCCTTTTTTAATTCCTAAACTAGTGTTTTTAGAATGCAGCCTAAATTTGTGCCAAGAGCCTTGTAGTTTAATTAATACCTCCTAGTATTTTTGTAGAAAATATTCAAGATTCAAATCTCCTCCCCTCCGTTGTTGTAAGTTGTAACTATCAATTAAAAAAAAAAAAATTGCAACCTCAGTTTCCAAAACCCAAAGCGAAAATATAACTCTCCTAATTTGGAATTTCCTTAATTAAAAGCATAGTGACAAGAAAAATGCTAAAAGCCTAAAAGAACTGCAATCAATTTTAGTATTACAAATGAGTTACAAACTATCATGATAATAAATGTGATTGGTGTCATTTCGATGATATAATAAATGAATGTTCAATTTATATATTTATGATTGGTGGCACATTAGTTTATGTAATAGAGCGTATAGGATCCTAGATTTCTAATATCACAAAACTATCATCAATTGATTACCAAATTAGATTGAGGAGTATTTATTATTTGGATTTTGTTAATGAAATCCTAGATTCATAATATCATAAAACTATCATTAATTGTTTGCCAAATGAAATTGAGTATTTATTATTTGGCTTTTGTTAATGAAAACCCTAAAAGCAGTGATAAATATGCATTTAATGCATTATTAAAGGCCAAAATATACTCTTAGTCCCTCCATCCCATTTTGTTTGGTATGTTTAGAAAAGGAAAAAAAGTTAACAAATGCCTTAAGGGTATTAGTTAGAAACTATTTTAAAAAATATTTAATGGGAAAATGATAAAGCAATTAATTTTTTTGCTGAATTTTTATATTTCCTATAAAAACTATGTCAAAACTTTCCTAAAATTTTCTATTAACAATTGCTCTAAAAGCACCCATTAATAAAATCCTTTAAAAAAATTCAGTATTTTAAGAGCATGTCATTTAATGCATTGTCAATCTTAATAAGTAACTTAATTTAGCAAGGGTCGAAGTTTAAGTCTTCAGAAGAGAGCTTTACATACGTATACACTTAGATTAGACTAGAGTTAAATTCTATCTTAGATCAAAATTTGCCAAAGGAACCCATATGGAAAAATGGAAGCTTTAGAAGGATAGAATATCATCGAAAACTATGCAACATTTCATTAAGAATTAATGTTTTCCTTCTCTAAGCCAAACTGACTTATAAATCTCTTATGGTTTCTTGCTAGACTCCATATGTGTAGTGTTTTTGTTTGAGAGAGACAAAGAAAGAGAGAGTATGGAGAAAAGAATTACTCTAAGGCTTTTGTTTGTGATAGCTTTGCTTGTTTTAAGCAGTGTAGATGTAGAAGGTAAAGTTAGAAAAATTACATCAGAAGTCAATAGAAAATTGAAGCTTCTCAATAAGCCAGCAATCAAGAGTATTAAGGTAAATTTTTTTTTCTACTAAACTTTCCACTATCCTCCTATGCAAAGAAGCAAAGACACCAAAAATCAATTGGTGTCTTGGCTTGATGATTAAGAGAAATCATCACAGAATATATTATATATGTCATGGGTTGAAATTGTGTTGTAATTATCAACCAAAAAAAAAAAAAAAGGAGCATAGACACTTTGAAATTTTCTCTGTGTCTTTGTTCGACACGTCAAGGGAAACTCCTACATGCATGTTCATGTTGTATGTAGGAGGAAAATTATATCTAAATTTTGATTTTATTTCTAAATAATTGGATAATTATTATTTATTTTAAACTTAAAATAACCATAAAATAGGCCTATTAATGTCTAAAATTGAGCTTTTTATAGAAACAATCACACATAGACATACAATAAAAAGGGAATGAGGTTCTAATATAAAGACAAAATAACAAGAATCACTCAAAAGTTATGGTAATAGAACTATCTAACGATACATATTAATTAATTGTGATATTCCCACTGTCTCATACTATTATTTTTCAAGAATTTTTGTGTCTCGTGTCATGGCGTGTCAATGCCTATGTTTCTATTCTACATACCTATTATAAACATTTAGGGCATGTTTGCTATGCAGTAATTAGATCTCATGATAGAATGGTAATTCTTGTGTAATGGCTATTCAGTTATTTAGTTGCATCTTCATTACAATGAATAATTATGACTTAGGATTAGCTATTACATAAATTGAGGAGTATTTATCACTCTCTAAAGAGAGTTATTCCTTAGTGGTGTAACAATTTTTTAATTAATATATTTTAAAAAATACAACATTTCCATATGCATCATCTTTTAAAATATTTCCACATGTACAACTAATTTTACAACCAAAAGTATGAACTATGAATAGGAATTCTACGACATATTTTATTCCCAATAATAAAGATTAATATTATTTATAATAATAATAATAAAAAAGATAAATATTCATATCGTAATCTCCCTTTAATGTACCAAACATGCCCTAAATTATATGTCTAACCTCACTCTCTCACATAGGTTTTGGCCAAAAGAAAATTACTTGGGATAGTTCCATAAATTTCCTTAATTTCTAATCTATGCCAAGATTTGGTCGAACCCAATTCTTTGCCTCCATTTCACAAATTTCCTTCAAAACCATGCCATTTGAACACTATGACATATAAAATTGAAATCCTCCATAGGAAAAATCTCATTCAGGGATATACCCATGTGGCTTTGTCACATTGAAATATCTTATCCATACAATTTTTTTTTTCATAAATTAGAGATTGTAACCTGAAGCAATTCATACCTCATGGTAAAATGTGGATTGTGGCATAGATTATAAATGTCAATAGGCCATTACATCTAGGGCGGAAAACATCAATGGGCCAAAATGCCTATAAAATTTATCTTTTTCTAACCGTATAGTTTGTATAACTATCATATATAATTAGCCATGAAATGCTATAAAAGTCAAATATAGCACTGAAGTAACAAAATGCAGATTGAAAGTCGTCTTGTTGATTAAAGTTTTATGTATGAGATTGCATCAATGCTAGTTTTCATTATCGAGAAATTTTTGTTATTATTAAGATTATATTTCCTTGATCTAATAGTGTATATAATTTCACATCATTTAAAATTTTTAAATGGCATAGCATAAGATACACCATTAAATTTGTAATATTTAATCCAAATCATAATTGGATCCATTTTAAATGAAAAGGATTCTAATGCTATTAACCAAGTATGTTAAGCATTGCCTTAGAAATTTTTCATTTACTTTTTTGTTGCCTTATTGGTAAATGATGTGCTTCAATTTTGAATAAAGCTTTCTATCTTTTAATTTAAAAAAGGGGGTTGCTAAGTATTTGTGGTTCTTACTTCTTATAGAGTGAAGATGGAGATATTATCGATTGTGTTGACATCTACAAGCAACATGCTTTTGATCATCCTGCATTAAAGAACCATAAAATTGAGGTGCATTTTCTTTCATAACCTTATTCTCTCTTCATGTTAGATTATTTATTCAAAATATACTTATATGTGTGTGTGATGCAACAAAATGAACTTATTAGTGAAGTTATAAGAGAAACTCTAGGGCATCTAAAATTATTAATTCCTTCAATGCACTTCTTGAATTTGACTCAATTATACATATTATTCACTTTACTTTCTTTGATTTTCTTCAATACTTAACTAAGCTCACATGCATACTTACCATTCTAATGATTCACCGTTCAAAATCAATCATTTCAACAAGTTGTAATAAAATGTGTGGTTGTAAAAGAACTTATAATACAATGTTTCATGTAATTTGCAGATGAGACCGAGTATTAATTTTCCATCTGACACTACTACAGCTGCTAAAAACGAGTCATCCCAACGAGTTCTATCGCAAATTTGGCACAAAAGTGGAAGTTGTCCAAAGGGAACCATTCCCATTCGCAGAATTACGAGGAAAGAATTATTGAGGGCTGCCTCCATCGAGCACTTTGGAAGGGAAGGCCCACGGTCTTCTTTTGTTGCAAACACAACAAATAACCAAAGTAGTCATTTTGTATACCGTAACAATGGCACAGAAGTCAACGTCTTTCCTTTACCCGACCACTCGGTAATTATAATTTATAAGAGCCTATATATATAACTATATATATATATATATATATATATATATATATATATTCTTTTTCTTTTTCTTTTTTTGCCATAGACATCATATATAGTTCTGTGCACTAGCTTTGTGCTAATGCCTAATGAACATGAGCTCAACACAATTAGATTGCACTTTTTTTTTTATAATACATTTTGATTAGATATTATTTATTGTCATAGATATTTAGTTTATAATTTTAAGGTTAATTTTTTTTTTTAACATTTCATAGATGAAATAGTTATACATAAAAAAAAGTTATTGAGTGTTGTAATATTAACAAGATTTATAGACTAGGTGTAACTTGAATTTGACTATTAATATGTGTGTGAGTAGATTTAAAGATGCATGCAAACACATCAACGAATGATTTTGAATTTTTATAAAGGTTTTCTATGGAAGATATTATCTCGGAAAAATATGTATTATTTTGTAAAGGTGTCTTCCCGATTGCCTAAAAAGATTTTGTCACAGTATCTATTCTAATGTTGCCATAAAAAAAAAATGGAAAAAGAAAGTATTCGACATGCAAGTTTGTTTCAAAATATTTATAACTTTTTTAATAATTGAAATCTTACAATCAGTTAATAAAAATTTTCAGTGAAGAAAGAATCCAACATGCAAGTTTGTTCCAAAAGATTTCATGTTTTTTTTTTTTTTTTAAATTACAATTTTTTTTTATTTTAAATAATTGAAATCTTGCAATTAGTTAATAAATATGTTCATGTTGAAATTTGTCATTTTTTAAAATTATGCTGAATTTTTTTTTTTTGTGATGCTTGTGAACCAGACTTCATATCTTATTACATTGGGATATAGTTACGTTGGTGCTAGAGGAAATATAAATATATGGAATCCAAGAGTTCAATCGCCCGATGAATACACTACTGCTCAAATTTGGCTTAAAAGTGGCCCTGGAGATAGTTTTGAAAGTATTGAAGCAGGCTGGATGGTTGGTTCATTAAACAAAACATTGACCCCATTTTCTAGTACATATTTAATGCACATGGTATTAGTCACATTTTTTTAACCTCAAAATTTGATAATATTGTTTTCTCTTTTTCTAGGTCAACCCAAAGTTATTCAGTGATGCACAACCTCGAGTATTTATACGATGGACTGTAAGTACATTTTTGCTAAGCCAAAGAGGGGAAATTGCAATCTCAATTATATTTTTGACACTTTATGTGTGAGTTTTCATAAAGATTCATGTAGCTCAATTGGTACCCTGTGGTATTTTTAATGAAGAATTCCAAAATCAAATCCCCCTCCCCAATTATAACTATCAAATTTATCCAAAAAACAATTGTGAGTTTACACTAACAATCTTAGTTTTCCTCTGGAAACAAATATTAATTAGTTAACAATATATTTTAATTTATTCTTTTATTCTTTTTTACTTTTTTGCTTAGCTGGATTCGTATCAGAAGACAGGCTGCATTAACCTCATTTGCTCTGGATTTGTACAAACTAGCCAAGAGATCGGATTAGGTTCAGCTATTCAACCTACGTCACAAAGATGGGGAGACCAATATGAGGTCGACATCCAAATTAACATGGTAAAATATATGAATGAATCTCTCTCTCTCTCTCTAAACTTTATAGTTCTATTTATATATAGAGAGAGAGAAGAATAGTTCAATAGATATGATCAAATAAAGCCAAGAGTTTTATATTTTAAATGACACTTTTTGGTATTTCGGTATTTCCAACACAAAACCTACCCCACCTATTGAATTATCAAAAAGGAAAAAAAAAAAAAAAAAGATTTGATCACATAAATGAAGGGAATTATGAAAAAGATTTGTGCTCGACTTGTGTGTACAATTCTTATACATAAATATACCATTTTTTTTCCTTTTCTCTTTGAGTAAATAATGATATGTAATGGTTTGTTTAAAATCCAATGTTTTTGTTTTAGGATCCAAATCAGAGAAGATGGTGGCTAATATTTGGAGACGATGTGATAGGGTATTGGCCGTTCGAAATCCTAACATATATGCAACAGAAAGCCATATTAGTTCAATGGGGAGGGGATGTTTATAGCAAAAACGTGAAGGGAGTGAAACCCCACACTACAACAGCCATGGGGAGTGGAGATCATGCATCTGCTTTGTTGGGAGCAGCTTGTTACATTAATAAACTTAGAATCTTGGATTATTCTCTCCAATTGAAGTACCCTGAATGGGTACATACTGATTCCGAGGAACCCTATTGCTACAGTGCTCTTAATTACCAAAAGAGTCTTGCATTTGAGCCTACGTTATTATTTGGAGGTCCTGGTCGAAGTCATTATTGTCCATGAGAGCAACAAGATATATATGTTGATGCCAACATTTTCTAGCAATAACACATCAATAACTTAGCTGATGCCTTCCACACAAAAGGTGTGGATAATTATATCCTCAATTGTGTAATTGTGTGGCATTAAGCAATTTTTGGCATTTCATCTTAGCATTTGAGAAAAAAAGGGGTAAGTTTCAAATTAGTTTCCAATCTTTTCGCTATGTGTTAATTTGGTTCCAAATGTTTTAAATGTATTATTTTAGTCCCTAATTTTTTTTGATATTGTGTCAAATTGATCCTTGCAGTTAAGTGATAGATAGAAAATATTGATGTGGTTAACAGTTAAAATAAAAAATAATTTTTTTTTCCAACTCAAGTGTCCTTGTTCAGAAAAGAGTTTGTGTATGTTCCAATTAGCTAAACCAATAAAGTTTCATTTCATCAAATAAAAGATCTAAGGTTCGAACCCCATCTACACCAAAAAATGATTAATGTTTTAGCTTGATAATAGAAACATTCATTATAAAGCAGACATTATATGTTGAAATTTTATTGTATCTAAAAAAAAAAAGAGTTTGCTATCAAGTTTCTCATCAATTGTGTTTTTGATACAACAAATATTGAATTGTACAAGTAACAATTAAGGAGAATTCCAAACTTTGGGTATTTTGTTTAGTTTTTTTTTTTTTTTTTTTTTTTTTTTTTTTTTTTGAGAAGATGCCGTAAATAACTTAATATTAATAGATAAATAGACTATGAAAAGGCACAATTGAAAATGCATTATTGAAAAGTTACCATTGAAGAGTCCCAAGACTCAACCTTCAAAATATTATCAAAACGAATGTGCATCTTTTGTCTCAAGGTCTCTATCCCAGTCCTTGCTCCACCACTCAATAGAAGACATGCGCGTCTACTTAGGATTCGTTTGGTACACTAAATGTAGATTACATTAAGAATAGTAATCTTTCTTTCTAAGAATAAAAGATATTGTAATGGAATAACTATTATTATCCATAAGTTTGGTTGTTACATATGGATATGGAAAGCTTGTAAAATATGATGTATAAGGAAACTTTATATTTTTGGAAATATATTAATTTTAAAACTTATTATATGCACCAAGAAATAACAATTACATTCATTTTAAAAAGGAATAGTTATTTTCAATTTAAAGAATAGTTATTTCAATATAATAACTAATCCATGTAATAAATATGCAACCAAGTGATTTTTTTTTTTTTTTAGAGAGTTTCAATCTATGACGTTCGTTCCTGATGATAGCTCTTTTATTATTAGACCAAAATACCAATCGATTTTTGGTGTAAGCCGAGATTGAACCCCAAATTTCTTATTCAACCATTAAAAACTTTACTAATTGAGCTAACTGGAATCCACGCAACCAAATGACTGAATTGCTATTACACATAAATAATTATTCCATTACAGGAACTATTATAACATACCAAACATACCCTTATTGTTTTCTACTCTTAACACACTAACATCTCTGAGTAGGATTAGTTTCCGATTAGTTAGCCAACTAGGAGCAAGTCTAGTGCCACAAAAATTTCTATTACTTTTGCCATAACTTGCCTGTGTGGCATATTGTAAGTGATGCAAATAAAATACTGGTATATGTGAGTCTATAATTCCATCACTCACTCACGAGTCACAATACTGTAAAGTTGTAGAATTAATTCAGGTACTATACTTACTCGCCCACTAGTGGTAACGTTAGTCAGAGGAGATCAAACGTTCCAGTCAAAACTTAAAAGCAAAAATAAAAAAAGTAATAAAAAAGACGTCACAATCACATGGCTCTTTTTTTTTTTTTTTTTTTTATTCAGCCCTTGGTTGTGAATGTCTGATCTGATCACGTGCAAAGCCTTTTCACACCTCTTGCGCTTTTCTTTCAGCTCCAGCTAGTTGTTTCCGTCGTGAATTTGGATATTTTGATTCTTGGTTAATCAGAGCCATATAGCAAAGAGACGTTAACGGGATTTAAATCTTAAAGAGACGTTAACTCAAAATAATATATATATATATATATATATATAGACACGTGTCATTTGTTGAGTGGAGGAGCAGGGACGGGGACAAAGACCTTGAGGCACAGGATGCGAATTCCCTACATCCTATCATGTTTGGCATGTTTTAGAAAATTTATTTTTTTTAAGAGAAGACCATTTAATACATTGAGTATTAAATTTTTTTAAGAGAACACCATTTAATGCATTAAGTTTTTTTTTTATTTTATTACAAGATAGAATTTCTACTATAGCATAATCTAAGTGTATATGTGTGTGAAGCTCCCTTCTGGAGACTTAAACCCCGGCTCTTGCCCTCCACACCCTATAAGCATCTATACTTGTAAAGTAACCACCGCTGCGCAGTGGTATACATTGAGTATTAAGTAACTTAATTTTGGCAAATGTACCTATATGAAAGTTAGTAACTTTTGAAGGATAGAATTAATACGATTGAAAATTGTGCAACATTTTATTAAGAATTAAGGCATATTTGGTAGACTGTAATAGGCACTGTAATGTAACAAGGATAGAAAACATGTAAAATGTTGTTTTCATTTTCTAATTTTCAAAAGTCAATGAAAATACGTATTTAATTTAATGAATCTATCTCATTTAATAAGTTAGTATTAGAGTTCAAATCTTAGCAACAACATATTTTAGTATTTTCAAGCTCTCTCTCTCTCTCTGCTCCGGATTTTGTTACTTTATACTGATTACTGAATGGTTCTGTTATGAAAGTGGATGGAGATTTGGGCTTTTATTTTGATGGGCAGCACATGAATAGAGCACTTTGGATTGGGCTTTTACTTAAATTTCAGAGCCTAGCCCATGCATACAACTTGGGGTTTGTAAAGAGCCCTCATTTGTTGTTTGATAAAGAGAAATTCGTAGTGACGCGCCTATATACACTCAAATCTATAACATGCTTAGGTGTCATTTTATGATTGGATGCATCTAAATTAACTTAATGTAAGTGTTGTAATTTAATCACAAATTTACACCCAAATATGTAGTGAAATTTTGGTTGTGTCTGTAGGCAGATTGATAGACAAAGGGTTCAAACCCCAAATACCAAATATTATAGAGGGTGTTAATAGACTCAATAACATTGTGTTATTATTCAAATCTTGATTTACAAAGAGTTTTCTTCTTCAATGACATTCTCTATTTTTAACATCTTGTTATTATTCGAATCTTAATTTACAAAGAGTTTTCTTCTTCAATGACATTCTTTATTTTTAATTTTAGGAGAATCTAAATTTGGATCCCTTGTCATTGAAAATAATAATAATAATAAGAATAATAGGGCTTGAGATTTTCCTTATACTACCCAAAAAATAGAAAAAGAAAAAAAGTGTTGGTCACCAAAATGTATTAAAGGTTTAATTTTACTATCTAAAAAAATGGGTTTTCAAATGTAAATAGGTACAATTTAGCTTTTAAAATTTCTAATTGTATCAACTTGATGCTTCTATCTATATGCAAGTTGAAGAAATTGTGGACATAACATATGAAGTGTTGACTATTTGGAAACAAAAAGAAAAATTATAAAATTTTGATTCTAAGTCATGTTTAGGGTTGTCCACCGAAACCTGTACCCAACCAACCCAAGGCAAACCGTCTGATCCGTACCCGAAATCAACCGACCCGACACTGATGACGATCGGCAACGGGTCTCAACCTCCAGAAACCGAGACCGGCGAGTCGGTTGACGGGTCTGCTCTTCAAAATCCGATTCCAATCGATCTGACCGCCTATATATCAGAAACACTCACCGATTTTCTTAGGTATGAGGATTTTCAATCATTTCTCGATAGATCCGTTGAGATCTTGTGAGACCTCTTCAAGATTTAGTGAGTACCTTTAGAAATCTTGCTTGATCCGGCCATGTTTCAGCCAGATCTAGCAGATTTCGACCAATTCCGACCTGATTTCGGCATTTTTCGTCTTCCTTGAGTTCGACCGACCACCGACCAATTCGTACTCAATATCTGAGTAGCCCAAACTGACTCATCTTACGGTCGGCAGCGGGTCTGGATGTTGGAGACTCGACATGGTCGGGTCGGTTCTGGGTTGGGCACAAACCCGACCCAGACCGACCCATGGATAGGTCTAGTCATGTTGAATCGTTGTTTTTAATATGATATTTTTCCTTGATCAAAAGAGAGTTTATTATGTGGATTTCAGTTAGCTCAACTAGTAAAATCTTTTATTATTAAACATGAGATATGGTTGTTAGTTTTTACATCATTTACTACATGCTAAACGTGCTTTAGGTTCCTTTGTAAGGCCTAGACACGCATTGGACCCTGCTTGTGTCACGTGTAAGCCTTTAAAAATAATGATTTGATACAAACAACTACAATATCTAAGGCCATTGCGGATTCATTCATATCTTCTTCTTAAATTAATGTTGTATTTTGAAATTGGAATATGTAAATGAAAATTTGATGGTTGGAAGGTGAATCATGCAAACTTTGTGCATGGATACTGGATATATATCATCTTTTTCCCATTAGCATAATACCACAGTGTGCTTCTAAAGTTCAAATCATATTTTACGTTAGAAATTTATTGCAGAGATAGGTAAAAATGAGAACAAGTTTTTCTCATGGTTTGGGATTCAAAGGCATGGTCTTTTTTTTGGGAGTGGCTCTCATTTGTTCTCGAGTGGTGGAGGGTAAAACATTTTCTAAGCAGAAGGTTTTGGAAGTTGAAAGGAAAATAAACCACCTGAGAAGGCATGCATTAAAAAGTATAAAGGTATACACTTTTTCTTGTTAAATCTTCCTTCCTTTGGTGAAGTCTCTCTTAAATTCTTAGCCAGACTAGTTGAGAAGTGCTTCCAGAAGCATACTATGACCTTAATAGTGTTTAAAAAAAAACAGAGGGCCACTTTGGAATATGTTTGCTTTATTTATTGTTTCAAAATATGCATCATGCAAGTAAGAAAGAGGAAACATGAAAACAAAAAGAAGTAAACTCACAACCAGCATTTAAGTGGAAGGAAAGTAAAGCTATTATTTTAATTTGTAATATTCCTAGCATTAATCTTATGTGGAGTCATTGAAAATATATTTAATTTCAATTTGATCCATTTCATAGTTTAGATTAAATTTGACAATATAAAGGGATACTAAATGTCATGTCATTTAATTTTAAATAACACGACAGTCTGGACACTATTAAATTACTAAAATTAAAATCTTGAGCATGAAATGAAAGTAATAGAGAGAAGAAGTTGAAATTGAGATGATATTGTTCTTAATTAAACTAGTGCATGTAGAGTGCAGATGGAGATATTATTGATTGCATTGACATTTACAAGCAGGCAGCTTTTGATCATCCCGCTTTAATGAATCACACCATCCAGGTCTGCCAATTTTTTCTTTCTATATTTATATAAATCTCTTATTCTTTTCTAGCTTTGATTTAGATGATATTGTCACATTAAGATTATACACTATTGTTTACACTCAAAATCTTTAATTCTTTACTTCTTATATCAGATGACACCCAGCTATGATCCAATTGAGACTAAAACAAGAACAAAATGGGATGAAAAGCACTCTTCCATGACTATGACTTATCAACTATGGCAGAAAAGTGGAAGTTGTCCTAAGGGCACAATCCCAGTTCGAAGGATTCGAAAAAATGACCTACTTAAAGCTTATTCAATCGAACACTATGGAAGGAAGAAACCGAGCTTTTCGCATCAAGTTGCTCAGTCAAGCGACAGTCAGAATTCAAACTTTCAACAAATGAATCACTTAATGAGCCTCACTTAAAAATAGTTTATGGGAAATACTTGTTTCACACATACACCTTGTTGCACACATCTTTACACACTTAAAAATTGCATTGAAATCCTAACCTGAAATCAGGATTTTAAGCTTGGAAAGCGTGACTTCATGTCACGATTTCAGTGCAATTTTCCCGTGTGTAAAAGTGTGCAACAAGTTGTGTAATAAACACTGACCTATTTTTATTCTAATACTTTTTATTTTTGCTCCTATTCTTTTCTCACTCAGCATATTATGTGAATCAGAAGGCAGTATTGATTACAGAAGGTTATAGCTACTCAGGAGCTAAAGGAGATATCAAAGTTTGGAATCCTAACGTTGAGGCTGACGATGAGTACAGTACTTCTCAAATTTGTCTCTCCAATGGCCCTTACTATAATTTTGAAAGCATTGAATCTGGATGGGCGGTAATTAGCATAAACACCTTAAATTTCTAGAGCATCTTTCATTGCTATGACTAACTACACAAATGCTACATATATAGTTGTATTATACAAATTACCATGTCACATGTGAATCTTTATATATCTGGAAAATGTTAAAGCAATTATCATTTGAGAACTAACCATAACCTAACAACAAATAAATGTGATCGGTGTCATATCAACAATATAATATACAAACATCTGAATTTTATGCAATAAATTTATGGTATCCATAATTTTAATCTATAAGTATTTTACTTTTTCAGGTAAAATCCGAGCGTATATGGGGACAGACAGACTCATTTATTCTTATATTGGACGGTAAACGTACAACAACCATAAGTTAAAATAACATGAAGCTCTATAAATTTGAAATGATATATTTCTGAAGGAATTTTCTTTCAATTTATACTTCTTTTCTGTGTGCAATAATAGGCTGATGCTTCAAAGACAACAGGTTGCTTCGATCTCACTTGTCCTGGTTTTGTTCAAACCAGTGATATAATTGCTCTTGGCACAGCAATATATCCAATTTCATTACCTGGTGGACTCCCATATCAAATAACCATTTACATATTTAAGGTTAGCAAATGAATGTAATTCACTTTCAAAATTTGGTAAATTACAACTTGATCCCAAAAGTTTGATGGGAAATATGGTGAATTTAATCTTAACCAATCTTCTAACACTTCTCTCATGCATGGGCTCAAACTCTCACTTAATATAAGTAGGGGCCTAACATCTAAGATTTTTAACCATGTTTTGTTATCATGATATATTACCATTCGATTTCAAAAGTTTAAGCTAATAGTATAATATTGATTTAAACACTTGATCGATATTAATTTCTATTAGAATTAACATACCAATTGAAATGTGTTCCTTAAATTGAGTGGAAATGTAACTCAAATTCATGACTACATGCTCTTATATACCATGATAATTAAATTACTAATTGTGCCAAAAGCTTAAATTATGAAGAATCGTTGAATTTAATCATTTAACAAATATTTTAACAATTGCTTTTGACTTTAGGATCCCAACACAGGCAACTGGTGGGTGCAATATGGAGAGAAAATCAACATTGGTTATTGGCCACCTGATTTATTCAAATCTTTAAGCTTTCACGTAGAAACTGTGGATTGGGGAGGTGAAGTATACAGCTCCAAACTTCAACATGCTCCACACACTGCAACAGCTATGGGAAATGGAAACTTTCCTCTTCCTTATCTGTGCAATTCACGCTGCATAACACGAATGCGAATTCATGACAATTCTCCAACCTTGAAGTTCCCAGATTGGGTAGAAACTTATACGGATGAGTACAACTGCTACGATGTTATGTATGTTGGCAATTACATTGAAGATCCTGAATTTTTTTATGGAGGGCCTGGTAGAAATTATATTTGTCCTTAAGGACTTGTAATGGCTAGTAGAAGGGAATGGTTAATATAACAAATTTCTTGTGCTGATTAATCATATGTAATATATCGAAAAGTTGAAGTACAATCAAAATCTAAATCAAATCCAAATTATCTTCTCATTAAAGTCTAATTTTGCACTAAGTTTCCATTTTATTTTTCTTATTTTGATATTGAGTAACTCATTTATAATACTCAGTGCAAAAGTCAAGATAATGTACACATTCACTTAATTAGTAAATGTTTCCATATGAATGCATTACAACCTAGTGATTATGATTGTGTTATATCAATATCCAAGACTACCATTTGTAATTTCATAAACATGTATCCAATTGGAAAAAGTGCAACTCTTTCCTTCTCCTATGACATTGTAATTTCTTGGGCGGTAATTGTTCTCTCACACTTCACAGTTGTTGATGTAGATTCCAAACACATTGTGTGATTTACGTCCATAATTTCACACATGGTTTTCACATTTTTTATTTATTGATATCCATATTTAAAACATGAAATGGGTAATGAGTACAAACAATATACAATAAGAAGTGTGTGAAAATCAATGCCCCTTTTTTAATTCCCAAACTAGTGTTTTTAGAATGCAACCTAAATTTGTGCAAAGAGCCTTTTAGTTCAATTAATACCTCCTAGTATTTTTGAAGAAAATATTCAAGATTCAAATCTCCTCCCCTCCATTGTTGTAAGTTGTAACTATCAATTTTTAAAAAAAAAAAAATTGCAACCTCAGTTTCCAAAACCCAAAGCGAAAATATAACTCTCCTAATTTAGAATTTCCTTAAAAGCATAGTGACAAGAAAAATGCTAAAAGCCTAAAAGAACTGCAATCAATTTTAGTATTACAAATGAGTTACAAACTATCATGATAATAATTGTGATTGGTGTCATTTCGATGATATAATAAATGAAGGGAAATGCTAACGAGTGCCCTAAGGGCACTGGTTAAGAATCCAGTTAACGAAAGTTTTTATGGGAAAAGGAAAAAAAACAATTAATGTTTTAACAGCTTTTTTCATTTCCCATAAAAATGATGTCAAAAATTTTCCTAAAATGGATTGTTAACGAGTGCCCTAAGGGCACTCGTTAGCATGACCCATAAATGAATGTTCAATTTATATATTTATGATTGGTGGCACATTAGTTTATGTAATAGAACATATAGGATCCTAGACTTCTAATTAATATCATAAAACTATCATCAATTGATTACCAAATTAGATTGAGGAGTATTTACTATTTGGATTTTGTTAATGAAATCCTAGATTCATAATATCATAAAACTATCATTAATTGATTGCCAAATTAAATTGAGTATTTATTATTTGGCTTTTGTTAATAAAAACCCTAAGTGCAGTGATAAATGTGCATTTAATGCATTATTGAAGGCCAAAATATACTGTTAGTCCCTCCATCCCATTTTGTTTGGTATGTTTAGAAAAGGAAAAAAAAGAGTTAATAAATGCCTTAAGGGTATTGGTTAGAAACTATTTTAAGAAACATTTAATGGGAAAATGATAAAGCAATTAATTTTTTTGCTGACTTTTTATATTTCCTATAAAAGTTTTGTCAAAACTTTCCTAAAATTGTCTATTAATAATTGCTCTAAGAGCACCCATTAATAAAATCCTTTAAAAAATTCAGTATTTTAAGAGAATGTCATTTAATGCATTGTCAATCTTTTATAAGTAACTTAATTTAGCAAGGGTCGAAGTTCAAGTCTCCAGAAAAGAGTTTTACATACATATACACTTAGATTAGACTAGAGTTAAATTCTATCTTGGATCAAAATTTGCCAAAGGAACCCATATGGAAAAATGGAAACTTTAGAAGGATTTGAAAACAGTGCAACATTTCATTAAGAATTAGGGTACGTTTGGTACACTGAATGAGGATTACTACAAGAATTGTAATCTTTATTACTAGGAATAAAATGTGTTGTAATGTAATAACTAAACATATTCATTAGTTTGGTTGTGAGTTATAAAATTAAAATGAAACTTAACATTTATTTTAGGAAATTTCTTACTTATACAATTATATCTCCTTAAAAAATTTTATTTTTAAATTTAAGAGAGATATGTGTTAGTTTTATGAATTTTTATTTTTATAATTGTTAGATGTATATGGAAAGTTTGTTTATTTGGAAATATATTAAGTTTTGAAATTATTGCACTTACTAAGGAATAGCTAATACAACCTTTTAAAGATGAATAATTATTCCTCATTTTGAAGAATAGCTATTCATAAGGAATGATTATTCCTTGTAATAAAAATATAACCAAACTAAAGAATAATCAAACCATAGGAATAACTATTATATTACAACGCCTATTACAGTCTACCAAACATACCCTTAATGTTTTCCTTCTCTAGGCCAAACTGACTTATAAATCTCTTATGGTTTCTTGCTACTCTCCACATGTGTAGTGTTTTTGTTTGAGAGAGACAGAGAAAGAGAGAGTATGGAGAAAAGAATTACTCTAAGGCTTTTGTTTGTGATAGCTTTGCTTGTTTTAAGCAGTGTAGATGTAGAAGCTAAAGCTAGAAAAATTACATCAGAAGTCAATAGAAAATTGAAGCTTCTTAATAAGCCAGCAATCAAGAGTATTAAGGTAATTTTTTTTTTCTACTAAACTTTCCAATATCTTGCTATGCAAAGAAGCAAAGACACCAAAAGTCAATCGATGTCTTGGCTTGATAATTAAGGCTGTGTTTGGTTCATGTAAAATATTTTCTGGAAAATAAATATTTTCCGGAAATGCTATTTTCTTGAAAGGAAAATATTTTCAAGTGTTTGGTTGTATTATGAAAATTGTTCTAGAAAATATTTTCATGTGTTTGGTAACATTCTGAAAATACTATTTTCCACCACCACCCACACAAAACCCACCACCACACAACAGGAAAACCACCAAAAGACCACCACCCACGCCACCACAACAACAACAAAAAAATCAGAGATCAAAGAGAGAAAGTAAAAAATCAAAATCACCCAGAAATGTAGATCGGTTCGTGGATCAATCAAAATCACAGAGAGAGAGAGATCAGTTCGTGGCGCGAAGGCTCTGGGTCGCCGGCGAAGTCGAAGGCTCGTGGGTTGAAGGCTCTAGGTCAAAGATCAGTTCGTGGGTTCGTAGATCGGTGGGTCGAAGGCTCTGGGTCGAAGATCGGTTCGTGGGTTCGTAGATCGGCGAAGTCGAAGGCGTGATCTGGGCTCTGGGTTTGATGGCGAAGTCGAAGGCTCTTCTCTCTCTCTCTTTGCGCGTGAGTCCGGAAATGGTTTGAAGTGAAAATTTTGACTGAAACCAATTTCTGGGTCATAGCCATTAAAACACACGGTCAACTGAAAATATTTTCCGAAAAATTTATTTTCCATGCGCAACCAAACACCCGCATTTACAGAAAAACATTTCCGGAAGTGATTTGAAGCCAAAACAAACACAGCCTAAGAGAAATCATCACAGAATATATGTCATGGGTTGAAATTGTGTTGTAATTATCAACCAAAAAAAAAAGGAGCATAGACACTTTGAAATTTTCTCTGTGTGTAGGAGGAAAATTATATCTAAATTTTGATTTTATTTCTAAATATTTGGATAATTATTATTTATTTTAAACTTAAAATAACCATAAAATATGCCTATTAATGACTAAAATCTATCTTTTTACAGAAACAATCACACATAGACACACAATAAAAAGGGAATGAGATTCTAATATAAAGACAAAATAACAAGAATCACTCAAACGTTATGGTAATAGAACTATCTAATGATGTATATTAATTAATTGTGATATCCCCACTGTTTCATACTATTATTTTTCAAGAATTTTTGTGTCTCGTGTCGTGGCGCGTCAGTGCCTATGTTTCTACTCTACATACCTATTATAAACATTTGGGGCATGTTTGTTATGCGGTAATTAGATCTCATGATAGAATGGTAATTCTTGTATAATAGCTATTCAGTTATTTAGTTGCATCTTCATTACAATGAATAGTTATGACTTAGGATTAGCTATTACATAAATTGAGGAATAGTTATCACTCTCTAAAGAGAGTTATTCCTTAGTAGTGTAACAAATTTTTAATTAATATATTTTAAAAAATACAACATTTCCATATGCATCATCTCTTAAAATATTTCCACATGTACAACTAATTTTACAACCAAATGTATGAACTATGAATAGGAATTCTACAACATATTTTATTCCTGATAATAAAGATTAATATTATTTGTAATAATAATAATAATAATAATAATAATAATAAAAGATTAATATTCATATCGTAATCTGCCTTTAGTGTACTAAACATGCCCTAAATTATATGTCTAACCTCACTCTCTCACGTATGTTTTGGCCAAAAGAAAATTACTTGGGATAGTTCCATAAATTTCCTTAATTTCTAATCTATGCCAAGATTTGGTCGAACCCAATTCTTTGCCTCCATTTCACAAATTTTCTTCAAAACCATGCCATTTGAACACTATGACATATAAAAATGAAATCCTCCACAGGAAAAATCTCATTAAGAGATATACCCATGTGGCTCTATCACATTGAAATATCTTATAAATAAATTTTTTTTTTTCATAGATTAGAGATTGTAACCTGGAGCAATTCATACCTCAAGTAAAATGTGGATTGTGGCATAGATAGGCCAATACATCTAGGGCGGAAAACGTCAATAGGCCAAAATGCCTATAAAATTTATCTTGTTCTGACCGTATAGTCTGTATAACTATCATATATAATTAGCCATGAAATGCTATAAAAGTCAAATATAGCACTGAAGTAACAAAATGCAGATTGAAAGTCGTCTTGTTGATTAAAGTTTTATGTATGAGATTGCATCAATGCTAGTTTTCATCAAGGTTTTCAGACCCGGATCGTTCATTGAACCGTAAAAGGGAGGGGTTCAAGGTTTTTGAGGTCGAACTGAGGTCAAACCAGGGTCGAACCGGGATGACGTCATAATTAATTTAATAATTAATTAAAGCCTAAATATAGATATTAAATTTATAAAACTAGCAAAATTGACAATATATCTATATATGTGAGGGAAATTTAATGATTTTCAAGCATATATTTAATAATTAAATAAGAAAGTTAATAAAATAAAATAATAACCATGAAAACATTAAAATTTATGATTAATTTTTGAAGTAAAGTTGAATATCTTTGAAGAATTTTAATTATAATTTTTTTATTCCTTGTAAGAGATGGATAATTTAATTAAGTAGAATAAAATTGTGTTAAGTTGTTTTTTTTTTTTTTTTTTTTTTTTTTTTTTTTTTTTTTTTTTTAAATTGCTAAGGGGTTGGACTGCACGGTTCTCACCGGTTCGTGCGGTCCAACCCCGGTTTTAGCAGTTCATGGAATTAACAAAAAATCCGGTTCTTTATGCTTAAAAAACCGGTTTCATCTCGGTTCCCGATTTTCACGGTCCGATCTCCTGGTCCGGTCCAGTTCTGAAAACTATGGTTTTCATTATCGAGAAATTTTTGTTATTATTAATGTAGGTACCAAGAATTTTTGCCTTTAGCTTTGGCTTTTTTGGCTTGATTGCCTTGCCTTGCCTTGGCTTGAATTCTTAATCCCACATTGGAAAGATGACTTCATTCTTTCTACCTTATAAGGTATGAATCAATGAGAAAGAGTACCACTAACTAGTGGTACTCTTTCTCATTGGTTCATATCTTATGTTAGTGGTACTCTTTCTCATTGGTTCATGTCTTATAAGGTAGAAAGAGGGAAGTCATTAGTGGTACTCTTTCTCATTGGTTCATGCCTTATAAGGTAGAAAGAGGGAAGTCATCTTTCCAATGTGGGATTAAGAATTCAAGCCAAGCCAAGCCAAGGCAAGGCAATCAAGCCAAAAAAGCCAAAGCCAAAGGCAAAAATTCTTGGTACCTACAATTAAGATTATATTTCCTTGATCTAATAGTGTATATAATTTCACATCATTTAAAATTTTTAAATGGCATAGCATAAGATACACCATTAAATTTGTAATATTTAATCCAAATCATAATTGAATCCATTTTAAATGAAAAGGATTCTAATGCTATTAACCAAGTATGCTAAGCATTGCCTTAGAAATTTTTTCGTTTACTTTTTTGTTGCCTTATTGGTAAATGATGTGCTTCAATTTTGAATAAAGCTTTCTATCTTTTAATTTAAAAAAGGTGGTTGCTAAGTATTTGTGGTTCTTACTTCTTATAGAGTGAAGATGGAGATATTATCAATTGTGTTGACATCTACAAGCAACCTGCTTTTGATCATCCTGCATTAAAAAACCATGAAATTGAGGTACATTTTCTTTCATAACCTTATTCTCTCTTCATGTTAGATTATTTATTCAAAATATACTTATATGTGTGGGTGATGCAACAAAATGAACTTATTTGTGAAGTTATTATAAGAGAAACTCTAGGGCATCTAAAATTATTAATTCCTTCAATGCACTTCTTGAATTGGACTCAATTATACATATTATTCACTTTACTTTCTTTGATTTTCCTCGATACTTAACTAAGCTCACATGCATACTTACCATTCTAATGATTCACCGCTCAAAATCAATCATTTCAACAAGTTGTAATAAAATGTGTGGTCGTAAAAGAACTTATAATATATTGTTTCATGTAATTTGCAGATGAGACCAAGTATTAGTTTTCCATCTGACACTACTACAGCTGCTAAAAACGAGTCATCCCAACGAGTTCTATCGCAAATTTGGCACAAAAGTGGAAGTTGTCCAAAGGGAACCATTCCCATTCGCAGAATTACGAGGAAAGAATTATTGAGGGCAGCCTCCATCGAACACTTTGGAAGGGAAGGCCCACGGTCTTCTTTTGTTGCAAACACAACAAATAACCAAAGTAGTTATTTTGCATATCGTAACAATGGCACAAAAGTCAACGTCTTTCCTTTACCCAACCACTCGGTAATTATAATTTGTAATAGCCTATATATATATATATATATATATAGATATTTCTTTTTCTTTTTTCTTTTTTTGCCATAGACATCATATTTAGTTCTGTGCACTAGCTCATGTGCTAATGCCTAATGGACATGAGCTCAACACAATTAGATTGCACTTTTTTTTTTATACATTTTAATTAGATATTATTTATTATCATAGATATTTAGTTTATAATTTTAAGGTTAATTTTTTTTTTTTTTTAACATTTCATAGATGAAATAGTTATACAAAAAAAGTTATTAAGTGTTGTAATATTAACAAAGATTTATAGACTAGGTGTAACTTGAATTTGAATATTAATATGTGTGTGAGTAGATTTAAAGATGCATGCAAACACATCAATGAATGATTTTGAATTTTTATAAAGGTTTTGATAATATCTCGGAAAAATATGTATTATTTTGTAAAGGTGTCTTCCCGATTGCCTAAAAACATTTTGTCACAGTATCTATTCTAATGCTGCCATAAAAAAAAAATGGAAAAAGAAAGTATTCGACATGCAAGTTTCTTTCAAAATATTTATAATTTTTTTAATAATTGAGATCTTGCAATTAGTTAATAAAAATTTTCAGAGAAGAAAGCATCCAACATGCAAGTTTGTTCCAAAAGATTTCGTGCTTTAAAAAAAAAAAATTACAAATTTTTTTATTTTAAATAATTGAAACCTTGCAATTAGTTAATAAATATGTTCATGTTGAAATTTGTCATTTTTTTTTAAGTTATGCTGATTATTTTATTTTTTTTTTATTTTTTTTTTTGTGATGCTTGTGAACCAGACTGCATATCTTATTACATTGGGATATAGTTATATTGGTGCTAGAGGAAATATAAATATCTGGAATCCAAGAGTTCAATCGCCCAATGAATACACTACTGCTCAAATTTGGCTTAAAAGTGGCCCTGGAGATAGTTTTGAAAGTATTGAAGCAGGATGGATGGTTGGTTCATTAAACAAAACATTAACCCCATTTTCTAGTACATATTTAATGCACATGGTACTAATCACATTTTTTTAACCTCAAAATTTGGTAATATTGTTTTCTCTTTTTCTAGGTCAACCCAAAGTTATTCAGTGATACACAACCTCGAGTATTTATACGATGGACTGTAAGTACATTTTTGCTAAAGCCAAAGAGGGGAAATTGCAATCTCAATCATATTTTTGACACTTTTATGTGTGAGTTTTCACAAAGATTCATGTAGCTCAATTGGTACCTTGTGGTATTTTTAATGAGAAATTATATGTCTACAATATTTTTACAACAAATCTTAAGTGGTAGGTTATTACTGGTTGTTATTGTTAGGGCAAAAAAGTAATCTTAGTGTTAGTTTCAAATTTGAACCAATAACAATTAACCACATGTGATTTGTTATAAAAATATTGTAAAAATGTTGTAGACGTAGCATCTCTCATTTTTAATGGAGACATTCCAAAATCAAATCCCCCTCCCCAGTTATAACTATCAAATTTATCTAAAAAACAATTGTGAGTTTACACTAACAATCTTAGTTTTCCTTTGTAAACAAATATTAATTAGTTAACAATATATTTTAATTTATTAATTTATTCTTTTTTACTTTTTTGCTTAGTTGGATTCCTATCAGAAGACAGGCTGCATTAACCTCATTTGCTCTGGATTTGTACAAACTAGCCAAGAGATTGGATTAGGTTCAGCTATTCAACCTACATCACAAAGATGGGGAGACCAATATGAGGTCGACATCCAAATTAACATGGTAAAATATATGAATCTCTCTCTCTCTCTCTCTCTCTAAACTTTATAGTTATACATATATAGTAGAATAGTTCAATAGATATGATCAAATAAAGCCAAGAGTTTTATATTTTAAATGACACTTTCTGGTATATTTTCAACACGGAACCTACCCCACCTATTGAATTATCAAAAAGGAAAAAAAAAAAGAAAAAAGATTTGATCACATAAATGAAGGGAATTATTAAGAAGATTTGTGCTCGACTTGTGTTTACAATTCTTATACATAAATATGCCATTTTTTCCCTTTTCTCTTTGAGTAAATAATGATATGTAATGGTTTGTTTAAAATCCAATGTTTTTGTTTTAGGATCCAAATCAGAGAAGATGGTGGCTAAAATTTGGAGACGATGTGATAGGGTATTGGCCCTTCGAAATCCTAACATATATGCAACAGAAAGCCGTATTAGTTCAATGGGGAGGGGATGTTTATAGCAAAAACGTGAAGGGAGTGAAACCCCACACTACAACAGCCATGGGGAGTGGAGATCATGCATCTGCTTTGTTGGGAGCAGCTTGTTACATTAATAAGCTTAGAATCTTGGATTATTCTCTCCAGTTGAAGTACCCTGAATGGGTACATACTGATTCCGAGGAACCCTATTGCTACAGTGCTCTTAATTACCAAAAGAGTCTTGCATTTGAGCCTACGTTATTATTTGGAGGTCCTGGTCGAAGTCATTATTGTCCATGAGAGCAACAAGATATATATGTTGATGCCAACATTTTCTAGCAATAACACATCAATAACTTAGCTGATGCCTTCCACACAAAAGGTGTAGATAATTATATCTTCAATTGTGTAATTGTGTGGCATTAAGCAATTTTTGGCATTTCATCTTAGCATTTGAGAAAAAAAGGGGTAAGTTTCAAATTAGTTTCCAATCTTTTCGCTGTGTGTTAATTTAGTTCCAAATGTTTTAAATGTATTATTTTAGTCCCTAAATTTTTTTTATATTGTGTCAAATTGATCTTTGCAGTTAAGTGATAGATAGAAAATATTGATGTGGTTAACAGTTAAAATAAAAATAAAAATAAAAAAAAAATTTTGCCAACTCAAATGTCCTTGCTCAGAAAAGAGTTTGTGTATGTTCCAATTAGCTAAACCAATAAAGTTTCATTTCATCAAATAAGAGATCTAAAGTTTGAACCCCATCTATACCAAAAAACGATTAATGTTTTAGCTTAATAATAGAAACATTCATTATTAAGTAGACATTATATGTTGAAATTTTATTGTATCTAAAAAAAATAGGAGTTTGCTATCAAGTTTCTCATCAATTGTGTTTGTGATATAACAAATATTGAATTGTACAAGTAACAATTAAGGAGAATTCCAAACTTTGTGTATTTTGTTTGTTTTTTATTTTGTTTTTTTTGTTTTTTTTTTTGAGAAGATGCCATAAATAACTTAATATTAATAGATAAATAGACTATGAAAAGGCACAATTGAAAATGCATTATTGAAAAGTTACCATTGAAGAGTCCCAAGACTCAACCTTCAAAATATTATCAAAACGAATGTGCATCTTTTGTCTCAAGGTCTCAGTCCCAATCCCTGCTCCACCACTCAATAGATGACATGCATGTCTACTTAGGGTACGTTTGGTACACTAAATAAAGATTACATTAAGGGCAGTTTGGTATGCTGTAATAGCTCCTGTAATGGAATAGTTATTTATGTGTAATAGCAATTCGATCATTTGGTTGCATCTTTATTACATGAATTAGTTATTACATTGGAATGACTATTCTTTAAATTGAAGAATAGCTATTCCTCTTTAAAATGGGTGTAATAGCTATTCCTTAGTGTAGGGGCGGTTTTTGGAGCCTAGGCCCAGCAAGTAAGTGGTTCTGGCCCAAAAGTCCCCAGACAATGAATTTGTAGAGAGCAGGTTACAGAACTAGGCCTAGACGAAGTGAACGTCAGTTAGATGTATGCCATGCAGCATATTGAACGTGAGAATATTCCATTTTAGTTCACAAGGTATCGATCCGAGGAGACGTATAAGTGCACCTCTTGCTCTTGGTTACAGACTATAGAATTCTTTCACCTCTCTCTCTCTCTTTCTTTTTTCTCAATTCTCCGATCCCCTCTTCATGGGGATTTCCTTCTCTCATATAGCACCCTCAAATTGATAAAGGTCTTACACTTATTAACCATCTGGACTTTCACTTGAGTGCCTGTCCCATCGGACATCCACCTTATCTTTTTGTGAGTTGCACTAGCCAAGATAACACTATTCACCTGTCTTCTCTACATTAATGCGGCTGGAAAAGTAGCTTCCTTGCATTTAATGCGGCAGCTATGGTTGCCTCCTGGACGTCTAACATTTTCCTCTTGCTTGGGATGGTTCCTCACTGTGTGCAGGGTGTACGTTGGACTCCCATTTGGCTTGTAAATTTCACCCCTACACTTAGTATATATATAATAGGTTTTAAAATTAATATATTTCCAAAAATATAGAGTTTCCTTATACATCATCTTTTACAAGTTTTCCATATGTAACAACCAAACTTATGAATAGTAATAGTTATTCCATTACAATGTCTTCTATTCCCAGTAATAAAGATTACTATTCTTAAACCTAATGTAATCTACATTCAGTGTACCAAACTTACCCACTTGTGATTTGATCGAAATTTAAATTGTCTGCATGTGGTTTGAAATTTAACACTTTACCTACTTGAGATTTGACCAAAATTTAAGTTGTCTATCTGTGATTTAAAATCCTATGATACAAGTGTTCCATTGGATTTTTTTGATCTTGCATTTTTATATTTTTTGTTATTTAGAGGAGAGAGACATAAAAGTGAAGCAAAATTACATATTTAGCCATGATTTTAACAGAAGTGGGTTACGAACTTACGAAATTCTAACTAAGCTAAGCTCAAGTTAATAAAGTATCAAATTTCAAATCACAGGTAGGTAACTTAAATTTCGGTCAAATCACAAGTGAGTAAATTGTAATTTACCCTTAAAAATATTTTATAGATGAAATAGTTATACACTTAAAAAATTTATTAAATGTTGTAGTATTAACAAAGATTTAGAGTAGGTGTTTTTTAATTAATAATATGCGCGTGTAAAAATTTTCATGTTGAAATCCGTCTTGTTTTTAAATTATGCTGATTTGTTTAGTGGTGCTTGTGAACTAGGCCGCAGATCTTATTACAATGGGATATAGTTATATTGGTGCTAGAGGAAATATTAAATGTCTGGAGTCCAAGAGTTGAATTGCCAAATGACTACACTACTGGTCAAATTTGGCTTAAAAATGGTCCTGGCAACAGTTTTGAAAGTATTGAAGTAGGCTGGATGGTTAGTTCATTAAACAAAACATTAAACCCATTTTTCAGTTCATATTTAAAGCCCATTATATTAGTTACAAATTTTTTGTCAAATTTGTTAATATTGTTTTCTCTTTTTCCAGGTCAACCAAAAGTTATTGTGTGATACACAACCTCGATTTTTTGTACGATGGACTGTAAGTACTTTTTTACTAAGCCAAAGATGAAAAATAGCATTCTCAATTATATTTTTTATACTTAATGTGTAAAATTTCCACTGTTTTAAAACTTGGACCAAACCAGTTGGTTGGTCCGGTTCAACCAAGAACAGGACCTAGAATTAGTTTGGTAAAAACCATGAAAACTGCCTGTTCAACAAGTAAATACCAAAAATGGAACCTACTTTCGATTTTTTGACCGATCCAATTTTTAAAACCATTAAATTTTATAAAAGCACAAAATACAAGAACACAAACAATCTTAGTTTTCCTTTGGAAACAAATATTAATTAGCTAGAAATTGATTTTAATTTATTTGTTTATTCTTTTGTACTTTTTTGATTAGCTGGATGCGTACCAAACAACAGGTTGCATTAACCTCATTTGCTCTGGGTTTGTACAACTAGTCAAAAGGATGGAATAGGTACAGCTATTCAACCTACATCACAGAAACAAGGAACCAATATGAGATCATAATACGAATTGACCAGGTAATGAAAATACGAAATATCATTTTTTTTAATGAATATTTTTTCACAAACTCCTCACACATTCTTACAAAAGAAGGAGGGGAGGGATATATATATATATATATATATATATATATATATATGTATATATATGATTTTTCTTTAATTACCTCCCCTATATATATATATATATATATATATATATATGTGTATATATATTATTTTTCTTTAATTACCTTCCCTCCCCCCCCTTATATACATACATACATACATACATACATACATACAAATGCTAGTTTTTTGTTTTTTTGAAAGAGTTTCAACGTATAACATTTGTTCTTGATGATAGCTTTTTATCATCAAATATCATCAGACCAAGACATCAATCAGTTTTTGGTGTAGGCAATCATTGAAAGCTAGATTTCTTATACAACTATCAGAGATTTTACCAATTGAGCTAACTGGAACTCATCACACAAATACTAGTTGATAACCCATGCAATTCATGGAAATTTTTTTAACATAATATGTTTTTTTGTCATTTATTTTTTCTCTAATTATGAAATTTGATAATTATGATAGTTATTAATAAACATTTAATATGATTTTGTAAGTATATGAAACTATATATTCTACAATTTAAAGAAAATATAATGTTTTAAGATTTTAATAGAGGGTTTAGATATTAATAGAATTTAAATTCAACTATAATATATATATATATATATATATTATTTTTGAGAACAAGGTAAGTGAAGTTTTATTAGAAAATTAAGACAAATCAGATTGGAACACATCGTCCAAATCCTCAGGTAGATCTTCTACCCATACATCAATGTTTACAGATAAAACTGCTCTCCTAGCTATGTGAGATTATGATACCTCAAAAGTTTGTGACATAATACTATGAGGTTAACCAAAAATCAAACTTTTATTTTATTTTATATATATTATAAATAAATAAAGGAGGTCAAGAAAGTTTGAATATGAAACTGCTCTCTAAATTTGATAGAATAAGTTATTTATACGTGTGGAGAAATAGGGACTCAAACATGCATGCAAGGCAATGCAACACGGCCCCTCTTCAATTAACAACTCATATAAGAGAAGCAGAAAGAAATATCTACAGGAGATAGATTAAGGAAAGTTGTGTTCTAGGAGTTATTGTTGCCCCCAAGTGTCTATCACCTTCTTGCGACAAGTGAATACCATCTCTTAGTGACGTGTTTGATGAATATTAAAGATTTTTATTCTTCCACAAGTTCTCATAAAAAAATTCAAAATAAAAATGTGAAGAAAATACAAAAAAAAAAACCATAATATAAATAAATAAATAAAGGAGATCAAGGCAGTGTAATATGAACTTCCTCTTTAAAAGCAATAATATAAAATTTTCATACGTGGTTATTATGCAACACGACCTCTACAATTGACAACCCATATAAGAAAATTAGAAAGAATATTTATGGGGAATACACCAATTAGTTGCATTAATAATTCTAAAATAGTAAAATAAAAAGAAAATGAAAGAAAACATTCGAAGGCATATGATATAAGAAATATTGGCGATAATCGAGAAGCATACTAAAATCAAGTAATGGAATAACTATAAAGCCATTTTAACTTTTTGATCTTGAATCTATGGTTTGCATATTATAAAGCAAAGAATAATTTCAAGGAATGATTGAAATTATTCATTAAGCAAGAGGAATACCAAATTGAAGAAAAAAAATACCAAAAATGATATTAATAGAAGTTGTGGGGCCCAATAATTCGTGGGCCAGGCCCATTTACTCGTTGGGGCCCAAAGGCCCAGGCCGAGGAAAGTCATAGCCCAGGATCAGTAATACAAGTACAGAATAGCCTTGAGACACAGCCGAGGACGATTCAGTCCTCGGCATGTCCGAGATCTCACAGGAAGGAGGGGCAAAAATGGTATAGAAACAGTTTGGGAAAAAATCTAAAATATCTGTGTCAATAGAAAAGGGTATGCTGGAAAGTACAACGACCAGGGAAAGCTGCCCTTACTGCCATTCAATACTCTGCACCTGACAGAGCCATACTCTTCAACTTTTACAACCACCCCTAACCACTTGGGGTATGGGCTGATGGGACAAGTATCAGTCTTGGAATGCCGATCCTACACGTGGACGAAGGATAAGGAACACAGGCTAGTATAAAAGGAAAAGTAAGCAATCCAGAGAAGAGGCTGGGAAAAATGGCCAAAAACCAGAGCCTCCCAGACCGCCTCCAGGAGAAAGACTCCTAGGGCGAAGACGACTTAACCATGTATGAACACCACGAAAAACCCACCGTCTGGTGACCAAGGCCTAGCCTTTCAAACTCACGCTCTACAAATGATATTGTTTGGGCCTTTTTACGTGCGAACCCAACACCGTTGCGGGTCGTTACGAATCGTGTCCTTACAATTGGTGCCGTCTGTGGGAAAGGCTTGTGTGTTGGCATAGACGGTAGGTCGAGACAGTTCCCTTGTCATTTCTAACAGCCGGTTATAGTGTTCTAGCGTAGAGTTCCACTAGGGACTATGATTCTTGACTAGGGGCTACGCTTTGTAGCGTCAATCGCATGGATGGTTCTGGGGGCTTGGCCGAGGCGCCAATCCCCCTAAAGCCAAGACCCCATGCCAAAAACCAAGTTTTGAAGGAAAACTGAGTTTTGGACAGAACCAAGGTATTGCATGGTCCTCGGACTCAAACCTATGGGGAAACCAACTACTTAGATGAGAAAAACTGAGTTTTGGACAGAACCAAGGTATTGCATGGTCCTCGGACTCAAACCTATGGGGAAACCAACTACTTAGATGAGAAAACTGAGTTTTGGACAGAACCAAGGTATTGCATGGTCCTCGGACTCAAATCTATGGGGAAACCAACTACCTAGATGAGAAAAACTGAGTTTTGGACAGAACCAAGGTATTGCATGGTCCTCGGACTCAAACCTATGGGGAAACCAACTACTTAGATAAGAAAACTGAGTTTTGGACAGAACCAAGGTATTGCATGGTCCTCGGACTCAAACCTATGGGGAAACCAACTACTTAGATGAGAAAACTGAGTTTTGGACAGAACCAAGGTATTGCATGGTCCTCGGACTCAAACCTATAGGAAAACCAACTACTTAGATGAGAAAACTGAGTTTTGGACAGAACCAAGGTATTGCATCGTCCTCGGACTCAAACCTATGGGGAAACCAACTACTTAAATGAGAAAAACTGAGTTTTGGACAGAACCAAGGTATTTCATGGTTCTCGGACTCAAATCTATGGGGAAACCAACTACTTAGATGAGAAAACTGAGTTTTGGACAGAACCAAGGTATTGCATGGTCCTCGGACTCAAACCTATGGGGAAACCAACTACTTGGAAGAAAAACTGAGTTTTGGACAGAACCAAGGTATTGCATGGTCCTCGGACTCAAACCTATGGGGAAACCAACTACTTAGACAAAAAAAAAAAAAAAAAAAAAAAAAAAAAAAAAAAAAAAAAACTGAGTTTTGGACAGAACCAAGGTACTGCATGGTCCTCGGACTCAAACCTATGGGGAAACCAACTACTTATTAATATCTATCGAGTTTTGGACAGAACCAAGGTATTGCATGGTCCTCGAACTCAAACCTATGGAGAAGTCGGCTACTTAATAAAAGTTCTAAGTTGCTCAATCCTCGGCTCAAATACCAGAAAAAGGTTAAAGCTATGAAAGTTGTTAGGAAGATGGTGGAACACCCTATTACTCAGCAACTTGGAGGGGCTGTTCATTTTTGGGTTATATATCTTCGGATGATTACCTCCTACACCGCACCGAGCATTCAGTTGTCATCTCGGCTATTTCGGGGTAAGTGTTGTTTTCTCAGGTCGGCATTATTGTGCCAAACAACTCTATTAAATTCATGATAATATCTTTCCATTTGCAAGAGTTTTGACCCTAAGTGTCATTTGTTCAAGTCGGTATTATTGTGCCGAACAGCACTCGTAAGCTCATAATAGCGTCTTTTTCCTTGATAAGGGATTTCGGCCCTAAGCATTGTGCTCTAAGGTCGGCGGTATTGTGCCAGACCGCCCCAATAAGCTCATCATAATATCTTTTCTTTTTCTTCTTGATATGGGTTTCAGCCCTAAGTATCATCTGTTCGATTTAGTATTATTAAGTCGGATAGTTTCTATGAACAAAGAGTAAGATCTTTTTATTAACTAGGATTTCGGTCCTAGACATCGGTCAAAGTGTAAAAATGAAAAGAATTCACAAGATAGTATATCTATTCACGGCGTAACCATTTCAGAAATAAAGAGATAGAGCATGTGAAATAAAGCAATAACGACTTTTATTAATATAAAGAGGTATTACAACGTACAAAGAAGGGCTTAAACAAGCCTATACAGAAGGTGGATTACAAAAATAATAAAAAAAAAAAAAAAAAACAACAACAATATGACGAATAAACAGTCAGATGTCTTTTTAAACTCGTCTCCGAAGTCCTTCCAAACTTTGCCCCAGTAGCGCCCATATTGAGAGGAGGACCTTCTTCAGAAGAAGAAGGAGGAGATGAAGAGAAAGAAGGAGGAGAAGAAGAGAAAGAAGGAGGAGAAGAAGAGGAAGAAGGAAAAGCGTCAGGATGGATCTGGCGGTGGAAAGAAGAAGAAAGAGAGGCAAAAGGAGGCACCAGTGAAGGAAGAGAGGAAGAAGCAGGGACACTTTGTCCCTGCGTCAGTCCTGACTCCTAACACGCTGGTGCCGTGTTAGCTATGCTCGTAAGAGAGCGGCTGGTACTGATAATGGGTGATCCCAGCTCAGTCGCGCCAAAAGTTTGACGCGACGAGCCCCTGCTTCGGATTTTGGCTGAAAGGAGGGTAAGAAGGATCTTGAGTCTCTGCCATCCCTGCCCTGATCGAGCCATTTCTAGCTTCATAAGAACATGGTACTTCTGAGAAGGGTATGGTTCCTTCATTACTCACTCCTATCTCGAACGTATTACACTTTAAGATGTAACTAGCAGATAAAGAAAACTCTGGAGGTGGCTAAGGGTTTCTGGTTTCAGAAGGATTGAAAAGGTCTCTATATGAAAGAAATAACCTCATGCCTTTCTTCTTATATGAAGGGCAAAACGAAAGGTATTTAATCTGTCCAGATTTCCAAAAAAATCTGTAAACTAGAACATACCCGTTCCACTTCCCCACACCGTCAAATACCGTCGAATTTGAATGGTCTCGTAAAGGGAAATCATTAAAGGCGCGTTTTGGATAATCAAACAGCAGGAACGCGTCATGAATGAAATCAGAGGAATGTCTCGTAGCCCGGAATGTTTCCTGGGTAGATGAAGAGACACCAACATTAATGAATGACAGAATTAAACGAGCCCTAATAAAGGCTTAGCATTATCAAAACCCTCCTCTCCAACCAAGAGGTCGAACAGCAGGATTTTGAGGGGCTATTGTGGGGCCGAATAATTCGTGGGCCAGGCCCATTTACTCGTTGGGGCCCAAAGGCCCAGGCCGAGGGAAGTCATAGCCCAAGATCGGTAATACAAGTACAGAATAGCCTTGGGACACAGCCGAGGACGATTCAGTCCTCAACATGTCCGAGATCTCACAGGAAGGAGGGGCAAAAATGGTATAGAAACAGCTTGGGAAAAAATCTAAAATATCTGTGTCAATAGAAAAGGGTATGCTGGAAAGTACAACGACCAGGGAAAGCTGCCCTTACTGTCATTCAATACTCTGCACCTGACAGAGCCATACTCTTCAGCTTTTACAACCACCCCCAACCACTCTGGGTATGGGCTGATAGGACAAGTATCAGTCTTGGAATGCCGATCCTACACGTGGACGAAGGGTAAGGAACACAGGCTAGTATAAAAGGAAAAGTAAGCAATCCAGAGAAGAGGCTGGGAAAAATGGCAAAAAACCAGAGCCTCCTAGCCCGCCTCCAGGAGAAAGACTCCTAGGGCAAAGACAACTTAACCATGTATGAACACCACGAAAAACCCACCATCTGGTGACCAAGGCCTAGCCTTTCAAACCCACGCTCTACAAATGATATTGTTTGGGCCTTTTTACGTGCGAACCCAACACCGTTGCGAGTCGTTACGAATCGTGTCCTTACAGAAGTAATTAAAAAAAATGACATTTTAATTAAGAAAATAACAGAGAATATATGACATGTTAATTGAGAATTTGTAATCGACCCTAAAAAATTTGGAGTTAATTTTTTTTTTTTTTTTTTGTTAATTAAAATTATTGGTTGGATGTTCTTCATTCACATAACATAGATATGATCAATTAAATATGGGAAATAGAGTTTGACTTCTGGGTACAATTCTTATGCATTTATACACCGTTTTCCTTTTTCTCTTTGATTAGATGATGATGATATGTAATGGTTTGTATAAAACCCAACGTTTAATTTTGTTTTAGGATCCAAATACCAGAAGATGGTGGCTACAATATGAAGACGATCTGGTGGGGTATTGGCTGCCTGAAATCCTGAATTATTTGAAACACAACATGATAATAGTTCAATGGGGAGGGGATGTTTATAGCAAAAACATGAAGGGAGTTAAACCCCACACAACAACAGCCATGAGGAGTGGAGAATATGCGTCTGGTTTGTTGGGAGAAGCATGTTTCATTGAAAATGTTAGAATCTTGGATTATTCACTTCAAGTGAAGTACCCTGAATGGGTACATAGTATGGCCGAGGAACCCGATTGCTACAGCTCTCTTAATTACCAAAAGAGTCTTGCGTATGAGCCTATGTTCTACTTTGGAGGGCCTGGTCGAGGTCTTTATTGTCCATGAGAGAGCAAGAAGATATATATTTATTGATGCCAACATTTTCTAGCAATAAAACCTCCTTATTCTCCTTTTATTGTCCATGAGAGCAAGGCGATGTATGGTTTTTTTTATTATTATTTTTTTTTACAAGATAAAAATTCTACTCTAGCTAGTCTAATGATCTAATCTAAGTGTATATGTGTGTGAAATATTAGAAAACAGAGAAGAATATGAAATTGATGAATTCTCTGTATATTGAAATTGAATAAAATAATGGTTACAATGCTCTATATATACACACGGGTAAAGGGAAAAGAGGGAAGTAAAAGAACTAACTAACTAATTACCCTCCAAAACTAACTAACAGAGCTAACAACCTGTCACGCTGTCACGTGCTGATTACATGCCAAGTACTAAAAACTATATACAATAATACAAAGCTACATGTCGTATTGAACTAACTCTGCTCACTACCGTTTATCCTTTCTATTCTTCTTTGTAGCATTTTGACACTCTGCAACTGATCTTGATTTGCTTTCTTTACACTCCCCCTCAAGAGGAAATGGGGAATGCACATTCAACACATTCATCTTGGATAGCAGATTGTGAAATTGATGTGCACTAAGTGCCTTTGTCAGCATATCAGCAAGCTATGATTGAGTCCTAATGTGCAGCAACCTTATTACTCCTTGAACCATTTTGTCTCTCACAACATGGCAGTTAATCTCTATGTGTTTTGTGCACTCGTGGAACACTGGATTGACTGCAATGTGGAGAGCAGACTGACTATCACTGAATAGTAAAGCAGCCTTAGAGTGATCAACTTGTATATCTCTTAGCAAACTAAGAATCCACACAATCTCACACACTGCTACTGCCATAGAACGATACTCAGCTTCTACAAATGACCTACTTACTGTGTTCTCTTTCTTAGACTTCCAAGAAACTAATGAATCTCCCAAGAACATGCAGTAACCAATTACTGACCTCCTCGTATCAGGGCAAGCAGCCCAATCTGAATCAGCAAAGCCTTTAAGATGTAATTTAGATGCACTTGAGAATAATAACCCTTGTCCTAGACTACCTTTGAGGTACTACAACACCCTATTTGCTGCAACCTGATGTGGTTTCCGAGGCTTTGACATAAATTGACTCAATTTATGAATAGTAAAGGTTATATCAGGTTTTGTGATTGTAAGATACAAGAGCCTGCCCACCAATCTTCTATAAGAGCTTGGATTTGTCAACAATTCACCTTGGTACTTACTTAACTTCAAATTGTGTTCCATGGGGGTTTTGGCTGGTTTACAACCTAGCAAACCTGCATCATTTATCAATTCCAGAATATATTTTCTTTGACACAAATGGATGCCTTTCTGTGATCTAGCTATCTCAAGCTCAAGGAAAAACTTCAAATCTCCAAGGTCTTTTAGTTTAAACTGCTGATCTAGAAGAATCTTCAGTTCTGCCACAGACTTAGGATTATCACTTGCAATCAAAATGTCATCTACATACACCAATAAAGCAATGAAAGACGCTGGTGTTTTCTTGGTGAACAAAGAATAATCTGCCTTAGATTGTTTGAATCCCAACCTTAATAAAGCAGTAGAAAACTTTGCAAACCATTGTCGTAAGGCTTGCTTAAGGCCATAGAGAACTTTTGTAATTTGCAAACTACCTCCCCCTTGCTATGGAAGCCAGGTGGTAAAGTCATAAACACTTCCTCATGCAAGTCACCATGCAGGAAAGCATTATTGACATCAAGTTGGGAAAGAGACCACCCTTTCACAGCAGCAACAGCCAACAAACACTTCACAAAGACAAGCTTTGCAACAGGAGAAAAGGTTTCTATATAATCAAGGCCCTCCTTTTGAGTATAACCCTTGGCAACCAACCTAGCTTTGAACCTCTCCACAGTACCATCAGCTTTATACTTCACCTTATACACCCATTTACAGCCTATGGCCCTTTTACCAGGGGACAAAGGCTGAAGGGACCAAGTATTATTAGCCTCTAAGGCCTTAATCTCACTCGCCAAAGCCTCCCTCCATTGAGGATCAAGAACAGCCTGATCATAATGTTTTGGTTTAACTATAGAAGAAATGGCATTGCAAAAATGTCTATGGTGGGAAGAAAGGTTAGCATAGGACAAATAGGAAGAAAGAGGATAGGGGGTACCTGAGGAAGAAGATGAAGCAGGTGGAGCTGTAGTAGATACCTGATTGCAGTGATAAGCCTGTAAATAAGTTGGTTTAGAAGAAGTCTTAGTGGATTTCCTAATAGGATTTCTAAGAGGAGGAGCTGGCACAACTGGCTCAGCATTAGACACAGTAGCAAGCACAATTGCTGGCTCAACAATAGGCACAACAATAGACTCAGGAATTGACTCAATAGCTGGCTCAAAAGACACAGGAGCTGAAGGAACATCAGAAGTTGAAGCTGATGTAGGCAGGACAGGAGAAGAAGGGTGACCAGAACCAAGAAAATAACAAGGCTCAAAAAGGAAAGGATTAGTGGTAGGAGGAGACTGAGATGGAACAGAAGGAGAAGAAGATTTAGAAAGGAAAGGAAAAGTAAACTCATGAAAAATGACATCTCTAGAGATGAAAATGCATCTAGACTTTAAATCTAGAAGTTTATACCCTTTGATGTTATAAGGGTAACCAATAAAAACACATTCTCTAGCTCTAGGATCAAACTTGGGTCTATGGGCAGCCAAAAGACCTAAGAAAAGAGTAAGATTGAGGTTTATGATAGAGAAGCTCAAAGGGGGTTTTATTATGTAAAACAGAAGAGGGAAGCCTATTGATTAAGAAAACTGCAGTTAAAATGCATTCACCCCAATATGTAAATTTCCATTACCAGGACATTATCAGGTCTTCTTTTGTCCAAAAACAGGACGATCTAAGATCTTGCAAGGTGTCCAGCCCATCTATCTTCATACTGGAATTTTTCTATCCCATTCTTGAGGTCAGACAAGTTGTTAGGAAGAGCGAACAAAAGCAAAAATTTGTCCTTTTTATATATTTTAAATGTGGAATATGATAATTAGTAATAGATATTTATTATGACAGTGTTTATAGAAAAAGTAACATAATATGGTTTTTTCTCCTTTTTAATTTTTTTCTAAATGTGAAATTTGATAATTATAACAGTTATTAATATATAGGTATTTATTATGATTGTGTTTATAAGGAAATTAAAGTAACATAATATTGTCTTTGACATATCATAATTATCATTTATGTCAAAGAAGTCTGTCTTAATCCTGAAGTATTAAATAACTTTCCCATCTCAGTATGCATTTAGATCTGCCAAATTGTGCAACTTTTTATTAAGAATTAATGTTTTCATTCTCTAATCTCTAGGCCAAACTGGCATATATATCTCTCTCATGGTTTCTTACTCTTACTACTTTCTTTAAGTTCAATTTCTTTTTTTTGAGACAGAGAAAGAGAGTCTGGGGAAAAGAATGACACTAATATTTTTGTTTGTGATAGCTTTGCTTGTTTTGAGTAGTACTGTAGATGCGAAAGCTAAAGCTGAAAACACTTTATTTGAAGTCGACATGAAATTGAAACTTCTCAACAAGCCAGCAATCAAAAGTATTAAAGTATATTTTCTACTTCAATTTCCATTATCCTCTTATACTAAGAAGCATAGACAATCCAAAATTCTCAGATGACTTAATAAAATAAAATAAAAGTACATGCATTCAAGAGTAACTCCTTTTTATTATTATTGTTATTTTTTTCAAATCATACGAGTATAATTAATGTGACTCGCTATTTTGTAAGAGCTTTGAGTACTGTTCTATCCTTCTTTTTTTCCTAAATGTAGAATTTGATAATTATGCCTAAATAAACATATAAAATTTATCTAACGACGTATATAAATAAATTAATTGTTCTATCCCCACCATGTCATATTCTAACTTTTCAAGAATTCTTTTGTCCCATCACCCATGTTGTGTCGTGTTAATGTCTATATCCATGCTTCTACTCTACGTACTTGCGAATTGAAAGTTGCCTTGTTGAATAAAATCTTATATAAGCTATTATATCAATGTTAGTCTTACTTATGGAGAGATTTTAGTATTATTAAGATCATATTTCGTAGGTCTGATGGTGTATAATTTATCGCGTTATTTAAAATCTTAAATGATATAGCACAAGATACACATTTAAATTTTCAATATTCAATCCAACAAAAAAATTTATATATTCATTGTAAATGGATAGGATCTTGATGCTATTTGTAGGGACACGATTCGCGTTGGACCACAGCAGGGTTGGGTTCACACGTAAATGGACCCATACAATATCATTTGTAGAGAGTGGGGTCGAAAGGCTAAGCCATGTTTACTCAGCCGTGGTTTTGTTGGGTTGTTCCTGCATGATCTAGAGGTGTTCGCCCCTTTAGGTCTTATTCTTTCCGGAAGAATCCCCCCTCCTTTAGGTTGTATATTTTCCTTTTATATTAGCATGCATTCAATTTCCTTCGTCCACGTGTAGGATCGGACTTTCCAAGACTGACACCTGTCCCATCAGTTTCAGACCTGAGTTGCTGGGAGTGGTTGAGTAGGCCAAAGAAACACGACTCTGTCAGAGGCAAAGCTCTGTCTAGGGCCGGTAGTATGGGCAGTCTTTCCTAGATATTTTAGATTTCTTACAAGATTATCCCTATACCACTTTTGCCCCTTTCCTTAGTGTAGCTCTGGGCTGACCGAGGGCTGTACCTTCCTCGGCGACTTCTATGGCCCATTAGTGCTTTGGGTTTATTGGGCTGGGACTACTATCCTCCTCGGCTTGGGCCTTAAGTATCCCCGTGAATAGGTGGATCTGGCCCATCTGTTGTCGGGCCTCACACTATTAATCAGGTATTGCTAAAAATGAGAAAGTTACACTCAAGCGATGTGGGACAAAAGTTAGGCCCTTTATAGTGGTACTTTGGGTTAAGTAATGAGTTTGAGCTTGGTGAGAGAGTGTAATTAAGAGTGTGTGTGTGTGTGTGTTTAGTGGTTAGTTTGTTTCTCAAAAAAAAAAAGTATTGCTAAGAATTTGAGATTCTTATAGAGTGAAGATGGAGATATTATTGATTGCGTTGACGTCTATAAGCAACCTGCGTTTGATCACCCTGCATTAAAGAACCATAAAATTCAGGTAAATTTCTTGCATAACCTTATTCTATCTATATATAAGATTATTTATTCAAAAGATACTTATGTGTGTGTGTGTGTGATGGAAAAAAATGTAATTTATGAATTCTTTTTTTTTTTTTTTGAGTAAACAGTAATACTTATTAGAACACACACGAAAATAATAATAGTGTTTTAAACTGGGTTTATAATATATTACATAACCAGAGTACAACTACAAAAAGAACTAACCTTTGTAATTTATGAATTTTGTAGAGAAGAAATGATAGGAACTGACATCTTCAAATTCCTTCAATGCACTTCTTAAATTAGACCAAATTTTATTTTGGGTTGAGTTCAAGTTATATTTGGTATAACTCTAAGTAATATTACACCACCCAAAACTTGTTATTGAATTCATATTTTAAAAATTCTACTGTTGGATTGTATGTTCTATATATACTTAACATGCATATCATATTCATGTCAACCAATTGCTATCTACCATTCGAGATTTGTTAAAATTTACATTCAATTAAAAAATATTGAGTGATTTAACATTATTTATCCTTTTATTTTATATATATAATTGGGTCTAATTCTAGAAGAGAAAATCTAGGGACATAATTTTTGTATCCTAAATTTTCCCACAACTCTTGTTTGATTGACTATAACTCACAATCAGTAAATTATGGCAAAATGTGTGATACTAGAAGAACTCATACATCATGTAATTTGTAGATGAGACCGAGTATTAATTTTCCACTTGATAATTCCACAAGTACTAAAAACGAGTCATCTCTGCCGGTGCTTTCTTAAACTTGGCACAAAAGTGGAAGTTGTCCAAAGGGAACCATTCCCATTCGCAGAATTAGGAGGCTAGAATTATTGAGAGCTGCTTCCCTCGAGCACTTTGGAAGGGAAGGCCCACGGACTTCTTCTCTTGTGAACACAGCAAATGACAAAAGTAATCCCTCTGTCATTAATGTCCATTCTCTACCCAACCACTCGGTAAGAGCCTATTAGTGGATATATTTGTTTGGTTTTTTGTTTTTGTTTTTGTTTTTTTGTTTTTTTTTTTTTTGTTTTATCCATAGACTTCATATGGTTTTGAATTTGTTGATGGACACGAGCTCAGTCATAATTGAGTTACATGTTTTTTTATACATGTTGATTAAATATTGGAGTATTTATTACCTTATTCATTATATTTCGTGTATAATTTCAAAATACAAAAAATAAATTTAAACATTTTATATATAGATGAAATTGTTATATACATAAAATGTTATTTATAAGTGTTGTAATATTAACAAAGATTTACGCCTAGATGTAACTTGATTTTGAATCTTTGATCATATATATAAACATTCATGCATCAACATATTTAATGATTAGTGGATGATTTTAAATTTTATAGAGGTTTCCATGGAAGATGCTCTCAAGAGGGAAAGTAACCTTTTGCAAATGCCTTACCGAATTTGTCCAAAAAGATTTTGTTTCCGTGTGTATTGTTACACTGCCAACCCACACCCCCCCCCCCCCCACCCCCACAAAAGGAATATAAATCATTTGTATCACCTTTTGTGTACCACTAGATGTTTCACCAATCATTACTTTCCATGTTTTGATTTTACTTTCCTTATAAAATAATTGAAGTTTAAAATGAAAAGCAATTATACACATAGTAAGTAGTAATTGGTGGAACATAAAGTGGTGTACAAAAAGTGGTACAGAGGATTTGCATTCTCCCAAAAGAGAGAGAGCATCCAACATGCAAGTTTGTTCCAACCTATCAATATATTTTTTAATAGTTAATAAGATTTTTATGTTGAAATTTTTTTTCCTTTTAAATTATGCTAACTTGTTTGGTGATGCATGTGAACCAAACTGCATATCTTCTTACATTTGGACATAGTTATATTGGTATTAGAGCAAATATAAATATCTGGAGTCCAAGAGTTAAATCCCCTGATGAATACACTACTGCTCAAATTTGGCTTAGAAGTAGCCCTGGAAATGATTTTGAAAGTATAGAAGCAGGCTGGATGGTTGGTTCATTAAACGAAACGTTAACCATATTTTTAGTACATATTAGTACCCTTTTTTTACAAGATTCAGTAATATTGTTTTCTCTTTTTCTAGGTCAACCCAAAGTTATTGAATGATACACTACCTCGATTCTTTATACGATGGACTGTAAGTACATCTTTATCCCAAATGGGGAAAATGTCATTCTCAATTATGTTTTTGATGCTTTATGTGCCAGTTTTCAACATAGAAACAAGTCAAACAACAAATACAAGTATACAAAGACAATCTAAGTTTCTCTCTAGAAACATATATTAAATTGACAGAAATAGATTGTAATTTATTAGCTTATTATTTTTTATTTTTTTGGTTAATTGGATGGGTATCAGAAGACAGGTTGCATTAACCTCATTTGCTCAGGGTTTGTACAAACTAGCCAAACGATCGCAATAGGTGCAAGTGTGCAACCTATATCAAAGAAACAAGGAAAGCAACAGGGGATCAAAATCCGCATTAATTAACAAGGTAAGGAAAATCTCTCTCTCTCTAACATCATGTACTATACTATACTATCTTGCTTCCTATAAACTATAGTTGCTCCAAGTATCTTTCATGTATTTGCAATATAAGTGTTTACTCTCCCTTACTATGAGGCGGTTACCTCTTTCCTAAAGACTTTCTAACGGACACCTTACACGTTCTTGCAAAAGAAAGGGAAAGAAACCATAATTTATATACACACATATGTACTACATTAGTCAGTAAGTTATGCAATGCACAAAATTTTATTTTAAGACTATAATCTTTGGCACATTATTTCTCACAATTATTCTATGTGGTAAATTGTGACTAGTTGTCTATCACTTTTATATAGACCCACCAATTTTTCTCTACTACTCACATTCTATCACGTCAAAGTTGTGGCAATGTCGGGATCTTAGATTTTCTCAAAATTTTAAATATGAAATTTGATCATTTTGGTATTTATCAATTGAAATTTATTATGACTAGGTTTATTAACGACCCATATGAGAGAAGTAGAAAGAAATATATACGTGAGTACCATCTCTTAGTGTGAGGTCTCAGGTGGTTATTCCTTTATCAAAGAAATTTTATTTGTCCTATAAAAAAAAAAAAAAAGATTTTATATTTGATTTCTCAAGTTCCCCTAAAAAAAAAGGGCAAAAAAGGTAAAGAAAATACAAAGAAACCATAATTAAAACTGAAAGATGAGATCAAGAGACTGGGATATGAAATTTCTTTTTAATATTAAAAATATGTTTTTTTAATACAAAAGCATACTATAACTCCACTCAAAAGTTATGGTAATATTAGAACTCATTTTCCTCTTCCTTTTGTATGTGTGTGTTTGTTTCTTAAAAAAAAAAAAAAAAATTGAATAATTGTCCCACATTGCTTAAGAGAGTGTGTTGTGTGTAGTATAACTTGCCTCATCCTCCCTTAAAAGTTAATATGACTTTTGAGTAAAGTTGTGGTATGCCTTTATGTTAGAATCATTTTCCCTCTTCCTTGTGTGTGTGTGTGTAGTATAACCTGCCCCACCTCCCTTAAAAGTTACCATGACTTTTGAGTGGAGTTGTAATATGCCTTTATGTTAAAACCTAGCTATTTCCATTTTCCTTGTGTGTGTGTTTTATTGTTTCTCAAAAAAAAAAAAAAGGGTAATTATCCTACATTGCTTAAGAGAGTATTGTGTGTAATATAACTTGCTCCACCCTTCCTTAAAAGTTACCATAACTTTTGAGTGGAGTTGTAGTGTGCCTTTGTATTAGAACTCTTTTCCCTCTTCCTTGTGTGTGTGTTTGTTTCTCTTTTTTTTTTCTTTTTTTTTTTTTTTTTTTTTTTTTTTTTTTTTTTTTTTTTTTTTTATGTGGCTACAAGAGTATGCAACATGGCCTCTATACTTGACAGCCCATAGTATATAAGAAAATTAGAAATAATATTTTTGGGGAATACACAAAATAGTTGCATTAGTAATACTAAAATGAAGAAAAGGAATGATGAAATTCAAAAGGCATATAAGAAATGTTTGAGGAAACTGAGGAATTCGAGAAACATACTAAACTTGGGTAATGAAATAATTATAATGTGATTATAATTTTGATCTTGAATCTATGGTTTGCATATTATAAAGCAAAGGATAATTTTGAGAATCACTTAAAATTATTCCTCAAGAAAGAGTCCGTTGATTCAAGCTTATGGAGCAAAAATAAATAAATAAATAAAAAATAGAAGCAAATAAAAATTAACATCAGTAAAAATAGTTTTTTTTTTTAAAAGACAGACATATCAATATGTAAGAAAGTAATAATTAATAAAGAATATCACTTTGGATAAAATAAAATAAAAGGAAAAAAAAAACACATATAAATAGCCAACTCTAATTAATCAGCCCAAAAATTTTGGAATTAAATTAAGACTTTGTTGTTGTTGTTGTTAATTAAAATTATTAGTTGAATTTTCTTAATTCACAATTTCACATTCGATTAGGCTGTAATTCAACACAAGTTTCACATGGTATATCTTTTTTCAATAATACACTCCTTAATATATATATTTTTTTTAAGGATCCAAACACCGAAAAATGGTATCTAAATTATGGAGACGAGGTGGTAGGGTATTGGCCCTATGAAATTCTCTATTATTTGAAATCTAGAGCCATAATAGCTCAATGGGGAGGGGATGTTTATAGCAAAAACACGAAGGGAGTCGAACCTCATACTACAACAGCCATGGGGAGTGGAGATTTTGCATCTGGTCTGTGGAGATCAGCCTGTTTCATTCAAAATATTTATGTCTTGGATACTTCCTTCAAGTTGTTCTACCCTGAGTGGGTATATGTTAATTCAGAGGAACCCATGTGTTACAGCGTTCGTAATTTCAAAGCGACTGGTGTATCTATGCCTACGTTCTACTTTGGAGGCCCTGGTCGAAATCAGAATTGTCCATGAAAGCAAGAAGATATATATGTCGAAGCCAACCAACATTTTCCATCAATTAATAAATAAAAACCTCTAAAACCTAGCTGATGCCTTCCACATAACAGTTGTGGATAATTTTATCTGTAATTGTGTGTTTGTTTGGTATAAGCTATGAAGCACGGGTGCGTTACGGGACTCGGGTGCGGGTGCGGGTGCGGGACTTGGCAATTTTTGAAAAAGTAGGGTGCAGGTGCGGCGGGACTCGGCGATTAAAAAATTATTAAAAATATTTTTATTTATATTTTCTATATATTTTTACTATTAAAATATTCTTAAAAAACACATTAATATACTTGATTCACAAAACAAAGAAAGAATAAGGCAAGAAACGCATCTGAGGCCAGAATTTCGGCCTCTCCGGCAATTTTCACGGCCGATTTCGGCCTGTTTCGGCCGATTCCGGCATGTTTCGGCCGTATCGGTCGCCGGCCGATATGGCCGATACGAACCGATTAGGCCCGATTTGGGCCGCGTTGGCGCCGATTTTGGCCGCGTCGGCGCCGATTTTGCCCGCGTCGGCCCACGACGGCCCGAGTCGGATCCGCCACGTGGCGCGACGCGGCACGACGCGGGACGGACGCGCGGTCTGCGGCGTCCCTCCCGCGTCGCCGCGTCCCGCCGCGTCGGACGCGGGTGCGCCGGCCTGGGAGCCACGTCCGTGCATCCTTGGGTATAAGCTATAAAGCAAACTGTTTTTTACTTTTTATCTCAGCATTTTTTTTTAAAGCTGACTTGTTTGAATATAATTCAAATAAATTTAGTCTTATAACTCAAATAACACTATCAAATGTTTCTCATGGTGACATTCAAGGTTTAACCGGTGTCATTAGGACAATTGTTTTTTTTTTTTTTTTTTTGAGAAATAATTACAACATGCTGCTAACCCCGCAGCTCGAATCCTTTCCCCTTTAGATCCCCAAGCACTTTGTGCATGGGGAGATGCCAATTCAGCTATAAGACCTTTGACAAGAAAAATTGTTAATAAACTATTTTAGAATAATTTCAACACCACTTTTATGGAAAATATAAAAAGCGGTCAAAACAATTCATTGCTTTTTTTTTTTTTTCTTTCCATAAAATTTTTTAAAACGAATACCCTTGAAACATCCATTTATTTCTCACATATATTATTACAGAGACCTAACCTTAAGACTCTGCGATCTGTTAATTAAGTTTGAGTCTTCCAATGCTTGACATGTAGTAAGGTGATTGTATTTATTGAGAATGATTTAGATAAGGACAAAGTTTAGCTACAAAATTGGTTATAACTTAAGGCAACAATCTTACTCAATATCTTTTTTATTGGAAATGAATTTTGACAAATCTAACATTGGATTACACATTCTTCTTATATCCTTCTTGTTTGCAAAATTTATAAAAAATTAAAGATCAATAGTTATGTCATCAATAAATAGTTTAAATTACAAGTTTTTGTAATTTAAAATTATGCACAAAATATAATTTTATAGATTACATAGTAAATAATATCTGATTGACACAATACTTGACATGTTTATTAAGAGCGTAAAGAACATGCAATTCAATAATTAGATTTTCGAAGTATGTAGTAATGTTAATGATATTAAATAAGGTTGTAACCAATTTTATAACTAAACTTTGTTCTTTAGATAAGTGATGGCATATAGCACATAATAATCTATCCATGTCAATTTTTTAATGTAGTTGTCCACCACATGTCAATAATTAACGCTCCTTAAGATACTCTTAGCTAAATTCCTTAATAACCAAACCTTAATTAGCAACTGTTATCTTCTTAAATTATTTCATTCATTTATACCATTTACACTGCCTTAATTAGATGCCTAGATCAATTGACTTACATGTCGTTTAACTGTTAGACCTCCTCAATTTCATCTATGGTGAATGAACTGATGTAAGTTCTACTGTTTTTTTATCAAGGCTTCAAGACTTCAATGTGAGGATACCATCTTGTGATCTTTTCATTTGCCCTCATCTTGTGATAATTAAATCCTAACTATTTGTTTATTTTTTCAAAGATCCAGCTGAGTAACTAAATATTTATACTATGGTTGTTTAATTTTTTTTTTACCATGATTTGAAACCAAATTCTTCATGGATCTAGGTCTACAAGATATTAGCGTGGTTTTTCTCAAAAAAAATAAAAAAAGATATTAGCGTGGTGGATATAATGATTATGAACCAAATTCTGCCACTCTTATGGAAATCAATTTTTTTCTATCAAGAATTTAATCTATTACTGTGGCTCATGATATCAGAGCATGAGGAGGGCTACCGTTATATTCTGCAGCTAGGAAATGAAGGACTGACTATTCTTAACTGATAGACATTTTCCTCTAGGATGTGTCACCGTATTGGTTGTAAGTTAGAACTTAGAAGTATCATGAAAAAATGTATGTACGTGGAACTACAAAAGCAAAAAAGTTTAAAGGCAGTTTATTTTTTTATTTATTTTTTTTTTTTTTTTTGAGATAGAAGTTTAAAGGCAGTTGACAATACTAAAAAGCAATACAAGCATGTAATTCTTGCATATACACATTGGTTGCATTTGTATAAACTGTTATAAAACTGTGTTTTGAGTTTAAAATAACCATTTGTAAAAAAACTATGAGGAGTTACTATTGCCAAAAAGAGTTTTAATTAGGTTTTAAAAACATTTATTTAAGCTCCCAAAACACCTAATGAAATGGACCCATCATCTTCGATATTGATAAATAGAACAACTTTTCTAATAAATAAAAACAGTGTGAAAATTGGGGCTAGGCATCATTGCCATTAGTTCGTAAAGTGAATCAGTATTGTGTCAACTATTTTTGCAGTGACGGTTCCAGGAATTTTTCTCAGGGTGTTTCTTAAGAACCATAAATTATACAATCTAATAAAAAGATAAAGAGTTATGCTAACGAATGCCCTTAGGGCACTTATTAATAATATATTTTAGGAAAATTTTAATACCACTTTTATGGGGAATGAAAAAAGCTCTCAAAATATTAATTACGTTTTTTTCATTTCCCATAAAAACTTTCTTTAAATAGATTATTAACCAGTACCCTAAGGGCATTCGTTAGCATTTTCCAAAGATAAATTCATATATTGATAACAACAATAATAATAAAAACACGCAAATACATAAAATTTACAATTGTCTTCTATGAGTTTTCATATTTTGAAATCAGTGCATGATAGTTTCATTATCATTTTTTTTCAATGTACACAACCAAGCAATCATTCATCCACTGAATATAGAACAAATTATGAAGCAAAATTAAATTTATTGGCATAAGAAAAACTGAGGGTGTTCCCAAATTTTTTTTGAAGGGTAAACAAATAAAAAAATTTAAATTATTATATATATAAAAATTTAAAAAAAAAATATCAGGTCAAGGTGGTCTTGGGACCACCCTGGCCTTAAGGTGGCGCCACCTTGCATTTCTGCAACTGTGATATGGCTCTGTATTATTGGCTTCCTTTTTTATGAATATATTATTAGTATAATTACCTATGTTAGTGTATAGTATCATTAATTACCTGTATTATTTTTTAAGAATAAAACTAGATAAATTACCTGTATTATTGTATAGTATAATATGGTATGGCTTATTTGAAAAGCAATAGGAAGCTAATAATAACCCACCATACCCAAAACTCACATCACAGCACCTAGCTTCGTATCTCTACGTTGAAGGCCAACAGGCATGGACCCAGCACTAGTCAAGCCTTGCATCATGGGGGGTCGAGTTTTTGAGGGTATGATGGAAAGAGATGTGGTTTCTTGGAGCTCTATGGTTGATGGGCATTGCAAAGGGGAAATGATAGGTGATCCTAGAAATTTGTTTGATATCATGCCAGAGAGGAATGTAGTTACTCGGACGGCAATGATTGATGGGTATATGAGGTTGGAGAGTTTCAAAGATGGATTTGAATTATTATTTACAAGGTTGTCAAAATCAGGATTCTACGCAGGATCATAGGAGATAGGTAAGATCGTGAATCGTAGGATCGGATTGTGAATCGTAAGATCATACATTATTTGAGAAAAAAACAAAAAAATACACATTGGTATGTTAAATAATCACATAAATTATACATTCATTGATATAATTACCATACATCACTATATCTATTTGTAAATATCATTTAAAAAGACCAAAAACCTTAAAATGTGACATTCTATTGAAATATTTTTTATTTGGGTCCAACTGATACTCTCTACATTAGAGTAGAAAAACTTGGTCTATTTGAGATTTTATTTTTCATTTGAGTCCAACTAAGCCTTTTGTCAAATTAAAAAATATTACAAAAAACCAAGGTCGTTTGGGATAATCAGAATCGTATGATCTTACCGATCCTGAACGATCACAAAGATCTTTGAAAGATCTGAATCATTTTGAGCAGGTGAGATCGTAAAATCGTAGGATCCTAGGATCCAGACCAGGATTTTGACAACCATGATTATTTAGGTGTGGGTAGGACGATGTATTCCTCTAATTGGATTTCTGTTTTTTTTTTTTTTTTTTTAAGTTTTTTCTAAAATTAAGAAATAAATAATAAATATTAATTAAGGCCAAAACGAAGCCGTTTTGGTAAGTTAACGGCAGAAACTAACAATACATTAACGGAGAACTTAATTGAGAAGGAATGAAACTTAAAGGACTGAAATGACAAAACTCAAACTTATAGGACTGAAATGATAAACAGTAAAACTTAAAGGGTGAGTTTTGCATTTTGGCCTAATATTTTGCTTTTTGGTTTATTGGTAGCGAACTCCTATTAGTTCAATCATAAAATTTATTGAACAAAGTCTCTCTCCAAACCTCAAACTCTTTATATATTTTTATATTGATTAGGAATTTTGAAAATTTAATCGTTAGACTGCATTTTCTTATTATATCTTTTATACTTATAAAATTTCAAGAAGATCAAAAATCAATTACTATGCCATCAAAAAAATGTTAAAGTTTCAGGTTTTTGTGATCTAAAATTGTGTATAAAAAATAGGTTAATTATCTAATAGTAAATAACATTCGATTTAAACCAAATTTGATATGCATGTTAAGAACATAAGGAATATAAAATTTAATGGTTAAATTTCAAAATTCACACATAAAATATATATAGATACATATATATGTGTGAGAAGTTTGAAAATTTTCTCTCCAAACTAATTTGGAGAGAAACTTTCTTCAAATTTATTATGGTCAAATCAGAGATCTGATGGCCTACGACTTCATGAGATCTTTCTAATTAAATGCATGCCAACTCATGGGCTGATGAGACTCATGGTAATCTAATACCTATGGATAATGATAATGATTTGCTTTGACTTTTGATATGTATGCTATTTCAAGTGTTGTATGAATACTACCGATAATCTCATGTATATGCCTGGATATATTTAAAAGATATACATTAAGATGCATAGTATAATTCTTATATATATAATTTAGATATTATTGATAGTCATTCTTATAATTTTTTAAAATTCTTTAAAAAGTCGTATAAGAATATTATTAGGTAGAAAATGTAAATTGTCCATTTAAAAAAAAAATTATGTTCATTAATTCTCAACTCTTTAATTTTTGTATACAATAACTCACTTTGATGGATATTAATAATGTGGTCCCACATTTGACTCCAAAATTGAAAAATAAAACTCTATCTAAAAATAAATAATTTATGACATATTGTGCAAAATTGGACTTTAATTGTAGAATCTAATTGAATTCTCTCAAATTTACCTCTATATGGAGAGAGAGAGAGAGAGAGATAAGGACAAGCAACCTGTCATAAGTGAATCTCTAACTAAGAAAAGCCAAGCTCTAAGCGCCAATGATGCATGCCAACTCATGTGACATCTATATCTCATCCAACTCAGCCAGATTTAACATAATCAGCGCCAATGATGCATGCCAACTCATGTGACATCTATATCTCATCCAACTCAGCCAGATTTAACATAATCATTATTTAATGTAAGCAATAAAGAAACATCAAGATAATATCCAAATAAAATGTATATTTCTCTGTTCCCAAATTGTTTTTTTTTTCTTTTTTCTTTTTTGAGAAGCTTTTCCCAAATTTTTAGTTTTCTATTTTCATTTTGAGATATCTTAAAATGTTGTCCTAATTTCTAAAATTAAAAGTTACTAATTTACTAACTTTTTTATTATGCTGCTACTTTATTTATAGGAGGCAGGAGCATTTGAAAATTAAAAAAACCGCAATAGTTGCATCGTATAGTAGGCACTTGGAGTTTTTTTTTATTAGATTTGATTTAAAAGATAAGTTTGAATTTGAAGGCAAACCAATATAGTCTTTGTATTGTATTAGGAGTATGCTTTTTTGGTTTGATTTTATTTTATTTATCCAAAAGAATATTCCAACACAAACAGTAAATATATTCATTTGTTGTAGGAGTCCTACTAAATTCTAATTACGTCACTCATCAGTTTGTAAAATAAAAAGGAACAAAAAAAAATCTAAAAGAGCTTATTTCAAAATTTTGATAATTTTTTCTTAGGTAAATTGCAAATTACATTCTTAAAGTTTGGAGGTGCTTAGATTTTACCCTTTGAAATTTCAGAATTTAGATTTTACCTCCAAAAGTTTGAAGGTGTTTGAATTTTACACCCTAATATTTCAGAATTTGGATTTTACCTCTTAAATTTTAGAGGTGTTTGCAAATTGCACCTTTAAAGTTTAGAGATGTTTAGATTTTACACCCTAAAATTTTAGAATTTGGGGGTGTAAAATCCAAAAACTCCAAAACTTTAAGAGATAAAATTCAAATTTTAAAACGCTAGGGTGTAAAATCCAAATATCCTCAAATTTCAAGGGGTAAAATCCAAATTCTGAAACTTCAAAGTGTAAAATCCAAACACCCCAAAACTTTAGGGGTGCAATTTGCAACTTACTCTTTTTTTCAATTTAAACAATATAATTTTTTTATAACTTCATTTGAGGGTAATTTTGCAAAGTTGGGTTTTCTAAACAAGAACACCAATTTGGGACAAAAGTACTAGCAATATTTATGACTTTTTTTTTTTTTTTTGAAGTATAAGTATGTCAGGCATTTATTATGATTTTTTATTTATATGAAACTATATATTCTACCAAAAATTTTAGGACCACAACTTATGCCACCACTTTCCTATGTGTCATGTGATTGACTGTGAGTAGTGGGAAAAAAAATGATGGATTCATGTAAAAGTGACAAGTAGTCAATTATAGTCTACCACATTATGATGGTTGTAGCAAAGTGTGTATAATAAGTTGTGGCACTATAATTACTTTTTTTAAAAAAATTTCATGTCAATATTCTAATGGAATGGTTAAATATACATAGAATCTCTATAAAAATAAATAAATAATTATAGGATCACTGGTGGCTCTACATGCAAGTAGGGGTGGTCACAGGACCGACTTGACTTGCAAAAAATTACATATATACACTAGTAAAAAAAAAAATTTATATGTTAAGCTAACATATTGTGACCACCCTAATAAAAATGTTGAACACCCTATCTTGAGAATTACAAAAAGTTGAGTTCAACAAAAATAAGAATAATTCTACATTTACAACATTTTCATAATAATTTTACAGCAAATCCAATGTAGTAATCTATTAATGATTCAAATTTGGACTCAATATTGATATTATTTTTTTACCCACCAATAACAGTTTTTTGCATAAGATTTATTGTAAATATATTGTAGATGTAGATGTAGATGTATCCTTACTTCAAAATTATTTATGCCCCAAACATAATCCTTAATCCCTTTTATAAAAAAAAAAAATAATAATAATAATAATAATAAATAATAAAAACTTAAATAACAACAATAAATATTAGTTCAAAATAACTACAAACATAAAACCAAACAAAAACAAGATAAGACCAAACAACAACAAGTGATCTAATTATTCAACAAAAAGCCTACTATAAAACAAAAAGATAAAAATCGTTAAACATTCAAATTTGTAGCTCATTTAACCTATTCACTAAAAATAATCTTTAATTTCATTTTTCCCTAAAAAATGGTATCAAGAAAAATATTGTGGTTGTCAGTTCTCCTTAATAGTGATGACAGTTATATTCATTTTGGCTTTGTAGTCACAATAATTTTACTCTCCTTAGTGACTCAACTCAGAATTGTAGCAAATATTCAAGTTATCATTTTATTAGATTTTGAATAAATTAAATTTTTTAGTGACCATCCTAAAAAAAATTTCTAGAGGATAGAATCTATATATTCTAAACTCAAATTTTTTTTTTAAACATAAGCCACGATATAAACTCAATTTAAAAAAAGAAAACATAATTATAAATATTAATATGTGAAATCAAAAACTTATGTGCATGATTGTCAAAATCATGATCTGATACTACGATCTTACGATTTTATGATCATCCCTACTCAAAACGATTCGGATCTTTTAAAGATTTTTGCAATCGTTCAGAATCGGTAGGATCGTATAATTCTAACGATCCCAAATGACCTTGATTTCTTGTAATCTTCTCTAACTTGATAGAAGGTTCAATTGGATCTAAATGAAAAATAAAATCCCAATAGACCAAGTTTTTCCACTTTAATGTAGAGAGAGTGTTAGTTAAACCCAAATAAAAAATATGCTAACAGAGTGTCACATTTTGAGGTTTTTGACCGCTTTAAATGGTGCTTACAAATGGATACAGTGATATATGATAATTATATTAATGAACGTATAATTATGTGATTATTTAAAATACCAATGTGTATTTTTTGTTTTTTTTTTTCTCAAATAATGTAGAATCTTACAATCCACGATTTGATTATAGGATCCCACCTACCTCCCACGATCCTACATAAAATCCCAATTTTGACAACTTTGCTTATGTGTCACAATATTATGGGACCGACAAAAAGCCAGATAGATTCTTCCCATGTATATATGTAAAGGGACGCATTTTAGCAAGTGTACTTTTATGGAAAGTCAAGGATGGCATGGAAAACTTTCCTTCTCTAGGCCAAACGGCCTTCTTTATATACCTTTACTTGAAACGGCTGTCAATCATTGTGTTATGTTTGGTTTTTTATTTTTTGATGAAAATTGTGTTATGTTTGTTAGTTTGAGAGTAACAGAGTGCTAAAATGTGGAAAAGAGTAATAATGTCATTCTTTGCGATGGCCTTGCTTGTTTTTGATGGTGGAGTAGATGTAAAAGCTGAAGCAAGAAAAACTTTATCAGAAATTGATAAGAAATTGAAGCTTCTCAATAAGCCAGCAATCAAGAGCATTAAGGTATATTTTTCTATTATTTCATTTTTTTTTTTTTTCATTGTACTTGGGATAGTTCCATCATTTCCTTAACCATTCGAATCTATGTCGGGATTGCCTCTTATTTTCAATTTTTCTAAATTATGCAATGTGAAAGCTTTGATTGTTTTCCTCAAAAAAAGAGAAAAAAGAAAAAAAAAAAAAAGTTAAATCAAATTGGTATTCTTGAGTTGAGTGAGTTTGGAATTACCTCAATCAAAAGGATTATAGCAGCTTATAATTGATCATGTAATGATTTTCCTTGTTTATTACACTATGTTTGGTTCAGTAGGAAGAGGAGGGAAAGGAAGGGAAGGGTTGTGTTAAACAATAATTTGTTTTGGGTGAGTTTGGTTTAACTTTTTGTAAAAGTACATATAATGAAAAAGTGGAATTTTCAAAAAATGCATAATTGAAAAAGTGCATTTTCAAAAAGTTGAGTGTTTGGTAAAAGCTGTTAAAAAGTGCTTTTTGAAAAAGCTGAGTGTTTGGCTAGCACTTATAAAAGTGACAGTTTGAGGGATAAATTACCAAAAAGGACAATGTATATATAAGAGCATTTCTAGCAGGTTAGACAAATTTTTGTGCTGTTTGGACAATCAATAGTGACATTTATCTTTTGTCTATCCACTTTTTTAATTTTTATTTTGTAATCAAATTTATTCTTTAAAATTTGTCTATAGACAGTGACATTTAGCTAATTACTTAAAATTTATTGTAAAAATATTATAAAAATATTGTGGTAATATTTTAAAATTGTGATTTCTAATACTTTTCCTTTTTTTTCCTCCATACGTTACCTTTTCCTTTTTTTTTTCTCTTGTATTTTATCCACCACACACGTGTACACTATTTTGTCCACATCCTCTCCTTTTTCCCACACCTCCACCTTCCAGAAGGCTCTCTCATTGTTTTATTCTTTCCTTTTTCCTTTTTCGTTTGTTTCCAGAAGGCTCTCTCAATTCCAAAGCTCTTTGGCTCTCTCAATTTCTTTTTCTTTTTTTTTTCCACTTGATTTCCAAAAGATCTCCACTTTCGCTTCTTGACTTATATGAAGCAAATTGCTCGTGGACCTAAACTGAAAATTGAGAAGCCTCACGACCTGAACTAAACACTGTGGGTTCGGTCTTTCTTCGTCTTCATCTTCTTCTTCCTCTTCTTCTTCTTTCTTTCTGTCTTTCTATGTGTTTATGGTTGTTTGGCCATGGGTTTGGCCGTGGGTTTGTGCTATTTGATTTTTGTATTTTTGGATTGTGGTTTGTGTTTTGGGTAATGATTTTAGTCTTCGTCTTCATCTTCTTCTTCCTCTTCTTCTTCTTTCTTTCTGTCTTTCTATGTCTATTTTTGGTATGTGTTTTTGGATTGTGGCCGTGGATTTGTGTTTTGGCCGTGGGTTTGTGCTATTTGATGGGTATTTCCGTAATTTTAATTTTGCTACGGTAACCTATTGAAAACGCGCATTGCGCGTTTTCATTTATGGACCCCTAAGGGTCCATAAAAATTTCCGCATTTCTCCTTATTTTTGGTCTATGCCCAAAACGCAACTTTTATCAAAAAGTTGCATTTTGGGCTTAACCAAACGCATATTTTGGTTTGGCTTTTTTCAAAAAGCCCTTTTTGGGTTCAAAATGTGGAAACAAACGGGTAGACCGCATATTACAATCATATGATGAGAGAAAAGAAAAGATGAGAAATTCAATCATATGAGCCCACATATTACAATCCTCCCATTTTGGGCGGAAATGAAGAAAAATGCTTCAACCAAAAAAGTGGGGCCTAACATATTTGACTTTTCATGTTCTATAATTACATTTTTATCTATTATTTTTTACTCTCTCAATTTTATGAGGGCATATAAGTAAAAAAGTACACTTTTTTTTCCATTTCCTCTCTCTTTGTCAACCAAATATAGATATTTTCTTTCCATTTCTCTTTCCCTCCCTATATCCAAACACACCGAAAGGAAATATTTTCTTTTCTCTTCATTTCTATTTCCCTTCTCTTCCTCTTTTCCTTTCTCTTCCCTTTCCCTAGCTATAACCAAAAATAGTGTTAGCCTTATCTATGAGATAAAGATAACATGCATTAATGTCGGTTGCAGTTATAGTTATATAGTGAGATATTTTGATATTAATATTAAAGTATTTCCATTCGTGTGTTCTTGTAGAGTGAAGATGGAGATATCATTGATTGTGTTGATATTTACAAACAACCAGCTTTTGACCATCCTGCTTTAAGAAATCATACAATTCAGGTACATTTGCTTTCTTAACCTTATTCTCTCTATTTCACTTCAAGAAAAAGAAAAAAAAAAAAAAAAAAAAAAACCTTATTCTCTCTCCATAGGAGGTTATTTATTATTATAATAATAAAAAGTTAATTTTGCTACAATATTAAAATATCTTGACACGATATTGTTGGGATAGAGCTGTAGAGAAGTCAAGTAAGATTTTTTTTTTGAATTTTTTCTTTTTTAAAGGAAGAGTTTGTTGATATATATACCATTGCAACCTGAGAATTTCTAAAAGTTTTAGAGTAACTCTCACTAAATCCACCAAATGTTTTTAGAACCCTAACCAATCATTGTTAAATAAACAATTTAGACTTTATCTTGTTATCAATAACTTTAATATTAAAAAAAAAAATACTAACTAATTTTGTTTATCGGTATATATTAAGAAGATTCAAAAAATTAGTTATTGCTTCTTTTCCTGTAAAAAATACCCTTAAATTAATTAACCAAACACTTAAAAATGGGGTTAAAATAGTAAATTGGCAAAAAAAGTTAGTTATTGTTTTTTTTTACTGTCAAAAATACCTCTACCTAAAACTTAAAAATTAGGTTAAAATAGTAAATTGAAAAAAATAATAAATTCCTACTTCTACGTTAAAATAATTTCTTATTTCTTATAAACTCTTACTTTTACGTTGATTTAAATTTCTACTTCTACTCACTAACTCCTTACAAAATAGGATCACTTTTTTGTTAGTTTTAAAACTCCTCAAATCTACAAAACTTACCCACATATATTTTTTTTTTTTAATACTTTATCACGATATAAAGTAATCTTTACCTAAAAAATAGAAGAGCCTCTGAGCACACACTCACGCGCGTGCTAAGAGGCTAGTAAATGCTTATGACCATGGGACTTTAATTTAAAATTTATTTAATGTATATATACTTACTAAATAATTTAATGTTCCATGTAACATGCAGATGAGACCAAACACTATTTTTGCCTCCGAGACTTCAACTACTGAACACGAGTCATCTCCAGCAATGTTAACTCAAACTTGGCAAAAGAGTGGAAGCTGTCCAAAAGGAACAGTAGCCATTCGCAGAGTTAAGAGGAAAGAGTTATTAAATGCTGATTCCCTCGAGCACTTTGGAAGGGACGGTCCACGAACTTCCTTTGCTGTAAACACAACAAATGACAAAAGTAATTTTTTTGGAAGCTTTCCCGCACCCGAACACTCGGTAATTATACGAACATATATATTTAGTGGCTTTATTTGTGAGCAAATATTCAGTACTCGAGGAGAAAAAGCGAAGCAGTAAAAAATAATAATAATAATGAATCTTACTAATTAAATATGCGGTAGAATCTGCGGCTATATTGCCATGTTCCAGGAATATCTAATAATTTTTTTGTTTTTGTCATAAACTTGAGTATTTGATATAGTTTTGCATGCAGTTGTGTTTCTAGAATTATGAGGAATGCATATAATAGATTTAATAGTTAAGAGGTAACATATTCATAAAATGAACAACTGAAATACACAAAAAGATGTGATTTGAAATGAAGAAATTCGCTCAAAAATAGAGATAATAGTTCTTGATAAAATTACGAGGGAAAGTCATTTAAGATTGTTTGGTCATGTTTAGAGGAAAAATGATCAATGCATAGATGAGAAAATAGTGAGCTAATTCAAGTTGAAGAACAAAAAAAAAGGGTAGGGAAATACCAAAAATAACATCAATACAAGTAGTAAAAAGTAACATATCAATTAAGATAGTAACAAAGAGTATGATTATAAAGAAGAAGAAAAAAAATGGTGAAAAAGAAGAATACACGTGGGAGATCTTGACTAATCTATTGTCCTTCTTATAAATAGATCAAAACATTGATTCATGGACGTAGATACACAGTTATTAGAGATTAATGGATGGTTTTGAATCTTTATAGTATTTACATAGGAGATTTTATGTTGGGGAAAATATGTATAATTTTTTACAAAGGTGTCTTTAATAAGACATTCTTCAAATTTTACTGAGAAGATTTTGTCAGTGTATCTACTTACATAATAGAAGAGCAGTATTTTTTTTTTTATGTGAAAAAAGAAAAAAAAATCTAGAAGAATGATAATAGGGATACTATAAATTTTACTAGATAATTTTTACAAACTAATGTATAGTTAATAAAAAAAAAAAAAAAAAAAAAAAAGCTAAAATTGTTAGAAAGCTTACAGTGATATGGCAATTAGCGTAATTGGTTTCAACGTCTAATTTTTTTTTTTTTTTTTTTTTTTTTATTGGTGAGTGATGACACATTAGCATGTAAAATTCATATCGAAAAACTTTTTAGTCTTCGTAATATCACTCGTAGGAAAAAAAAAATTTAAAAGAAAGAGAAGGAAAAAAAAAAAAATAGTTTGATCCAAAGATCTAGCGCCATCTAAAAAAAATGTTTGTACGTTTCTCTTAACAATATATAGTTGAATATGATCCAAAGGGATTTTTTCTTGAATATATTGCTGGATAGAAAATTTTTCCATGTTAAATTTTGTCCTTCTAATTTTACTGTTTTGTTCGGTAATGCTTTGTGAACCAGTATGCAAATCTCTATGCAACGGAAAATAATTACATCGGTGCTGGAGGAGACATAAATCTTTGGGATCCTTTAGTTGAATCCTACGACGAAATCAGTAGTGCTCAAATTTCGCTTAAAAGCGGCTTTGTTGAGAATTTTGAAAGTATCGAAGCAGGCTGGATGGTTAGTTCATTATCCGAAACGTAAATCCCAATTTGTGGGTACATGATTAAAGCACATATTATATATTATTCATTAGAATTTGTCTACCAATTTTTTTTACTAATGAAAGGAAATTACCTATTCTTTATTTTCATTCTCAAGATTTGGTAATGTTATTTTCTCTTTTTTTAGGTCTACCCAAATTTATTTAATGCTGATGGTCAACCTCGATTATTTATACGTTGGACAGTAAGTACACTTTCACAAAATCAAAGATGGGAAATGCCATTCCTAATTATGTTTTAGTTCCTTTAATATGTTTGAGTTCTTGATATATATATATATATATAAAAGCAACAAATAAGCTAAGAACTAGTAATTTTTTATGTCTTTAATGGAGATATTCAGAATTTAAATTTTCTCATCTTCATTGTAGTTGTTGAATTATTAATATAAAAAAAAAATGACAATATTAGTCTTTGTGTCTCAAAATATAGTATATATATATTAGTTTCTTTAGCAATCAACTTTTTGAATTACTCTGAATTTATACGGTAGTTTATTTTGTTCTTTTTTTCAGTTGGATGGATACCGATGGACAGGTTGCATTAACCTTATTTGTGCTGGGTTTGTTCAAACTAGCTCAGTTATCGCATTAGGTTCTACATTTTCGAATGTATCAACGCTGCACGGACCCCAATTTCATATCAATATCCGCATTGACCATGTAATGAAATTCTCTCTCTCTCTCTCAAGAGATACAGAGACACAACTCTTCTCACAATTTTTTTTACAATAGCTATGGTTGCAAATGGTTAGATAATAAAGTGATACGAGTGACTGTAATAGCTAACTAGTGTAACAACGAATAACGTCAACTCTACAATTTTTTTTTTCAAAAAAATTTCAACTATTATGCACATATCATTTTCATATTCTTTTATGTTTTCGATTTTAGGATCCAAGTACCAACCATTGGTGGCTACACTATTATAACGAGGTAGTAGGTTATTGGCCAGCAGAAATTCTGTGCTATTTGAAGGAGAAAGCCGCAATAGTAGCATGGGGAGGAGATGTTTATAGCAAAAATGTGAAGCCAGGCCATCCCTATCACACTACAGCCTACATGGGGAGTGGGGAAGCAGCATCTGAACTTTTTGGTAGAGCAAATTTTATTACAAATATTAGGATCATTGATTATTCCCTCCAGCTGAAGTACCCTGATCCGGCATTCTTTGTTGTTGATGAACCCAATTGCTACTCTGCTTTGATTTACAAAGCGCATCCTAAAAGTGAACCCTATTTTTACTTTGGAGGGCATCCTGGCGACAATTGTATATATAATAAAAAATATCTAATGAAGCGAAAGCTGATCTCATAAGACTGTCTTATGAAATATCCCCTTGTTCAAGAAAGTTGATAAAAAGCATTGTAATATCAATAATTTGAAATTCTTTAGCCAAGTTTAATTAATATGATCATTTTTTATTTACTTAGCCAACCCCCACATAATGTGACTGTGTGTGTGTATATATATTTCTAGAGAAAATCTATAAACGCGACTTTTGTGTCACAATTTTTACTACAATCTTGGGATATGCAATTGTGAGTGGTGGCGTGGTGGAGTGCTTTTGGAAGTATTAAATTAAATCTTGAATTTTTGAAAAGCAACAAATTAAATTATAGAGTCAAATCATAAAGGAATAGAAAGGAACGTAATGAAATTGAATGCACTGAATAACGGAATAAAATGGAAATCAAATGAATGAAATGAAATAAAATCAAGTAATCTTATTTGGATATTTTAAAATAAATGAATGGAAAATAATAAGTAAAACAGATATAGAAATGAATATAATTATTTTTATAACAACATTACTGTTATACCCCTGTTTTAAAATAAATAACAGGGTGTTTAGGAGTATTTTGGAAGTCACACATTTGAAGTAATGAGAGAAAAGAAAGGAATGAATGTTTACTCCTACCCAAACAAAATAATGGTCTTTCCCTAAAAAGTCTCAAATAAAAAAATGAAATGAATATTTTAAAAAAATTATTTTCATTCCATTCATTTCCTTGAGCCAAAATGGCATAACCCAAGCAAAAAAAAGGGAAAAAGGGGGCTCACAGTATCTCACTACAATTGACATGACACCTTAGTAAATACACAATTTTGGCTAGCCTAATGTCATTTTTGCTCAATTATGTCTAAAATATGCATATTGCTAGCTTGATATAATGCTTTTTTGCCAAAAAGAACAAACAATTTTTTTTTAAAAATATTTATAATAAAAAAAAAAAGGAATAATGAGGTGATCATACCCTCCAAGTATAGGTTTGCAAGCAGAAGAACTAGTAAACTATAACAGTTATCCGAGCCCCATAAAGACAGTATTAGGAATTGAGTTGAGCCGTTGAGGCGTGGATATTTTTCAAGTATTTGCTAGTTCTCATTACGGGATTCGAATATGAGACTTCTATCCCCAAACCATTTGGGAATAAGCTTAATGACTATTAGACCACTGCCGATAACAAATAAGTTCGCTTAATCAAGCGAAAAAAATAAGTTTGATTAAGATTTGGCACGGAGGTTAATTTTAATTTCTTTTTTTTTTTTTTTTTTGGTTTCCCGCCCGGTATCCGAGGCTTCGCCCCGACTAATCCGGACCCGACCCGCGTCGCGCACCTGCAAAGGGTGGGTGAGTCTCCCAACGAAGGCTGCTGTGTACACAAGGACTCAAACTCAAGACCTTGCTTAAGCTAGAACAAGCCGCTTACCACTTGATCCAACCCCTCGTTGGTTTGGCACGGAGGTTAATTTTAATTTCTTTTTGTTATCTTGTTTTGTTTTTTCTGTTTCTGGGGGAGTGAGAAAGTGAATGCAAAAGTGGTAATGGACACTTTTATCCGTATCTATGGTGATGGAGGTGGAAATCTAAAAATGGCTGGCAAATGAAAAAAAGTGTTATAATATTTACCTATAAAACAAAATATAAAAAAGTAACCAAGTACCATCCTCAACAAAGCCAGGTCATTGTATAGTAGGAGGTCTAGTTCTACCATGTAGGGCCCACAACTCCGCACTTTTGCCCTTTTCCTTTTGTTAAAGAAGATGAGATCTTTATGAGGAAATGAGAAATCCCTAAAGACAAGCTCACCCACTTCATCTCTCTGTCTCTCTCTCTCTCTGCGCTCTTTTACATCCCTATCTTAATTCAACAACTCACGCTTTTCCTGTTCTTTCCTCACTTCATCTTCGAAAGCTCCTTTTATCTCTGAGCCCCGAGTTCTCTGAAATCGCTTAGTTTCCGAGAGTGTTGTCTTTTGTTTATTCAGAAATCGCTTTGTCTTGTAAGAGGGAAGTTCCACTCTACTCTTCTGGAACCGTGGGTTGACTTTGATTTTTCAAGTTTCTGCAACTGGGTTTTCTTTTTTGGAGTTCAGTTTGGGTTCTTGGCTGTTGAGAAATCAGCCAATTTCTGAGAAAGTCAAGGTTTTTGGTTTCTGCAAGTGGGTTTTATTTTTGGAGGTCTGTTTGAGTTCTGGGCTACTGAGAAATCAGCCAAATTTCGAGAAAGTTAAGGTTTTTGGTATCTGGGTTTGATTTGTATTGGATTTCTGCAAGTGGGTTTTTTTGGAATTAGAGGTCTAGTTCATGAAATCCATCCGTGGATTTCATGTAAGACTGAGTTTTTGTTATTGGGGTTTGTTTTGAATTGTAGAGAAAAAAAAAAAAAAAAAAAAAGGAGAGAGAATGAAAGCTGGGAAAGATGAGGAGAAGATCATGGGGCCCATGTTCCCAAGGCTTCATGTTAATGATACAGAGAAAGGAGGGCCAAGAGCACCTCCAAGGAACAAGATGGCTCTCTATGAACAGCTAAGTATTCCCTCCCAGAGGTTCAATACGGGGGTTTTGCCTCTTACACACCCAAATAACACTAGCAGTAGGGTTCTCCCAGCATCCTCAAGCCAGGTAATTGTTACTTGTTAGAACTAAGAACTTGTTTGTTTGCTTTGTTTATCATGTTTTCTTGTGGAGTATTACTTTTTGATCTTTTTATTCTCGAATTATAAGTTACTAGGCTGGAGGTTGCTTGTGAAATCATGTTTAACAGTGAATAGTGATGTACTGATGTACCATAACTTTGGTTTTTAAATTGATGATTTAGTTGTTATTCTTAATGAAGAATGATAGAGAGGATGTAAAATCATGTTCTGCTGTTTTTATTGGGTTGAGTCATAGTTGATAGAATTGCTTGTGATTTGGGTTTTTAATGTGCTTGAAATGTTGTTCAAGGGAGGAACGAGGGGATTGTTTAGCCAATGCGCTATAGATCAACTCGCACCTCCTCCCCTTAAAGTGATGAACCGTAACTTTGGTCCCAATCTGATGATTTAGTTGTAATTCTTAATGAAGAATGATAAGAGGGATATACAATCAGGTTCTGCTGTTTTAATTGGGTTGATTCATAGGTGATAGAACAGCTTGTAATTTTGGATTTTAATGGACTTGAAAGATTGTTCAAAGGGAAGAGATGAGGGGATTGTTTAGCCAATAAGCTATAGCTCAACTGGCACCTCCTCTGATTATAAGCTCTAGGTGGAGGGTGTGGTCATGGCCTCATGTGTTCAAGACCCATTGGCTTTGTGTGGATAACTTACCAATGATAAAGGGGGGAGAGAGAGAGAGAGAGAGATTTGGGGATTTTTTAATGGGAAAAGTTAACAAATGTTCTAAGGGCATTGGTTTAGGAAATGTTTTTAGAAACTTTTTATGGGAAAAGAAAAAAACAACTTATTTTTTTGACAGCTTTTTTATATTTTCCATGAAAGTGGCATCAGAAGTTTCATAAAATGGCACATTTACAAATGCCTTAAGGCCACTTGTTAACCGGACCCTTATTTAATTTAGTTATAAATATTATATCTTTCCTTCTCCACTCAAATGGTAGAATTCCAAGAAAGGCATGAAAATTTATGCTCTATGTAGGAGCTTGCAGGAATTATTTCTTGTGAAAATAACCCCAGCTGCATGGTTTTAGTATTAGGCAGTATGTATATCTATATTTGTGGTTTTCTTACATATCCAGAAAAAAATTATGTTCTTTCATGTTTGAACACCCTTGAATATAGAGTAGCATATTCACATAGACCAATAATAGGGTACTACACGAACAACTTAGTTCTAATGTTTCTGATTATGGGGAGTGATCTATGTTTGCAGGGGAGTGGCCTTGAAAGAAATTTTCACTTTCCGCTTCACGATCCTTCACCAACGCCGACTCACCGGGCAGAGACATTTCTTGCTCAACAATCTGAAGGGTCAAGTTTGAACAACTCATTGGCACAACTTGAGCAAAGAAACGGAGTAGGAGATGAAGATGACTTTCTTGTTCCTGTATTTGTTCAATCAGGGGCAGGTAGTAGAACTCAAAACAGTGTAGACAGGGAAAAACTCACTCCCTTTAATCCTAGGTATTCTGGTCGTTCCATAAAACACCAAAATGTTTGTGATAAGGATCCAAAATTAATGACCTCCCTGGGTCCTGATTTGAGAAAAGAAGTGAGATGTGAGATTGAAGAGGTCCCAAAAGTGAGTGGTCCAAGTCATTCAGCAAAATCTAAAACAAATCTATCAACCAAAGAAAAGATTGAAGGGCTTGTGAAGGAGTCTAATGCAATTCCAGATCAAGAGTATCAAGATTTCCCTGTGACTAATATATGCAATTTAGATGATTCTGATTTACAACAAGAGTTCAGAACCAGGTCACAGCCAATTGACAATGGACTTGTTGGGTCTATAAGGGAGGGAGATGTTGCCCATCAAAGAAGAGTCTCTCATTGTAGGGAGGATGACAGCAGTCCCAATGAGGCTGATAATGACTTTCAATATTGTGGAGACAGGTCAAATGTGTCACTACAAATGGCAAACGTAGACAAGGGTGATGATGTCTCTGAGACCTCCATGGTGGATTCTATATCAGGCTTGGATATCTCTCCAGATGATGTTGTTGGAATGATAGGTCAGAAACATTTCTGGAAAGCAAGAAGAGCGATTGCCAAGTAAGTCTCCATTCTCATTGATATGCACTCAAATATGGTGCCTCATGGTGATTTCAAAATTCAAGGATGCAATGTGAAACTTTTCTTAAACTATACAGAATGTTGATATATGCTCATATTGGTAATGACCATAGCACTCCCGTGCTATCTCACTTTAATGTGATACTTATACTTCAGTATCAGAAAATGGCAATGATAAGGTATTAAAAAATGCTCCATATTTATGTGGAGATACAACCGCAACAAAGATGGAGTTAGAGGGTACCGGAACTTTATTTTTTTTGGTCATTAAATGGTCAAGAACATTAACCTTTGAAAAAAATAGAATTTATGATAGCATAATTGACTAGAGATCACGCCTCATGAAACAGAGGTCACTAGTTTGAATCTCCCCTTCCCCCTCCTCCTGGAGTAAAAAAATCTATGGAATTTATTTTCCACATTATAAATAGTAAACATAATTTATCCAGATTTAATAATTCTTCCAGTAATTCTCTTAACTTGTGCTGTTACTAAGGTAACTTCAGTTTTGTTTTAGGGCTTCAAGTGATAGCCAAGTGGTAATGACATCCTTTGTGATTCCCCATGTCTATGATTTGAACCCTATGACCCCCCCCCCCCCCCCCCACCATTTACTTATCAAAAAAATTCCAGCTTTGTTTCCAAAACTTTTGTATGTTGGCTTCTTATATCCATTTATTCTAGTCATGTTCCGATTGAAGAATTTGTACATGTCACCTCTGTACTTAGGCTTGGCAATCTTTGATTGTAGTTGATGACTGTAAAGAGATATAGAATATTTGAGAGTCTTCTTAAGTTTATGGAATGTGATTTAAATTCTAGATTTTTTTTTTCTTGGAGAACCGTAGTGATCACTGTACTGGAAAATTAAAAGTCCTATCCAGTGAGCTGCTATATTGTATCTTTTGGGAAATCTTTATTTCCTGTTCTCTCAGTCAGTCAAATTAAAGCTGCATTAGATTGTCGTGTGCAGTGCGAAATGCTAACATTAGGAGTATAGATATCTATTTTGAACTGAAGAGTTGCAGTTATGTCTTCGAGGTTTGGGAGAACTCTTAGTGTGAAGTCACAAGATCCCTTCTAAAGTGGCTTTTTTGCATGTACAAAGGCCCTTGATGATATTTTTACAGTGAATGCTGGATCATCTTACAACAGGGAAATGAGCAATCCTAATAGAGGTACTTTGCACAAGGCCACCCCCGAGACAGTAAATCATCTCAGTATTCATTGTCCTTTACCGACTGCTTTTTCAGATGTATACCTGTCTCGGTTTATTATTGCTTATTTTCCTGGTGAACATGGGGGTACTTTTCCTATTATGCCAATCGAGGGTGTGGAGCAAGAAGAGCAAGTGGTGTGATATGATCCTTGGAGCTGTTATTGGGTGGATATTGGAGAGTATTGACAATGTGGAATTGTTAGTGGGCATGGCGACGAGGTGGACAATTCTCATATATAGTATCTTGGGGGTTCTATTTTGGAGGTTTTTGTGGGGTTGGGAGTCCTGTTCTTTTTATCCTTTCTCTGAGTGTACATTGTTCCCCCTTTGTACAAATTTTACATCTTCCACTTTAATAAGATTTGAAGCGCTGTCCATGCAAATCAGAAAAAATATATAATTTGTACATATGTACATGTGAATTATTAATTTATGAAGTTACATCTTGCATTTCCTATTTGGTTTCATTGTCCTGAGGATTGTATCTGATGTACTCACAAGTGAATTGTTGTACATTGTAATTGTAATTATGATTTTGATGCTGTAGTTACAATAAAGAAAGAAGAGTGTAAATCATGTACCTTGTTTTTGAATTACAATTTTTTTTTTCCCGCTAGAAGCTGTATCATGTATTTTGCTTCCCCTTTGCATCTTTTGCACTAAGATTTTATATGAAATTTTTTGCTAAGTGGTTGTAAGGAAATTTGTTGAAGCACTGTTTATGCTAGCATCTCAAGTTTTTAAAATTTTCACGTGTACAATTGTATTTCTGTGCCCAAGATATTACCTTCTTCTGTTTGGTGAAATTGTGTATTCTTCAAGGATTGTTATCAGCGGAGTTAATTCCACATAGAGTTAGAAAGAGGTTTCTGTCTTTGGTGAATGAAGTCAGTGGAGAAGCAGATACTTGTGTGCATAGAAACATATATTTTTATAATTAATAAATGTTGCAAGTTTTGAGGTTTTGTTGTTTCTGTTGTAAATAGTGCAAGATTTAATAATAAAAAATTGTTAAATATAAACAAATTAAATTAATTCACTCGCCCAAAGTATATGCCTAGTAAGCTTTGTATATGGTGAGACTTGAGAGTTTTAAGGGACTGTAAATTGCAGCTTAGCCCGTCAAATACTTCCTTAGTCTCAAATTGTACGTCAACTTTTGTGGGTTGTTTTGGTCTATATGATGATCCTTCTAAAATGATGCTATCTGGTGCTTGATTCAACTAGAGCCAGTTGATTTTCTTGTATTACCTTAAGTTGGTTATATGTCTATGGAAGCTGCATTTGATATATTGTCTCATTTTGTTCTTGATCCAACTCCTCTTACTCTTTACAGTCAGCAAAGAGTATTTGCCGTGCAAGTCTTTGAGTTGCATAGATTAATAAAGGTAAGGTGGTCTTCGCCACTGGTTAGTAGCTTCTGGTGGTCTGAAAATGCTTTGCATATTTATTTCATTTACGTTTAACTTGATTGACCTAAAAAGCATGTAGCCTAATTCTTTTTATTCAACAGGTCCAACGACTGATTGCTGGATCTCCACATCTTTTGCTTGAAAATGGTGCTTTTCTGGGCAAATCTTCATTGAAGGTTTCTCCAGCAAAGAAACTTCCATCTGATTATGTTGTGAAACCACCAGCACACATCACTAAGCGCAAAGATAATTCTGAGAAGCCAAACCATAAAATGGAATGTTCTGCGGAAAATGCAGTTGGGAAGACATCTCTTTCCACTGTGAAAAATGGTAGTCAGCCTTCAAATTTCGGGCCTTATCTAGAAAACTCACAGCCATCACCAGCAGCTACTGATGGTAAAATGGGTCCTTGGGGTTTTCATCAGTCACCCGGGCATCAATGGTTGATTCCTGTAATGACTCTGTCTGAAGGGCTTGTATACAAGCCTTATCCTGGACCTGGGTTTATGGGAACAGTTTGTGGAGGATGTGGACCTTTCAGTCCAGCTCCCTTGACAGGTAACTACATAAATCCAAATTATGGGGTTCCATCTCCTCATCATCATCCAGGAATTGGCATGCTTCCCGGTACTGCTCCAATTGGTCATACGTACTTCCCTCCATATGGCATGCCAGTCATGAATCCAGCCATGTCAGGTTCAGTAAACCGGTTTGCTGGACCTGGTTCACATGGTCAAACTGGTCAGTTATCAGGAGGGGAAGCCAACCCTAATATGCAGCATCAGAGTTCATGTAATGTGCCAAATCAAAAAATTAGAGCTGCTTCACAAGCTGTGAAATTTCAGGTATCTAAAGACTCTGAATTTCAAGGAAGCACAGCAAGTAGTCCCAGTGAGCGAGCACAAAGTGTTGAGATTCGTCACACTGCAGATGGGAGAGATGCACTATCCCTTTTTCCTATGGCTCCAGCAGTCCCAGAAGCAGCTCCTCAGCCTTGTGAAACTGACCAGCCAACACGAGTGATCAAAGTTGTGCCTCATAATCCTAGATCGGCAACTGAATCAGCAGCTCGAATTTTCCAATCTATACAAGAAGAGAGAAAGCAGCATGACTCAGTTTAGTTCATTTATTTGTTAATCACCTTTTGGCAAATGATCATGTGCTCATCTAAGTTGGGGTGGTGCTTGGTCATTTACTCTCTTAACTTTTTTTGGTATGATGCTTGTAATGTGTTGTCTCTGTTTGTTTTATAATTGTGACCTACTTGTACAACGTATTCATATGTAGATATGTTTCTCGAAGATATGTTGTCACTTTAAGTTTGTGTTGGACTTTTGGCAGAGGTGGCAATGCTGTTGTAGCGGAGGATTGGTTATCACTTATAAATTCGATAGTTATTAAAAAAATATGAAAGAGATATTTATGTCCTTTTTTGTTTTTGTTTTTTTTTGGGGGGGGGGGAGGGGGGGGGGGGGGTGTGGTGGTGGGGTAATAAAAGAGATATTTATGTCAAATGAACACATTTTTGTTTTTGTTGATTGATTTCAGTGATGAGAAGTTTTTTGGATGTATGATGATTGTTTGTTTTATTATTATTTAGGTATCTTTTTTGTAAAAAAAAAATTAGAAGAAAGTTGCAAATTCTATTACAAAATGCTAGCCAAGTCAACTACAATTACAGCATGATAAGATTTTACTAATGAAGCTAATTGAAATTCATGTCAATGTCTAAAATATTGTTCAAAAACATATCATACTAGGGATAGGTCATATTGTTCAAAAACATATCATACTAGGGTTTTACCTATCGAGCATCGGTTGGTTTTGAGGACTGTGGCAATTGGTGACAAATTAGACGGGCCAAATTTTGAATTTATTGAATCGAGTGTCGGATTTTTCACAATTAGAATAACCACAATTAGACACAGTTACACACACAAATGTATAATTCTTCTATCTAATAAGTAATAATATGTACACATTTATAGTGTTAAATATAAACATAATATATTTGAATTGCCTATTTTAATAATTTCTAAATTAAGATGCGTGAATTTGAATGTATATATATAATTAACACATAATTATAATTATAATGACACTTGGCATAGAATTTTAATATGTTATATATGATTTTAGGGATTTAAAAGAATGTTGAGTTTTGTTTTGATAGGTCATATATAATTGAGATGAAATATATTAAGACATAGTTATTTTGTATCTTTTCTTTTCTTTTTCTTTTTTCTTTTTTTGTTAATATAGAATAGATGTTAGTTTTGTTTGAAAATGTTTCCGGCTGAAAACAAACATAAATTTAGTTTTGAATTTAATATATTTCTTATTTTTGATTGGTTTTTCTTCTTTTTTTTTCTTTTTTTTTTTACATGTTTTGATCAGTCAAAGATAAAATCTTGTTTGTCCACTTGCATATATTTTATCACAATCTATTGAAAAACAAATCTAGCTTAATTTGGCATGCAATTTATGTCTTGAATAAGGGATAATTCTATGATACTTTTGGAGTATGATAACCCCAATGATCTTGACTATTCATTCCAATTGTTGTAATCTCAACCATTCCAATTTTTATATACTTTCAAAAATAATTCTACTATTTAATATAGATAAATAAATTCAAATCTGCTCATCAAATTATATCGTCACCAAAACCCAACATACACACGGCTATATAAAAAAGTCACATTCTCAAATAAATAAATAAATAAATAAAACAAAAAAAAAAACTCAAACACCATAAAATTACTATACATTTTTTATACTTAAAACTATAATTATTTGTGGATAATAATAACTTAAAAATATCATACTCTTTATTTTCCATATATTTATCAAAACAAATTGGTATTTTTTCTTTTTACACAGGAAAAATAAAAAGACATGTATACGTCAATATTATGAGACCTCTGTTTTACTAACGAGTGAGACCCATATGTGAGTGAGACATAAGAACCACCGTACCAATATCAGTTCAGGAGATGCATTCTCCTTTATATCATATGTAGGGTCACGATTCAGGGCCCAGGCCCAACAGGAATGGGGTTCTGGCCCAAGGAGCCCTAAACAATGAATTTGTAGAGAGTGGGTTACAGAACTAGGCCCTAACGAAGTGCGTATTAGTTAACATTGGGCCATACACCAATTGAAAATAAGAAAATCTCCTTCATGTCCATTAGATATACGGGCCGAGGAGATGTAGGGGATGTATCTCTATCCCTGATCAAAGGCTATGGTTCTCACCTTCTTCTTCTGTTCTAAGTTCCTCCTTCTTCTTGTCCCTCATTCATGGGGACTCCCCCCTCTTATATAGCCCCCTTGAAGTCATCAGGACCTTACACTTGTTGGTCATCTGGACCTTCACTTGAGTGTCCGTCCCATCGGACATCTCCCCCACCTTTCTGTGAGTTATGGTGGCCAAGGTAACATTGTTCACAAGTCCTCTCCACATTAATGCGGCCGGAAAAGTAGCTGTCATGCATTTAATGTGGCAATTGTAGTCTTTCCCTTGGCATCCTACACTTTCCTCCCTATTCCGGGCTTATGGGACTCATCCCTGTTAATAATACTCATTGGAGTGAATCCTTGTAGCTGGCAGAGTGCATGTTCGAGCCACATTTGGTACGTCCGAGGAGACATTTCTCCTCGGACCGTCTTTTAAACAATTTTGGGCCCATAAGAATTGGGCCAGGAGCCCTTTTGGTACCCACACCTTCTCCTCAGACGTGGTTGAATTTTATATGGGGCCCAAGACCCATTGTATGATCTGGGGACTTTACCCGTACAATAGCCCCTCAAAATTCCGGTTCTTTCCCTCTTATCCGAGGAGAAAATGCGGGATTTTGACACTTATGGGATTACTTATTGTAAATCCTTGTTTTACGCATGTGGAGGTACAGTCTCACGTGCCTCATTACTGCTACTGGCGTTTCGTAACCCACGAAGCGCTAATTATTGTGCTAGGCGGCTTTATGTCATTCGAATCCAACGGCGGGGCGCTTGATCAACGGTTGATATTTTCCCAATTCTTTGGGCGGGAGTAAGCCCGTTCAGTTTCTTCCCGCTATATAAGATTTCCAAGGGGAATTACTTCCATTTTTTTTTGAAAAAGCACTCAAGCATCCCAGAGCACTCCAGCACTTCTTTTTGCAAAGCATTCAAAACTCCACAGACACTCCCTTGAAGATTCCCGGCGAGTTCTTCACAAGCTCAAGAGGTTTAGGATCTTCGCTCCCATAAGTGCTCATTTCCCGTATTACTTAGCCTTTCCCCTCCGTTGCCTTTCCCGGCTTTCTTCCTTAAGTAAACCTTCTTCGCGTTGCCTAGGGTTAGTGGGATGGGTAAGCTTGAGAAACTGGTAGACTCTCCGGTCGGTATGAAAGGCTTCAGGGCCAAATACCGTATCCCGCTGGGAGTAGGTCTAGAATATTGCTCCTTGGACGAGATCTTAACTAAGAGAAAGACGGGGCAGGTCGCCATTCCAACGATAGCTTTCATAGAAGGAGGAATGACGATCCCTATGGGGAGAATAACTAGGGATTATTTGTGTGGTCATAGGTTGGCCCCCCACCAGTGTGCCGCGAACATATTCCGAATCCTGGGGTGCGTAGACGCTCTAAACGAACAGATGAACCTCGGCCTTTCATGGCATGATGTAGTTCACCTATATGAATGTCATAGCCTCAATGAGTCGTATTACCTGAAATCCAGGTCCGACGAGGTAAGGTTGATATCCTGCCTTCCCAAGTCCAATAAAGGCTTGAAGGACGATCTTTTGATCGTCTCCGAAGCATGGCACGACGGTCTTCACTGCCCAGTTAGGGCGGGAACACCAAGTGGGGCACTGTAGAGTCAGATCCCTTGGAGGGGATCTTAGTCTTGAGTTTTTCTCTTCTTTATTTCAGTTTTAGTTTTGATTATTTTCCTCCTCGGACTAACGTAACCCTTCCTTTGGGTTTTGCAGACAAAGAACAAACAACTCCGCAGCTAAGTTTGGTCAACATCCAGGCCCTCAACTTCCTCCTAAAATCCGAAATCTTTGTGAGTGAGGACAGGCAACTGCGTGCCGCTCCTCTTATCTTGGACTACGAGCCCCTTTCACGCGCTTTAGTGGACGCCGGTCAAGCCATCAGGGCTGGAAGTGCCCGATTAGCTTGCATCGACGTTTCTATACCAGACTTTCTTGCTCAGAGAGACCTACCTCCCGTCCAATTGCCTATTTAGCGCGTTCTTCCAGAGGTAGATGTCCCAGGGGAAGGAGCTGATTCCTCACACTCATCTCTTGAGGCTCAAATTGACCAATTCTGTTTCGCCGAGGAGGGAGAGGTATCAACCAGGCCTATAGAGCTCTCAGACTCCGGCTTAGACATAGACCGTTCCTCGGCGGCTTCCACCCTTGGCTTGGTAATTGCTCAGGTTGACACTAGCCAAGAGATTGAAGAAGATGACATGGATTTGAAGCCAATGTCTAGTCTTAGGGGCCTCTTGTCCAATAGAAACAAGGGGCAATCTTCTAGGGATGCCCCCAAGGAGCAGGCTACAGCCAAGCTTCCTTTTCCTCTTCCCCCCTCAACTGACTCAACGCTACAACATCTTCCCGATTTGAGGCAGAAGAGACCGGTGGAAGAGTTGGAAGAGGGCGAGGTCGGCCCTGAAAAGGCTAAGCAACAGAAGAAGGGTAAAGAGCCCAAGGAAAAAATGACAAGATCTGTTGATAGCCGAGACGAGGCTGCTATGAGGAGGGAGCAGCGGACCTGGTCCTTACGCCTAGAGTTGGATGGTGCCCCTATCTCGTGGGACGCGACTCTGTGGGAGTCCCAATGAGGACAGACGTCTTACCTTGCTGAGGCCTTGCAGCAGCCCCTTCTCCTGCCTTGTGACATGGAGGGGCTCCGGGCTACTCGGCAACCGGATCTCTTCATGTCGCTAAAGAGAGATATGGCCATGGTAAACGAAGACTCTTCCTTGTTCAATTTCTTTATTTCGCACCTGCCTTTTTGTTATTTTCTTTTAATCAATCTTCCATTACTCCCACGCAGGTCACTCAACAAATTTTTGTAACTGAGGAGTGGGCCAAGAAATCTCATGAAGATCTGAACACTAAGGTTCAGTCCCGCCTCGTCGCGGAGAAGGCTACTAGCGTCCTTAGGCTGGAAAAGGATCGCCTAAATAAAGAAATAAAGGAGGCGCTGAAGGCCGTGACAATGCTGAGGCCGGACTTAAGACCACCACCAAGCAGGCTGAGGACATGCGCCAACAGCTTCATCTGTCCGAAATAAACCTCGCGACCGAGAAGCAGATGGTCTTGGACCTCAAGGCAGAGCTGTTAAACACAAAAGAAGCAGCTCGCTTAGCCAGGGAGGCGGCTGAGGCTGCAATGGCAGCCTCCTACGAACGCGGAGTGGCGGATATTGAAGCCAGGCTGACCGAGGAGGTGGCTACGGTTTGTAGGGACTACATCACTATGTCCTGGAGGGTGACCTTGGACCGGGCGGCAGTTCCCATGGACTCCGACCTTAGGAAGATTGAGAATATCTTCTTTCCTGAAGATATTCGCGAGATTCCGAGCTCGGTTCCTCCTGAGGAGCCCCTCTCTACTAGGGTCACTACTCCGAATTCCCTCATACCAGAAGCCGAGGAGGTGCAGCCACTTGCAAAGGACAAGTCACCTGAGGATGCCCTCACTATAAGGGATGTTGTCGCACAATCCAAGGAGGCCGTATCTGAGCCCAAGGTAGGAAGCGATCATCCTAAGGCAGAGGTCCCTACGAAGAGTGCTGCCCAAGATAAAGCCTAGGACACTAGAGTAGGACTTTTCTTGTAGTTGTCTTCTTTTGTCTTTTATTTCCTTATTTTGCCAATGCTTGTGAGAAAATACATTTCGGAGCCTAATGAATGATATGACTTCTTCTTTGAACCTTGTTCTACTGCCTCCTTTTCTGCCTTTGTTATGAATGAATTTTGGTTATGTTACTAACTACTGAGAGCTAAAAATTACTCGAAGTTTAAGTAATACAGCCAAGCATGAATGAATGAATGAAAAAAATGAAAAAATGATAGTTAACACTTAGATAAAACTGCATCAAGATTAATTTCCCTCAAGCCTGTGATCTGAAGGGCCACACAGGATTTGGGATCTGTTTAACATCTAGATAGACCTGCATCATGGTTAATTTCCCCTCAAGCCTGTGGTCCGAGGAGCCAGGCAGAACTTGGGTTCTGTTTAACACTTAGATAGAATCGCGTAGTGGTTAATTTCCCCCCAAGCCTATGGTCCGAGGAGCCAGGCAGGACTTGGGTTCTGTTTAACACTTAGATAGAATCGCATAGAGGTTAATTTCCCCCAAGCCTGTGGTTCGAGGAGCCAGGCAGGACTTGGGTTCTATTTAACACTTAGATAGAATTGCACAATGGTTAATTTCCCCCAAGCCTGTGGTCCGAGGAGCCAGACAGGACTTGGGTTCTGTTTAACACTTAGATATAATCGCGTAGTGGTTAATTTCCCCCAAGCCTGTGGTCCGAGGAGCCAGCAGGACTTGGGTTCTGTTTAACACTTAGATAGAATCGCGTAGTGGTTAATTTCCCCCAAGCCTGTGGTCCGAGGAGCCAGGCAAGACTTGGGTTCTGTTTAACACTTAGATAGAATTGCACAATGGTTAATTTCCCCCAAGCCTGTAGTCTGAGGAGCCAGGTAGGACTTGGGTTCTGTTTAACACTTAGATAGAATCACGTAGTAGTTAATTTCCCCCAAACCTGTGGTCCGAGGAGCCAAGCAGGACTTGGGTTCTGTTTAACACTTAGATAGAATTGCACAACGGTTAATTTCCCCCAAGCCTGTGGTCCGCGGAGCTAGGCAGGACTTGGGTTCTATTTAACACTTAGATAGAATCGCATAGTGGTTAATTTCCCCCAAGCTTGTGGTCCGAGGAGCCAGGCAAGATTTGGGTTCTGTTTAACACTTAGATAGAATTGCACAATGGTTAATTTCCCCCAAGCCTGTGGTCCGAGGAGCCAGGCAGGACTTAGGTTCTATTTAACACTTAGATATAATCGCGTAGTGGTTAATTTCCCCCAAGCCTGTGGTCCGAGGAGCCAAGCAGGACTTGGGTTCTGTTTAACACTTAGATAGAATCGCGTAGTAGTTAATTTCCCCCAAACCTGTGATCCGAGGAGCCAAGCAGGACTTGGGTTCTGTTTAACACTTAGATAGAATTGCACAATGGTTAATTTCCCCCAAACCTGTGGTCTGGGGAGCCAGGCAGGACTTGGGTTCTATTTAACACTTAGATAGAATCACGTAGTGGTTAATTTCCCCCAAGCCTGTGGTTCGAGGAGCCAAGCAAGACTTGGGTTCTATTTAACACTTAAATAGAATTGCACAATGGTTAATTTCCCCCAAACATGTGGTCCGAGGAGTCAGGCAGGACTTGGGTTCTATTTAACACTTAGATATAATCGCGTAGTGGTTAATTTCCCCCAAGCCTGTGGTCCGAGGAGCCAGGCAGGACTTGGGTTCTGTTTAACACTTAGATAGAATCGCATAGTAGTTAATTTCCCCCAAGCCTGTGGTCTGAGGAGCCAAGCAAGACTTGGGTTCTGTTTAACACTTAGATAGAATTGCACAATGGTTAATTTCCCCCAAGCCTATGGTCCGGGGAGCCAGGCAGGACTTGGGTTCTATTTAACACTTAGATAGAATCGCGTAGTGGTTAATTTCCCCCAAGCCTGTGATCCGAGAAGCCAGGCAGGACTTGGGTTTTGTTTAACACTTAGATAGAATTGCACAATGGTTAATTTCCCCCAAGCCTGTGGTCCGGGGAGCCAGGCAGGACTTGGGTTCTGTTTAACACTTAGACAGAATCGCGTAGTAGTTAATTTCTCCCAAGACTGTGGGCCAAGGAGCCAGGCAGGACTTGGGTTCTATTTAACACTTAGATGGAATTGCACAATGGTTAATTTCCCCCAAGCCTATGGTCTGGGGAGCCAGGCAGGACTTGGGTTCTGTTTAATACTTAGATAGAATTGCACAATGGTGTGGTGCTAAGAATTACAAACTTTCATTAATAATAGTACATTTTCAGGTTATTCACATTCCAAGGGCGTGGCACTACATGTTCGTCCAAATCTTCTAAAAAGTAAGCCCTTATGCCGACCACCTAGGTGATACAATATGGGCCTTCTCAATTTGGTCCGAGTTTTCCCCACACGGGATTTCTTTCAGTGCCCAGGACCTTCCTCAATACCAGATCCCTAGGTGCCAGGAGCCTTAGCTTCACCTTGGCATCGTAACCTTGCTTGAGCTTGTGCTGGTAGTAGGCGAGTTGGATCATTGCTCTCTCCCTTCTTTCCTCGATGAGGTCTAAGCTTTTTTCCAGCAGTCCGTTGTTAGCATTGGGGCAAAATGTGCTGGTTTTCAGTGTTGGGAAATTTGTCTCTAGAGGAATAACAGCCTCAGCTCCATAGGTCATTGAAAAGGGGGTCTCCCCTATGGACCTGCGTGGCGTGGTGCGGTACGTCCACAAGACATGGGGCAGTTCTTCTACCCACCTCCCTTTCGCGTCATCTAATCTCTTTTTCAACCCATTTACTATGACTTTATTGACGGCTTCAGCCTGTCCATTCCCCTGTGGGTAAGCCGGCGTGGAGTACCTATTGGCAATTCTCAATTCACTACAACACCTCCTAAAAGCTTTACTATCAAATTGGAGACCATTGTCCGAGATTAGGGTGTGAGGGACTCCGACCTGGTGATGATATTGTTCCAAACAAATTTCTTGGCATCAACGTCTCTAATATTTGCCAGCAGCTCAGCTTCGACCCATTTTGTGAAATAATCCATGCCGACAAGAAAAAACCTTTTGTTCCCTACTGCTTTAGGAAATGGTCCTAGGATGTCCAGGCCCCACTGCGCGAATGGCCAAGGGTTGGATAGCGGATTAAGGGTTCTGCCTGGTTGATGTATATTCGGGGCGAACCTTTGGCATTGATCGCACTTCTTCACATATTCCTACGCCTCCTTCTGCATGCTCGGCCACTAATAACCTTGCGTTATGGCCATATGGGACAAGGACCTACCCCCCGTGTGGCTTCCACAAATTCCTTCGTGCAATTCTTCCAGGATAAGCTCAGTGGCATCTAGGTGCACGCATAGCAAGTATGGTCCTGAAAATGAGCGCTTATACAGTTTGGAGTCCTCGAACAGCCAGAATCGAGAAGCCTTTCTTCTAATCTTGTCAGCTTCGTTCTTATATTTTGGTAAGGTGTCGTTCTTTAAAAATAGTACTAGAAGATCCATCCAGCTAGGCCCTACCCTGACGCTGTGAACTCGTACCAAGTTGGTTCTCGCCATCGTTGGCCCATATAGATCTTCTACGAGTATGACCCGAGGGAGTGGTTAAGCCGAGGAGGTGGCGAGCATTGCAAGGGAGTCAGCGTGGGTGTTCCCGCTCCTGGATACGTGCGTCAGGCTGAAATGGTTGAAACGTGCCTGCAAGCGCTTGACTTGGACTAGGTACTCTTGCATTCTTTCATCTCTCGCCTCCAATTTCCCATTTACTTGTCCCACAACAAGTCTTGAGTCCGAGAACATGTTTATGGATTTCCCACCCAATTTCTGGATTATTGACATTCCTTCCAATAATGTCTCATATTCCGCCTCGTTATTCGTGGCAGAGAAACCCAGCCTTAATGATTTTTCGATAGTAATCCCCTCAGGGGAAACCAGGACTAGCCCCACCCCTAAGCCCCTTTGGTTGGCTGCGCCGTCAATGTGTGCTTTCCAACAAGTGGGCTCTTGCTGAGAGACTGTGCTGATCAGTTTTTTGTCTGGGTTTAGTAGCCCTCCTCCTCCTTCTGATGTGGGTTCGGCAAACTCAGCTACCAGATCCACGAGAACCTGACCCTTCACAGCGGAGCGAGGCATGTACCTAATGTCGAAGGCATCCAGAATCGTCCCCTACTTTGCTATTCTACCTGTGTAGTTAGCACTTCGGAGTATTAATCTGAGCGGGAGTTGGATTAGTACAACAACGGTATGTGCCTGAAAGTAGTGGGGGAGCTTTCGTGTGGCTTGTACGATTGCCAGGACGGCCTTTTCAAGGGGGAGGTAACAGATCTCTGCCTCGTGCAACGATTTGCTTACGTAGTAGACGGGCCATTGTATGCCGTTGTCTTCTCGGATTAGCACTAAACTCACTGCGTGAGGGGCTACCGCAATATAGGCGAATAACACCTCGTCGGCTTTAGGACTGGACATGATTGGTGGCCGAGATAGGTATTCCTTAAGCTACTGGAAGGCTAAAACGCACTCTTCAGTCCACTCGAAGCCTTTCCACTTGTTTAATAAGAGGAAGAAAGGCCTGCACCTGTCTGCCGAGCGGGAGATGAAACGATTTAAGGCGGCAATCATACCAGTGAGTTTTTGGACCTCTTTAGGGTTTCGAGGAGGCTGCAAGTTATGGATAGCTCTAATTTGGTCGGGGCTGACTTCAATGCCTCTATGGGTCACCATGTAACCTAAGAATTTCCTTGACCCCACTCCGAATGAACACTTGGACGCGTTCAGGCGCAGCCTGTACTTTCTCAGAATTCCAAAGACATTGCCGAGGTCTCTGACGTGGTTGGACACTAACTTGCTCTTCACCACCATGTCATCTATATAGACTTCGATGCTCTTACCCATCTGTAGTTCAAACATCCTGGTCATCATCCTCTGGTAGGTCGACCCGGCATTCTTCAAGCCAAAGGGCATTACCTTGTAATGGTAGTTTCCAACGGGGGTGACAAAAGCCGTTTTTTCTTGGTCCTCGACAGCCAGGGGTATCTGATGGTAGCCTTGGAAGGCATCCAAAAAACTCATTCGAGGGTGTCCCACGGTCGAATCCACCAATCGGTCTATCCGAGGTATAGGGAAAAGATCCTTCGGGCAGGTCTTATTCAGGTCTGTGAAGTCCACGTAGACCCGCCATTTCCCACTCTTCTTCTTCACCACAACTGTGTTGGCTAGCCTCTCAAGGTAAAATACCTCCTTGATAGCCCCTGCTTTCTTCAATTTTATAACCTCCTTTCTCACCGCATCTGCATGCTCTTTCGACGGTCGTCGAGGAGGTTGCTTCTTAGGTGTTACGGCCTGGCTAACATTAAAGTGGTGGCAAATGAAATCTGGATCGATCCCCTGAGCTTCGTAGGCGTCCCATGCAAACACGTCCACATTCTATCTGAGAAAGTCAATTAGTGTTTCCTTCTCTTAAGGCGGCAGTTCTGAGTCGACCTGAAAAAATCTTTCCGGGTCGGAGCCCACAAGAACTTTCTCCAAATCCTCACAACTCGCTCCCTCGGCAAGTCCCTCACTACCCGAGGTCAGGGCCGAGGTCGTTAATTGCTATAAGCCGTTCTTGGCTGAGGTGGAGGGCTCAGTACTCGGTCGTCGCGAGATGGCGGACACCATGCATTGCCGGGCCATGGCTTAGTTCCCTATTACTTCTTTCACTTGACCTTCCAACAGATACTTCATCTTTTGGTGTAAGGTTGATGACACAGCCCTTAGGGCGTGAAGCCACAGTCTGGCTACAATGGCGGTGTAAAGGGAGTATGCGTCTACCACTATGAAGTCCACCTCCACTACGTCCGAGCCTGTTTGTATAAGCAGCCTAATCATGCCTTTCGGAGTAACGGTTTTTCCCTCGAAACTCACTAAAGGGGAGTCGTATGCTGTCAGGTTCTCTAGTTTCAGTTTCAGCCCCTTGTACAAGTCGGGGTACATTACTTCCATGGCGCTGCCCTAATCGACTAGCACCCTCTTCACGTCATATCCCCCAATCCTGAGCGTGACGACTAGAGCATCGTCGTAGGGCTGGAAGGTTCCCAGTTTGTCCTCATCCGAGAATCCGATTAGGGACGTGGCCATCCCTCTAGCCCTCTTGGACTCCCGGTCGTCAGCTTCAGCGAGGAGTCGGCCCACCGACATCACTCTGAAAGGATGGGAGCTGTTCCTTCCTAGTGCGGCAAGAATGACATTTATCGTGCCAATGGGTGGTCTCAATATGCTTTACCTTGTTTCGATGTTCGACTGCTCCTGCCATCCAATAAGGTGATGCAATAAATGTCTCAACTTTCCCTCTCGGACCAGCCAGTCCAAGTGGTTTTTCAGATTCCTATAATCATCGGTGGTGTAGCCCAGCTCTTGGTGATACTCGCAATACAGAGTCTGGTTACGTTTCGCGGGGTCGCCTGCCATCCTGCTTGGCCATTGAAAGAACGGTTCGCTCTTCACTTTCTCTAGGATCTTATGTAATGGTTCTTGGAACACAGCATGGACTGCTGTGTTCCTGTGGATCCAGACTGCTCCAAGTAATCCCTTCTCGGCCAGTTACTGTTGTTAAAGCGGTCCGACTTGAAGTCCCTCCTCTCTTGAGGGACAACCTTCGCTTTGCCCTTTCCCATCTGTTGGTCTTCTTCGACTCTCTTGTACTTGTCAATTATGTCCATGAGTTGGCGCACGCTAGTGACCGGTTTCCCAGTTAGGGACTTTCTTAAACCATGCTCTGTCGGAAGGCCCCTCTTGAATGTGCTAATGGCAACGTCATCTTAATTTCCCTCTATCTCATTATACATTTCCCAATATTTGTCTGAGTAGACCTTCAGGGTCTCTCCTTCTCGCATGGACAAGGACAGAAGGGAGTCTAGGGGCCAAGGGACTCTGCTGCTAGTTATGAAGCGAGAACCGAAAACCTGTGTCAGCTGCTTAAAAGAGTTTATGGAGTTTGGCTTGAGGCCATCGAACCATCTCATCGCCATGGGTCCCAAGCTGGACGGAAACACTTTGCACATCAACGCCTCGTCCCTGGAATGGACGGCCATCCTCTGGTTAAACTGACTTACGTGCTCTACTGGGTCCGTCCGACCATTATATATAGCAAAAGCAGGTTGGTGGAACCGCCGAGGAAGCTCAGCCCCCTCTATCCTACACGTGAAGGGTGACTGGGAGATGCGGTCCAGGGCCTTACTCATGGCGTCGTTCGCTAGGCCCTGGTAAGATGGGCTTTTGTGGCCGCATTTGTAAGGTTGCTCTTCCTCGTAGGAGAAGGTTTCACTTGGCGGGGTTCTCGATCTCCGCCTGTACTCATTGTCCTCCTCATCGCTAGTGTTCAGACTGGGGGAAGGACGCCTTCGTTGCGCTCGGTGTAACTTCTTCTTCAAGTCTTCGATTTCTTACTGTAGAACCCTATGATCGTTTCGCTTATGGGATGCGTGACCTTTCCCTTTTGAGCGACTTCTGCTCGTGTGGGAGGTATTTACACTACCCTCTCGTCGCTTGTCTTGATCTCTCTCCCGTTCGAGGTTCAAGAAGTTGTCCTGCCGTTGGGAATCTACGTGTCCCATTTGGCGCGGACCTGATCCTTCCATTTCTAACGGTCTCACTTGCTGAGGCACGAGTTCTCCCCACAGACGGCGTCAATTGTAGGGTCACGATTAGGGGCCCAGGCCCAACAAGGATGGGGTTCTAACCCAAGGAGCCCTAAACAATGAATTTGTAGAGAGTGGGTTACAGAACTAGACCCTAACGAAGTGCATATTAGTTAACATTGGGCCATACACCAATTGAAAATAAGAAAATCTCCTTCATGTCCATTAGATATACAGTCCGAGGAGACGTAGGGGATGTATCTCTGTCCCTAATCAAAGGCTATGGTTCTCACCTTCTTCTTCTGTTCTAAGTTCCTCCTCCTTCCGGTCCCTCTTTCATGGGGACTCCCCCCTCTTATATAGCCCCCTTAAAGTCATCAGGACCTTATACTTATTGGTCATCTGGACTTTCACTTGAGTGCTCGTCCCATCGGACATCTCCCCTATCTTTCTGTGAGTTATGGTAGTCAAGGTAACACTGTTCACAAGTCCTCTCCACATTAATGCGGTCGGAAAAATAGCTGCCATGCATTTAATGTGGCAGCTGTAGCCTCTCCCTTGACATCCTACACTTTCCTCCTTCTTCCGGGCTTGTGGGACTCATCCCTGTTAATAATACTTGTTGGAGTGAATCCTTGTAACTGGCAGAGTGCATGTTCGAGCCACATTTGGTACGTTTGAGGAGACATTTCTCCTCAGATCGTCTTTTAATCAATTTTGGACCGATAAGAATTGGGCTGGGAGCCCTTTTGGTACCCACACCTTCTCCTTAGACATGGTCGAATTTTATATGGGGCCCAAGGCCCATTGTATGATCTGGGGACTTTACCCCTACATCATACATTAAAGAGTAATGTTGAGGACACATAATTTGTCACAATTTTGTGCCACAACTTACCACGTGGTGAGTTGTGATTGATAAAAGTGTGATGGTGACACACCTTTGTAAATCACAATTCACCACGTAACAAGTTATGACACAAAATTATGGTAAATTATGTATCTCAACATTCCTCTGCACTAAAATATCAGAGATGTGAAAAGCAAAATACCATAGCCTTCCGCACGGGATCATAACCCAAAAAAAGCAAAAACCAAAAGACATTTTGGAGTATAAAACCCCCGAAAGTGTGCAGAGTAAAACTTGGCTTGTCCGATCATATGGCCTCTTCTCCTCCCTCTCCACATCAGACTCACATTCCTCTGCCCCCAGACTCTGACTCAGGTCTCTCTCTCTCTCTCTCTCTTCAAATTTCTATTTCCATTTCTCTCACTAATTTTTTTTTTCAGTGAATAATTCTTCTAGGCCTATATATATACTGTAAAATGATATTATACGGTGATTATTCTATTTTTTGTTTTTGCAATTTGATCCGCTTCTGTTATTATTGTTATTGTTCTTGTTTTGGAATTGCGAGCGTGTGCGTGAGTGTGTGTGTGTGTGTGTTTTTTTTTTCTCTCTCTTTCTTTTATGCTCTGTTTGGCTGGCGAGAAAATGCGGAAATGGAAAGCATGAGAAAACTACAGTTTCCGATCGCGGAGAATTCTTCTCTCGGAAACTCGATAGAGTCATTTGGACGTTTTGTCTAGTCGCTGGATACGGAATTGAACGTATAGTTCAAATTTGTGTTTGGTTTTTCTCTACTTTTCGTCATTTTCTAGGTAACCAAACACGGTGCCTTTATGTGTCAGAAATGAATTTCTAACTTAAATTTACTTTACGTTAGCTGAAAATTTTGTGCGCGTAGCTTACGTTTTCACAATAGGTTGAGTAATTCTTTTGATTTTGCTCATTGTTGATTTGATTTTCCACTGCAATTCCTCATTTCTTTCTGTAACTCTCACATAATCCTATTCTGTGTTGTAGGTTTTTCATTTTACATTTCATATTGTTGTTATCACCCACTCATCAGATAGTGCTATCAGTGCTTTGATCTTAGAAATCAAATTATAACGTTAGCAAGCTGAGTCATAGAGAATATATTTATTATTTTGTTTTTGTTTTTGGTTTTGTGTGTGTGTGTATGTGTGTGCGTGTTTTGTTCGCAATGATAGATCTCAATAAGTGAAGAATTTGAATACCAATGCTGAATTATAACGTTTGTTTTTGTTTTTGTGTTTGTGATTTGTGTGTTTGTTGTATGTGTGTGCATGTTTTGTGCGCGAAGATAGATCTCAATAACTGAAGAATTTGAATACCAATTTTTTTGTTTTTATGTTTTTGTTTTCACACAGGCACAGTCATCAGGTAGTGCTATTTGTGCTTTGATCTTGTAAATCAAATTATAATGTTAGCAAGCTGAGTAATAGAGAATATTTTTATTATTTTGTTTTTGTATTTTTGTTTTTGGGTGTGTGTGTGTGTTCTGTGTGCAGAGATGGATCTCAATAAGTGAAGAATTTAAATACCAATGCTGAAATTTTTTTTTTCTTATGATTGAATTACTTATTTTGTGTATAACAGGTGACAAGCCCTTGGATCATGAAGCCAACTTAAAATTGGTTCCTATCCATATTGTCACCGATGCATCTCAACTTCCTGTTGAATTTTTGGAGCCATCGCCCGAAAATCAGTTAGTCATTGGTTTTGATTGTGAAGGTGTCGACCTTTGTCGTCATGGAACTCTCTGTATCATGCAGGTAAAATGAATTTGTTTTACTGTTTAATTCAGATGGCATTATCATACTCTGTATAATGAATTATATGTGCATATATATATCGTTCATATTAAGATTGCTACTAGTAGTCTCTTCACATGCACTATGCGTGTGTTCAGATGCTGGTTTTTCTCTTTATATGTGTGTGTGTGGGTTCTAATTTTATGGAATTTGAATTTTAAATTTCTCAATTTACCTTTATATCCTCAATTTTCCTTATTGGTAATTAATCATTAGAAGTTCTATTGACAGCTTGCATTTTCGGATGCTATATATCTGGTTGATGCCAGTCAAGGTGGAGAGATACTTATGAGAGCCTGTAAGCCTGCACTTGAGTCTACTTACATCACAAAAGTTGTTCACGATTGCAAACGAGATAGTGAGGTCTCTAATTGATTTGCATACTTGCATTTGAGCATGTGTCAATCAACCCCTCATTAAAGATATTATTTTCATTCCTTAATTTATTCTTATTTTGTAGGCTTTGTATTTTCAATTTGGCATCAAGTTGAACAATGTGGTGGATACCCAGGTGAGTAGTTATTTCTTGCCAAGTTGATGAGCTATTAAATTTCCAGCTTAGGACATATATATAACTTGATTTAGATAACCTCCAAAAAATTTCATACTTTATTTATGTAGTGGGGAGGAGTTGAGCTCTATGTGTGAGGTGTTGGGTTAGCCATTGTTTGATTCACAGGACTTACAAAATTGACCAGGCCTTGTCTTTCTTTTTATCTGCTTTGCCTTTTTCTATTGCCATTTGTCAATACCTGTTATTGTAGCAAATATTTTTAGCGTTTACATGATTTTGTCCTTAATTTGCTTATTTATTTTAGGAATACTACTCTATCTGCATCCAGATGGTTCAATTTGACTGTCAGCTTTTGTGGTAATAATTCCACAGTTTAATGGCTACTGCTGGAGTTTGCTCCATTGGGAATAGCCTGAAAACCGTTGTTAAGGAGTGATCTTGAGAACATATTGATTGGTTTAACATGACAAAGAAAAATATTTTTTGTATCTTCTTTTAGCTTTTTTTCTGTTGACTTGATCTACCCATGACTAGTGGCTTGCTTAGTTAGGCTTGATCCTGCAGAGTAACCACCTTTTAACAAGGGTTGACGTACTAATGCAGTTATTTTTTAAACACTAGAACTTCTAAGAGATCACTAACTGATTTAAGCTGGTGTTCTTATCTTAAATCTAAACTTAAAGTGACTGTATTTTGTACTTAACAACTCCCCCCCCCCCCCCCCTCCCCTTCTTCTGGATTTTCCATTGGAAAACATTTTTATAGTGAAGTAAAAATTTTATTGATTTAGAGGTGCTCATGCTCTGTAAAGTAATTTGATATTGCCCTTTTCCTTTTTTTGGTATCCAGATTGCTTATTCATTGATAGAGGAGCAAGAAGGGCGGAGAAGATCACTAGATGACTATATATCATTTGTTGGCCTCCTTGCAGATCCACGTTATTGTGGTACTATATGTGTCGTGGTATCCATTTGGATTTTTGTTTTTTCTGGTCATTAAGCTTTACATCTTTAGCTAAATTCTTTTAGAAGAAATTATTTGATGCTTGCTGGAAGTTTCTCATGTGTCCATTCTGTAAGATTCTCATGTTTAAATTATGATGTCAAGCATTTTTGGTGGTAATGTGGTTGGGTGGTGCATTGCTATGGTAGAGAGGTGGCTAATATTGTAGACTGGGTAAATAGCAAACATAGAATCCACCCCGCCCCACCCAAAAAGAAGAAGAAAGAAACTCGATGAAAATGGCTTCATAGGTTTCAGGATTGCAAATGAAATTGGAATACCTTACATCTTACTCACTATTTCTGGTAAAAGATTATTCACTGGCTTTTAAGTTTGTGAGTCAACCCAGGAATATGGGGCTTCAATTGTTTTACAAGGTATTAGTATTTTGCTTTCATCTACCCAACAACAATAGATGCCCTTACAAAGGATGTGGCTCTGTAGAATATCAGAGTTCAGCCACAACTTTATTCCTGTCTCATATTTGAAACATGGGCATGTAACTGACCTCCCAACCCCTGTCATCCTGCAGTTTCTTCCTTAAGATTATCTTTAGGTGGGAAGTTTTCCTTTTGTTTCTTTGCTAGGGAAAATGAACCTCAGTGGCCTATAACATTGCCTTGATTTATAAGTTCTTTAGTAGTAGCTGAAGGATGTAGGCTGGTTTCAATATATTTTCTAGTGTTGGTGTTCATTGAACCGAAACTTTGGTCTCTTTTTTTTTTTTTTTAGGTGAATTTTCTGTCCTAATTGCATCATTTATCAGAATTCTGATTTTTAGTAAAGAAAACAGAAAAATCAGGTGGATGCTTTCCATTTTTTTTTTTAAGTTAGAGGTTCTCAGTGTAACATCGCCCTTTTACAATTTTGTTCATTTATACTTAAAATGACCGCTTTCATGCTTTGAGAAAGGCATGGTGAAAATGTCTTTTTTGGATATACATTTTATTTTTATTGGGTAGTTAGATGCACCTGGTGGGTATTGAATCCTTGGCTTTGGATATACCTCATTTTGTTGATATGTGTAAACTTATATATATATGTATATATATAATTAGTACCTTGATGTGGTGTGCAGTGATTTGATGCTCCATAATTACAAGATCTGAGCATAGGGATAAATCACATATTAAGTTGATCTATCACAAAGTAAAGTTGAATATGTAGTAGAGCTACTAAAAGTATTTCACTAAAAATTTATGACTAGACAGATCTGAGTGCCTTTTTTCCCACAGTTTATATTTTCTCTAGATTTAATAAGTTCTTTTTTTTTTTTTTTTGAACATGGGGATTTGTGCTACTGAATTTGGACTATTGCATTGAGTTGAATCCTCTGTATTGCCTTGGTTTTCACTTTCAATTTTTGAGTGTAGGTATATCTTATCTTGAGAAGGAAGAAGTCCGAGTCCTCCTTAGGCAGGTTAGTTTAACATCTTATTATTGTTGTGGAAATTTTTTTTTTTTTTTTTTTTAGTCACCTCTATGTTTGCATTTGGTTTGGATTTGTTTTCATTTTTTAAAAAGATTATTGAATGATTGATTAAACATAAACAAATTGGTGAATAATTATGTTTGTTAAAAATTATATACGACACTTTCAACTCCTTATTTCGAAAGTAGCATTGAATAATCAATCCATGATTATATCAATTTTTGGTTAAAGTGGCTTTAGAATAATTAATTTCATTTTGTTTAACCAAATGTTTACAGTGAAATAAAAACTGATTAGTGTTGATTTTTACCAAAAAAAAAATTGAGTATGTGTTTTTGTGATTGAAGATACAGGAGTTGGGACAGTTGTCAGTTGTTGACATACTAGGCATGGGGACAGTTTGGAGCTATCTCCTCCAACCCACTACTTTGTGATTTATAAGACTATCAATGTGTATTATTTAATCAAGTCACATAATTCAGTAAAAAGTCACGTAACCAAAATTACACATGAATGCTCTCTTCAATCGCCACATAGTGAGTAGAAGGAAGATAGCTCTAAACTGGTTTGGAGCTAAACTGTCTCTGTTGGCACATTCTTTAGTTAAGGGCAGCGTGACACACGGGAAGTTTTGTAAAGTATATAAAAATCATAGATAATGATAAAAAATAACGTTAAAAAAAATGTAATAAGTGGGGGAGAGGGATTCAAACTTAGGTTCTCCTCAATGACAGAATTGTAACAGTGAACCGCAAGGCTCTTGGCGATAAAAATCAACAATTAACAATAGAAAGTGGAGATTTTTTTCTTCTTGTTAATTATCATCATCATCATCATCACCAAGGTATTGATGAAAAATTAAAGAAGAAATAATAATAAATAAATAAAAATTCTCATCATTAATTTTTAACATTGAGTGCCTTAAAAAATGACGAGAACCGCATCAGTGTAGTCATGTCCTTTTCTGGAGATGGCCAAAGAGAATTCAGTGCATAAGATTGTAATTTGCTTTGCTACAATATTCTTAAAAAAGTGTTTTCCAAGCAGCAGTGACTGTTGAATAATATTTATCTTCCATTTCTATTACAGGACCCTAAGTTCTGGACTTACAGACCATTATCAGAACTGATGGTCCGTGCAGCTGCCGATGATGTCCGCTTTCTCCTCTACATCTATCACAAGATGATGGAGAAATTAAATCAACGATCCTTATGGTATCTTGCAGTTCGTGGTGCTCTGTATTGCCGATGTTTTTGTATTAATGATAATGACCATGCTGATTGGCCATCTCTTCCTCCCATTCCAGGTGCTTATAATACGAATTGCATGATATATTTTATATTGCTGTGTTTTTAATCTTCTTTGGCTTTGATAATTTATTTTTCCAGATTTTATTTTTTGAATTCAAATAATGTTGTGTCACGGATATTCTTCTTAAACATCAAACAAGATAGAATTACTCATTAAGAATGGTGCACATATGTGAGCCTATGTTTCAAGAAAATGGCGAGTTATTTATGTTCTTAAAAGCCCCTACTTGAAGGATAAATATACACAATTCCAGTTTAGAGTTTTCAGAAAAATTTGGTATGAACAGTAAACCCCTTAATGGCTTACCAGAACTTCTTCCTTTATCCTGATGGGAATCTGCCACTAAGCAATTGGCTGCATGGTTATTAGTATCGGATGATATGCGATCTATATAATCAGATACAGATTGAAATGGTAAGAGAAAAAATTATTGAATCGTATGTTTCTAGAGGGGAGGCTCATGTATTGGCCCTATTGAGCAATTCGTGCTGCATATTGTAGGAATTGTAATGAATGTATCAGTCCATATTGTTCGATACCTGAACCTGTGCAAATATGTTGAATTCTTGAGAAAGGTTGAAGAAAATTGGATTGCAATTCCCGGCTGCTGGTAGACAGAATGGGGATAGGAAGAAGGAAAGTTGCCAGATAGGTTACCCTACCTGGCAGAGGATGACATTGGGGGAAGCTTTAGAGTTTAGAGGTTTGGGATGTAGTCAGAGAGATTGGGTAGTTTTGGTGTTGGAGGGGTTTTGTTTTTAGGATGCAATGATGAAATTTCTGTTTGAATGTAAGTAAGCGCTATACACTTTAATTGAATACTAATCCAGTACTGATCTTTATAGAGAATATCATAATGGACCATGCTCCAGAGGAAGAAATCCTTTCAGTACTTGATGTTCCCCCAGGAAAGATGGGACGTGTTATTGGGAGAAAAGGAGTTACCATTTTGTCAATCAAGGAATCTTGCAAGTATTTCTCTCTCTCTGCCCCACTTTTTATTCTCTTTTGTTTTCTTTTTTCTTTTGGTTCTTTACATCTAGTGCATGTTTTGCAGTGCGGAAATTCTCATGGGAGGTGCTAAGGGCCCACCTGACAAGGTTAGTCTTTCTTCGTGACAAGCTGATGATGGTACCTGGCATATTGAATTCAACTTGTTAAGTTTAAATTTTGTCTTTGATGGTCCAGAAAGAATGACATTATTGCTTCTCCCATTTTCTCTCCCCCAAAATTCAAAATTGCATAATGCTACTTTACCAAATCATTTACAATCTCTAGAAACCTTTGCTGATTTGTGTTCTCCATGTACTTCCAAGTTCCAATTCTTTCACAATCTTATTTTTGCTCATTCCTTAGTTTAAAATTGTTATCATTCTCATGGTTGTTTAATTGAGCAATTGCATGCATGGAGTTTTCAAGATCTAGATATAAACATGAAGCCAATGAAGTTAGAGTCCGCTTGGTATGGAATATTAGAATCTAAAAAAAAGAGAGAGGGAGAGATAACCTGAGCGTGGCAACATGTGTAAACAAACGAATTGCAATTTTGCGTAATTGAGAATAGGCAAATCCTAAAAATTGTGGGATCTTAATACTTATGAAATTTGGAACAGCTTTATTTCTGGCTTAGTTTGGATTTTTTTTTTTTTTTTTTTGGGGGGACATGATTTGAAAATCGTGAACTTCCCTCCGTACAAATTCCTGATTTTTTTTTTTTTTGGTTATCATTTTATAGGTTTTTATCATTGGACCAGTGAAGCAGGTGAGGAAGGCGGAAGCCATGTTAAGGGGCAGAATGCTGGAAATTTACTAAGAAACATATGTTATGCTTTTCTTGAACAGATGAACTTCATCTTTACAATAAGAGCCTTTTTCTTCTCTCTCCTTTTCTGGGGTGGTTAGGGGGGAGGATTAACATGGAGACTTTGCTGCTTAATGTTTGTGAAAAATCTTATTTACTCAGTTTTAGAAGCTGCTGCACTTTATACCAGCCATTTTGTTGTTACTGCAGGCAAACGAAATAACTTCAAAATGGATAACATGCTTAGTGGTTGAATCAGTGATGGGGCTCTGGTGCAAAGTTCTTAAAAAAATAATAATAATAATCTAAATCGTTCTTTTATAACTAACTCAGCTCTTAGAAAATCAAATTAGAACCATTTTAATTAACTCAGATTCTTAGGTTAATAGGCCAACATTTTTGGGTTTTCAGCTTAATCCTTCATTCCGTGTCTGTTTAATAACAAAATTTTGAGAAGTGTTCGATCAGGGGATGAACCAGTGGCTGCAAATAATGGGTTTTCAGCTTAATCCCTCATTCCACGTCTGTGTAATAACAAAAATTTTGAGAAGTATTAATTAGAGTGTTTGATCAGGGGATGAACCGGTGGCTGCAAATAATCTTAGGCCGTTGTCGCTGCTTGATCAAACGGCACTAGCTGCAGGCTGGCAAGTTCTTTAATGGAAGTAGGCCATTGCAGTTTGTGGCTTGAATCAAATTACAAAATGGGACCTGTGACTGCAAGTATCAGTATGGCTTCATTTGGGAATTTCATGATATTATTGTCACGGTCTAAGTAGGTCTTATAACTGTCAAAATAAAAGCCACCAAACAAACTTGGTAGACTCCGCAAGGAATGAACGAAGCCATGTTGCAATCGGTCATACATTCTCAGATCTTAATATTGTTCAATGTATATATAATAATATATAAACAAACCCAAAATGTTCAATGATTTCCAATAACCTGCCAATTATACAAAGGAATATTGAAAGAAAACATGAGAGAGAGCATAAATGAGGAAGGAAAAACATCACTTCTGGAAGCCACCATATTGGTATTGTTGGCCACCAAGGCTTGAGAAGATGTCGTTATCACCCACTGCCTGTGAAGATGTGAACCCAGATTTACCAAGACCCGATCCCGACCCCATTGCTCTCCCCATGTAAAATGAAGTTGGGGGCCCCTTTTCCCTTTCATCTGATCCATCAGTTAATCCACCCACAATGCCAACATCTACCAGGGATACCTTCTTGGCTGCAATTAAATTTAAATGAATATGGCACTAGTTCATAAATCAATGTTCATGTAAGAACACATGGAAGTGAAATACACTATGGGAAGGTAATTTTTTTGGTTGAGAAATACACTTACGAGCAGCAATATTAAGATCAATCAGTCCACGGCTAAGTGAATCTGCCCAAATTCCAGACTTCACCTGGAAAGCATCCTTCTTGGGTTGAGTCTCTACTGAAGATTTTCCACCCAAATTATTAAGGCTTCCATCAATGACATCATTCTTTGCGGGTTCTGAAGATACTGAATCAGATTGAGAAGTGAATGCACCAAATAAATCAGATCCATCAAAATTGTTAAGCGGAACAGCAGCAAAGGGATCAACAATGTCAATATTTGTTGGTGCAGGATTTGGAGCTTTAACTTCTGCCCGCACAACTGGATCAGGGACCGCAAAAAGATCAACTGTGGGAGATACTGACGGAGTCATTGCCGGCTGGGAAGCAAATAGATCAACCTCAGTCTGCAGAAATGGTAATAACATTTGTTAATGCAGAAGAAAGGGGTCATTCATTGGCCCCTAGAGGAGAAAGTACACACCCTGTGTCTTTCCTACAGCTAATTAATTGCTTTTAAGGATTAAGAAATGACAATTCAAACATTTTCTACATGCTTGCTCATGCTTTCTTTTAATAAGGATAAATTGCACTTTATCCCCCATTAGTTAGGGGCTCATTTCATTTTACTACACCCTCCCCCTCATTAAAGCATTGAGTGCCCTACTAAAGTTTCCAAAATATGGCAATTTAAGTTTATAGCCCTCTATCTAGGGGTGATCAAACACCCAGTCAAACCAATCCACCCAACTGACCTGAACCGAACCGAAAGGTTGCAGACAATTTCAGTCAGTTGGATTGGTCAAAAATTGGATGTAGATGTTTAAAAGTGTTTCAGTTGGATTGGTGGCAAGTTTAATAAAATTTCACCCAGCCAACCCAATTCAACAGATAAATCTCTCTCTCAAACCTATATTTACTTGGCATCACTGGATAAAATGGGAGGGTTAAAATATCACCAAATAGAAAAAAAAAAAAAAAAAAAAACTGCAGTGAAAAAATCACTAAAACCATTACAGGAGCAGGACTGTCCCCAGTTACTTTTTTCTAACTGCAGATTGGTGCTGCAGGTCCTCTCTTTTGAAACTTGAGAATGGAAAGTAAATTCAGTGAGAAAAGTGAAACCAGAAACAACCTATTGTGAGTTAAGAATAATTATCATTTAAATTATTTTAATACTTATAATTCCAAGAAAAATTATCCAAGAGACGCACAGAATGAAAATACCCATATTAGTAAGTACTCGTTCCACTAGAGCTTCACTCACAAGGAATCCCAAAATAAAGTTATAATCAGTTTTTTTTTTTTTTTTTGAAGAGTAAAAGTAAATTTACAGTTATTATCAGTAATTTAAGGCAACAGTTAATTGTTTGCAGCAAAAAAAAACCTTAAATTTGCCCTCAGGTGCAAGTTAACCATCTCAAGTACACCAGATGAAAATGACATGAAGATCCATACCACATAATTTACAGTGTCAAAGGAACTAAAGACCATTTCAAATAAATGGCTTTTAAGATGATTAATAGAAACTACACCAATCTCAAGTATAAGGAAAAGAAACTGACATGAAGATCCATACCACATAATTCTTCTGCCCAAATTCCAAACCAAAGTAGTACAATAGGAAACAATAAACTCAATTATCAAGGTGTACAAGGCTACTTTACATATAAAAACTGTAAAATAAAAATTTTTGAGCATTTTCTACATAAAAAATATATTTTTATAAATTGAGATAACAGGGTGTCTGACCTGTGCCTTATCTACATGGGGTGATGCTGATACAAAATCTGCATCTGCAAATAGATCAACCTCTGATGAACTGCTATTCACAGCAGGATTTTCTGTGGGAACAGATGTTGGAGCATCCAAGAGGTCACCAACCAAACTTTCTCCAAACAGATCCACCTGGTTAGAGCTTCCAGCAGAAGCCTCTGTCAAAAAGCATAAAACAATACATATGTAAAATTAATAAACATGCTATTAAGTATTAACAAATAAAGGCCACTAGTTCAAAATCAGTATCATTGCTTTTGAAAAGTTTGTGCATATGATGAAGTAGAAACAAGATTCATGATAGCAGAAACAATTAATAATGTAACTGCTCAAGTTATGGGAAAAGAATTAAAAAACTCAAACACACAATGTAATACACTAATAAGGCACAAGGCAACACACACACCAGGATTCTATGGCACATGCAAGTTTCTGACACATCCTTACATAAAGATAATCATTCAAGCCTTGTCTCATATCCTAAGGAGCACAAACACGGACATGACACAGGACACAACAATTTTATATATATATATATATATATATAATGTTTATTTAAGCCAAAAAACAGCAAATTTCCCCATTTTATAGACCAGTAAGTGGCAAAGGCATGACTCAAGAGAGATTCTTGAGAAGTGCAGTAGCAATGAGCATGGATGAGAACTGATGAGCTTTGAGTGGTGCAAATCTGATTGGGCAACAGTCAATTTGAGTGGCCAAAGTGATGAGAGAGAGAGGATTGAGAAGCACCAGTTTTTGCTTTCCTTCTTTTTCAAAATTTTGGTCACTGTGTCAAGACCATGTCCTCTTCAATTTTATGGCACATTCTCCATAGGGAAATGCCTATCAATTAACTACTTAATAATTGAGGAATAAATTCCCAGATGACTTGGTGGAATTTCCTTTCATTCCTTCTGTGATACCAAAAAAAAAATCACGCTACCAATTTATCTCTTCCTTCTTCTTCCATGATCTTTTTTTTTTTTACAAGTACCTCCACAAT